>NW_026575120.1:29461063-30175063 GCF_905146905.1 Nyctereutes procyonoides
ATGCAGGGAGCCTGATTGGGACCCGATCCTGGGACTCTAGGATGACACTCTGGGCCGAAGGTGGGCGCTAAACCGCTGAGCCACCCAGAGATCCCCTGTAGGGGTTAGATTTAAAGGGGGAGGGATATATTAAGGTAAAATCCATAGAAGAAAAGAGATTTTTATTTAATATATTCTATCAATCTAAATTACCCAATTAAACCATCCAATGATTTAGATTACCTGAATTGCCTTCACAAGGAATGAGCTCCTTGTCACTGAGGCTACTTTACAGAGATTGAATTAGCAGCTCTCAGGGGATGCCTGCTGTCAGGTGGAAGTTTGACTATATGTATGACCATTAATTCTCATCTATATAGCCATGTCATTTCAACAAGCAGTTATTGTCACCAGGCACTGCACAACCAACAGGCAGGTAGCCTCCCTCTGAGTCTAATGGAAACCGGCATATACTCAAACTACTACATTACAGTGAGTTAGGGAACAAGCACGGAGAATTTAATGTACATCAGAGGAGGGACACCCAGGAGACCCACCAGTCACCTGCCTGTGAGATCTCTCCAGCCAGCTGGTCATCTTTGTTCTTATGGGAAATGTCAACCTTTAGAACTAAAACATCCGAATTACTTAAAGCTCAGTGCCTGCAACAAACTCTCTTCTCGAAAATCCAATTCTGGCTCTCTATAAGTTGTCCTCTCCCCCAACCTTTCCTCCTTTCTTTATAGGGAGGTAGAGTAGGAATCACCATATGCTGCTGCTTCACATTCTGTTTTTCCTCCTCTCAGGATGTTTGTTTGTTTTTTTAATAGATCAGATCTGTTTGCTGAGGATTGAGGAAAGGTCATTATGGACCTAGGATTGATGTCCCAAATCCCTTCTCTTGACAACCATCTCTTGCAGTTATTAAAACAGTCTTCATTCCAAGGCTGAGTGCTGAGCTTCCATTGCAACCAGCCTTGAGTGTTCCTGGGAAAAAGCAACCAAACATAGTTTTCTACTCTTTAGTTCTTGGGAAGAACACAACCAAACAGTGTCCTGACTTTATTCCCCAGCTGCATGGACATTTGGCCATGTCCTTTCAGAGTGCTGCTTATCTTGGCTTTCAGTAATGCCCGGAATCATCCCATTTTGAAAGGGAAGGAGGGAAGGAAATGAAACTGTTTTCTGCTAATGAGACCGTTTTCTTATTTTATTGGGGAGGCATCTGAGAAAAGCTGTTAACTTGGCTGCTGATCTTTCTGCAAACAATGTTTTTTCAGTTTTAGGCTTTCTGCTGAAAATTTAAAGGAAGAGAATGCATCCCTTTGCAGAGCCAAATAGGATTCCTATAGATTTGAAACACAACTTTTACCTAAGTCTTATCATATCCCAAATAATTATAGCCATGTTTTTCCACTTCTTCCTCTGGCTGCTGGATCCATTCCACATTCAGGGCACACATTGGTTAGGTCATGAAGATGTGTAATCAATCACTGGCCTGCCATAAACAGAAGGAAGGCACCCCAGCCAGAGCCCTCCGACCCCTGAGGAGAGAGGATATGCTGAGGCTGATGGCTGGCCAGAAACATTTCTCTTGAGAATGAGACAGTTTGGAATCTTTTTCTCCTCATGCAGATTTTATCATCAGTTTGTATTTGAATCTTTGAAATATTGCAAGAGTTACTTAGCAATAGGGTAATAGTACCCCCTTATCTGCTAGGGGAATACATTCCAAGACCCCCAGAAATGCCCACTCTGTGGGTGGACTACTGTATCTTAGTTTCTAGGTGCTTTTATTGTTATTTTGGTTCAAATCCTGTGTTAATTTCTAGTTTTATTATCTAGTTATCAAAGCTCATGACATCATAATTTCTGTTTTTTCAAATTTGATGAGGCTTCTTTTTTTGGAGGGAAGGTATACGCTCAGTCTTTGTCAACGTACCAAGAACTCTTTAAAAAGGGTATATTTTGATTTTCATCATACGACATTATTAGGGGATGGGTGGGGAGAAGAGGTATCGATAATGCCAAATTGCAGCTCAAATAAAACCTACAGCCAATTTTCAGTGACTCTGTAGGCACATTAACCAGTATGCAGATTAATGGTAATAAAAATGGGATAAATCTGGGGTGGCCAACGAGTTCCCTGTTCCTTCCTGAATTCTTTCTCTCTTCCTCTTTTTAAAAAAATACATTTTTTTGTTAATTTTTCTGGGCTTCCAGATATACATTTTTACCACCTTCAAATTGCGACTGAATTTGCTTTGTGGCTTTCTGACATCATATATTGCAGAAGGCACTCTAAGCATGGACAGATTGTGTTCTTTGAACGTAACCAGCTTTTCTATTTTTAACATTTGTTTTTAGTAGTTTTTTTTTTTAATCAGAACACCTATAGAAATCTCTCTTTTGCTATTGTAAGTACAAGGAAGAGAGTTGTGTGTGTGTTTTTACTGACGTCTCCAGCATGAGGATCATCTTCACACTCATGTGTTTCTAATTGTCTGATTGTTAGCTAATGAAATGTTCATCTTGTTTCTTATGGTTTCGGGTCCAATTATTCCATTGTTCATTCAGGAATGACTATGAGTTTGTAACTTCATTATTCTTCTATCTGTTGTATTCTTCACTGTTTTCTTGTCTTACTTTTCCTTCTGCCCTATGGGGAACGTTTTCAAGTTTGTCTGGCATATCACTGCTGTGGAAGATCAATAGTCTTCTTTTCAGTTGTATTTTTAATGTCCGTGAAATTATTTCATATCCCCCTCGTTTCTACTACATTAGTTTGTAGCTTATTTTGTCTTAAAACTAGCTGATGATCTTTTGCTGGTTTCTTGCTTGTTTCACAGAAGCCACGTAAAGAAATGTTCAGAGAATTAAACACTATTTTCTGCTTTTTCTTTTTCTCTTGGCTACACATAAATCTTAGAGGATGTTCTTTTCTGAATTTATTTCAGTTGAAATTCTTTTTTTTTTTAACCTTAATATTTTATAGTATCCATGTGTGGTTTGTTTTAACTTTCTAGCCCCTTACCTAATAATTATAGTTTTTTTCCAGACACAATTTTTTTTTCAGGACCAAAATGCCTTATCTCTACTCTTTCTTCAAAAAGTCAAATCCCTATTTTAGTTTATACTTGGGATAAAGGAGTCGCCACCATAATCACCATCGCCACCATCATCACCATCATTACCATCATAGCTAACAAATACATAGCATTTACCATACACCAGCCATTACTCCAAGAGCTTTATATATTTTGTTCACTCAATCCTCCCCCAAAGCCCTACGAGGTAGATACTATTAGTGTTGCTGTTTTACAAATGACAAAATTGCTGGACGTTGAGTGACCTTTTCAGATTACTCAGTTGGTAAGTGTTAGAGCCAGGATCCCAACCAAAACTGTTTGGCTTTGCACTGTACCTCCTATAGTTATGTTTGATAGCTTGCCCTCTCTCACTGTTTTTTTTTTTTTTTTTCCTTCACATAAGAAGCTCATGAACTTTTTGGATCTCAGTCATCTCAATTGGGGAAAAACCCACACTAATACATAGCCACTATTTTACATAGAGTCTCATGCAGTCTTGCATACAATGGATCTCTGGATCCTCCAGGTTTTGATTCCCTGGTCAACTAATCGAGTACCAAGTATGGTATCTTTGAAATTTTCCAATGTGAGGGCTGTTCATGATGTTCTTGATGGGCCCTCAAAATACACTGTATACCTTCCCCTTCCATCTTGCTTTACTTTTGTCCAGAAACTGTCTCACCAGCTGAAACACAGATTTCAGTTGGATAAGGTGGGAAACAGCATTTGGACAACATAACAATCAAACCGTCAGGGAATAAGGAAATTTCTAATTAACTTTCTGGAATTATCATTCAAGTGGACAAACAAGAGGCAGAATTGAGTCAGGAAGTCTTGTATGATTTCTAATGTTTTAGTGGCTGTTGCGTACAAATTGTATTTTTTCATACCTATCAATGCAGTGGAAAAGATTTGTGTCTTCAGTTTTGTCGTGTTGTGAACTTGTACTCTGTTTTACGGGCTCTCACAAACATAATAGTAGAAAGGAAGGTGATCACTGTGTGCAGGAGGGATCCAGGTTTTATGGGGTGTGAAACATTTAAATATTGTATGGACTAGATATTTGCACTCCCTCCAATTTCATAAATCTGAACTTGTGTTGTGAAGGTATGTGGAGGTGGGGCCCTTGGGTGGTGATTAGGTCCTGAGGGTAGAGGGTAGAGGTAAAGGGAAAATCCCTTCCTGAATGGGAGTATGAATGAGGAGGAGGATCTCACCAAACACAGAACCTGCCTGCACCTTGATCTTGGACATACCAGCTTCCAGAACTGTGAGAAATGTTTTTATGCCACCAGTCTATGGTAATTTTGTTATAGCAGCCAAACAAACTAAAACAATTACCAATTAGATGCAAACATGAATACTTATTTAGAGAAGGAAAGGAAACCACAATATATTGAAAATTTAAAAGCCAACATATACTGGTTTAATGATGATGGTTTTTCACCATGGAGGCCATGTTTCTGGTTAAGTAAGTCATACAACACCTATAATAGCTGCTCATTTATCTTGCAACTGGAGACATAGACAAGCATGTACCATGTAGGCACTCATGGGAGATAAAAATTACTTTGCAAGCTTTTTCTCCTCCTTTTCACTGAGCAAAGGACCATATGTAGTTATAGAACCATTTTGCAAGAAAACCACAGAATCATAAAATTTTAGAGCAAGTATGAAATAAAAGATGGTATTCAACTGTTTAACTGAGGGTTTTTTAATGTCAGTATAAAGAAAGATCAGAACATCAAATGCTGGCATCAAAAGGGGAAGTAGATTGCAGGTATCATATAGTATCATAACTAGGCTGTTAGAAAGATATCAGAAAAGCTAAAAATATATTTATCGGTGTAAGATTAGCATCTCGGTTTGCTTCTATTTAGTTGTGAAAACAATCTTAATATAAACATATGCATTAGCATGAGGATTTTAGGTCATTTCAAGCTATGACCCTTCATCACTTCAATTTATAAATACAGACCTTATAGGACTAGTGTGTCCCGTTTGCCATCAAAGTAGCTAAGGATACTATTTATGTTAATTGTAATCAATAGAATTGAGCATCAAAATTTTCAAACTGAAACTAATGAATTAAAGACAGTTGTTTTATAGAGCACCTAACTGCTTCAGATTCTGCAGAACTAGTGACTTTTATAGTTCTACTTGAGGAATGATGCTCTTCCCAAGTAACACTTGGCAGGCGAGCAAATTAAAATAAAAACAATTGTAATAAAGGCAAAGCCAGAGCCATGGTTTTGGCTTTGTTTCTGCACATTACTCCACATTAACACCTGCTCCCATTTACTTTCTATAAAATAAATGGAAAAAAAAAAAAACCACCCAGTACGTGAAGAAAGGGGAAAAGTAGTAATTAGGCATCCAACACTAAAAGGGAATTCGGTTCTGTCCTTCTTTCTTTCCGTTAAATAATTTCTTTCTTGTCACCATTTCCAAAGCACTGATGGTAGATGCAGGGCAAAGGAGCCTGACAAACTGGGCAGATCTGAAGAAGTTCTTGTTTCACTTTTTCATTCCATGGAGCCTTCTGCCATTCTCAACTCTTCTGTAGCTACACAGCAGAAACCAATGGCAGTTCAAAACAGCTTTAGTTGATGTAGTAGCAGTTGGTATTTAGTAACTGACTTAGGACTGGCTTATGAGATACCAAAAATTAATATTCCATGAAAATGACAAAGCCATTGCCTATGTACCCACATATCTATCTCTATTAAATTTTAGCAACCAGACTAATATTTGTTGAAATTTATGAGCCTATGTATTTTTTCATAGAATATTTATCTTTGATATTAATAGATAATTTTGGGGGTTCTTGGGGGCTCAGTCAGTTAAGTGTCTTGGCTCTTGGTTTGGGTTCATGGCACGATCACAGAGTTGTTGGATCAAGCCCCACATCAGGCTCCACACTCAGCGTGGAGTCAGCTTGAGGATTCTCTCCCTCTCCCTCTGCCCCTCCCTCCACACCCTCTCTCTCTCAAATAAATAAATAAATCTTTAAAAACATAGTAAAGAAGTTTTGGCCTGTAGAGTTTACTTTAATATCTAGCGGTCACAAAGCAACTTGGTAAACTTATGATAGATAGATAGATAGATAGATAGATAGATAGATAGATAGCAGGGTTTTTCTGAGATTTATTTATTTATTTTAGTGATGGGGGGGCAGAGGTAGAGGGGCAGAAAGAATTTGAAGCAGACTCCCTGCTGAGTGCAGAGCTCAACTCGGGGCTTGATGCTCTGCTGATACTCGAACTCATAACACTGAGATCATCACCTGAGCTGGAATCAAGAGTGACATGTTCAACCAACTGAGCCACTCAGGCACCCCAGAGTAGTTTTATTTTGTAACGTGTTTTATACACTGCATTATTTACTCAAAACTATGTTACATTTGATGTTTAAAGTCAGACGATATAAATAAAATCATTTCCAATTACTATGAAGAACTGTATTGGTTAAAAAAACACTTAAGCTGATTAATCTTATTACTTAGTTTTCAAAATGAGACAATATAAGGGCGAATGGGGGGAACTATTTCTAATCATGACACAATACCATCCATGAACTGGAACTATCCTAGAAATAACCATGGTATATGGCTATACTATACTTAACCAATATGATATTAATGGATTCTGGTCATTTCCAGTCTTTGCAATATCATAAATAACACTGTGATGAATTCTCTATGTATTATATTTTTACATGCTTAGCTGGTCATTAATTTAGGAAATATTCCCAGATGTCACTGCTGAGCCAAAGAATATACATAACTAAAACCTTCTTGTTTCCAAAATACTCTCCAAAAGGACAGACATACTTAAACTTCCCTAAAGTACCAGTGAGAATACCCTTCCCTTTATCTTCAAAATATAGTCTTAATCTTTGTTAGTCTGATGGATAAAAAGTAATAATTTCATCCTCAATTTTGATTTTAGATTACTAGTGAAGATTTTAACATTTATTTATTTATTATTTAGTGCAAATTTGTATGTATATGATGACATATCAATGGTAAAGGTGTAAGAGGAATAGGTAAGAGAAGGACAGAGAAGGTGGCATTTGTTTTATTTCATCCAGTTTCCTTTTTTCTAAATTTTATTTTTATTTATTCATGAGAGACACACACACACACACACACAGAGACAGAGAGAGAGAGAGAGAGAGAGGCAGAGACACAGGCAGAGGGAGAAGCAGGCTCCATGCAGGGAGCCCGATGTGGGACTCAATCCCCGGACTCCAGGATCACACCCTGGGCCGAAGGCAGGGGCTAAACTGCTGAGCCATCCAGGTGTCCCTTCATCCAGTTTCCTATGGGACATTCTTTTTTTGGTCATAATTTATCTGTATTAATTTTTACATATATATATATAGTAATCATCTTACAAATCAGTATTATAATTGTTATGTACATAGACTTTGGAATTAATGAAAACTTAGTGCAAACTTCAGTTCCTAGCTCTGGGATTTTGATCAAGATCACTGAGCTTTTTAGTGCCTCTATCTGTAAGATAGGGGTACAGGGTTATTGGGAGGATTAAATTAAATGATGTATACAATGCTAAAAGATCACTCTGCAATTAATAAAAAATAGTAGCTGTATATTATATATATTATTAAAATTATGTTGAAGATATACACTTCCATTTTTATCAGTTGCACCCTAAGTTTCTTAAGCCATTTTATGCCATGTAGAATTTCTTGTCAGGAAAATGTTCAACAATTTCCTTACTTTTGGTGTCATGCCCTAGAAAGGATTTTTCTTAACCTCTGCTAAAAAAAAAAAAAAAAAAAAAAAAAAAAAAAAGTCGTGACCTATATTTTCTCCTAAAAAAATATTTGGGTTTTGCATTTTGAGTCACCAACAACTTAATTTGCTGTTCAGAGTGAGATAAAGCTATAGTTCATAGACATAGCTTTAAGTGAATAAGTAATTGTTTTATTAAACATTGTAAAATGTTTAGAGAGAGGAAGACACATTGTTCCCTTTAATAATTCAGGGCAGTTTCAACCAAAAGCCTGAGCCAAACAGTAAATCATAGAAACCAGAGAAGTAAGCAAAAGCTCGACTTTTGTTAATGCCTGTTATAGTTGGAGAAGGGAAGTGGGTGATTTCATGGCCAAAAGTAACCTCTTTCTAATGGGGGAAAAAACATATTAAAGAGGTATGCTTGGTGGAGGGTGACAGGAACAAGGTGCATTTAACCAGTTTAGTTTACTTTTTTCTTATTGTTATTGGTCCCTGAAAACAGAATTCAGATCTTGGAGCAGAGAGCATCAGCCTGATGAAAAGTTTCTCCCATTAGGGAGCACAAGGGGATACTGGATTTAAGAGGCAGAGGAATGAGTGTGTGGACCAGAACAGCTCATATGGGGCCCTGGCTACAAGCAAAGGTATAGGTGATGCAGGAAAGGTATTTGTGCTATAATCAGTGATTGAAATAGTGAGGTTCTCACATCAGAAAAACAAAAGGAAAAGCAAAAAACGTCAAGACATAAAAATCAAAGGGCTGTACATACGCCAAGCAGTTGCATCGCCAAATGATTTCTGACTCTGAGAACATGATTCTTTCTTCCAAGAATTCATTCATTCAACAATTGTTAAGTCCACATTGTGCTCCAGATTGTTCTAAACTATGAAGATATTAGAGCACAGCAAAGCCCCTGACCTCACTGAGATACAGAGTGCTGTGTGCTCAGTCTGGTGAGCAGAAATAGGGGTCAATGGCAGTCAACATTATGAAAGGCTCAGACAGAGGGTTAAAATGTGTACTTAGTTACTTATATTCCTTTCCTTGGTCTTTGTTTCTATCCAATCAAAGTTTTTTAATGATTTTTATTTTAAGTATTACCTATTTTTCCAAAAGTTATTTTCTTCCCTATGTATGTATCCATTTATCCTATGTATGTAGCATGCCCGTCCATTTGCTAGCTATGGCTACTGATCTTACAGGTATGGCAACCTGAATCTTCTTTAAAGTGGTTCTTGAAAACTAGCATTGATGCAAATCAGCTGTGGGATTTTTATTATTATTTTTAATTTTTATTTTTTTTTTTAGCTGTGGGATTTTTAAAATGGGCCACTTCTCTGGATATTCTGACACAGTAGGTCTGAAATGGAATTATGTGGTTCCAGGGGCAGCCCAACTGAGAATCTAATGGGACTGAAAAACATACTAGTGATTGTTGAGGACACCCTTATTTACAAAATAAAGTGATAATATTTGAACAAACATATTTTTCTTCCTCAAATGATTTAAACCTCCACAGATACTGAAATGTTGTTTCCGCGAAGTAGCCATTCTTCTGTGGGACTGAGGAGAGAGTCCCTGTTTTACTGTTGGTGGTACTCCTATTCCACACATACAGAGACTCTGTGAAACACTCATTGGACAGGAGAGAATTGTTGCTTTTATATCACCTTTGCATTTCACTGATAGTATATATAATTTTGACCATCTCCAGAGAGCAATAGATATCCTCCCCAAAGTGTCAGACATACAGATGACTGGCCTCCAGTTCAGTAGCTGGATTTTAATGTCTGATCCATCAGGGTATAAGTGGTATGCTGAGTTTTATATGTATTCCTCTCTCCACCCTATTTAAAGGGCCATTAAATCTTTAACTCATTAACTGGCACATAAATCATGCCAATGATGTCATGCTTTTTCCCGCATATGTCTATACTCTTACCCTTGGCTGATTAGCAAACCTCTCTCTCTCTCTGTTTTGCATGCACACACTCAGTATGCTCACACGTACTCACACAGGCACGCAAAAATCCTCTCCTTAAGTTTTTGTTGGACTCTTCCCTCTCTGTGTAAAACAATCAGGACCGACAACTGAAAAAAGAATTTGAAAGAAATATTTTTCTTCCTCTTCTCCTCTCTGGCTGCCTCCCAACAAACTAAGCCATGCAGTTCTGGGTTCTGTCTGACACATCTTAACTACTGACATTTAGCAGATGCTTCTCCAAGAAATAGGGGAGGGCGAAGGTGAAGCAGGGGTGTGATATAAGTAATTAGACTAACGATGTCTCAATTATCAAGATGTTCCCACAGTGTCCCCTTCTGTTAGCAAATCTGGAACAGGAAGGCTGTCTTTGGGAAGGAAAGGCTGGGTGAAAAGATACATTGATTTGGGGCTACAATGGGATGAAGTCAGGGAGTTAAAGAGAAATTCTAAGTCTAGTTTTCACACCAAACAATAAACAGAAAAATCTAATTTTTAACATTGATGAGATCACTGAACTGGCAAAGCTAGACCGAGAGAATAGAGACAGTTTGGTTTTGTGAAGCCCCCCTCACCTCCAACCCATTGACTTAATCATGCAAAGCTGCCTGTTAATGTAAAATAATTCGCCCTCCTTCTGTGTGGGTCTCACAAATTGGTAAGACTTCGGTAGAATACAAGAAGTCTGCATTTTGTTGCTCACTTCAAAAATTCCATTTATTCCATTCATCTAAGAGTAACTGCATACACTTATAAATTCGTGTCAGCATTTTTTGTATGACTTTAAATATGTGGTACTCTGAATCCTCTTTTTAAATTTATTTTTAATTTATTATTTTTTTCAGACATCTTTAATCTCTTCTATTTGCTTCATTTTTTTAAAAAAAGATTTTATTTATTTATTCATGAGACACACACACACACACACAGAGAGAGAGAGAGAGAGAGAGAGAAAGACAGAGACAGAGACACAGGCAGAGGAGAAGCAGGCTCCATGCAGAGCCCGACCTGGGACTCGATCCCCGGTCTCCAGGATCACGCCCTGGGCTGAAGGCGGCGCCAAACCGCTGGGCCATCGGGGCTGCCCCATGAATCCCCTTTTGAGCCAGTTATAACAGCTCTTGTTTTGCTCTTTAATGAGGGAGTTAAATAAAATCTTTGACTTGTTTATTCTATTTGTATAAGAGATATGGTTCTATCCCCTTTTAAGAATCCTACTTTGCTATCCCCTTAATAAGTGCCCCCCTTTTCACTTATTTTAGTTAACAATTTTTGTTTCTAATTATTGCCCAGAACATCTTTTTTTTTTTTTCCTCCCCTCCCCAATTAGGTTAATCTATTTGAAAAAACAGATCACAATGAGAAGATTGTTTTGGGACTTTAAAGTCAGAATAAATAAAACTCTGTCTATGAAATAATGGAAGTTTTTTTTTTTCTTGGAAGTACCATAAAAATGTTACTTCCTATTCTTAATGAACAAAATTGAATGGTATTGAACAGTCATCAAAACTCTGGTGATACTTCTTCCCCTTGCAGATGTAATCACCACAGGTATTGATTTTTTTTAGGGCAATGATTTGGGACTTCGTGGTCTTTAAATAGAATAGCTAGCGGAAAGAAAATGTCTATTTTCAATCATTGCTTCTTCAACATTCTCATCAGCCTCCAAAGTTGTCATTATAGATGGCACAGCTTAACACGTAGAGCTGTCAAGTCATTATGTTGTATGCGTGAAACTAATGGAACACTATGTGTCAACTATACTTGAAATACATATACACATACGTAAGATGGGGGGAAAACCAAGTGTCTGGTCATGGTATTACCTTGTGATAAAACTATTGCAATTTCCATGATTGCAGCTGATGTTGTATTCATTTTTCGCGTGTTTGGTTTTTGGTGTCGTAGCTCCAGAGGGAAACTCTCAAGAACGACACTTCAGGCTGAGTTACAGACACTGTCACGCATGGTTGTGCCGTGCATTGGTTTTGTTAGTCTCAGAGCCTGACTTTTCCTGACCTCATCCTAAGACCAGGGGCTCTGTTCCATTTGCAGTCCCAGAGACTCATAACTACCGGCTATAATGAGCATACTCCCAGCAATCTGGCAGGGCCATAGCAGAAAACATTGAGGGGTCTGGATTTGCCGCATGAAGGCATTAAAGGTTTCTGTTATTTTGGTTTTTGAAGATCAAAATGCCTCTCAGGACTGATGATTCTTCCTGCTGTGAAACAGGGCACAGCAAGCATGGAATCAGCATAATTCCACATAAATGCCATCTTACCCATTCTCATTAAAAGTATTTTCAGGGAAACTATTTGAAGAGAGTACTAAGAACATTCATAGAGCAATGCATTTTCCTTGTGTCTTTTTTTTTAAATGTATTTATTCATGATAGAGAGATAGAGAGAGAGAGAGAGAGAGAGAGAGAGAGAGGGGCAGAGACACAGGCAGAGGGAGAAGCAGGCTCCATGCAGGGAGCCCAATGCAGGACTCGATGCCGGGAATCCAGGATCCCGCCCTGGGTGAAAGGCAGGCACCAAACCGCTGAGCTACCCAGGGATCCCCTCCTTGTGTCTTTTTATCATGCATTGATTATTATGGTTGTCAGCATTCTAAAATGACCCCCACATTCTCACTCCTGGTATAAATGCCCTGTACGATTCTCTCCCCTGTAGCATGGGTGGGAACAGTGAACGAGAGGGGATAGCAATCCAGAGATTAGGTTGCTAATCAGTTGACTTTCAGTTAATCCAAAGGGAGATTATCCTGGGTGGGCCTGACCTCATCAGATGAGCCCTTTAAAAGAAAGTCAAATGTTGGAACCCGCTGCTGGCTTGGAAGGAAGCAAACAAACATGTTGTGAGCTGCCGGCCGAGGAAGGCCACATGAGGAACCTGAAGCAGCTTCTGGAGCAACTGTGACCTCTGTTGACAGCCAGCAAGGAAACAAGGTCTTCAGCCCTACAAGAAACTAAATCCTGCCAACAACCAGAATAAGCTTGGAAGAGCGCCTCTCACTCCAGAGGCGCCCACATCCCTGCCAACACCTTGGTATCAGCCTTGTGAGATGTTGAGCAGAGAACCGTTATGTCGTGCTAAGCCTGCTGACCTCCAGAAACTGAGAGATAATAAATGGGTGTTGTTTTGAGGCACTACATTTGTGCTAATTTGTGATGTAGTGATAGAAAACTAACACAATCACTCTTATTACAGGTCCTACAGGACGTGCTTATACAAACTCAGATTTCTTTCTTTCTTTTTTTTTTTGAAAGACAAAACATTTTTTATTAAAAAATTCAGGTGGTGAATATTATGTATCCAGTAAGTAAAATATTTTAACAGTCAACAGTGACCATTAGCACCCATTCACTTGGCATATCCTGGAGGCCGAAGTTCTGCAGTGAATTTACTAGTGAATTCTGGCTTTAAATAGCAAGACTATCAGGCTGGAATGGTTTCCAGCTGGAGACAACAGACCTAAAAGGAAACTAAAGTTACTGAGTGGATGCAAACTCTGATTTCTTCAGAAAATAATGAGAAGGGACCGCTGAGACAGGATCCAGGCTAAATCAATTAAACAGGGTGGAACAGAGTCTGGAACAGAGACTGCTAAGGCCACCCTTGAATTTGGACATAGATTTGCCCTTAGGCAGGGCGGAGTGAGCCTTCCCTAAAGCAGTGATGATTCTCATGCGAAATTTGGAGAGGGATCCTTCTCCTCCACAGTCAGTGGTGGACTGACCTTTTTGTAAAATACAATAAGCACAAACGAGCAGAAAAATAAAACTTTTTTTCTAAAGGACATTTGAAAGTCAAGTCTCATTTTTTTTTTTTTAATTCAACAGACACAAGATTACTGTGTCCAATTGCCATAAAATTTTCCAAGCGCTTACTCTCAGTTTTGGTACTTATCACACTGCAGACCAGTTCCAAACAGCAGACCAGCGCCAGTGTGTGGACCATGTGCTGAGGAATGTGGCTCTTGGAGACATCAAATGTTCCGAGTGCCCTCTGCTCCTGAGCCTGGAATGGACGGATAGCTAGTGTTCCACAAAGATAACGTGATGCTCGGAAAGCGTGTCTGATGATAGATGGGTGCTTCCCAATTGTGAGCTAGCTGGTTGGCTTTTTTAAATTTAAATTTTTGCTTTTATTTTTATTATTTTTTTTTAGCTGGTGGTTTTTCAGTTCCACATAGATAGTCCCCTGACCTTGCAATAAAAAATATACATTGTAGCTCCAGTGCAAGTTACTTGTGCCTGCTAAACCTCCCTCTCTCTTACTTGGAAAAATGGCATATTAGTAATCTGTCTCCTATGGTTGTGAAGGCTAATGAGGTAAGTGTGTGTATGTGTTTTGTAAGCTGTGCAAGCACTCTAGGCACGTACGGATTAATAGTTTTACTATTCTTCCGTGCTCCCTAGGTAATTCATTGCAGCATGCCCTGCACAGAGGATGGGAAATGAGAAAAATCTGACCATGTGTTCTAAATGACTTGATTTTGCTGTTACTAACAGTTTCTGGGGATGACGTGTGAAAAAATTGCAGATCCTGAAAGGCTCTCTCTGTGACATTAGTCACAGGCTCCTTGGCACATCTGGGTTATGTGTAGAGGGCTCCCAATTAATAACATAAGCAGGAATAATTGTCATTGAATTCTACTCTGTAAGCACGACCTCTGTTCTGTGGTTGTTCTCAGGGGCATGTGAGGCAGGGCCGATACTCAGCTAACTCCCACCCTACTGTCTAGTACTGCCTGTGAGTGTTGTGGCATCATTACTACACAATTCCTAGAAATGGAACAGGGGAGGAAGACAGCAGCATCTGGTTTTACAAGTGCAATCCCAGCTCCAGCTCAGACCACTGCTCAGTCAGAGCTCTACCAGTACATTTATTTTAGACAAAAATAGAATAACAACTTTAGACTACTGCCAGTGTTTCTCTTTGCTCTTGTAATGTTGGGATGTTCCTCTCTATGGGTCTCTCTACCTTCTCCCTTCAAAGACTCACTTCTTTTAGTGGAACTAATAGTGGAATTGGAGCTATAATGCATGTTTGTTTGTTTTTTTTTTAATTGCAAATAGATTTACTATGTGATGGTCTCATTTTATTTTGGAATTAAGAGGCAGGAACAATAGTGTGGCCTCCTGGCTGGGTATTTTTGTCCCTTGGTGGAATAAATTATTCCTTTAAATATCTGTGCCAGTTCACTATCCACTGCATCTATTTTTCATTTTTATGAGTAAGACAACAAAAACATCCCTCAGAGAGAGGAGGCAGGACATCTTGTATATTGACTATGGCCTAAGTATTAT
Organism: Nyctereutes procyonoides; assembly: GCF_905146905.1. Taxonomy (NCBI): domain Eukaryota; kingdom Metazoa; phylum Chordata; class Mammalia; order Carnivora; family Canidae; genus Nyctereutes; species Nyctereutes procyonoides. The sequence continues at coordinate 29,476,193 of NW_026575120.1, forward strand.
ACTACATTCATGCCTTCTGTATTATCCAAACACCATCTTACCAAACCTTTTTTTTTAAAGATATTTTTAATTTATTTATTCATGAGAGAGAGAGAGAGAGAGAGAGAGAGAGAGAGAGAGGCAGAGACACAGGCAGAGGGAGAAGCAGGCTCCGCGCAGGGAGGCTGATGCGGGACTCAATCCCGGGTCTCCAGGATTGCACCCTGGGCTGAAGGCGGTGCTAAACCACTGAGCCACCCGGTTGCCCTTACCAAACTTTTATTATGGAAACTGAGTGTGTTCTGGGTGTGGGGGAGGGCAAGAAATAGTACCTTTCATCTAATAAGAAAGCACATTCCTTAGACACAGGGGCTGCCGTTTGTGGGTGAGCTACAATTTGATAAATGGGCCTCATAGCCACGTTCCTGTGCAAAGACCCATGGAATGTGCGCCAATGCTCAGGCCTGCTGAACTTCAGGTGTTGACAGTGACCCTAACTAACTACAGGGAAATGTCTCTCCCAACAGGTACAATCTACTATCCAATGCATTCCATAATAGGATTAAGGTGACCAGAACTCATAAAAATGGTAATATAGCAAAAATAAGAAGATGAACGATGAATGATGGCATTTTTTAAACTAAGTTTTGGTGTACATCATGGAGTGGGGGGAGCAAAGAACCCAAAGGTTCTCTGAGTCTTCCCAGTGCTTCTGAGTTCCTACAGCTTCTTGAATGAGACCTTCTCTTCCAGTCCTAACTCGTATTCTTCTATTTTACTCAGAAGTCCATCTTATTCAAGTGCGTTATGGGGCAACCTTCTTATCCAATTTGACAGGAGCTCTTAGCCCAGTTGCCTAAAATGTATTCATCTGGATTGTGGTGTACTATTAAAACTCTATTCCTGTATCTATAATCATTTTAGCAAGAGGGATGCCTAGGTGGTTCAGCTGGTTCAGCATCTCTCTTTGGCTCAGGTCATGACCCCAGGGGCCTGGGATCAAGCCCTGCATCAGGCTCCCCACCCAATGGGGAGGCTGCCTTGCTCTCTGCCCCTCCCACACTCCCACTTGTGCTCTCTCTCTCAAATAAATAAAATACTTAAATAAATGATTTTTAACAACAAAGACATACCTCTCCCAAGCACTCTCTGTAGGTGTCAGAAAGGTGTTCCAAACAACGCATCTTGTCAATTTGTGATTTCCGCAGCCACTACAAGGTGAGGACTAAGTTGAATAAAAGGCCAGTGATATGCAAGGTTCTACCATCCTTGGAATCAAATCAGGAGAGAAGCAGGTGAGAACCAGTAACAAGGTTTTTAAAAGGTGGTGCCAAGAACAATAGGTACAGCATAGCGTAGAAGCAAAAATTGTAAGTAGGAGAGATGTGGTTTGGACATGGATGGCACGGGGATTCAACTGGATGGATTGAATTCATGAGACTGTCCTGGCTCTCCTCTTCTCATTCTGTAACCTGTCACCTGTTTTGTGGTCCAAAGGCTTCCTGGGTCTGCATGACCTATGTGAGTTCAAGCGTGTAGGAACAACAGTCCACGAAAACTAGTGATTGTTGGCTGAGACTGGGGGGAAGTATCCACAAATAATACCTTTTTCTAGGTGCGCAGTCCCAAGCTTAATTCCTGGGAGGACATCTTCTCCACTTTCGTATAATTCTGAAGATTCGGGAACCCTGGGTGGCGCAGCGGTTTAGCGCCTGTCTTTGGCCCAGGGCGCGATCCTGGAGACCCGGGATCGAATCCCACGTCGGGCTCCCGGTGCATGGAGCCTGCTTCTCCCTCTGCCTGTGTCTCTGCCTCTCTCTCTCTCTCTCTCTCTCTCTGAGTGACTATCATAAATGAATAAAAATTAAAAAAAAATCTGAAGATTCTAGTGATTCATTGACTTCTCAGTCCCACAGTCTTCTACTTTTGTAGACATTGCTCTATGATTCTCGGTCTGGTCTTATTTGCATTCCTCCGTTTTCAGGTTATTTCTCTACTTGGCTTTCAGAACACTTCCGCTAAGTCCCTTGTTTTTATTTATTTGCTTTTGTTGTCCCAGTGACTACACTCTTGACTCTTCATCTGTGTTGCATGAACAAGTCCAGCCTGTCCCTCTGTCAGCTCTTCTGTTGACTCTCTCTGTTGTCTCACCTACAACTGTATAAAAATATCAATAGCTTCTGTCAGCTTTAGTTCCAGCAAGACTTCAGATTCTGCATGGGGACATTATCACGTCATAGTGATAAGACAGTCTTGCTAACCATTCTGTCAAGGCAGTGTAAATCAAGTGGATAAAACTCTCCAGGAGAAAAGCAGTTGGAAGTTATGAGGGACATTTGTTTATTGAGTTCATTGAGGAAGAAATAAAATAATGAGGAGGAAGGGTTTGGAGTGTATATAGAAATGGGTTATCATAAAGCTTTTGATGCTTAAAAATGTATCACATTGTGAAAGGTCTTAAAACAGCAAAATATGATGAATCGTTGGCAGGACAATGTCACTGAAGAAAATAGGTTGAGGATTCTGAAGAAACTACAGGGGCACCTATTTGTCTTGATGAAAGGCATGACATGATTCTGTGGTTTTAAAATGGATTTTTTTTGTATGTGCCTGTGAGCTTGTGAAGACCCTTTCAATGGAAATATAGAAGTGTTGACCAGATAATAGTTCTAAGCATGCAATGTAAAAGAATATTCTGCATGAGAGATTTTATAACATGACTTTTGCCCAGCTGCACTGAGGTATAATTTATATAAAATGAAATCCATCCATTTCAAGTGAACAGCTAGATAAATGTTGGTAATGGGATACAGTCCTGAAGTTAGTGCCAAAATCATAAACATAACAATGAGCTGTAGGTTCGTTGTAGACGTCTCCTTTATCAGAATGCAGAAGTTTCCTTCTAGTTCTAGCTCACTAAGAGTTGTTATCACAAATAGATGTTGAATTTGTTCAAATGCATTTCTGCATCTATTGGGAGTATCAGACATTTTCTCCTTTTCATTTGTTAGTATGGTGAGTTGCACTGATGGAGTCTTTGAATAATAAACTCCTGCATTCCTGGGACAATCTGCTCTTAACCATGATGTCATATATTTTACACATATTATATAAAATAGTATTTAATAAATTGACCTCAATTTATTAAATTTTTTGCATTTATGCCCATAAGTGATATTTACCTGTACTTTTCTTATAATGTCTGGGTAGTTTGGTATCGGGGTATTATTGATTTTATAGAATGAGTTGGGAGGTGCTTTGGGCTGGTTGTTTGTGTTCTCCCCCAAATTCATATGTTGAAGCCCCAATCCCCAATGGGATGATATTTGAAGATGGGGTCTGGGGGAGATAATTAGGGTTAGATAAGGTCACAAGGGTAAGGCCCTCATGATGAAATTCAAGCTTATAAGAAGAGACACCCCCCCAAAAAAGAGACACTAGTGTGTATGCTCTCCCCCGTCCTGTCTCTATCTATCTATCTATCTATCTATCTATCTATCTATCTATCTATCTATCTATCATCTATCTCTCATGCATGCAAATGAGATGCTGGCCACCTATAAGCCAAGAGAACAGGACTCGAAATGAAGCCTACCTTGCCAGTACCTTGACCCTTGGACTTCCAGCCTTCAAACCTGTGAAAAATAATTTGTGTTATTTAAGCCACCCTGTCTATGGTATTTTTTAATGGCCTAAGCAGACTAAGACAGGGGACATCCTGTCACTTCAGCTTTCTGGAAGAGTGTGTACAGAATGAATATTTCTTTCTGAAATAATTGGTTGACTTCCCCAGTGACGCCATTTAGGCCTGGAGTCTTCCTCGTGAAAAAAATTTTAACCGTAGTTTAATGACTCTGTTCCTCTAATGCCCCCCTTCCAATGTGATTTCCATTTCTATGACAAGTACTTTTTAATTCTTTCATTTTCCCCTGAGCTTTGAAAGCTAAGTTTTTATCTCCTTATTTAATCTGTCATTTGAGAGCTCGTGTACGTTGCATTCTATTTCTTCCAGCAATTGTTTATTTATTTCTTAATTAATTTTTTAAAAAACCTCAATATATCTTAAATTCTTTGCATTTGTGTAAAGCTGCTGGTCTACACTTCTCAGATGCCTAGCAATATAACTTTTTGATGTTTTTCTTTTTTTCTTTTGAGTCTGTTGGGTGTGCAAGAACATCAATTTTTGCTTCCCTCTCACCTCTAAATGGAGGCTGTCCTTTGTGGGGGGAGGTTATAGATGTTTAGTGGTAGAGAGGCTCTTGGGTGGCTCATTCAGTTAAACACTGACTCTTGATTTGGGCTCAGGTCATGATCTCAGGGTGGGGAAATGGAACCCCTAGCCAGGGGCTTCAGGCTCGGTGGGGAGTCTGATTGAGATTCTTGCTTCCCCTCTGTCCCTCCCCCTCTATGCATGCTCTCTCCTTCTAAAATAAATACATGTTTTAAAAAATGGTTAGTGGTAGAAAACAAGGAGACTCTGACATCTTAGAACACACACTCATACTAAATCTCATGTTGCTTGAGATACACACGTTGCTCCAGACTAGCAAGAATTTTTCCTGGCTTGCGGTGAAGGCACTTATATAATAGGTATTTTGTGTGATGACTTAGCATTGATTTACCATTTGCTGACCAAGATCAGCAAATTCAGAGCTTCTGGCCTTTCACTTATTGTTCTGTTTCACCACAGTATTAGCTCACTAAGATTAACCCAAAAAAAATATTACCTCTGAGGGTCTCTGTTTGTTCCTTTGCTTCTTTGGCTAATACACTCTGTTAATAAGAGCTTAGCAATTAGCCTGCTCTTCTAAGCAAGGTATACATGATTTGGCCATTCTTTGCTATCATATTCATCCAATAAGTATTTGTTGAACATTCATTATCACTCTTATGGTACAAGAATGCACAAATTCTTTTTTTTTTTTTGAATCTTTCAAATTGTCCTATTTTTTTATTTTTTAAAATAAATTTTTTATTGGTGTTCAATTTGTCAACATACAGAATAACACCCAGTGCTCATCCCATCAAGTGTCCACTTCACTGCCCGCCACCCAGTCACCCCCACCCCCCGCCCACCTCCCCTTCCACCACCCCTAGTTCATTTCCCAGAGTTAGGAGTCTCTCATGCTCTGTCTCCCTTTCTGATATTTCCCACTTATTTTTTTCTCCTTTCCCCTTTATTCCCTTTCACTATTTTTTATATTCCCCAAATGAATGAGACCATATAATGTTTGTCCTTCTCCGATTGACTTATTTCACTCAGCATAATTTACCTCCAGTTCCATCCACGTCGAAGCAAATGGTGGGTGTTTGTCGTTTCTAATGGCTGAGGAATATTCCATTGTATACAGAGACCACATCTTCTTTATCCATTCATCTTTCAATGGGCACCGAGGCTCCTTCCACAGTTTGGCTATTGTGGACATTGCTGCTAGAAACATCGGGGTGCAGGTGTCCCGGCGTTTCATTGCATCTGAATCTTTGGGGTAAATCCCCAACAGTGCAATTGTTGGATCGCAGGGCAGGTCTATTTTTAACTCTTTGAGGAACCTCCACACAGTTTTCCAGAGTGGCTGCACCAGTTCACATTCCCACCAAGAGTGCAAGAGGGTTCTCCTTTCTCCACATCCTCTCCAACATTTGTTGTTTCCTGCCTTGTTAATGTTCCCCATTATCACTGGTGTGAGGTGGTATCCCATTGTGGTTTTGATTTGTATTTCCCTGATGGCAAGTGATGCAGAGCATTTTCACATGGAATGCACAAATTCTTGCCATCACAGTCAGGACTTGCTTTTCCACCTCTTGGCCAGGTTTGTACTTAAGGTGAAAAATTTGGTGAGAAGGTATTCCAGGCAGCGGTAATAACCACTTCAAAATCCATGAGGTAAAGTTGAGCTTGGTATAGCGAGGACCAGCAAAAAAGCCAATAGGACAGGGACAATGGCATGTGCTCTGCTGTAAGGTGATCCTCTAAGGTCTGTTCTGAGTCCTCTCTTGGCCTCTTCCATCAGCCTGGGCTGATTTTCACTAACCTCAGCAACTCAGCATTGTGCTTTGTACTAGTGTTGCCTTTCTAACTTTACTTTTTAACTCTAGTGTCTGATCTAGTGCTTGGCTTTCTCCCTGCAAGCAGAGGCCTCTAGCCAATTCTGTACCCACCACAATTTGAAGCTTCTTCCTTCCATGATTCCTTCTTTAATGGTTTTTGCTCTGGGTCTTTTGAAGAAAAAAAGAAATATGAAATCGTGTTTGTTGTTTTTGGTTTTTAGAAATAGTTCCGTTTGGTCTCCAGTTAAGGGGAAAAATGTCAGGTTGATTTTCCCTGCCTCTAGATTTGCTAGCAATTTTCCTTAGAATTTACCACTTTTCTGAGTCAATGTAGCAGAGCTGATCAGATTTTGTGATGCCAACCCATGCTAATAAATCTCACACAAAATATAAAAGCAGAATGATGATTTACTAAATTTCACTGGGAATTATGATCATAATGAGACAGAATGTTCACATCTCCATAGTTAGCACATTTTTTTTCCTTGTGAGCAAGCTTCATAGAAGGATAATTTATTAAAGGACAATTCAGTGAAGATAAATCAAAATAAAATGAGTTAGTGTGATGTTGAGAATGTTTAGTGTTATCAGGCCTAATGCTTTGATGCTCCCATCTCTACAAGAGGACCCCATCTATCAGAAAGACCAAATGCCCATATTGGCCTGAGGGTTCCAGCATGGTCAGAGCTAGAACAATCTCAGCCAACATTTGCATCTAATTTTTTTCCTCATGCTTCTGCAGCTGAAAAAAAGGTTAATAAGTATAGTAGACATCATGATAATTTCTCATATTCTTTTCTTCCTCCAGTAATATCATACTGTACCTTCCCACCTGTTGGCATTAGGTATAAGCAGTTACGGTTCCCTTTAGCCAACTAGTTGAGAGGGAAAACCACTAAGAGCCACAATGTGACCTGCAACCTAACCTTCTCCTCCTCTTCCAGAGTGATTAGTGATGCCTTCTTTATCCTGGTCTCCAAGTAAGAATGATGTAGAGAAGAGTCTCAACCAATTCCACCTATAAGCAAGACACAGACCTTCCTTATTTTAAACCATGAATATTTGGGGATTGTTTGCTACCATGGCAAAATTAGGTTCATGTTGATGGATATGGTACTTTATCATAGGGAGTGCCATAAAACAACCTTAAATATGTGGTATTGACTTCATGGGTTATATGGCAGACAATAAAGTCAATTTATCATTGACTGGAAAAGTGAGGATCAGTATTACTCAGTGGCTAAATTTTTGGTAAAAGGAACAATTACTCGGCAGGCACAATGAGGCATTCATACAGGCTGTAAGTAACCATGGCTAAGTAGAGAAAGAGAAAGAGGCAAGGGGAAGAGAAAGCCAAGAAGTATTCAGTAAGATTCGTGACTCAAAAGAAACTTAAGGGATGCTTGGATGGCTCAGTCAGTTAAGCATCTGCCTTTGGCTCAGGTCATGATCCCAGGGTCCTGGGATGGAGCCTTATGTTCAGCTCCCTGATCGGCAGGGAGTTTGCTTCTCCCTCTCCTTCTGCCCCTCTTCTCACTTGCACTCTCTCTCAGATAAATAAAATCTTAAAAAAAAAAAAAGAAATTTGGGTATAGCCATTGCTCATAGAGCTGACTGCAATAAGATAGAAAAGCCAGAAATATGTTTCAGAGAATTGTGCTGTCAAAATAATCAACAGCACAGTCTAAAATAAGCCATGAGTATTTGATACTTACAAAGATCCTGGGGTTCCCAACTGTATTTAGGCAAGAAGTAAGCTGAGAGAGTTGCTCAGGTACCAAGAAGACATCTTGCTAATGTCCAATTCAGATACAGTCAGGGAGGATACTGTAAAACAACAAACAAACAAACAAACAACAAAAACAATTACAGAGAGTGTGAATCCAGGGAGAAAATTGGACATGTCAGCTATTCCCAAGGGGGAGAACTAGAACCTGTTTAAAAATCATTCCCTGCCAGGTATTGGGGCAATCCTTAATACATCTTTTTGGAAGCTTTTCAGAACTGCTACAGAGAAGACCATGTTACGTGGGGACTAGTGTACACTATGTTTACACTACACTGTAGTGTACACAGTAAGAAAACTACACTGTAGTTCTTCTTCTGCCTGAATGTTTCCTGCAGTTATCTGTCCTGGTTCCATTATTGCATATAGGATTTTGGAGATGTTCATAGGCCTTCAAGTTCAAGAAGATCACAAGATACTGCCCAAAACCACCAAATTCCTTAGAAAATCTGGGTTTTGGAATTGATGTCATGACTGGAAGAACTTCGGCGTTGCTTCCCTTGGGTGGGCTGCATATTTTGTATGGGGGTAGAAGAGAGAACTAAATATTTTCTGACCAGAATTGTGAATTATGATAGTCATTAAGGCTATTTACCAATCTTTTAGTTATTCCCCTTCTGCAAGCCTAAGAGGATTGCAATTGCCAAATCTTTTGAGGAGAGCCATGGCCATTTGACCTGGATTTGGCTTAGAAAACATGAGGAGCTATGATTTGTGTGATGTCCAGAAAAAAAAGTCTTTAACAGTCAGTGCATGCTTTGTTATTTCCCTCTCTCTCTGGTGACTGGCCATGTTCCAGATGGTGAAAGCCCTGTCATCCTAAGTGCCTGTGTGACTGATGTGAGATGAGCATGTAGCATAAGCAATAAATTGAACTATGATGTTTTAGTCACTTAAATTTTAGGAGCATTTTTACTGTGGCACAGCATAATATACCCTGACTTATACAATCCCAAACTCGATCAAATAAAATAAATAATAAATATTATGGCCTATATTCCTCATGATTTCAACCCTAAACAGAATACAGGCACACTCTATTGTACTGCACTTCACTTTGTTGCGCTTCACAGATAACTGAATTTTTTACAAGTTGGAGGTCTGTGGCAACTCTGCATCCAGCAGGTCTATCAGCACCATTTTTCCCACAGCATTTGCTCATTTCATCTGTCATAGTTTGGTTATTCTCACAATATTTCAAACCTTTTCATTATTATTATGTTTGTTATGGTGATCTGTGATCGTGATCACTGAAATCTTGGATGATGATTAATGTGTTTTTTTTGGATTTGTACAGGTTTTTAAAATTAAGGTAGGAACATTTTTTAAGACATAACACTATTGTGTATTGCATCAGCACAGTGTATACTGTAGCGTGGTATAGTGTAAACATGACTTTTATATGCACTGGGAAACCAAAAATTCATTTGACTCGCTTCATTGTAATATTCACTTTACTACAGTGGTCTGGAACCAAACCTGCAATATCTTCAAAGTATCCCCATATTAGCAAAGGAAACTCAATTCTCTCAAAACAATGCAATACAAACAAATTAGATGCAGCTCAGGAATGCGACAATATTTTTAATGTAAGAAAATGTATATATGTAATTCACTGCATTAACACCTTGTAGAAAAAGCCATATGCTCATCTCAATAGGTACAAAAAAATGTGATAAAATTCAAGACTCATTCTATAAGCTAAAAACAGAAGGAAACTAATTTAACTTGATACAAGGTAACGACAAAACCCCCTATAATGTGTACAATTATAATTAGGGAAACACTGGGATCATTCCCATAGATTTAAGAACAAGAAAGGGATTCCCAACTTTACTGCTTATATTTAACATTGCATTAGAAGTCTGAGATTGGAATAAGATAAATAAAATAAATTACGGGCATAAAGATTGGAAGGGAAGAAATAAAAGTGTTAGTACATATGCTACTGTTTTCATAGGAAATTTAAAAGTACAAATTTTCCTTTTTAAAGGAAACATGCATCTGTTCTGTGACCTAGCATTTCTACTTTTACCTACCTGCCCGACTGAACTTTGGCACATGTGTACAAAAACTTGTAGTTGCCCCGTGCATAACAGCAAAAGCCTGGGAAAAAGAAATGTCCATTGAAAGAAAATGGGTAAATTTGATACAGTCACCCACTAGAATGCTATGTACGATTGAGAATGAATAAACTATGAGTAAACGTAAAACACAGATAAATTTTAGTTATGTAATGCTGAGTAAAGAAAATAAGCCTTAGAAGAAACATACAATATGAAGTTCTTTTTGTTTTGTTTTGTTTTTATTTAAATGCAATTAGCCAACATAATATGAGGTTCTTTATGTAAAGTTCCAAAATTAGCAATAAAACTCTATAAATTATAATGTAAAAGAGTCTAACTGTATATTAACTAAATGGAATTTAAATAAAATTTTGGGAAAAATGAATAAAGTAAAAAAAAAAGTCTAAAAGGTCATAAACTCAAAATTTGATTGAAGGATATATAAGAAGATGTGCCATGGAAGGAGTATATAGGTATATATAAGTTACTGATAATATTTGAGCTCTTTGGGCACTGTATTCAGAGGTGCTCATTATTAGGTAAAAATTCAAATAATACCACTAAAGTTAGAGATCTATACATAGATCATTAATGTTAGATACGGAGTAAGGGCTATATTGATTTTATTCTGCACATGTGTGCATGTATGTATGTTAAAAACATGTGCATGCATAATCAAATACAATAGAAAATACATATACACATATACTTCCATATATATAATTAGACTCTAGACAGATGGACACTCATTTTAACTCCCACATACAAGTGGATATATGTACAAATACCAAGAGGTTAACATACACAGACGTACACAAAACCACACGTATAAACTTAAGTACAGAAATAGAAAGTAGCATTGTGCCTTCAAAACTATTAAAATATGAATAGGTATAGATTTGGGATGATAATTAGGCATGGGTGAATTGATGGATGGGTGGCATGAAGTAATATCTCTACATAAGAGCAGTAGGTTGAAGTCAATGAAATTTTAGAAAGACATTCAAAAAGGAACAATGTCTTGTGAAAATGTTTAAGACAATACCAGAAATTAGAAATGTTCTGTGTACAAAATAATATTCATCTCTAGACATATTAATGTATTCCATTTTCTCTACTGCTGTTTGTTTGCTTAACTTATAAAAATGTATGACACCACCCCCACCAACCTGGGAAGTTGTGAAATAACAATCATCACTCCACAGATGATACCTGGCATCAGAATTGTGTTGTCCAGCACTGGGACTTCCTTCAAAAGAATTGGCTTAATGGTGCAGAACCTAGAAAAACTAAAGTGTGAGTTCCCAGTAGCAGAAGTTCCATCTAGTCTGAAGGTTTACAGTGGAAATAATCAGAAATCGCCAGGGAAGACTTTCTGTTGTCATTATTTACAATGCAGTATCACTGGCTCTTATCAACATATTATTCCTTTCTCCTTTTGCCCTCTTAGCAGAAAATATCTGCAATCATATGAAATATAGGCAATTCCCAGCATACATGACTTGGCTTATGAACATATACACAGTGATACAGAAGAGTCTTGTATGCACAGTCCTGTTCCATAGTCTCAAGATAACAAGTGGGGTTTTTTTTTCTTTCTTTTTTTGGTCTCTTTAATTCATAAGATTTGAGGTGGAAATGACCTAAAACTGTGCCTTTACATTCAGCACTCAAAAACCCACAAGACATTGGTGCTCAGAAGTAGCTAGATCAGTTTCTTTCTGAAGTGAACAAAAATGAATCTCGCATCTATGTTACGAGTGAGAATTGATTCTTCCCAGGAACAGAATTTATGGCATTTGGTTCACTAACACAAACCCCTTACCACTGTATATTTTAACCAGTGGATTCAGTGATTCTACATATGATTGGAAATTTCTGACTATTATCTCCTTCAGGGTAGTTCATCTTATAATTCACATTGTGAAATGCAATTTACTTTGTTATAAAATAAATACCCAAGGATGGTATTAACTTTACAAAAAAGATAAAAAATTCAATTTATTAAAACTTATCAAATATATTCAAATACATGAATAATACAATTTTAAAAATCTAATTGAATTATGTTAGGAGAATAACACAGAACCAATTCATTAAGTTTAAAACTGTAAATAAAGCAAAAAAAAAAACCGTATTTATCTTGCCTTCCTGGTATGAACATTTTGTAATCAAATAGAGTAAACATATTTTATAAAGTATTTTGATTAGGAATAAAAATAATTATTAAACTACAGTATCACTATTTTGCAACCTCAATGGATTATTGGATATAAACAATTAAACTCAATAGCTTCTAACGGTATAAAAACAGAACAACTAGATATTATGTGTTTCGTGATGAAAAAACACAAACAAGACAATACCTATAGTATTACCAAAGGGATCGAATATGAGAGTGATCAAGTCTATAGATCTGACAATTTGTCAGAATTTTAAAGGACTGTGAACATGTGGAACTGAACATAATTTAATACAATTCCAATTTTAAAACTCAGCAGAATTTTTATGGAAATTGACAAGATTATTACAACATTTATATGTAAATTCAAAGGACAAAGGATAGGTTAAAAATGCTAAAAAGAATGAAGTGGCAAGGGTACCTAGGTGGCTCAGTTATTAAGCATCTGCATTCGGCTTGGGTCATGATCCAGTGTCCTAGATCAAGCCCCACATGGGCTCCTGGCTCAGTGGGGAGTCTGCTTCTCTTTCTGCCCCTAATCCTGCTCGTGCTCTCTTCAAATAAATAAATAAATCTTTTTTTTTAAAGAATGAAATTGGAGAATTATGCTTGAGTTCAAGATTTATAATAAAACTAAAATAATCAAGATCTATAGATCAATAAAAGAGAATTGCTATCTCAAGAGTAAACTTTTTCATATATTTTTATTGGTTTCACATAAAGTTTGCAATGGGGAAAAATTGTATTTTCGACAAATCATGCTAGAAATACTGGATATCCATAAGGCAAAAATATTATTAGAACATTATGTGACATGTACCCCATATAGAAAAAGTACTCAAACAGATCATGAACATATATGTAAAATCTAAAACTATCACATTTCTAGACTAAATATAGTAAGGAAATCTTTGCTACTTTGAGATGAACAAATATTAAGCCAAAAGCACAAATCATTAATGTCATATTAGACTTCAGCAAAATTAAAACTCTTGAATTTACAGAAGCATTGTTAAGAAAATGAGCTGAAGCCACAGACTGGGAGAAAATATCCATTATAGTTTTATCTGATTTGTAACAAGTATATATAATTTTTGCAACTATTGTCAATAAGGAGAATACGTATACTTAATAAAAACAAAAATTTGGACAAAGACACAGATGCTAAATGATAAAAAAGATACAAATAGATAACACACAAAAGATGCTTAAAATTTTAGTCATTATACAAATGCAAGTTACAACCATAACAAAACGTGATATGCACACAGAATGATCTTAATTAAAAAGACTGACAAGGTCAAGTTTTGTTGAAGAAATGCTGCTCTCAAAACTCACAAATTGCTGGTGGCAATGCAAAATGTCATACCCTTTATGGAAAAAAGTTGGGCAGATTCTTACAAAGTTGATCATATACTGACCATACAATCCAGGAATCCAATTCCTAGATATTTACCCAAGTGAAATAAAACCATATATTCCAACAAAGACTTGTACCCAAATATTCACAGCATCTTTGATAATAATAGCCCAAACTGGAAGCAACCCAAACTTCTCTAGACAGGTAAATGATAAACCAGTTGTAGTATATTCAACAATATTTATATTAGAACCAAAAAAAGGGGGGTGGACAAATCATCAATATGCTCAGTTGGATGAGTCTCAAAACATTTTGCTCAGTTAAAAAAGCTACACACAAGAGTTGAAAGAATTATTTTCATTTATTTGAAATAGTCCAAAAGACAAAATACATTTTTGGTGATAGAATGTTGGTTAGTGGCTTCCTTGGGCTGTTGGTGGGGACAGGGATGGCAAGGGAGAAAGAAGAGACGTTTAAGAGCCTCAGTACCTTTGGTTTTAAAATATTTTATTCTGAAACTCTTAAGGCAGGGAATAGTTCAGCATTTTTTTCCTGGATATCACAAACAACTTGTGACTTTAGACCTACTTTGAAAAATGAAAATAACCATTAAGTATTGATTCCTTAATCTTTCTCATGTATGTTTGATGCCTGCACTCCAAGGTATAAATCCCCATATTAATAACACTGATTGCTGTAAATCTCAGTAGCTTTCCAAATAGTGACTCAAGTATGCAAATTCTTTCTAATTTGTCATGTCACCAATTCGGAAATCATAAAATTTCTGTCATAAGGATGGCAGGCAGAAAGAGAGAGTCAAGGATCTGGCAAGAGAATTTAGACAGATCTTTAAAAGGGTATACCAGTATTCCTCAAATCCTAATCCAGAAGAATCATCTTGAGATTTTGTTACAATCTCCACAGTCCATTGACTCAAAGTAGTTTAAGTGACCAAAATCTAATTCCAAGAGGGACTTGGAAATTTAGTTTTTATTGTTTGTAGGAATAGGATTTAGACTGATGAGTAACTGGCCATTCCCTGTCACACATGCTTTACCTAATATCAAGACTTACTATATGAAAGTCAGACTGATTAAAACATTGTGGTACATGTATAAGAAAGGACTTTAGCTGAGAATCCAGAAACAGATCCATATAAATGTGGGTGACACACATATAAAATGATAGTAAAGGTATATCAAATCATAAGTGAAAGGACAGATTATTCAGGAAGTAATTAACAAGGTATGGGGAAAAATTGGTTCCTTCCACCATAAAAAAAAATCCCGGTGGATTACACATTTAAATAATAAAAACAACATAAAATTTTGGTAGAAAAAATATAGAATATCCTTATAATATTACGGTAGTAAAGGATTTTTTAAACAAGTACTAAAAACTTAAAGTATAAGCAGAAAGACTAGAAGGCAAGCCACACAAAGGAAAGGTTGAGACCCTGGTTTGGAGGAATATATTTGCGACAAATATAAAACACCAAGGATTAGAACCCAGAGTATATGTATATGTGCAAGAAATTGTATTGCTGTGTTACTTGTAATTGAGAAAACTGCTAAAAATTTAAATATCTAACAATAGGGAGGGCAAAATTTACTATGTATGAATTGTTATGCAACTATTTAAAGAAATGAATGACATAAATATATATGAAAAAGCAAGTTGTGAAATGATATACATAGAATAAAATATATCTATAATTATGTTATGCACACAGACAAAATGATATTTTACAATTTTCACTGTATATGAATATAAATGTATGGGAATCATTCTGGAACATTACACAACAAAACAGCCTCATTCTAATGACTAAAAAATCAGGATTGAGAGTGGCTTAATGGGGACTCTAATGACAGCAGCTTAAAATTTTAAAGAGAGAAAATGTATTACTTTTGGGGACTAAAACCACGAAACAATAACAAGAATAATTGGAGTGGAAATATACCAACACGTTAATAATGGGCACTGGGTGGTTGAATTGTGATTGCATTTTATTTTCTTTGCTCCTTTTAGTATTTTCCTTGTGTTTCCTGGGAACATATTTCCATATTTAAAATTTTAAATCATACAAAACACTGTAATGAAAAGCAATCATGATGCATGCATAAAAGGGGGTACTATCCCATTAAAGCCCAGAGGAGTTTCCTTGAAATGGAAAATTGTTCAACTGCTTGCATGAGAAACTAGAAACAGGTTGCAGAATGGAATATCCTCTGAGTTATAGGTTATTGTTTAGTTTCAAGAAAGAGAAACCCCCTCGAGCTAGCTTAAGCGATGGAGAATGTATTATAAGGGTTCATATCTCACAGATATACACAAGCAGAGGCAAGCCTTGTGGGAGACAGAGACGAGCCACATAATGTTTATGAAGGATCAAAGCTGCTGTTCTCTTCCTGTCTCTCTCCTATTTGTACGAAATGAAAGATAAAAGAAGGTACGTAGAAAGAAATAGGGGAGAGAGAAAGGATTGATAAACGCATTCGTTTATTCATTCCTGGAAAGAAAGTAATGAAAGAAAGAATAAATTAAGGAAGGAAGCAAAGAAGGAAAGAACACAAAGTTAAAATAGTAGGGAATTACTGGCCAATATTATCTCTCTTTTCAGAATGAAAAATCCCCTTATTTCAAGACCATGTGATCCTGGTTTAAATAAATGATAGGTTCTCATTTTCCCTGAATCTTTGAGAAAATAAGATCACTGTTCTGGATTACTGTAATAGCATCCCTGGAAGGCAATGAGGGGTGTCCTGAGAGAGCCTTAGGGTTTATCTCTGTTTCCTATGATATGCAGTCACCACAAATTCATTCGCTGTATGAATGAACTACTCCATAGAAAGGGCACTTCAGAACCTAAGCCCTGAATCAAGGGACTGTACCCAGCTGCCTTCTTGGAGTTCCTTCTTTTCTGGCTAGAAGGGAGGGTGGTCAAGTGTACCAACCAAAGACATTTAGGGAGACATGGCCTGCCTGCAATGGCCAGCTGCTCAGAGATACTCAACCACGCTTCAGGTGCTCTTTGCCACCATGCTTCATCATGACTCTGCCAACCCTTGTCTGGTGAATTAATGCTATGACTCCAGCTAGTTAGAACCCACCAGTTTCAGTGATGTCATGGACCCTGGGATACACCATTCATGTCAGTACCCTCTCCACCGCCCTTGTGAAGAACAAAAGCATACAATTTTATGCAAAATAACCTCCAACCCTCAGTGTTCACCAAGAATTCAGAAGCATGAGCCACTAAAAATATCGAACAAAAAATTTCAGTTACGCTTGGATTTAATGATACATGAGCCTCAACACCTTTTGGAGCAGATCTGCTCCTCAAAGGAACTATGACGTTAATCTGAAGAAGTTTATTTCAAAGAGAGAAGTAGCTGGTACTGTTAAATGCTTCCCTTAAAATTCTACTATAAAATATGGAAACAATGTTAATATGTAGTTCCTTCTGTCCTCTACACTCTATACATATATTTTAAATGCGGATCTGACTCTATGCAACTTGTAAAGGAGAGCTTTGCCTACAGATTTCAGTGTTCTCTGGATGAAAATTCTGCTCAGGTTTTTCAAGTAAATGCCCTCAGCTATAATGGGATAACCCTGCATTTCAAGCATTAGAGTCTGCTAGTAAACTCTTTAGCTATAATTAAAAATTAATTGTAAATGGCTGTACTCTTTAAGGGACAAAATCAGGACAATGATGTTGTGTTTTAAAATTAGGTTAATTGTCTGCTTCCCTTTACCTCTGTATCAAAGGCCAAAGACATTGCTCCTTACCTTTATATTCTGGAAAAATCCAGGCATTAAAATGCTAACTTCTTATAGCACAGTGCTTTCCCTAATCTCCCTTTCATACACGTTTGAAATATTAGTTTCAACCCAGATTAAACATGATTTTTCAACAAAATCTCACAAAAAAGCTATAATTAATCAAAACACACCTTAATAGATGGTTAGACTCATAAGTCTAGAGTTTATTTTTTAAATTCCCACTAAAACAATCTCAAAAATACTTACCATTCACAGGATTTGGGAGAATTTCTTAGAGGAGTCCTCGGAGATAATATTGCAGAAAAAAAATACATGATTGGAGGGAAATACAAATAACCACGGGGGAGAATATACTCAAACAAACAAAAGTTACCTAAGGCAAGAAGCCCAAACAGCTGGGGCCCTGCCTTCATATTTGTTAATCCAGTATATAGTAAATATTCAATTTCTTCACATCTATTCAGTACTTCACAATACATAGGGCACCGTGACATGCACTAGGATAGAATGAAAAGTACAGCATACTCCATGCTCTCACAAAGCTTCATGAATATTTGACAAGCACATGGTATCCATGAAGAAATGAAGAAATGAATGAGTAAATTAATGAATATTCTGTAAGAAAGACTATATAGAAAGAGATCATTTGAAACAGTCATCCTAGAGCAAAACATTTAGACAGTATCTCTGAAATTACTGATAATCATCATGTGAACTGAATGTTTCAGTTTTATTTGGTTTTGGTTATAAATGTAAATGTCTACTGATTGTCAGAACCCATGACAACAAACAATCTATCAGCACATTACTGAACTCCCTAAACTAAGAATAAGGGCTGGTACATAGCAGACACTCAAGAAGTATTTGTCAGATAGCTATAAAATACATGCGGGGCAGCCAATCAAAATATGTTTTTTAAAATATACCCTGTCATCAAGCTCTAGGATTAAGTCACCAAATCAATGGTTAAAACCAAAGTACTTTTTGAGCTGTAAGGATTCCCAATCCCTGTTAAGCAAATGAGTAAATTTTGGATTGTAAAGTACAAGGAAAGCAAAATTGCCTTTCTATTAAAAAATCCATAACAGCTGATTTACATGTGTTTAGGAATACAGAATGTTGCACATGAGATTTCTGTTCCACCTGACCTCTCCCAAAACTAGATCATTTCTCCTCTCTCTCTCTCTCTCTGCCTCCACCCACACCCTCCTTCCCTCTTTCCCCAACCCTGCCCCTTTCTCTCTCCTCTCTAGTCCTTTTTTTTTTATAAATTTATTTTTTATTGGTGTTCAATTTGCCAACATATAGAACAACACCCAGTGGTCATCCCATCAAGTGCCCCCCTCAGTGTCCGTCACCCAGTCACCCCCACCCCCTACCCACCTCCCCTTCCACCACCCCTAGTTCGCTTCCCAGAGTTAGGAGTCTCTCATGTTCTGTCTCCCTTTCTGATATTTCCCACTCATTTTTTCTCCTTTCCCCTTTATTCCCTTTCACTATTTTTTTATATTCTCCAAATGAATGAGACCATATAATGTTTGTCCTTACTTCACTCAGCATAATACCCTCCAGTTCATCCACGTCGAAGCAAATGGTGGGTGTTTGTCGTTTCTAATGGCTGAGGAATATTCCATTGTATACAGAGACCACATCTTCTTTATCCATTCATCTTTCGATGGACACCGAGGCTCCTTCCACAGTGTGGCTATTGTGGACATTGCTGCTAGAAACATCGGGTGTCCCGTGCAGGTGTCCCGGCATTTCACTGCATCTGTATCTTTGGGGTAAATCCCCAGCAGTGCAATTGCTGGATCGTAGGGCAGGTCTGTTTTTAACTCTTTGAGGAGCCTCCACACAGTTTTCCAGAGTGGCTGCACCAGTTCACATTCCCACCAACAGTGCAAGAGGGTTCCCCTTTCTCCGCATCCTCTCCAACATTTGTTGTTTCCTGCCTTACTAATTTTCCCCATTCTCATTAGTGTGAGGTGGTATCTCATTGTGGTTTTGATTTGTATTTCCCTGATGGCCAGTGATGCAGAGCATTGTCTCATGTGCTTGTTGGCCATGTCTATGTCTTCCTCTGTGAGATTTCTGTTCATGTCCTTTGCCCATTTCATGGTTGGATTGTTTGTTTCTTTGGTGTTGAGTTTAATAAGTTCTTTATAGATCTTGGATACTAGCCCTTTATCTGATATGTCATTTGCAAATATCTTCTCCCGTTCTGTAGGTTGTCTTTGAGTTTTGTTGACTGTTTCTTTTGCTGTGCGAAAGCTTCTTATCTTGAATGAAACTAGACCACTCTCTTGCACCATACACAAAGATAAACTCAAAATGGATGAAAGATCTAAATGTGAGACAAGATTCCATCAAACTCCTAGGGGAGAACAGAGGCAACACCCTTTTTGAACTCGGCCACAGCAACTTCTTGCAAGATACATCCATGAAGGCCAGAGAAACAAAAGCAAAAATGAACTATTGGGACTTCATCAAGATTAGAAGCTCCTCTCTAGTCCTTGATATTCAGAGGCACTTGACTGTTCGGTAGCTGGAAATGGCAAAAAACTCAAGTGCAAATTCTTTCTGACATTAACACTTCTCCCTCACTCTGAATTAGTATGCATAGTAGCTAATAAGCTATGAAAGTCACTTACCAATAACAATGCGATCTTTGAATACTAATCTGAGTGGATTCCAGCCATAAAGGAAAGACAAATACCCTGATTGGATGAGGCTAATAAGGGAGCCTTGGGCAAAATAAGTGATGGATTCTCATTTTCACGCATCTCCTCCACTGCGCCCTGACACACCTCTCCCCTGTCTTTATATTTCATTCAAGTAGAAAAATTAGCATCAATTTATGAGAACAGTTCTACTTGCAATCCTCATATTCCTGCTCCCTCACATACCCATCTTGTAATTGCGGTATATGCATAATTTGTCTATTAGTAGAACAATCATATTTGGCTTTTTCTCCCCTTGAAATTAACCAATGGCTCTTTCAGGCATCTAAGATTACATCTAGTTTTTTGGTTTGTTTGTTTTTTTCCATTCATCTTTTTGGAAACCCAATTCCTACATGCCTCAATCAATTAGATACAGTGGGTCTCAAACCTGGCTACAAAATAAAATCCCCTGTGAAGATCTTAAAATAATACTGACGCCTTTGTTTTGCCTCAGAACAATGGAATCTGCACCTCTGAGAAAGTGGTCCCAGCCTCTATTTTTTTAAGCACCCGAGGTGCCTGAAGCCTAATAAGAGCTGAGAACTGTTAGCTATGGTTATTGGTTCAGTCCTGGTAGACATATTTACATTTGTAAACCTTTTTAAGACCATAAACATCAGTCTTGTCCTTGGAATATGTATCCTCTAGTGTATTGGGAGGGTAGGAATAAAAGTTACTGGCAAGAGCAAGTACTTTCCTACGTCATGAGGAAAGCATTTATTCCAACATAGGGACCAAAAATGTTATCTTCATAAGAAAGAATACTATCTTAAGGTTGTTTGTAACTTTTTATTTTGGAATAATTTTAGATTAACAGAAAGTTACAGAAATAATACAGAGACATTCTATATCCCCTTCCCAGATTCCCCTAATGTTAACATCTTATTTAATCATAATATGTTTATCAAAACTCCTATCTCAATAATATTTTCATATACTATTAATTAAATTACGATCTTAATCTGGGCTTCCCCAACTTTTCCACCAATGTCCCTTTTCCAATCCAGGCTAGAATCCAGGAAACCATTTTGCATTTCATCAACACATCTTCTTAGTCTCGCCTATGAGTTTCTGTCTTTTCTTGTTTTGTATGACTTTGGCACTTTTGAAAAGCGCTTATAAAGTGTTTGATAGAACACTCTCAATGTTCATTTGCTTGAGGTCCCCTCATGACTGGACCAGGGCTATGGATTTGGGAGAAGAAAACCGCAGAGGTGAGCTCTCCTCTCACTGCCCCAGATCACAGTGTATATGATAACATGATTGATCCCTGGTTATGTTAACTTGATGGCTTGGTTAAGGTGGTGTTGGTCAGGTTTCTCTACTATAAAGTTATTATTATTTGTTCCTTCTTGCACTCTGTTCTCTGGAATTAATTGACTCACTAAGTCCAGTTCACACTCAAGAGGTGGAAAATTAACTATATTTGGAAATCTTCCATAAGGATGGTTTGTTCCTTCTCCATCATTTATTTCTTTAGTTGTTTATTTTTATCAGTATGGATTCATCAATATATATATTTTAGTTTTTTTTTTAGTTTGGGGGATTTAATGCTATTATTTATTTTGTTGCTCAGATTGTTTCATTTTGTGTCATTGGTGACACTTTGGAGTTGGCTCCTGTGTCAATATGACATATTCCATTTTTGTTTGTTTTGCTTGGGCATTTTCTTACTTTCTGGCATTACATGACTTTCTAGACTCATTTTGTATTCCCTATGCTCCAGCCCTACAATCTTCCATTCCCCCAAAAATCTCTGTTTTCTTTTATTGGAATATGGTCTTTAGAAGCCAACATCTGAGTAGTATTGTTATTGTTATTTTGGGAATGTCACAGGGGTGAGGTTTTTTGTTTGTCTGTTTGTTTTTGAGTTTTGTGTCCTGCACTGTCCCCCAGCATTCATATCTAAATCCTGCCTATTAAAGAACCATAAAGGTTCTCAGAATCTACATATTAAGGTAAAAATAATTGTAATGATGACACACAAATTCTATTTATTAAACTGATATTTGGCACCTGGACATTTTTATGATCTTGGCTTTTTGTTTTCATTATTGGTTTAATAAAGATATTATGACCTGTGTGGGTTTTTTTGCCAGACACCGTGGATGCTGTCTACTATCTTTATTTGAAAATGATAATCATATAGCTCCAGAAAATATTGTTTATGTGAATGACCTTCTTTAGCCCTTTTAGTGGTTCTCAAAGTTGACAGGCATCATCAAATTTCTGGAGCACCCAGCAGCTGACAGCTGAGATATTTACTCCACCTCTTATATCAACTCTCAAGAGCTCCACATTTTAGTGATTAGGTTTTTAAATCATTTATCCCTTTTTTGTTTGTTTGTTTCAAAAGCCTAAAGTGTTCAACAAACAGCAGCTGTTTCTAGTTAGGGCTTTCATAAGAGGCTTGTCAGATTTAGATATGGGTTAGTTTTAGTCATGGCAGCATTTGCAGCTTACACGCCAACAGGGAGTAGAACTCAATATCAGAAATTGATACTAAATCATGAGCATTAAGTCCCACCATAGTAACAACAGAAGGACTTCAGAGAAAAAGGAAACCAAATAAGGGTAAGCCTAGTGCAACCTTCAGGTCCAGAGTAATTGTGCTATCAGAGACCTTCATCATATACCCATAGCAATTCGAAGGTAAGGATGACAGAAAGTAGAAGTGCTTAGTTCTTCCTCTAGAGCCACCGTACCCACCTCTTTCCCTCTTCCTACTGACACCACATGGAAAACAGATTAAGTGGGAATGTAACATATAAGCTCTTAGGAAAACAAGACGTCCAAAGACAAAACGCCATTCTTCTTGGTGTCTGACAATTAGCAACTGTGATGAAGTGCTTATGTGTCATTCAGTGATCTTTGTTTCAGTTGTTCAGGGAAAGCTGAATTACTATAATGTGATTTGAAATGCCTGTTGAAAGCATTTACATAGATCTGTGTAATTATGAGATGGAGGTGTGTACATCTGCTGATGAAACTCAAAAAAGCCTGCAAGCACCCAAACTGTCTTCAAAGAGTGAAGGGACATGCAAAAAGTGCAAAATGTATGAAATAGAACTTAAACCCTCAGTCACTTCCCGGAGAGAACTTCGAACTTGGAAATATACGACTCTGAAAACACAGAAGGATTTTTTAAAATATCAGATTTTTAATTCAACTTGATCTACAGTCTCTAGGTGCTCTGGAAATCCTTGTCCCCTGAAGGATAAACATGGGCACTTTCTAATTATTTATTGGAATTGCTTCCAGGACTTTATCTATGGTTTTAAAGTCTTTACCGTGGCATGACAAGCAGAAAAGATTACCCCCACACATACACACACACACACATTTTCTCTCATGAAAGTGATTCATCTTCTCATGCAGAGAAGACAATTAGTGTCATGAAGCATCTTTTAGTCCAGAATCAAAATGCTCTCATTAAAAACAAAACAAGAAGAAGAAAATTTCTAATCTCATTATGTTATTATCAGAAGGAACAATCCACCTCTAGTCCTATTTTTTTCGACTTTTTTTCCAGTTACAGTGAAAAGTTGAGTTTTGCTTTAACAAAATCCTGATAAATGACAATATGAAATAATCAAAATGAAACAGAGGGCCTTGATTACTTTTCATAAGGATTTTCTAGAAGTCTTCCTTACTGAGTTGAATTCCCTAGTGCTCTTGGAATATAATTTGATGTTCCAGATTAGTTGAGATGAACCTTTTCAGGAATATTTTCATTTAAAAGATGATCTTAAATCTTTCTAATCTTATGGTTCCTATGGTAATCTTCCATTAATGGAGCCATTTATGGAACTGGACTAATTGTAACGCTATGTCAGTTAATCAGAATTTGTTATTTTTCTATTCTGTGCTCTGAAAGAGGTAAAATAAATAGAGAGCCTGGTTCCATATTCAAGAATGCTCTAGGTCTAATGAGGATACTAACTGCTTCATACTCAATCAGCACAAAAGAAAAATGGAGCTCATAAGTTACAACAGGATAAAATAGAAAAGAGGAATGAACTTAAACTTAAACTTCATTCTGGCAGAAGGACTAGCAGAAGATTTCTTGAAGGTGAGACTAGGTAGTCGTCAGCACAGCTATTACATTCCTTTTGTCTTTAGTGAAGCACAAGTGTAATCCCCAATGACACCATAAAGACACAGAACAATCTACTGCAGTAGTCTAAGAATCTGGCATTTAAGGGTAGGCATCCCGGAGGACGCCACCAGAATGGCAGCTGTGGAACCCACACTCTGCAAATTAGGAGAAAGCATTAAAATCATATTACTTAAGAGGGCAGGTTGCCAAATACTGGAAACGTTTCAACAGAAGAGGATTTCTGAAATTAGATCAAGTTACACTAAACACTCTCATTGTTTTCCTTCAGACTCCTAGGGCCATTTCCCAAGAGGTGTAGAATTGTAATTTTGAAAGTTTTCTCTAGATAATTTTGTTGAACCATTACTTAGGGTGAAGCAGGAACTGTTAGGAGCCATAAGAGCCTAGAGGGCACTTGACTCTAATCAGTCCAGCACAACCTTGATAGGTTTAAATATTAGAATGCTGAGTAGCAATCCTTTTTAAAGTAATGGCATTATAGCCTAAAAGTAAGTGTGAACATCAACGAACCCTTTGATTTTAATTCTATTTCCAACTCTAGAGACTATCTTTCTATACTACTAACACTAGAATTGCAGCAGTATCTATTCTAACAAGAACTTTTTCCAACTGTCCTGTTCACTGCTATATATCTCACTAGAGTACTTTTCACCTTTATCATTTTTTAGACGTGTTTATTCAGAGACTTTTTTGAAACAAAAGATCTCTATTATTTATAAAACAGCTAAATTTTAGGCAGATATTTTGACATCAAAATATTTATCTCCTAAAGAAATAAAGGTCCATTTGCTTATATATTTTGGCAAGAAATTGTTTTCTTGGGGCGCCTGGGTGGCTCAGCTAGTTAAGTGTCTGCCTTCAGCTCAGGATCCCAGTACTCTGGGATCTGGCCCCACACTGGGCACCCCGCTCAGTGGGGAGCCTGCTTCTCCCTCTCCCTCTGCCTCTCCCCCGGCCCCACTTGGGTTCTCGCACACTCTGCTCTCTCAAAGAAATTAAATAAATAAAAATTGAGAATTTAAAAATATTGCTTAAGAGAGTTCTATTCTTTTCTTTTGAGAATTTAAAAATATTACTTAAGAGAGTTCTATTCTTTCTTTTGAGAATTTAAAAATATTACTTAAGAGAGTTCTATTCTTTTCAAGAATGGGAGTAAGGGCCTGAGTCATGAAGGGTCTGAGTACAAAAAGCTGTGGCTCAAACCTTTGATAATTCCTTCCCATATGCTTTGACTCAAACAACCTAAATCTTGAAAATTTCTGTTTGGCAAAATAAACTACAATTAATAACTGTGCTTTTTTCATGTTTCCATAGATTTCTGGATTACTAGGACACAGTATGAGCTTAGATCTGAATTTCAAAAATTCTATTCAATATTAAGGCCCTAAAACATATTCATGTGTTTTCATTTGAAAATGATTATTATGGCAAACCATTTGGAAAGGACTTTAAAAGCGATACAAGTTTGTTTACTGACAGCTAAGTAGAGTGTGTTAGTATGCATTGTGAGTCCCAGGAGAAAAACAAAGTAAATTGCTTGGGAACTCTTTCTTTCAAGGATCATCTCCTGGGATTACTTTTCTGCAAAACATTTTTGGAGAATCATTCTCTTAGATAGTTCTTACATTTTAAAAGTGCAACTATATTAAACACACATGCATATACTGCAGAAAGTGTCAAGAGCTACATTCAGAAAAAAAATAATTGGTTTAGATATTGGAAGTTATAATTTCTTTTTCAAGACATAAAATATACATAGTCTTAATACCTTTTATTATCCTAGTTTAGCCATTAAAAAATAACCTTTTGTAGGTGAAATCCATTTATTCCTACTAATTCTTAAAATAGGTGTCTCTCAGCAGAGAACAAAATTTTATCTTTCTAAAATGACTCTGCTCAAAAGCTGCAGGATGGAAAAAAATTATCTCTGATAATCTATTATAGATTTGAGAGTTCATGATCTTTAACATTATAATTTCTGTTATCTGAAAATCTAGAAAAAAAATTCCCAGCCCTGGCCATTATTTAAGTATTATCTAACTGTCTTAGACCATTCAAGTTACTATAGAAAATATCATGGACTGGGTGGCTTATAAACGACAGAAATTTATTTCTCCAGTTCTGGAGGCTGAATGTCCACGATCATGGTGCCAGTACAGTCCAGTTATGGTAAAGGCCTGCTTCTGAGTTACATACTACACACTTCCTGCTCTGTTCTGCTTCTGTTCCTGATAGGAAGGGCAAATAAGCATTCTTGGGCCTTTTTGTATGAGGGTACTAACCTCATTTATGAGTGCTCTAATTACCTCCTAGTTACTTCCCAAAGGCCCCACATGCTAACACCATCATTGGACGTTCGGATTCCAATATGTGAATTTGGGGAGGACACAATGATTCAGATGATAGCACTGACCATTATCACCATGAATCTGAAGTCCAGAAAAATACTTATGAACTTAGGTATCAATAAATACAGATTACAGGATGGTGGGGTAGTGTTGAAAGAGCAGCATCACCATTTGAGAGCTCATAGTCAGTGTTTCATTGCTTCATTCTTGAACATAAATGGTCGATCAAAGAATGCTGGATGTTGGAGTAAAGCCAGATATATGGAATAGAAAGACTAAGCTAAGTGAAGAAGAAAAAAATGTACTGGAAGGAATCAGAAATAATTTAGGGAACAAAAGAGAACTAAAAAATAGTTAATGATTTCCTTTCAAGTAATTGAAGAAGATATTACTTCCTTATGTTATGAGGAATGCAGTGTCTTCAAGCCTAATTAATAGGTCATAAATCCCTGTTTCTTTGCACATCTAGTAAGTTTTGGTTGAAAGCAAGTTAAGGTATGTAATACATTGCATTTACTCTAAGGATAGCTTTATTTTTCTGAAGGTTTGTGGGTTTTTTTTATACTGTGATAACAGGCAATTAACTTGACTTAATTCAGTTGTGATATTTGTCTTATGTGCCACATGCAACTATCTAATTCTTGCTTTTTTTCCTTTGCATGTTGTGACTTTATAGCTCAGATACCTGAAGCTACCACAGTATCTATCTCTGCTGCCTGGTAAGAAATAGATTTAAAAACGTATGGGGGATAGGGTGAATGGGTGACAGGCACTGAGGAGGACACTTGACGGGATGAGCACTGGGTGTCATACTATATGATGACAAATTGAACTTCAATAAAAAAAATATTAAAAAAAACCCCAAAGATGTGGAAAGTTTGTAAAACTCCTTAGACTTTCAGGCATTCTTCAGGCTCCATGGCATCTCTTTTTTTCCCCCCCATGGCATCTCTTACATGAGCACATAACTTATCAGCCAGCTAGAAATATGGAGTATCTGTTATCTCAGCTTCTAAAATCTGCCCCCTTACATTAACAGCTCTACTGCCATGAGCCATGAACTGAATCTGCCACCTTCAGCAAGCTGGGGATGAAGAGAACACCCTAAGAGTAGGAGGTCACAAATCAACTTTTTGCCTAATACACAGTGGTTTGCTGATTTTTATGTTTTTTTATTTTTATTTTTTATTTTTATTTTTTTTAGTTTGCTGATTTTTAAAAGTGAGTAAACACTTCTCATACTGTTGTCTGTCTTTGACCATTTTCCAGTATCCTTCAATGGTCATTTTCAGTATTTTTTTTTTTTTTTTTTTGGTGTATGCTTTCTCTTTGCAGAAAAGAATCAAGCACCTTTATAAAGCCACCAGAAGTAAGGTTACTTTCTATATTTTTATTTCCCTGGTTATTATGGATTTGAGCATCTTGTTTTTATACTGATCTTGTATCTTGTGACCTTTCTAAACATACTTAGGATTTTTACATAGACAAATACATAGCAAAATGGCAGATGTAAATTAAATAAATATAGCTATAACAATATGACTAGTAATATTAAATGTGAAGTGCCTAAATATTCTGATCAAAAAAGAGATTGTTCAACTGAATTAAAAAAGGAAAACCCAACCATATACCGTCTATCAAAGATGTACTTCAGATCAAAAACAGTATAGTTTGAAAGTAAAAGGACAAATACCATAAAAGCATGAAGCATAAAAGACCTATATTTGCTATATTAATATAGAAAAATAGACTTCAAGAAAAGGCATATTACTAATGACAAAAAAGGACATTCCATGATGATATGAGTCAATATAGCCAATGATATAACAATTATACATACATACACATCTACCAAAAAGTTCAAAAATAGATCAAACAAAAACTAATGGGATTGAAAAAAGGAAATAAATCGACAACAATCAGTGAAAATTTTAATATTCCTCCCCCAATAACAGACACATCAAGTAGAGAGAAAGCCAATAAGGACATAGATAACTTGAACAATACAATCAATCAAGTTGTCCTAATGCATATCTATCAAACACCCAGTAACAGTAAATTACGTTCCTATTGAAGGACCTATGGAATATTAATCAGTATAGAGCAAATGCTAGGCTAGAGAAGTCCCAATAAGTTAAAATGGATTAAATACATTTGCAACATGTTCTGGAAATTAACGTAAACTAGAAATCAATAACAAAAGAAACCTAGAGAGTCAACAAATACACAGAAAGTTTTTAATAGCAAGAACATTTTCTAAATAGACCAGAGGTCAAAGAAAAAGAATTCACAA
The DNA here is from genome assembly GCF_905146905.1 of Nyctereutes procyonoides. Classification (NCBI taxonomy): domain Eukaryota; kingdom Metazoa; phylum Chordata; class Mammalia; order Carnivora; family Canidae; genus Nyctereutes; species Nyctereutes procyonoides. Next base: position 29,504,887 of record NW_026575120.1, read on the forward strand.
GGGAAATTGGAAAATATCTTGAACCATTAAATGAAAATGAAAACACATCATATCAAACTTTCTGAAATCCAGCTAAAGCAGTATTTACAGTGACATTTAAAGCTATCTATGCTTATATTAGAAGACAATAAAAACAAAAACCCAAAGATCTCAGCGTCTACATTAAGAAGGTATAAAAATTCTAAACCTAAAGAGTTTGGTAAAAGAAAGCAGAAGAAATAATAAACATCATAAAGGAAATCAATGCAATAGAAAGTGGATAAACAGTAGGATAAATTAATGAAACCAAAGCCAGACACAGAAGAATAAATACTATATAATTCCATTTTTAAAAAGATTTTATTTATTTGTTTGAGAGAGAGAAAGCAAGTGAGAGAAAGAGAGAACACGAGCCAGGGCAGTGGAAGAGGGAGAAGCAGATTCCTCTGCTGATCAGGAAGCCCAACCTGGGGCTCAATCTCAGGACCCTGGGTTCATGACCAGAGCCAAAGGCAGATGCTTAACTGACTGAACCACCCAGGTGCCTCAAATGATTCCATTTTTATGAAATTCTAGAAAAGTCAAAACTATAAGGGCAGAAAGTAGAGCTGTCATCAGAAATAAGCTGAAAGGGACTAAGGGAAATTTTTGGAGGTGATGGAGCAAGGTCAGTTTCATGGGTGTGGCCTGTGCAGTCTCATGCTCATAAGGGCTCTGCTTTTGGTTTCATCCTTGATCTCCTGACCCTGTCAGCATTTTGAAATTGTTAGTATTTGAACAAAGATGGCTATATTTTACACTGGGGCCCACAAATTATGTAGCTGGTCCTAGATAGAACTTCACTTTTGTGGTAAATGCATGGCTGTACACATCTGCCAAACTGATCAAACTGTACTCTTAAATGATTATAGGAAGGGGAGATGGGCTAGGGGATTGGGTGACTGGGTGACGGGCACTGAGGAGGGCACTTGACGGGATGAGCACTGGGTGCTATACTATATGTTGGCAAATCAAACTTCAATAAATAAATAAATATATATATATATATATATATATATATATATATATAAAAGAAAGGAGCAAAGAACCTCCCGAAAATAATTATAAAATAATATAATTTATTTATATTAGTACATATTTAAAACAGACACATTGTTTTAAATTACAAAACAATATGACAGAATAAAGCTCTAAAATATAAAAAAATAACATTATTTTGCACGTACTATACTAGCAAACATATACATATAAATCTTTAAGACATATTTCCAGAAAGTATGAGCATATGTAATTTCATTCACTGATGAAATAAAGAAGAAGTGCTACTGCCTCTTTGGAAGATTACCTGGAAATACCTATTAACATCAGTTACAGAGGTATTTTGATCCAACAATTCCACTTTTCTGAATCTACTTCATAAAATAAAAGTAATAATTTCCGAATATCTGTATTTGATGATTATTACAGCAGTATTGTTCATAGTAGTCAAGAACTGGTTACAAAGCAAATGCTCATCAATGGAATTACTGGATATATGTCGGCACATTTATGTATAAAATATATTAAGGAAATTAGAAGTGGCATACATTACATGATCTGGAGTGACTTCTATAAAATTTGTTGAGTGAGAAAAGCAAGGTACATAAAATAGTCTGTGACATCTTTCCATTTCGGTAAAATAAGTATGTACACAATTGAAATCTACATATCTATCTATCTATGCAGGATTAAATTAGTACAGAGAAAACTATGGAAAGACTTACTTATTAGAATGGAACTGGGAAAGAGATGCACAGGGAAAGGAGAATGTGGCTTTTTATGAAAAGGTCTTCTGAACAATTAATTTTCTTTATCATTGCATCTCTTTATTTGATACATTTTTATAAATCAGTATTTTTAATAATCATCAAAAATCTCTGGCTTTGATGTCAAGGAGACTTAGGTTTGGATCTGCTCTCCACCATGTTCTGGTGTACATTGTTTCGGTGACCCAATCTCTTTTTGTATTCACTCCTTATTTAGCAGGTTTGTAGTGAGAATTAGGATAATGTCTACAAGATTCCTGACACTTGGAGCATTTTTAATTATAAGTACAATAAGTATTTATTTTATTCTGATAAATGCTTGGTAACGTCTGAGTACTAGCCCCTTATTAGTGTTCCTGTGTTTTAGATTTATAGAACATTCCAGTACTCAGAAAACTGCTTTGAATATTAGAAATATTTCAAATATATGTTGAAAGAAGCACCAACAATTATCTATTGATCAGAATGGTTGATTAACCCAAACTCTCCAGATCAGATTGTAAAGGCTAATCTCAGCTTCTGAATTTTTTCTCCTTAGAGAGTGTACACATACGTGAGTAAGAATGGGGAGGAGGGGCAAGGTCAGAGGGAGAGGGGGAGAGAGAGAATCTTAAGTAGGTTTCACACTCAGCGAGGAGTCCTACTTGGGGCTTGATCTCATGACCCTGAGTTATGACCTGAGCTGAAATCAAGAGACTGATGGTTAATCAAATAAGCCACTCAGGAGCCCCCCAGCTTCTGATTTATTCAAATAATGAATCTTTCTTATTTTTAAGGCATAGCAAGATTAGTACATCAGAGTTAAAATTCAATGATCAAAAGCAAAGCCTTTGGATATTTACATGGAGAAATGAAAATAAGGTTCTATAACAAAAGTTTATTGTATACTTTATTACCCAAATCAGGACACTTTAAAGATTGAAGGTACTTGGGTAGGATGGGAAAAGGGGGATAAGGCGTATGGTTAACTTGACAGCATGTTGGGAGGATAGATGTTTATTCCCAGTGAACTAGAGCCACTGTATTCTTGATTCCACATAGCCCTGCATAAGGCAAAGCTGTAGAGAATAGCTCACCAGGAAACTTTTTTTAAAAAAAGATTTACTTATTTATTTGAGAGAGAGAGAGACAGGACGTGCGCATACAAGAGGGAGGGGTAGAGGAAGAGGGTGAAAGAATCTCAAGCAGACTCCACGCTGAGCACAGAGCCCAACTTGGAGTCAATCTCACAACCCCAAGATCATGACCTGAGCCAAAACTAAGAGTTGGATGCCCAACCAACTGCTCCACCCAGGCGTCCCTCATCTGAAAACTTTTTATTTTATTTTATTTTTTTATTTATTTATGATAGTCACAGAGAGAGAGAGAGAGAGAGAGAGAGAGAGAGAGAGGCAGAGACACAGGCAGAGGGAGAAGCAGGCTCCATACACCGGGAGCCTAACATGGGACTCGATCCCGGGTCTCCAGGATCGCACCCTGGGCCAAAGGCAGGCGCTAACCGCTGCGCCACCCAGGGATCCCCTCATCTGAAAACTTAATTGAGCTGAGGTTTCAAGGATGTGTGTGGAGTGCTTCTCCAGGAGGTTCAGCTTATGACCTGTATTCTAACCAAATTTGAGAAAGCTTAGCTACAGCTGATAAGGACTACCCTCTAGAAGCTGAGTGATTCAAAGACCTACAATCAGGGGAACCCAAGTACAAGAACTTCTCCAGATTATTTGCCCTAAGGAAAGAGATGCTTGTTTTCTCCATTCTTTTTTTTTTAATTTTTATTTATTTATTATAGTCAGGGAGAGAGAGAGAGAGGCAGAGACATAGGCAGAGGGAGAAGCAGGCTCCATGCACCAGGAGCCCGACGTGGGATTCGATCCCGGGTCTCCAGGATCGCGCCCTGGGCCAAAGGCAGGCGCTAAACCGCTGCGCCACCCAGGGATAAGATTTTATTTATTTATTCATGAGAGACACAGAGAGAGAGGCAGAGACATAGGCAGAGGGAGAAGCAGGCTCCCTGGGAAGCCTGATGCAACACTCGATCCCAGGACCCCAGGATCAAGAGGGTAGATGTTCAACCACTGAGCCACCCAAGCATCCCACTTTCTCCATTCTGAGTTTATATATAAGGAGTTTACATGGAATGTCCAAAGATAACTAGGACCTTGGGCTTGATTAGAAAGTCATTGGCAGAGAATGTCACTTTTGTTGTGGTTCAGTAGACAATACAGCTCTAGAATTTTATTCAGAGAAGGCAGCTAAGAGAAACAGGTAGATGAATTTAAGTCTGCATGACTTGCAGAGTATAGGAAAATGGTAGCCTAGAATGGGGACCACAGTAAGAGAATGGAAACTAAAAGATTAACAAACTTGCTGAAAATCTGGGGCAAGAAGCAGTCAGATCCTAGTTAAAAGGCTTCAGCAGAAAGCATAGGCCATAAATAGGAAAAATGGAAATTGATGTTAAACTGAAAAGTCTGTGAGTCAGAGTTTTACTCCCTCATTCAGGGTCAGATAATCTGAAAGTGGAGATCCAAAGGCATATCTGGCTTTAATTCTGAAGGGCAATAAGGTATGAAGCAAGCTAGTTCTTGACACAGGTCTACACAGTACATGTTCCCAGCTATCTGAAAGCTCAATTTCCTGGCACCTTTTCCTCTTGGAAATTTATAATTCACTAAGTGTTGTATCATTATCAGATTTTGGTGTAGATTTGAAATAATGACATACAGTAGCAAATTCCTGAAATGCATGTCCTATCTGCCCATCTCTGCTCAGGAGAGAGGGCAAATGAACATGACTGCTGTGTCCCCTGGGATTAGCCTCTTGTTGGCAGACAATCAGAGAGCAGGACTGGGTGCCATCAAGCCCTTTGAAATTTTTGAATAAAAGTCTCATGACTTTTTCCTCCTTCCAAGTATGTTGCTGAACTCGTTATGGATGGAGATATATTCAAAACCAGATTTAGCTATGCCTGATGGACTTAAGCCAACACTGCTTTTGTCTCATCTACCTGGCAGCCCCAGTTTGGAAGCCCTAGTTTGCATAAGACAAAAAGCTCACTATCCATTAAGGAGCGGACTGTAAGTTTGCTTTCCTGGTTAGACTAGACATTTGCATTGTTTACATGTTGAGGAATGGCAAATCATTCTTAGAACAGGGTTATGAGCAGTTTTGTTCTCTACTGCAGTCATACCATACATTCCCTAACGAGGAAGGGACTTATCATTCAGGAACAACAAACTTAAAATTTGGAACATTACTTGAAATTCTACAAACTCCATTTCATATTCTTAGTAATTTTTGAATTCTGGCATTCTGGTCATCTCCCAAGAAACCCATAAGTATGGCCTATTTGCTATTTGTTATGATGTAGCTTTTATGTGCTTTTTTCATTTTATTTTAAAAAATTAGTATCAGTCTCTGTAAAAAATTTACAACAGAGACAAGCAAAGGAAGTAAAACAAAAACTCACTTGAAACTCACCCTAGCAACTTTTAATCCCTTAATTTAGGTGTAGGTCCTTTCAATACTCTTTCTATGCATATACGACTTAACTTTATAAAACTGGGATTATTGTATGCGGCTTTGGAAAATAAAAAGATATATTATTTTTGATAGCAACATACCTTCAATGCTTTTCTTTATCAGTATACATTCTTGGGAATCTTGGATATAGATGCTGGGTTATATACACATATATACTTTGGCCTACCCTCCAAATTCCATCAAGATGAGAGTGAAGAGATTTTAAAAAGCCGTCGGAATCTACAAGAACAAAAAATAACTGCAAAGGAAGTAAAGGCAACAAACATTTGGGAGTTGAAAGCAGATGGGTGAGTAGTAACTGATCAAGCAAATATGAGGAAATGCAATTGTCCACTGGCAATGGAGATCCCAGGTAGGCTCAGGAATTGACACTGCCAGCTACCTTCTAATAGAAGTAAAGATGGAACCATAGCCAGAGACTTGTGCTGGCCTGTTAGAGGCCTTCAACCACTCCCCCTATCTCTTCCCTCCTTGAGATTTATCCTCTGAAGGGCATAACTGGAAGGTCTCTGCATTAAAGGGATGGGGGACAGATGTCTTTGGGGCATGTTAAGATTCCTGGCTTGTTTTTTATACTAGCACTCAGGTACCTGAGCTTAAACCTTTCAGATAGGAGATTGAAAAACTCTCTCCTAGAGAATCTGACCAGCCTATGAAGAAATATATAACAATATTAACAGCATGGTCGTCCGCAAAAAACCAGCCCAGACAGATAGAGCAATAGTTCAGTCATAGTAAGCAAGCTTCATTGACATTCATAGTTCATGATCAGCATGTTTATCTTCTACTCTTAAATGTGAGCAAACAAGCACCATCCAAGGAAATCCTCTAAACACAAAAGGCAGAAAACAGAAAAAAGGAGGTAACAGAAGAAATAGACTTTGCAGGAAAAGAATACCTTCCTTCAACTTTATCTAGGTATCAAATCTATAGAAAAGCTAAATGAATAGGGCAATGAATATTTTACCATATTTGTGTTCTCTCTCTCAAATGCTGAATCATGAAATCTTGCTATTAAATAATTCAGCATGTATCTCTTGAAAAGAGGGGCTTTCCCTATATAATGTCATTTTCACATGTAAAAATATGACTAGTTTTCTATCATTGATCTTCCACATTGTGTCCGCAAGTGAGTTTTACTGACACTTCTGTTTTATTCCATGATGCAATCAGATTTCATAAATTCCACTTTGGTTTTGGGTCTCTGCAGACCTTTTATTAAAGTACAGTCCCTCTGTCTTGTTTTTCATGACATTTGTTATTTTGAGGAGTCCAGATCAGTTGTCTTGTAGATAGAACATTTTGCATTCTGGATTGGACTGTTTCATCATGATGTCATTTAGCTTATTTCCCTTTTTTGTATATCCTGAAAGTAAGTCTATTCCATAGATGATGTTATTTTGTGTCTTCACTGTACCAGGTTGGAAGGGCATATAAATTTAGATCAGTCCTCCAATAAGAATAACTAATGATGTTAAATTTGATCACTTAGTTAAGGTGGTTAAACAAATCTAAGAGGAGAAATACAAATCTGAAGACCAACAAAAGAAGATATTGCAACTATGAAATAAGAAAATGCCTTTTTAAACACTGAAGAATACTGAAAATAAGATAACAGCTCTTTAAGAGTAAACACAAAATAGAAGACACCCAAAAGTCAAGAGGAGGCATGAAAGATAAGGTTGAGGGCAGCCCTGGTGGCTCAGCGGTTTAGTGCCGCCTTCCACCCAGGGCCTGATCCTGGAGACCCGGATCAAGTCCTGTGTTGGGCTCCCTGCATGGAGCCAGCTACTCCCTGTGCTTGTGTCTCTGCCTCTCTCTGTGTGTCTCTCATGAATAAATAAATAATAAAAAATTTTTTTAAAAAAGAAATGAAAAATAAGGTTGATCACCTAGAAAGTAGAGGGGGACGAAAAGGCTGAGGAGGAAAATAAGAGGGAATATAAAACAAAGTTAGAGGAAGAGTCCAGGAGATCCAACATTTGACTAAGAGCATTTCTAAACTGAGTAGAAAAAATATGAAGTTAAAATTATTAACAAATCAACTCAAGAAAATTTTCCTGAGTTGAAAGATATGTTTCCAGATGGAAAGTGTCATGAAGGACCTAGCATAATGTGCATGGATTTTTCTCTATTTGCTCCATTAGCCTGTCTTCTCTTATACCTTATGATTTTATTTATTGTAGCAATATATGGTAATGCTTGGCTGGGTATGTCCCTCTTCTTGTTAAAAATTTTATTATTTTTATTTTTAAAAAATTTTATTATGATATTTAGGACCATCTTGCAAAATATGCTTTCCTTCAAAATCTATGTACATTTTGATCAGGATTGGATAATATACCCATAAATCTGAATTCAAAGTTTAGGTTTAGAATGGTAAGGTTTCCCATTCAAAGTCATTTATTTTATTACATACAATCAAGCCGTCTCTTGCATTTTTTGCTATTTTTTTGTTTTCTGGTTTGTCAATAAATCCTACAAATTTCTGTTTAGTTAATTCCTAGAGAGTTTGTAAGTTTTTTTTTTACTATTATAAATGTTACCCGTTTTCCCTTACATTTTCTGTATTGATAATAAATAATTATAATTATACATTATAATAAATAAATAAATAAATAAATAAATAATAAAATACCTCAGACAGATTTATAAGAAAAACAGAGGTGGCCAACACAGGTAAAGCAGCAAACAGCTCTGATGGGTGAGTGCTCCCTGAGCAAAGTAGTATTAAATTCATACCCATATCTGGTATGGATTGGTATTGAGTCCCAACTGGCTTTAGACTAGGTACTTCTGCAGGAGTATCTAGGCAGAGAAGATTTAGTAGCCAGGCTGTGATAATGTCAAGCATTTCATGACTGATTTACAAACTGGATTGTAAAAGTAGCAACTGAGATAAGATGATTTTCCTATTAAAACACAATTGAAGGATGTCCTGGCCTTCTCTACCACTTTCACTTAAAACATAGAAAATTCTAGTTCTACAAATCCATGCTCTGTTTTGATATACTTCTGTGTTACGTCCAAAGGAAATCACTACTTTTAGGAATGTGCAAACTCATCTTAAAATTTAATCTTTAATATTTATTAAAACAATTGGGTTTCATATTACTTAGCTTAAAAAAAAAGAAAAAAATGTATATAAACCTCTTAAAGAAAACAACCCAAGTAACAATTTCTCACTAATTCCAAATGTAAATACTCCTAATTTTCTCTTTTTTCCTTGAAAATTCCAGAATGGGAAACACTTAGCTTATTTTTTTTTTTTTGCTTTTTTACTTAAACTAGGGGATTGAGAGACGCTTAACTTTGGTTGTCTCAATCGTTCTCTTTATTCAAATATCTCTGTGGCTAATGCACAGAGAGATATCAGGTTTCTGAAGCCTACATGTTCCATTTCAAAGATCCTCACTGTACATGAGCATTGAGTTTTATTGCAGCATGATGCTGTGTAAATAATTTCACTTCCTACAAAAAGGAGATAGTTCTGGCAGGGAGTCTATCATAGCATGGATATCCCAATCAGAATCTCTCTTCCAATCTCTTATTTGAAAGTGATTTATTTAAAAATGCTTCCTATTTCTACCTGGGTCATTTTTGCTAAACGATAATTTCCTAGAAAAGTATTTCCTTTGGGTTTTCCTATGGGTTGGAACACAGCCACATGTGATATTATTATGTGCAACTAAACCCATAACTTCTTTTGTATCTGTGGCTATGTCTCCTTTCTTATTCGTAATAGTCAATATTTTGTTACATTCTTTTCCCATTATTGTTCATTAGATTTACTAGGGCTTAAATAGAGAAGGGCTCTCTTGCCACAGGAGCAATACCAGAGAGCTCTGAATGAAAATGAGACCAACCCTCCATAGCACTAGCTGTCAAAGAAAAATGAGGAGGAGTCTACAGAACTTGCAGTGTGAACCAGAATTCTCTATACTGTCTATACATATGGCATGGTCCAGAAATATGTTCACAGATATGTCCTCCTCTCCTATTCCTATCTGTGGGAAATGAGGCAGTGAGGAGGGACAGAGCCTACCAAATACTGAATGAAAATAAATAATAATGGAATGAGGAATTAACTGTATAAGAAGTTAGGCTCTGATTATTCAAAAACACAATTGGGGGTACCTGGGTGGCTCAGTCAGTTAATTGTCTGCCTTTGGCTCAGGTCATGATCCCAGAATCCTGGGACCCACTTCTGGTTCCCTGCTCGGCAGGGAGTCTGCTTCTCCCTCTGCCTTTTCTTCCCTGCTAATGCACTCAGTCTCTTCCTCTCTCTCTCTCTCTCCCTGCTAACATGCACTCTCTCTCTCTCTCTCTGATAAATAAATAAAATCTTAAGAACACAACTGAATCTTGACTTTTTTTTATTAAAGAAGATACTTTATACTCACATATGTTCTTAAAAAATTAAGCATAATATAATCAATATGAAGAAACTAAACACACCTGTAATTATGAGCATGTATCCTAAGTCCATAAGCACAGACAACTGATGTGCTCAGCTACACATAGTCTTAGATGCTTCTGTGCTTCATCCCTCTGATTGCCTGATTGCAAGTTTTAGGAGGGAAAGCTATTGCCCAGCCTCCTTCAAGTTTAGACAGGTCTCTTTTGAAATCACTGTCATTATCCAGATCCAGATGATCTCAATAAGGAACAACAAGGAGGAGGAGAAGAAGAGAAAGGAAAAGAGAGAGATAGAGCATGACAGAAAACAAAAATATTCAGGATTCGGTATAGAAATGGAGACTAACATGAAACATGGAAGAAATAAAGAATTGTGAAAGAACACCATGTGCAACTTGTTCAAACACCAGTAGTACTCTTTGAAAGACTGGGGTTTCTTAAAAAAAGTCTTTGCCTGGGTTCTCTGGATGTAGCAAAGGAGACTGCAAGGAGTAGAGATGCCCTTCATCTACCAAGAAGATAGAGAGCAGAAATGGCTTACCACACCACAGTTCCTCAGATTTCTCAGAACCAGTAAGGTTGGGATGTAAGCAAGAATCTTCATATATTCCTGAACCCACTCAAAACCATAGAATCAGAATCACTGTAAATGTGTATTTCTTTAAGAAATTCAATGGCAGGGATCCCTGGGTGGCCCAGGGCGCGATCCTGGAGACCCGGGATCGAATCCCACGTCGGGCTCCCGGTGCATGGAGCCTGCTTCTCCCTCTGCCTGTGTCTCTGCCTCTCTCTCTTTCTCTCTCTCTCTCTCTGTGGCTATCATAAATAAAAAAAATAAAATAAAATAAAGAAATTCAATGGCAGATCATTATGATCAATCTGGATTGAAACAGGAAACGGGCAGATTTGGCTGGTTTCTATTTCCATGGAATTAACAAAAAGAATTAACAAATGATCAAGATATGTACCTTACAACTCAAGAGACACTCACATGATTAGGAGAAACACATTCTACACACACACACACACACACACACACACACACACACACTCAGAAAAACCTCCATTACTCCAATCAACTCCCTTCACTATACATGTAGACAGAGAGAAGCAAGTAAGAGAGACATGAGTTCATGGTCCTTATGACAAATACAGTACAGCCAAGACAATTCTTTGTCTTCCCAATAGGAAATTGTGTGAGAGGGACTGTCTCCTTCCCAAATCCAAGGAAAAGAGATTTCAAACATTTTACTCAAGATTGGAAATGTCTATAAGCAGATAGTACTCGCTTCTCATTCTCCAGGGAGACCTATATCAGGCAACATACTTGGTGCAGTGCCTGAGAAACAGGCCTTAGAAGATAATTAGAAAGAGCGTGCCATGTAGAGAGGGAGCCGTAACAGGTGGCTTGCTTGCTTGCTCTTTGGCACATGAGGGATGCATGATGTTTCCATAGTTCAAGTGGGGAGAGAGTTGCTATACTGTAAACACAACCAAGAAGACTGCCTGCCAGGTGAGGGCATGCTAAGAGTTAAGAGGGTACGATGTGGGATCTATGAGGAAGTTATGGTGAAACAGATCAAGCTACATCTCCCACATGACATGAAGGAATGCTCTTTGCAGGATATAGCATGTAGACATTTGCCTCCCAGGACAACCACACGGCAGTCCATGTCAGGCAGAGGAATGACAATCATGGGAAATTATGTAAATGGCATCACCCCTCCTCCATCAACACCAGAGAAATTAGGCCGTGATACAGAGGCATAATCGGGGGATCCCAAATCAGACCAGACCCTCTTCAACACTGCCTCTCCGATCCCTTCCGCTGCCAAGAACTAAGGAATAAAAAAGCATCCTGCCCATCCCAAGTCCGTCAGACTTAGGCCTACCTGACACTAGTGGGAGGGAAGGGGATGACATTTACCTAGGTGTGTGAAGGTGTTTTAAACAGGATGTATATTGGCTGAAACTGACAGGAAAGCTATGGAAGCTGCCAATGGAGTTGTCAAGGACAGGTAAGAGAGACATCCATTAGAGCAAGTATATAAAGCAATAATGAGGAAAAAGAAAAAGAAAACATCTTTATATTGTTATCCCTGCTCAATATCCTGGTTACATGCATATTATAGTTAGGGATGACTATTGCTACCATGTGTGAATAAAATGCCTGTTTCAGATTCCTCAGTTACATAGATACTTAGGACACACAAAGATGATTCAAAATAAGACATATCCACAAAGCCCAGATAATTTACCTGTTGCTGCTCAAAAACAAGCATATGCACAGGAGCAGGGGTCTGGTTGACATGCAGTTCTGAAAATTTTTATTAGATTAGCATGCAATTCCCCTATCAAGTATTTGGTAAATAATAATAATAATAATAATAATAATAATAATAAACTATAGTTGGCTAAAAATGTGGATACGGAAAACTGTAGACATTTCAGAGAGTTTAAGTGACTCTAATTCTCACAAAAGTTTATAACGGTGATGAAGCTACTAAAAAGCAATGCAGTTTTAGGCCAGGCCAGCAGATACTGTAACTTAATCAGAAGAGGTCATAGTCCCATTGAGGCCTGAACTGATCTGTTCCCCCCACATCCCCCCACCAATAATTACATTTTAGAGAAAACATGAACAAGTTGATTCCTCTCAGAGGACAGTGACCCGTCTGATGAAAGTTCTGGAAATCATACTACATGTGGAACAGATGAAGAAAAACATGTGTGTTTATCTTAGGAATATAGTAGGACAATTGTTAGAGCTCTTCTCTTTATTTGAAGGACTGTCACACAGTAGAAAGGGTATGCTTGTCATCTGATGCTCCAAAGAGTAAGAACAATCAAAAGTGGCAGAGATGAAGGCTTCTATACATGTAAAAAAAAAAAAAAAAAAAAAGGGGGGCCTGCCAATAGTGTAGGGTACACAAGCCTCCTCCCTCGCGGTGGTGGTGGTCCTGGGGCTGTGCTGAGTCTCTCATGGCTGCGGTTTCCAGCAGCAGCTCAATGACCATATATGTCAGAGAGGCAACAGTGAGACTTTCTGCCCCAGGTGAGACGATCCAGTAAATAATCTCAAGGGGTCCTTCAAAAGCTGTCAACTTTGTTTCTAACTAGGCTATATATGCATGGCCTCACTTCATCTTTCACCTCCAGATGTATGAAAATAAATCTTCTTTGAGAGATAAAAGGGTAGAATTTGTCCTAAGTTAAAACAAAAAGTAAAATCAGAACAGAGTGATTCTTCAGGTGATCCACTTTACGGTGGCATTCATCGTTCACATGGTGTTTGAGCTCCTCTTCCTCCTTCTTTCCTCCCTCCTTCCTTCTTCTTCCTTCCTTCCTTCCTTCTTCCTTCCTCCTTCACTCCCTCCCTCCTTCCTTCCTAATGAAGAAGGAGGAAGTTGATCTGGAAATTTTTAGGCTTCTATTATTACATCCACAAAAATCACATTCTAGTACACTGCAAAATAATGTCATTGTCTTTGTATAGGATTATTTAGAGCAGAATTAGCAGTATGTTTTGACTCTTTAGTGATTTTGTATTTATTTTTATGTGTGTGCATCTGCTTCTAAGGACAGGTCTAGCCCACTTTCCAAGCCTGGAATCTGGGATTCCTCAGCACAAGTTTGGTTGAATAAATTTCAATCAGTGTTATAAATGTGTGTTTTCTCTATTTAGTATGTAAAGGTCTACAGATGCCTCAAAACATTTCATTCATGCCTAAATTGGCAGGACTTTTCTCCTTCCTTTTGGCAAATATCCTCACTGGGGTTTGTGCAGAACTAATGCCAAACTTCCTCAGTGTGGTTAGCTTGTGTTTGTGCAACAAGCTTATCATCCACAATGAACACATGGCTTTTAGACACAGGAATTAATCAGTGCTGGAGAGACATACTCCTGGCATAGATTCTGGATTGCCTGCTTGCATAAGCCTACATTTGGGATCTATTATACAAAGCAGGATCCAGGGTAGCTCTGTCAGCCTCAACCTTTGCAGAAAATGTCTATAAGGGGGGAAAATAGTGAGAAACATGGGTGGATAGTTAAAATTGAGTTAGTAGTATGCCTATTTCACAGGGCTGATATGAGAATCAAACAATACTATATGTGAAAACACATCCATTATTAATGGATGTCCTGACTTACTTATAAAGGATTTAAAGTAGTTTATAGTGACACATGAAATGCGGCAAGATACTATATATTCAAAATAGGTCAGAAAAAGTAAGCATGGAGATGTGTAAGATAACCAAGAATGAGGCTACTGTAGGCCCTATGTCCTTGCTGTTCGTTTTCAATAAAATCGGATTTTTATCATTTTATTAGTTAACACACAGAAGGGCATCTGATCAATTTCAGAGGGCACAATGTCTATATGATTAACTTGCTTTAGAGAAGCAGTTTTCCCTTAGTTTATGGTAGTAGGAATTTTCCTTTGTGGGTCTTCCAAAATAGAACCCTCTTTGTTAATAGTGACCAACATACCCTCCTCAACAACTCGGCAACATTGTCGTAGCCTGATTGTGCCACGTGGTGATACATTCAAAGCTACTCTCAGAACCAATAATACCACACTAGGTCTGCAGGTCTATGTGATGGTTTGTCTCCATCCAGACTGAAATGCCAAAAGGAAATTAAACGATTGCTGTTAAAACCTTTTTAAGTTGCAAAGTAGCACGTGAATGCAAGGCAAGATAATTTTCATTAACATTATGGTTTTGAAAACCAGGTGGTAAACTTGAGACTTAATGCAATAAGCAATAGGAGATTTAACATAGTGACAACAAGGAAGGCTACAGGAAATCTTATATTCCTTTTGTTTCTCTTTTGCTGGTAAACAATTCTCCTCCCAAATAGGTACGACTCTTCCACTGTAGTATCCAAACCAGGAGAGCGATCACTGATTTACAAACAACCTCCAAGGTAATGACTCAGAACTTCTGGATGTCTTGCCTGTCATGGAGAGGCAGATTCTCATTGTGAGGGGAGAGAATTTATTCATGCAACAAAAGCAGAAAATGGAAAATCTAAAATATTGAGCACTTTAAAATACTGTCTGCATATTTGAATGTAGGTATGTGAAATACTTCAGAAAGCACTAGTAATTCAAAATACAGATATTGCACTGTAATGATCTAAAAACAGACCTCCCGGCAGGGATCCTTTATAAATTTTTACGAGAATGGTCTTCATTGCATTGACATTAATGCAAGGTGCATCCGTGTAACTTGAGAGTCTTCTATGTATATATTACCCATTTTATTCTCAAATTTGCTAGAAGCAGAAGGAAATGGCTTTTTCTTTGTTTTTAGTTGCTTTTTTTTTTTAATTCCAAATGACTTTTTCTCATTTACTGAATAGGAAGAGAGAAAAGAAATGTTGTTTACTCATTCAACAGTTTCAGTCTTTATTATGAACCAGGCACTCCGCATAGAACACAATTTCTGTCATCATGGAAAATAATGATAACAGTAAAAATACTAAAACATGTTAGGCCATTTACTCTGCCAAGCACTGTATTAAGTTCTTTATGTGCATTACCTCATTCTGTTATCAAGGCAGCCCTCTGAAACAGTCACTGTTATCATTTCCATTTGACAAATGAAAAATTAAAGCACAGAGAAGCTAAATAACTTTTCCAAGGTCACAGAGTTAGTCATCCACAAACAATACAGGTATGCTTTCGGGATCCCTGGGTGGCGCAGCCGTTTAGCGCCTGCCTTTGGCCCAGGGCGCGATCCTGGAGACCCGGGATCGCATCCCACGTCGGGCTTCCGGTGTATGGAGCCTGCTTCTCCCTCTGCCTGTGTCTCTGTCTCTCTCTCTCTCTGTGACTATCATAAATAAATAAACATTTAAAAAAAAAAATACAGGTATGCTTTCGCTCTGAAGTCCGACCTTTTAACTGTGACAATATAGGGGCTTATAGCTTCTTGGAAGAAACTCAGAAATAAACAGAGGAGCCTGGTTGGTTCATCAAGTGGTAGGACATGAATAAACCTGGTGGTTATGATGTTTTGAGAGAGGACAATCCCAGTATTGTAACAAGACTTCGTGGAGGAGATTTAAACTGAGTTCCAAAGAACATACAAGGTTTAGTCTTGGGGAAGAACAGCAGGTAAAGGAAAGAGGGAAGGATGCTCCACATTGAGCAAAGAGTGTATCTCTTCCGTGCATATGGACTAGATCTAAAGTCTGCATAAGATACACTGGGTAAAGTGGTAACACGAAAAAGAAATAAGCTAAACAATTCACTGCCTGCTAAAAAATGCATTGTCACCACAATCACCGAAAACAAAACAGAAGTCCATTAGTGAGAAAAATAAAATGACATTTGATTATATTGAGATCTAGGGATATAAATAATATTTAATTGTCCTCCTATAATGTATATTACGCATTTCTTCATTCTCCAGAGAGCTTAAAATGCCTTCAAGGACTTCCTCACCTCCACCAGCTTAAACTTCTGCTTTATTTCATAGTCATATCCACTGACACTTGAAATATTGTTCTAATTAAAGTGTTGGCACTTTAGGGGTGCTGTGAAATTTCTCCTAGAAAAGTGCCCTCTTCTCATTCTCATCGTGAAACCAGAAGAAAGGTTTAGGGACTCATCAAGCTTCCAATCTTTTTAAAGGCCCTAGCAATTCATACCATAATCTTTCCCACAAATGATTGTCAGATCTGGGGTTAGAAATCACCATGCTAGACCTAAAGGTTAGCTTTTTCAGCATTTTTATGCTTTTTAAAATTTCCATAAGAAGATAAATGCTGAAGGATCAGTAAGCTCAACAGCTTGGACACCCACTGCTGCCACACAGGCGTGTGAAATGCCTCCATCTGACTCAGAATTAGAGATGTAAAATTGTCATCCAGCTCAGGATGAAAGCTTGGCATTAAAAGTATTTATAATGTATGTTAGCAAAAACTGTGGGCTTGGAAAACCATTGCTGGAAAACTGGAATTCTTAAAAGAAATTCCAGCAAGCGAAAAGGGTTCTGGGCAGGATATGTAAATGTGGAGGAAACAGTCCATCTGCTGGGTATCTTCAAATTATCTATATATAGCAATAGCTATTCCAGTCGAGAGTAAATAATACCTTGTATCCTTATTTACATGAGAAATAATCCTATAGTTGATCTCTGCCTGTTTTACACCATTGAAACCCCATCGTTATTTTCCCTCTGATTGCTTGTCTAGCTTGTATATTGACATATACCACGTATTTGTTTATTCATTTAAGAAACAATTATGATATGCCTATTATGAAACAGGCAAACTGCTAGAAAGTGAGTATACACTTTTGAAAAAAAAATTGTAGTTCAAGAAAACCAAATAGCACTCCGAGGGCCCTGAAATGGGACAGATCTCAGTATATTCAAGAACAGGAAAGGAGTCCCATACCTTTTTGGCTTCATGAAGATGGTGAAGACTAACCCCAAATAAGGCTGCTGAAGAGGCAGAGCCAGATCCTAAAGGTTGGATTTCTGTGTGGCTCTCCCTACCTGTCACACAGGTAACTAGGGAGACAAAGTATAATTTGTTAATCGAGATGGAAAAGTTTTACAGAATTTTTTATCTTGAAAATTGAAGTCTTGTCCAAATCCCGGTTGTTTTATATATATATCTTTTTAATCAATTACATTTCAGACTTTAATTTATATTTAAGATTAATTTGTGTAGTTTGGGGGAAAAATACATTCAGCTTTGAAATATAATATATGGGGAAAGATGGCTCTTCCTGTATGGTGAGGGGGACCATCTGTCACCAGGGCTTTGAATTGGATATTTAAAAAATGATATACAGTGGCTCCCGTATTTTTCTCTTTTGGTAGCTGAATTTTTATTTGGCCAAATAAAGTCATCTCAACCAACTACTACTTCTATCATTTCATAAAATGAAGGAAAAATCTTACAACAAAAATTGGGAAAGATTATTTCAGAATCTTCATATTGGATAAACTGAATTCGTGGCAAACTAACTAAATGTCCTTATTTGTCTAATTTCCTCTTAAGACCAGGTTAACCTCCCTCCTGACCAAAGGACCAGCGTTTACTAGCCACACAAGTGTATTCTATAAGAATTCAGGCAGGGAACTTACGAGTTAAAAATCCTAAATTCTGACATGTAACTCTCAGTATAAAGAGTCCCTGTAAAATTTTAGTAATGAGTCAAGGGGTCAATTCCTGATAAGAGGTACCATCCCGTTCTCTGACATTGGAAGAGAGCTGGTTCACTGGGTATGGTGATGGGGCTCCAAGGAGTCTTCAAGATGGGACAAACTGAGAAGTCAGCCTGAAAAAACACCATCTAATGAGAACGCACTTGAGTTTGCTGTGAAATACATGAAATTTAGCGGTAACAAATCCTAGGACATGCTGAGGTTAGTGAAGAGCAGTTGGTTCATAAAACTGTAACACAGCAGTACCCCCTTATCTGTGGGAAATATGTTACAGGGCCCCAGTGGATACCTGAGTCCACACATAGGAAGGAACCTATTTATACTGTTTTTTTTCTATACCTACATACCTATGATAAATTTTAATTTTTAAGTTATGAGCAGTAAGAGATTAGCAACAATATCTAATAATGAAATAGAACAATTATAACAACATATTGTGATAAAAGTTATGTGAATTTGGTCTCTCTCTCAAAATATCTTCATTGTACTATACTCACCTCTCTGCTTATGATGCTGTGAGATGATAAAATGCCCATGTGCTGAGATGAAGTCAGGTCAATGATGTAGGCTCTACATGTGAACTTATCATTAGGCTACTATTGACCTTCTGAAGATTCATCAGGAGGATCACCTGCCTTGGACCGAGGTTGACAGTGCATAGCCAAAACTGTGGATAAAGGAGAACTTAGTCAAGAGTGAAGGTTGAGTACACAGCGTCCTAAGTGACTTACATAAAGGACCCTGCAGAGCTCTCAGCTGAAGACTTGTCTACAGTTTTCCCTATTTTTGGGTTTCACTGTTGTAACCCAGTATTATGTAGTTGGGAACACTCGTATTTAAGCTCCCTCATTATTCTGGTATCTGCCTTCTTAAAGGTGGATATTCATATTAGATGAGCATATCTTCTCCTAAGAGAGAAGCTAGCAAAAGGTATTTGGACTTTTATGAAGTCAGACCAATTGGGAATGAACTTGGTATATTTCCACAATTTTTCAGATTTCTAATACTCAGAGTTCCCTGTCTCTGCAGGAGAAGTAAGGTCTTGAATGTCAGTGGAGTCAATAGTTTCTCTTGTCTCTATATTAGAGGGTTTCCTCCTGATTTTCTCTGTTCTCACTCTTAAAATCCAATTGTTAGGATATCTTAGCTTCATCGTGTATCTTTTTTTTTCACTCCCTTTTTTCTTCTCTATGCTTTATTATTCCATTCTTTTGAAGAGTTTCACATCTAAAATTTATATTCTACTGAATTACAAAAATCTATTATATTTTTATTTTTTTGAAGCTCTTTTTAAAGTAAATACTTTGATTTTTTGAAATATTGTTTTATTTCATGGATTTTTGTCTCTCTGAATGTCTGTAGTGGTTTTATACTGTCAGTTTATTGAAGTTGGAACTATGTTTTACAGAATTCCCTTTTCTCTGTTGTCCTGGTTTAGTGGTAGTCAGTATAGGGTACCTTGTCCAGCTCCCAAATGTTATCTGCTGGCTAATCTTGGTTGCCAAGCCACAGACCCTTCAGTTTTTGCCCGATCTGTTTCTTCAAACTCTCTAAGTCCTGGGCCAGACACATCTGCAGTATGGCAAAGGGTACTAGCTATTCTGCAGCAGATGGGTCATTGAGGCCAGAGGTGATCAGAGTCAGGTTACAGTTTTTCCTCATGGGTTCAAGTTTTCTTTGCTGTCTTCTGCTTTTCCTTCAGTGTTTCTTCCCAACTGCTAGTGCTTCTGGCCTGCAGCAAGTCACCAACACTGGGAGATGTACAGGCAGCAATCTTTCATATACACCTTCACCAGCTCCTGTAACTGTAGAAGGCTAATCTCTATAACAAAGGACTATTCCATGTCACTAGCTATGGTTTTACTGCTCTACAAGAGCTCTATGTCTTAATGGGAGATAGAAAGGAAGAATCAAAAGATCTACAACTGGGAACTGTCATAGCTGACCAGAGAAAGCTGAAAGTTATATATTCTTCAAACATAAACAGCAAATACTGATGCAACCCAAGGGTCTGGTAACTATATTCTGGATACAGAGAGTGGGCTTCTAAATTCTCATTTTTCTTTTTTTTAATATTTATTTATTTATTTATTTATTTATAAATCTATAAATTTATGAGAGATACAGACTTAGAGAGAGAGGCAGAGACACAGGCAGAGGGAGAAGCAGGCTCCTCGCAGGAAGCCCAGTGAGGGGCTCGGTCTTGGATCCCAGGATCATGACCTGAGCTGAAGGCAGGTGCCCAACCGCTGAGCCTCCAAGGCGTCCCTCATTTTTCATATTAGGACTTTTAGACATAATATCTAAGCTTGAAAAACTGGGAACTATTAGTATAAATATTGGATAGTAAAATGGCAAATTGGTAAAATTGACCATAAAACAAATGAGTAGGGAAACATTTACACACAAACACAAATAGCAAAAGCAGTGAAAAAATATAAAACCAGCTAGTATCTACAGGGCATCACAGAAGATATATATTCTTTGCATATATTGGTTCTTTGCATAATTTGGATTATAGAAGTATAGTTTGGCTTGTACAAGCTTGGAAGAAAACCAGTTGGCACACACCAAAAAAAAAAAAAAAATCCAATGAAATAACAATGTGGTGATACAAGGGGGAATTAATGAACCTAATTTAGTCATGAAAGTGGGTAGCACCATGAGACCATTTGGGGAGCGGTGAAAATTAAAGAGGAACTGATACAAGGAATAATGGAAAAAGGGGGAATTTTTTGTTATTGCTACTGTTGTTTTTAATAAAGATGGAACTTTAAGCATGCAAATTGGATTATTTCTAGCATGCTCCAGTCTGTTGTTGTTCTAGCTCAATTCCTTGTGTGCTTAAATAAATCAGTGTAGGCATATTTGTGTTACTTTGCCTCTTCTATTTCTCCACCAACTAATATCTACGTAGAAGCTGGTTCTTTAATTAGGAACCATTGAAGATCACTCCCTTGGCAGTGCCTGACGGGCTTCTAGTGACTGCTGCAGTCCTAACTGAACTGCTTTCCCTGCTCCTTATAAACACAGAAGAAGCCTGAGACCACCCAGTGCAGGGATGTTTCTATAAATACTAGAAGAAACAACTAAAAGAACTGAAAGTAGTTGACTGTGGGGAACAGGAATTGGGTGGACGGGGCAGGAACGGAATGGAGGGAATGCTCTTTTCTGTTAGGAGACTTATACAATTATATACGTTATTATGCACAGGTAGTGCTTTTGTAAAAATAAAAATAGAATTAAAAAGACAATGGCAGCACCTAGGTGGCTCAGTCAGTTAAGTGTCTTACTCTTGATCTTGCTCAGGTCTTGGTCTCTGGGTCATGAGTTTCAACTCCATGTTGGACTCCATGATGGGTGTGGATCCTACTTACAAAAAGGAAAAGAAGAAGAAAAAAGATAATGAAAATTATAAAAATATAAAATAAATATGCCAATTGACCACACCCAACAACAAAGAACAGGTCTGTATTTTAAACATTCTGGGAAAATATTACTTTCAATATAGAATCCTATGCTTAACTCAACTTAATATTAATCAGGTATAAGGACAGAATAAATATTTTTTTGCCATTTAGGTATTTTTACAGTTATATTCCCATGAA
Organism: Nyctereutes procyonoides; assembly: GCF_905146905.1. Taxonomy (NCBI): domain Eukaryota; kingdom Metazoa; phylum Chordata; class Mammalia; order Carnivora; family Canidae; genus Nyctereutes; species Nyctereutes procyonoides. Next base: position 29,526,428 of record NW_026575120.1, read on the forward strand.
ACTTTCCTAAGGAAGATACTGGAGATTGCATTTGGCAAACTAGAAAATGAGTAAAACGAGTGTAGAAAAGAATAAATAAATCCGATTCAAGAGGGTGGTGCAGAGATGTTTAAAGATGGCAGCTATATAGCAGGCCTATAGAAAAACCAGTCTAGATAGGAACAGGAAGAGACAGGGAAATAATTGTGAATATTGACAAAATGCAGACTATAGATGCTCTAAATTAAACATAAAAGAAGCTCACCCATAAATTTCCAGCAACAATACACATGGCATATTAAAAGCCTCAACCTGCCCTGGAGAAGCTGGCACCATTAGAAAGCATCTACATTATTGATCAGCCTCAGAAATGCTGTCTGGAAAGTAAAACAAATCTATCTGGCTGACTGCCCATTCTACATCTATACAATAGAGAACTATATGGCCACTAAAGGAATGAGATGTATCTATACTTACCGATACTAAATAATAACCTTGATAAACTAGAAATAGCAATGACAATAATATGCAAACCTGGGAAAATATAATTTGGATAGAATTTGATTGGCAGTTAGCTATTGGCTTCTAGCCAGCCCCAAATGGGTAGACTGAATTTCTCATCTTGGGAAGGAAGATATGAGAAGAGACCAGGGCCTGCTACAAGTATGGCAGGCAACTCTAGTTTGGCAAGCAGAGGGTAGGTGTCCTTGGTCCCTATGTTTGCTTGGCCAAAGCCCTCTGGACCAGTTTGACAAGACAGGAGCCAAATAGATTGCTAGAGCCTCTACCACTTTACTAAATGGTTTAGCCAGCCACAGGGCCCTTACTCCTCAAAGATGAATCTGGATAGTGTCGCCCCAGTCATCTTATTAACCCCCTAATCATGCAATACTGCATTTTATTTGGCTGAATTTGTATTCTACTCATCATGTATGAGGGTTTATATATATTTTTAAATAAAAAATGCAAGATGCCAAACATTATATATAATATGTTTTAATTTGTTCTGTAAAGAGGACTATTTGTTTGCACACACACATACACACACAAACAAGTACATATCTGCTCCCAACGTATTTGGGGAAGGATAATAAGAAACTAAAAATAGTGGATAAAATAGAAGTACAAAGATGGGAAGGAATCTTACATTTGTTTCATACATTTTAGTCCTATTTGAATTTTAAGTGTTTATCAATTATCTATAATACTTATCATTTTACTTTATTTTTTAAAGATTTATTTATTTATTCATTCATTCATTCATTCATTCATTCATTCATTCATGAGAGACATGGAGAGAGAGACAGAGGCAGACACACAGGCAGAGGGAGAAGGAGGCTCTTCGTAGAGCCAGGAGCCCAATGCGGGACTTGATCCCGGATCCTGGGATCACGACCTGGACCGAAGGCAGCTGCCCAACCACTAAGCCACCCAGGTGTCCCTAATTTTACTTTAAAAAGAAAAAGTCATGATAATATTACATTTATTTAAAAGAGTCAGTATAAAGGGGAATGGGAAACATCATGAAAACATCCATGATGGCCACGGATTCCTTTAAAAAGGAGAATTACAGAGTAATAACTATAAAGAGATGGCTGCAGGAGATAAAGGGGGGTGATGCTAAGAGGAAATTCCTACCACATGAATTAAAACATTGTGAACAGTGAAGTTTGGATTATATGTATATGTGGTTGGGATTTTTTATTATAGCTGAAATTTACTTATCTGGGGAAAATACAGGTTTCACGATAAAATTAAGGATAAAGAAAAAACTTTATTAGAATAAAAAAATACATACTTCATTTGGAAATTCTCTTCACCCCTGTCGTATCGCTGTAATGAACCTGCTTTCCAATTTCATAAGATGGTAATTTCATACCTTCCTTTTTCTAATCAAATTTCTTCCTACATTCCACTATGGCATTCACCTCATAAGCCAACCTTCAGATGACAATTCTTCCCTACATTTCACTGAGTAAATAAACTTAGCAGGAAAAAATATAGCTCTCGTCTTCCAACCACTCAAGGGAGAACCAACTGTACCTCCACTAATCTGTGTGTTCCCGCTAAACTCTCAAGTCTTCCTGAAGAATCCATGAAGAACTGAAGTGGCTTCCTTTCATGACCTTCACCAGCCTGCTCAAGATCATTCTGCTGCAGCTGGCCTCTTTGCTGGCTGCAGATCTAGAAGAGCAAAACTAACTTTTCCCAGATTTTCTTTCCCTTTTTTTTTCCCTTTATGTACCTGCTTCTGCCTTTGTTGGCTGTTGGCAGCCTAATGTTCTCCATCCTATATATAAGTAAATAATTAGCATGCATATAACTATCTCAGTATCTCTGAATTACCCTTTGACAATTCATTTCCATAGTTTACAATGAAGCAGTATTGACCTGAATTCTAAAATTGCAGCCAATAAAATTGTGCACTTCAAGGGGTCAGTTTCCCTTGGCTCCTCTGGTAAGTCTCATGAATGGTAATTGAATACTTCAACTCTACCATGTGAACTATATGTCTTGGTTAGGTTTGATTCTGGTTATAATTCTGATTTGTGCCAGCTGGTTATTTTTTTCCCATTGATGGCTAAACTGGCCTTGGAGTGCCTGAGTGGCTCAGTCGGTTAAGTGTTCAACTCTTGATTTTGACTCAGGTCATGACCTCAGGATCATGAGATGGAACCCCATGCCGAGCTCTGAGCTGGATGCAGAGTCTGCTTGTCTTTCTTCCTCTGCTTCCCAACCCCACCTGATCTCTCTCTCTCTCTCTTTCTTTCAAATAAATAAATGAATAAAATCTTAAAAAAATAAATAATCTGGACTTTGATGCCGTGGTCTGACTGAAGATTTCCATCAGGCAGCAGACAACAAGAGTTAATTCTAATTTTAAAGATCAGCCCCCTTTCTATCTTCCCCAACACAAGCCTTTTTTTTTTCCTGTTGTTGTTTTCATTATGGCCACGATAGTTGTGAATTCTGATAAAAATTAAAGTTCAACATCAAGATGCTCTTCATTTGCAACAGCCTGTTTTAGGAAGTTTTGATTTTTGCAGAGGGCTGCACCTAAGTGGAGTTGGAATCATTCCAAATTAAGGTCCTTTCAGACATCTTTTAATAAGGCTAGATGAAGGAGACAATACAAATTGAGGTCATCGAAAATTAGTTTAGTAAATTGAAAAACTAGGGCTTTGAACAGCCACATAAATAAAAAATTATGTTAAGGTGTAATTGACGTATAATAAACTGCCCATAAAGTTTACAATTTAATGTTTTGATATATGTAAACACCTGTGAGACCATCACCACAATCAGGATATATTCATCACCCCAAAAGGTCTCCTCATGCCATCTTTTTATTTGTTTATTTTATTTATTTATTTATTTATTTATTTATTTATTTATTTATTTATTTAAACTTCAGGCTGGAATGCAGGGGTGATTCACAGGTGCAATCTACCTACTGATCTGCAGGGGACTTTTGACTGCTCCCTTTTTTTTTTTAAGATTTTATTTATTCATGAGAGACACACAGAGAGAGGCAGAGACACAGGCAGAGGGAGAAGCAGGCTCCATGCAGGGAGCCCGACTTGGGACTCCATCCTGGGACCCCGGGGTCACGCTCTGAGCTGGAGGCAGATGCTCAACCCCTGAGACACCCGGGTGTCCCTCAAATAGGTTTATAACTGCTTGTTGGGGCTTTTTAAAATGATGGCTGCTTTAACATGCTCATTAGGTAACTCCAACATCTCTGTCATCTCAGTGTTGGTATCCACTATTTTTTTCTTCCCTTACTCAGATAGAGATTGTCCCCATCCTTGGTGTAACACGTGTTTTCCAGGCGGTACCTGGACAGTTTGGGTGATGTTATCAGGCTCTGATTTTAGTGGACTATTCTGTGTTAGCAGGCTTCCTCTAATGCTGCCCCTGGGTCGTGGGGAGGCACCGCCTCATCACCTCCTTATGTTCAGTAGTGGTGGAGGTCTAGTTTTTCTCCAAAACTTCTGTTGGCACCTAGGGTAGAGAGCGTTCTTGTTCCTGTTGGGTGGGGCTGGGAGTTCAGGCTGTAGGGAGGCTTCCGCTGATGCCAATCTGTCCAGGAGGGGATGGCTCATGACTCTTCCTCACCTGACCTCTGCTAACATCCTGGGGGTGTCCTTGCTGCTGCTGAGCAACGATGAGACTCTGGACTCTCCACTGGTCTCAGTGTCTTCTGATACTCCTTCTGCAGAGAAGAAGGACACCTCACTACCACTGAGGGGATGAAAGTGCAGCCTCTCTGTGTGGAATCTGCCAACACTTCCAGGGGAGGCGGTCTTCTTTCTCCTGGGCAGAGCATAGACACTGACGTCCACCGGGTCTCCTCTGACATTACGCTTGTTACTACCAACTGCAGGTGGTTTTCCCTAATGCGGTGGGGTTGTAACATCTCGAATCACATCCCCCCCTTTGCACTATCAATATACTGACATTGTGCCTTCCCTCATGAATTCTAGTGATTTAGAATGCTTCTGAGCCTGCCATCTTTTGCCAATATTATGGATATTCTTGTGTGGTGGTGTTTGACACTTTCAAGTAGTAATTGTTGTTCTTATACATTGATGTGCCTCCAACTTAAGGTAATCTCTCCTGAGTGTCTGTTTTCACTTTATAGCTTCTGCTCTCAGTGAATTCTTAGAGAATTTTTCTCAGTCTATCTCTTCAGACTGCTTCTTTTCATACACTAAGCCTAAGTTTTATACTCCCTTCTTTTTTTTTTCTCCTAATATTCTTAACCCCAAGCATTGACAAATGCATGATCACAAATTCTGTGCCAGCACAGAGATATAAGGGGATCATAAGGTTAGGTAAGTAAATTCTAGCACAAATTGCATGTGCTGAACATCCTAAGGTTTTAATCAAATCCTATAGGTGATAACACTCAATTCACAGGGAAGGGAAAATTAAAATGCTCGATATTTAGTAATTGCTGTCTAAATTTTATAGACTTACAATTTTTCAAGATCCGAAGGAGAGCTAAAAGTTCACGTTTAGTTCGTAAATATATAAACTGGTGCCTTAAGCTATGTGTTCAGTCAGCAGGCTCTTTTTATCTTTCCAGTTATTCTGCTGAGGAAGCTCTTACTGAGCATGTTTCAGATGTCACAAAAGTAAAACTGACTAAGAGAATCCACCCCTAATCCAATGCAATCCAACAAATATGCTTTGAGTTATCCATTAGATCTAAGGCACTGGACTAAGTACTGAGGAAGCCACACATCTGAAAAGACTCAGTCTCTGCCCTCCAACGTGGCAAGAATGAATCATTGACAACGGCAAGAATGGAAAAGAAGTCTATTACGGAGTTGTTGCAATGCAATGTAATCTCATGCAAGTACACTGGAGGAATGGAGAGATAGAGCAGAGTCAAGAAAAGGGACATGTGGCAAGATGCTGGGAAACTTGCAGACAGAGTTTTATAGGTTTCCATGGAAACAGTTAGACTTGAATGCTCGGGTGCATAAGGCAGTCTTACCAGGTGCCTGTTATTGGTTTGGAGGAGGGAAAAATTACATTTCCATGACAGTTACAGATTAGCTGAGCAAGTAGCTTTCCAAAGTGATGTACTTGCAAAAAACAGATCAACATTGTCCAGAGTGAAAATGTTTGTATTCTCCAGCACCAGCTGGGTAATTAGATCTCCCCTTAGAAAGGACCAGATTGCAGTTTGTACTTTCTGGCCATTTTACCCAAGATAGCAAGATCTTCCACACAGAAGCAATTTTCTGGAGGGAAAAAAAATCTCATAATATGTAGGTAGAAAGTAGGAAAGAAAATTGAAAATGGGAGAAAAATTGCCCCAATGAGACTCATGCAGACATTTCAGAGGTTACTAAAATAAGACAAGGAGTAAGAGTGTGTGTACACATAGGAATTTATGAAATATTTATAATGGCATTGAGACACTTAGGTATTTGGCTGTGTAGTGAAGCAATACTTTTCTATAGTGAATTGGGATTTAAGAAAGCAACACTGTCCATCACAGATCAAAAGGTGACAGAGAAAGAAAATAAAATTAGGCAATGTTGCAGAAGGAATCTGTGTATAGTCTGAGTTTAGCAAAACATACCTTTTAATTTCACATACTTCAGGGACACAGAAGATAAAAATGTCATACTTGTTCCTTCCAAACAAGACAGACAGATAGATGATAGATAGATAGATGCTATTTCTGCTGACTGCGTTGTCTGTTGACTCTTTTTTTCTTTTGTTGTTGACTCTTATTAGTACAGATAAAGGTGACAAAAGTCAGCACAAGTCCTTAAAGGAACACAAAGAACAATGATATCAGTAGGTGAAAGCCTGACAAAAAGTTACAGCATAAATTAAAGATTATTTCTTAAATCCTGCGACAAATAGAATATAGTACTCAAAAGAGAGTGAATAATTGGAAAAATCCTTTGGAAAGAAGTGAACTCTTAGTCTGATTTCAAAAATATTGGTGATATAGATTGATAATGTGAAGGCAGAGGCTATGTCAATCAATCAACCCAAAATAAAAGCTATGAGCTTTGAGAAAACTTTGATGGTAAGAGATGGTAAATATGAGAGCAAACGTGCAGGTCAGCAACAGGAAAGTATTGGTACAAGATTGTCCCTATTAACAGATATGGTGTAATTGCTAACTACCTTTGAGTGGCATGCTACCTCTCTGGGCTGGGCATTTTTAGTGCATTCTCTTCGCTCAGGTTCCCCATCAAACTTCTGTTATAGAACCAAAAAGTGTGGGTCTTAGAATAAACACAAGAACAGTGATGCTGAGAGAAGCCTAACTAGTCCTTATGGGTCTTTTTAGAAAACAATTGAATGATACAATTAATGTAGCACTACTGATGTAAATGTACAAAATGTAGAAACATATAAAAATAACTTTTATATCCAGCCTCCATATATAATAATATTTTTTTATATTCTCCTTTCCTTTCCATGATTTCTTTTTTTAAAGATTTTATTTATTTATTCATGAGAGACACAGAGAGAGGCGGAGACACAGGCAGAGGGAGAAGCAGGCTCCACGCAGGGAGCACGACTGGGACTGGATCCTGGGACTCCAGGATCACGCCCTGGCCCGAAGGCAGGCGCCAAACTGCTGAGCCATCCAGGGATCCCCTCTTTCCATGATTTCTTAAGACACTCACGATATCTTTTATTGAATGGATGTGTAGGAAAAAAGAAAGGAGAGAACATAACATTCTTTTAGGCCTGTGAAAGAGAAGATGGAGAAGCTCAAGTTTAAGCCTTAGAAGACCAAGGGGATGGCCGCTAACTAAAATTAGGCTCTCTGAAGCCATACAAATATGAAACCTACCACTGTCACTTATATTTACCAGCTAAAGGGTCTTGGGAAAGCTCTTTAACATCACTGAGCCAGAATTTTCTCAAATGTAGAGTGAGGGCAATAGTACCAAATCCAAAAGGTTATTATGAGGACAAAATAAAGTTATACAAGTCATTGAATGCTCATTTAGTCATTTCCATGTGAGTGGCCAGAAACCCTATATCAGAGGCTGGAAAGAGTGAGGTTCATGTCAAACAGGAAGGATGGATGCTTGCAGGGACTCATAGGCAGAAAGCACACTTTTTGAACCCACAGCTCTAGGGGAAATCCAGAAAGAGAATGTGTTGGCAATGTCAGTGAGGTGTTTCTAGAAAGAGGTGAGCCTAAAAGTAATTAGCCAGTAAGTAAGCAAAAATGAAAGGAGAAAAAGAATAGAAATCCAGGACTTTGCAGATAGAAAAACTGGCTGCTTTTAGAACCCCAAATGGAAAGAAATACATTTTTAAAAGCTTTGAGTGGTGAAGCCCCGGTAAAATGTCTGGCCTGCTTAAAGTGATGTAGAACAAAGATAAGATATGATCCTTTCATGGTTTTTCCCAGGGAGCTTAAAATTAGCTGTGACTTAAACAAAATAAAATAACATTATTTTATTTATTAGAAACAAAAATAACATTTATTTATTAGAAACAAAATAACATTAGTGAGAAAGGAAGAAAAGAAAAGAAGAAACGGAACAGATTTGTTTTTTATGTGTTGAAAAGAATGCCAGATACGGTGACTCTAACATGGAAAGTACTATCCCATAGAACAGAAAACTTTTAAGTGTTTGAATGAATGGTAGTTCCAAAGAGGCTATGAGTCCAGACCAAAAATTCTCTGCTCAAAATGACATACAAAGCAAAACAAAAAACTCAAGCTCCCTATATTGGCAGGTGATGGGCTCCCAGGAGGGCAAATTCTGCAGGCTTTATCTACATTTTACCTGAGGCCAAGTAAATAGTAGACCAGGATGCCCATCCCTGAAGATGGAACCAGTAGCCTTGTTAAACAATGCTCAGGAGAATTTCTCCCTTAGAACAGAATCTAGGAATGTCTCACTCTGCAGGGTCTTTATGTTGTCCAAGGGGACTGCAGCACAGCTCCCATTCCTACTTACTAGGAATGTTCTGGTGGTTATCCTGTCTCTACTCCATCCTTGCACATGTGATGTGTGAAGCAAAGAGGGGAGTAAAGTAGGTGGATGCAAATGACTTTTTTTGGTTTACAGGTTGCCAGATAAAAAAGGAAGGACTATCAATCACACAGAGATTTTTGTCACTGAGCTAGTTGCATTGAAGGGATGAGTGTCCTCCTTGGGGAAGAAGTAAGAAGTTGGTCAATTTTGAGAAAGGGAGGGAAAGTGAAATGGATATTTGGTGACCAGGTGGTTAAACTGATAGACTGTGGAGGAGATGTCTAGGTGCTCACCCTTGATTTTTCTCTTCCTGAGAGGAGAAAACATAAGAGTTTCACCTACTTACGTTTATGGGGGAGGGCATATATATAATGTTTTTATTTTGAAATAGTTTTAGATTCATGTTCAGTTTAAGAGATAATATAAAGAGACCCTATGTACCCTTGACCATGTTTCCTCCAATGATAATACCTGTAGAACAATATTGATATTGTGTACAAACACAGTATTGATATTGATGTGGTCAAGATGGAAGATTTACATATCCATGAGTTTCCCTCATGTTGCCCTGGAATAGTCCTGTCACTTTCTTCCCTGTTTCAAATTCCTTCTTTCTAAAATAATTTAGTTAACATATAGTGTATTATTAGTTTCAGGAGTAGAATTTAGTGATTCATCAGTTGCATATAACACCCAGTGGTGATCACGAGTGCCCTCCTTAATACCCATCACCCAGTTACCCCCCCCTTCCCCTACAGCCACCCTCAGTTTGTTTTCTGGAGTTAAGAGTCTCTTATGGTTTGTCTCTCTATCTCTCTTTTTACCTATGTTTCCTTTCCTTCCCCTATGTTCATCTGTCTTGTTTCTTAAATTCCATGTATGAGGGAAATCATATGATATTTGTCTTTCTCTGGCTGACTTATTTTGCTTAGCATAATACACTCTAGCTCCATCCATGTCGTTGCAAATGGCAAGATTTCATTCCTTTTGATGGCTGAGTAATACTTCACGGCATCCATTCATCTGCCAATGGACATCTGGGCTCCTTCCACAGTTTGGCTATTGTGGACATTGCTGCTGCTATAAACATTGGGGTGCATGTGCCCCCTCAAATCACTATGTTTGTATCCTTTGTTTAAATACCTAGTAGTGTGGTTGCTGGTGCATTAAGGTAGTTCTAATTCTAGCACTTTGAGAACCTCCACATTGTTTTCCAGAATGGCTGCACTAGTTTGCATTCCCACCCATGGTGGAAGAGGGTTCCTCTTGCTCACTTCTGTCTTAAACCCTGCCAACTACTCACCTGGTCTCCATCTCTACGATTTTGTCATTTCAAGAATGGTATGTAAAGATGAATTTGTAACCCTTTGGGACTGGATTTTTTTGGTCAGTGTGATTCTCTGGGTATCCATCCAGATTGTTGGGTGTTTGAATAGTTCATTCCTCTTATTACTGAGTAGGATCCTATGATATAGACATACTATAGTTTGCATAACCACGGACCTGGTGAAGGATATCTGGGTTGTTTCCAGTTTGGGGCCATCACAAATGAAATTCCTGTAAACATTCATGTACAGGATTCTGTGTGAACACAGGTCTTCATTTCTCTGGAATTAAGTAGGAGTACAGTTGCTGAATTGGATAATAAACACGTTTGGCTTTTAAGAAACCATCACGGTGTTGCTTATATAATGCAGTAACTCCAAATTCTCAAAACATGAGTTTTCCAGTGGATTCTAATGGTTCTAATTGCTCTGCTCAACTTTCCAATCAAAACAGCTGATAATATGATTTTTAGATCACCAATAGACATTTTAGGAATATTTGATTGGTGGTTCCCTTTTTCTTTCATTTTATTTATTGTTACTGTTAATTTAAGGCTAACACATTCCTTATCTTCTATTTTAGGGAAGATATGTTAATCTTATGTGATTTCAGATTAGAATGGTGAATCCATATTTCTGAATAGTCTCATTGATAATCACTGACACTTTGTTTCAACTTTTCCTTTTCTATATATTTCATTAAAAACGGTCCACAAGAAACAACATCAAGAACAACAAAACATTAAACAAAACACTTTATTTCTTAGAGGTAAATGTTTCTGGCAAAAGCTAGTGAGGGTTAAAGTCACCACAGTTAGCAATTAAATATTAAATGTTTCTGTGAAAATCAAGCATTTACAAGAAAGAACATTAGCTATGGTCAGCAAATAGCACTTCCAATCACTCCCTTGCTCAAGGCAGAAATCTTAACTAATGTAATAATCCCCTCACTGATCTCCCTGTGCCTACACCCACAATGGGTGTAGACAATCTACATTGCTCTAAGAGTGCTGTTTCAAAATCTCAAATCTGATCATACACCATCCCTCTTCAAAACTCATTCACAGCTTAGGAGGAGGTTGAAAATCTTTAATATGGCCTGATTCACATGTCCATAGACAAGGGCCTCCAGAGACCATCTCTCAGACTTCTGTCCATTCACTCTACTCTAGCCACACTAATTCCATGATGGAGAGACCAACTGGCCCTTTTCCTGTATAGCTCTGGGTCACAGGCACCTAATATAGATAAGGCATAAGGTTTCCACTCCGTAAATATTTGCTGAATAACTGAGATTATGAATAAATGGAAGAATTAATAATTGCTCCTGATTGGTTGGCCAATCCATCAAGTTAGACTATAGTTCTAAAAAACAACAGATGCCAAATGATTCTCATTCCCGAGTCCCTGTCCTGTTATTCTGCCTTTGGAATCCATTGCTTAAGAGCTGGAGATCTAAATCACCCTTTTAATCATTTCAAGGAAATTGGAGACATTTAATCTGTTTTACTTTACTTACTAAACAACCAAGGTTTATCACTTAGGGACCCAGTAGGTGACAGACAATCCCTTAAAAACAGATACTGTGAGGAAAGTTTATTAAAGCTGCTACATGCAAAGGTAAGGGTGGTGTTTAGGAAATCCGACAGAGAATAGTACAAGACCCTGGGTCTTAGACTAGTGGCAGTAGTAATGATGAGGAGCCATCACCACCCCCAAAAACGGAACCACAAAGCTGCGATGGGTCTCACTGAATCCAGAGAGGCCACGTGGTTGGTGCCTTGCAGAGGGACACAACCAAGTTATGGCGTATCAAATGGAAGGGAGCTCAGGGAAATACATATTATGGTATCATTCTCCTCCTATCCTCTGATTTCTTGCAAGGTCGCCTGGGTGACTCATTCCAATTAGAAATTAGAAGGGAAAGAAGCACGAGAATGCAGGGCACACGGGCCAGCTTTTCAGAATCCACAGAGCAGAATGGAGAAGGTAGTGGATTAGGAGAGGCTACAGGAAGATATCTGGTATGCAGGCTGCATGTTGTCAGAGATTCAGATGTTAGGATTCTGGTGAATGACCAGTGATAGTCTCCTTCTTATGGTGCATCCTGGAGCAAGCCAACCTTTTACCTGACACAGATTTATATCTACTGCTCTCTTCAACCATCTGCTCTGGCTCTGAGTCAGTCATTCATGGGATCTTTCTGGGCAGGCAGCTCCAGTCATCAGTTCTGGGCTCTCTCTTCAACCTGACTTTTCCTTGCAGGTCTGACTTTACTTTGAATTGAAAAACTGTGTCTGACTCTTAAAGCAGTTAGTGTAGGAACTATGATTAGAACTCTTGAAAGTGAGTAAGGGAGATAGAAAATTAACGTCTCAGCTTTCATAGTCAATAATTTAATTTGAAAACCTCAAGGAGCTTCTCAAAATTTAGCCTACAATATTTCTAAAGATGACAATGACCATTTTTTTCACCTCGCCAAAATGAATGAATGAATGAATGAATAAATAAATAAATAAATAAATAAATAAATAAATAAATAGATTTTTAATTTTCGCAAGTTGTATTCTAGTTAGGAAAAGACAGATCTTAATGATTCTTGAACTCTTTTGAGAAGCAAAGATAGTACTCCCTTGAATGGATACACTATTTTGAAATAAATTAAGAATTTCAATCGATGGAAACTATAATGGGTTCACCCAGCACCCTCTGGGGATGACAGCGCCCACTGATCCGCACTGACCTCAAGCTGTTTTACTTGTGGTAATATCCTGAAATTCTTGATTCTTATGTGAGAGTCATCCCTGAAAGATTTTCTTTACAAACTCAAACTTCTTAGTTTACAGGTGATCAAAGCGGTGTGGCCAAATCATTTAACTTCCAACTCACATATTCTTCAGTCTTGGGAAACAGGATAATAGTGACTGTTTCCAAGAGTAGGTGTAAAGATTGGTTTGGTCAGATGTGTCAAGTCCACTGAAAAAGTCTGCAGGCATTTTATGAAGGGACATTTTGTTCCACTAATGATGCTTCCACTGTTTTGTCTGCAATTAGTAGGAACTGTTCTGTTTGAAGGTTAATGTCAGAGTGTCCGACAATGTTAATAAAAATTCCCCAAGTTTTAGTAACTGTAAGACACATGAGAGGGCTTACGGGGAAAAAGGGAAAAAAACTGACTCCTCAGAGCTGCATCGTGGAGCTCAATACTGGAGGGGTGTCAATACAGGAAAATAAAAAATATACATATGTATATATAATATATTCTTTTATCTATTATACTGTATTCAAATATATTTCCTGGAAGAGAATTCCATATATATATGGAATTATCTATATCTATATCTATATCTATATCTATATCTATATATATATGTAATTTTGTTTGGGGCTTAAGTGCATTTTATTGGTTTTCTTTCAGAATCCTTCTACAAAAGAACAATGTTAAAGGGGCACTGGGTGGCTAAGTTGGTTAAGTGTCTATCTTCAGCTCAGGTCATGATTGCCAAGTCCTGGGATTGAGTCCTGGAGTTGGAGTTGGGCTCCCTGCTGGGCAGGAGTCTGCTCCTCCCTCTTCCTGCCACTCCCCCTGCTTGTGTGTGCTCTCTCTCTGTCAAATAAATGAATTTTAAAAATTAAAAACAAAAGGAGTAACATTAAAAAACAGGGCCCTGGCAAGAGGATGAGAACTCTTTTTCTTTCCTGAGAGCCCTCCATTCATCTCGATGTTTCCCAGCTGTGTTCCTGAGGGTATTTTCACCCCCAGCAAGCCCAAAAAGGGAAAAGACCTATCACCTAGCATCCTCTGCCCTTCAGTCCCATCCCACACATGATGGTAAGAGCTGTTGGGATTCAGTATATATTTCTGTGTATATGATTATTACATATATTGTTATTCCAATATATATTTCTTTCCTTTTTTTTTTAAGAGAGGGAGAAGGAGAGAGAGAGAGAATCTTAAACAGGCTCCATGCCCAACATGAGCCCCAGGTGGGGGTCCATCTCACCATCCTGAGATAATGACTGAAGCTGAAATGAAGAGTGGGGTGCTTAACCCACTGAGCAACCCAGGTCCCCTTTCTGTATATATTTCTTTTTTTTTTCTTATATATTATTTATATTTCTGTTTTCAGTACCGACACACAAGCTTCCTGAAAACAGATATATGAAGCTTGGTCAAAATGTGCCTATCTCACACAGCCAAGTGTAGCTAGGAGGTTGAAATTGAGTCTTGATTGAAATAGGAGATGGTGCTTTGCTTTGCTTTTCCTTGCTTTTAGTTCAAAATGACTTTACCTTCATTTCTCGCCCTCTTTTGTTTGTTTACTCCAGACACTCATACTTATTTAGAGATGATTTAGATGTTGCCTCTATCATATTTTTTAGGCAGAAAAGAGATGAATGAGTTTACTCTACAGAGCATTCCACTTAACTATCTAAATGTATCTTTCAATTTACCACACAAAATAAGAGATTCTCCGTAGCATGAATTCTCAGAAACGCTCACTTAGCGGTGGGCCTGCTCTAAACACACACACACACACAGATCGATTTCAAATCCTCAAATGAGATGAGCTTTAGGCAGCTGCTTAAAGTATCCATGGACTACAGATATCAACCCCTAGCATCAGTTCTAATCTTCTATAAAATATTTCTGAGAGTAATTTGTTTAGTCTTTAAAGCACTTAGGTTAGCAGGATAGTTTGGTTAAACCAAACAAATGAGACTTCCTGAGATTTTATAGCTAAGAAATGGTTTAACTGGGGTTAGAATTCTCCAACTGCTAGATGCCCTGCTGCTCCTCCACTCCACCAGAATAAAAGATAACCACATAATGTATCATCCTAGCTGGTGTTTTTGCAGGAAGTGGGGGAAGGATGCATAATTAATTAATCAAGCAGTCAGTGTAAACCAGGCCTGAACCCAGGAAACCGGGTCAGGCTGCTTCTGTGTGCTTTCTGCTTTTAATAAACCACTTTTGAGATTTGAGTCCTGGCTGTACCAATACCAGCTATGGCGGTGGGTAATTACATGGTTTCATGGAGCCTCTGGTTCCTTGTTTATAAAATGAGTATAATAATAATAGCTTCTTATATGATTTTATCCAGATCTAAGTGATAAAATGCCTGGCACATGAAATGAACTAGATCCATGTAAGGCCCCAATAATCTCCTTACTGCAACATGTAGCAAAACACTACAGAATTTGAGCCATGTCTCTGAAGGACAGAATAATTGCATTTTGGGGGATTTCAAAGTTCATTCTCTATTTGGAAGATGAGATCCACAAGGTCCAGAGATCTCATTTGTTTTAGTAAAGCACTGAATGGCCTGACTGGACACTGAGGGCTCAGCAAAGTGCAGTCTGAAAGGTCCTGGAAACTTCTGTCTCTATCACAGGTTTCCTCTATAAGAAGTGTATAAATACATGCCTTTACTGAGTACCCTTCTTTGTTGAGCATTCTACTGGGAAACATATAGTTACTAGATATTCCTTATATAAATATATATAGTTTATGGTGGTATTGCATACATGTAAATAGGGATTATCTATATCTGAAGAAATTAAATGATTTTTCTCAAGGTCATATAGCTAGGAAGTGGAGAAAATAATGTCACTTAGAACAGTGACTACGTACTAGGCACTGTCTCAGGTAGACAGATGCATATACCATTTTGTATTTACAAAGTTTATAGTCTACAAACAAAGATAAAAATTTATTTGAATAGTCCTATAAGCCCAAATAAAATTGCAGTTGTGAAAAATGCTATGGGTGCTATAGTGGAAAATTTGATGCAGTCCAACAAGTTCAGGGGAGACATTTCTGAAAGTGTCATCTTTGACTTGAAGTTTAAAGAATTATCGGGAGTTAACCAGATAGTGAGGGGTCAGGAGAGCTTTCCCTACAAAGTTGTGCAAAGCTCATGTGCTAAGGCCTTTGGGCAGGAGAGGGCATGATGGGGGTGAGTGTGGCTTGTGGCGATGAGGCAAGAGCAACAAAGTCACCTAGGAGTGTGCTGGAAAGTGAGGATGGAGAGCGGGGAATGGGCTCAGTCCATGAAGGGCTTACAAGTCAGACAAAGGTGTATGGACACGGCCAAAAGAACTCACTAACAAGTTTTAAGGGGGGGAGTAATGTGTTCTGATTTGTCTCCTGAAAAGCTTGCTCTGGTTGCAGGCTTGCAACCAAGACAGATGGAATGGGATTAAAGTGAATGTGGCAAGATCAGTTAGACTGCTTGCACTAACTAGTGGTTCTGGTGCAGATGTGAGAAGCTGAGGGGTAGATTAGACACATTTGATACTTAGGAGGTAAAAATGGGAGGACTTGAAGAGTGGTCGGGTGAAAATCGAGGGTGATGGCAAAGTGGCCGTTTTGTGCACATAGTAGATGATGGGCTAAGAAACAGCAGAATGGGGCCTATTTTGTTAGTGAAATCATGAACTTGAGCTTGGATGTGGTACGTTTCAGGTACGTGTGAGGCATCAAGAGGGGTTCTAAGGTAGACAGACAATAGTGTAGATGGTAGGGAAGACTGGGATGGAGGTGATATTTATGTCTTATCACATTTAAGAGGATAATAAAAGCTGAAGCCATGGATGACACTGTGTCAGGAGAGAGTAAAGACAGGAGAGAGAGCTGGGGAACTTCGACTGCCCAGTGCATAAAGCAAAGTGTTTATGACCATTGTGGAAGCTACAGTGAATTCCTGCTTTTATTTTTATTTATGTTTACAGTGAGGAGAGAAAATGAACAGGAGGGGCAGAGGGAGAGAGAATTTCAAGCAGACACATGGGTTGAGTGTGGAGCCAGACTCGGGGCTCAATCTCATGACTCTGAGATCATGATCTAATCGAAATTAAGAGTTGGATGCTCAGCCAACTGAACCACCTAGGAGCCCCAAGAATTCCTGCTTTTAGATGGAGGTAGGTGAGAATGGGTAGCACATGACATTTGATCAACCCTGATAATCAAATAATCTAAGTTTACCATAAGCTGTGTGTGAAAATACTGGAAGGAAATCCTTTCCTCCACCTGGAGTCAATGCTCACTGGTCAGGACAGTAATTTCCATTCACCATGGTACTTCCTGGCCTATGTGGCCTGAGGACATTTGGTATTAGTTTGTGTGGGTTTTGGTTTGCTTCCCTTTGTTTGGAAGGAGGGAAGGAATTCCAGGTCAATGTCTCAAAATCAATTATTTGGGGGAAATCACACACAAAAAGGAAAGCTTGTCTACACACCTAGACCAACGATGGTTTCTAGAAACCTGGGCAAATCTGGAGTCTCTTTCCAATATATTAGATATTTGAGAAATGGAAAGCAGAGGACAGAAAGAATGCTCTGGAGCACTTTTCATCTGGTAGATAAAGTGAAGTGACAGTTTTCAAGAGTAGAGTCAGAGCTCACACTAATTTGCATTAGAATTAGTACTTTTTTGGGGGAAGACTTTGTACCAGTTGTATTCTTTCTTAAAGAGTATCCAGGAGTACTGGAGTCTGACTTCCAAAATGCTCACAAATGTATTCTAAACATGCTGAATTATATGAAAAACAAATTCCTGTTGGATTTTTCTGACTGGTACAATGCTTTATTTAGGAATACAGCTTGGCCAAAACACATCCCAGGACATGGCGTGTCATTGTTAGCATCTTCTATTTCCTCTGTGCTGAATCAGGAACTCGGAATGTTTTTGTATTCGTGCATCATCAACATTTAAGACAGCAGCACTCCTTTGGTATGTTGAGTATTTTTCACTGGTACATACTTCATTCCTTGCATTTGTGAATCACTTTCCATTAAATTCCTATTACCGTCTCTTTAAACATGTTCTTTTTTTTCATAAATAAAATGTATAAGTTAATTACACAAACTTGTATAAGTATATGTAATTTATATATATAAATATATTTATTTATATATTAACTATAAATATAGTTAATCCAATTTACAATAGCTTATTGTTAAAGATCCTATCAAGTTCACAGACACTTAAATAGCTGTCTTTTAATGTAGGATTTTAAAAAGACTAGGACTCTACACTATTGTGTATTTTTTTCCTTTAAGATTTTATTCATTCATTCATGAGAGATACAGAGAGAGAGAGAGGCGGAGACATAGACAGAAAGAGAAGCAGGCTCCTCGCAGGGAGCCCGATGTGGGACTCAATCCCTGGACCCGGGATCATACCCTGAGCCGAAGGCAGACGCTCAATCACTGAGCCACCCAGGCGTCCCTACATTATTCGGTATTTCAAATGAATGTTGTATTTCTTACTCTTTAATAAAAAAGCGAAGCAGTGGAAACAAACGAGGAGGATACCAGGTTCCTTTGTCACAACAGGTCTCAAAGAGTTGTTTAGCTGGTATAACCTTATCATCCTAATTTGTCAGTGACATAAAATATTTAAGCTGTACACGGTCAAGGAATCTGTTAAAGGGCCTGTTACAATGTGCTTCCTAACAGAAGTGTGTTCACTGAACATCAGCTTTAGCTCCATTTTGCATCATGTCTGAAACTTCCAATTATTTTATTCTTCCTCAGTCCCCAAGCTTGTGATAATGTGGTTCCTCACACTCAGAATGTTTAACAGGATTTAGCGGGCTTCAACTGCTTGATTTAGATCCAAGACTTAATCATGACAAGTTCCCAGCTGATGATCGTGTCACTCACATCCCCACAGGGCCTGGTTTCAAACAGCATGTTGATATGCCCTGAGCTCTTCTCAGGGCGACTGAGGGCCAATGTCCACCATGCTGGGAACAGTGGTGGGAAGGCCCATGAGACCACAGAGGAAAGGAAATTGGTGTCATGTTGCTTGGAAAAAATTGCATTTGGAAGCCATCATGTACATTGATTTTTTTGTTGTTGTTGCTGAAAGCCATATTTTTGCCCTTTGTCTGTATTTTTGCTAAGTTGTTTTGTTTTGATATTTAAAACATGTGTCATTGTAAGCAGTTGTATTTTTTTAAATGCCTTTTTGCTTTCCGGAGTAGCAATGTCAACTACAACAAAAATTAAAAACAAGCTCTAGGGAAACAATCATTTTTGTGTTTGACACTTAGAATGTTTATAGAAATTACTTAAAACATTAGTAAAGACTTTAGCAAAAATACTAAAAGGAGATGAAGGAAATGAGTATGCCAAAAATAGAACTTGGAAAAGAAGAAAAAAAGTTTTATTAAATATTTATTTTTATTCCTTTGAGAGATCTTGGGGGTAAGTTTTTCCCTCACCGGGATGTCTTATTTGTATTGTTCCTGTTTTATTCTTAATTTCATCTTTATGGTTATCTCTTCTGCTTAAATAGAAAGTTGTTCGGATTATTATTTCTATGTAGGTTAAGCTACCCAAAAGAGTTGAAAAGAAATGGTTTTATTCAGCCACTTAGTAGCTGGGGTTTAAATGTCCTCTTGTACTTATTCATTAATAAACAGAATGAAGAGGCTCCCAAGAAGAGCAAACATAACCTGGTTGGCAATCTTATTTTTCCTGCAAGATAAGACTTGCATTCCTGGTTTTTTGTTGGTTTTTCAGGATACCAGACATTTGGACTATTAGATCATCTGGTGCATATTCAGAGTAAATATCACTTGTGTTTTTATACCGTCCACAAGGATAAAGAGGTATGAACCTAAAAAAGAATGTCTGAGAGGGATTTTGGGAGAAATGTGCTGAGAAACCGTTACTTTTTTTCTTGTACATAGCTCTTTTTATAGTCAGCTTGCTATCAAACCATACTGTATAGTTGTTCAGCGTTTGGGGGTACCCATCATTCAGATACATACTTTTAGATATGTGTTCCAGGTGTTATGATAGATTTTAGGTATGTTTTCCCACTATGACTTCACATAATTGCTTCATTCAGAGAGATTATCTTCAGATGCCTGGGATGTGTTGCTGGCAAAATGTTCTACAAAGCTAAAAGGTATTGATCCTAACAGCTTTGAGAACATTCTGCAATTTACTGATCATAGTACAGAGTCTTTTCTTTAGGACCACTTGGCTGACCTGAGTTCAATGTCTTTGCTAGCAGAGTTCCAAACGCTTTTGAAAATAGTGGAAAGGTCATGCCTCTGGGCACTGTCAAGGTAAATAAGGTGAAACCTGTGTTTATATGCATGTATGTCTTGTTTGTGTGTATTTGTGTGAGTGTGCATTATGTGTTTATGTGCATGAGTGTGTGTTAAAAAGAGGTTGAAGAATTCCTTCTAGAATGCAAATATTTTCTTTTAACCTAACATTACTTCTAAACAAAATAGTGGAAGGATTCATTTTGAATGCTCATACGAGGAGAATGTGTTTGCATATATATTCTATATGATGTTGGAGACAACATAAAATATATTTTTAAAGCATCTTCTATTGGAGATATCACAGAATTCGAGCTTCTGCTGTGTTTGACTTTAAACTTTGGTATGCTAATGGTTCTTCAAGTAAATTTATCAATGTAGTTATTTTTAATCTCTGGTGTTAATATCATGGCACTAAAAGTTTCCCAAGAGACAGAAAATATGAAGCCCCTATTTGTAAGTAAGCAACAAACTTTATGTCTAAGAAACAAAAATTCTCTCCCGTGGATAGTGTTTTAAATATAAAGTTTTCACAGTCTGTAACAGATGTCTTACTAATTATCATAACACTTTGGTGAAAGTTTTCATCATACTATCAAAGTTAGTCATTCTCAGAGTTCACATCAGGATCTCTGGGGTACTTGTAGAGATTCTCAGACTCCACTTCAGACCTACGATAGGGCCCAGCAGGTGATTCAATATCAGGCTGAAGTTTGGGAACAGCTGACCCATGACATAATACAACATGGCCCTGGCAAAGATCCTCACACCATCACGAACGTAGGCACCTGCTCTGTATTAAAAGGCAGTAAGAACGGTAAGATTTATAATATGAAGAAAATTACTTTGAAGAAGAGTGAATCATAATGTTCATCTTTTTGTACAACTAATGCAACTATTATCCAGATTTGAACTGGCCGCCCCTGCGATCTCCATTGTAATTCTTCCTGGACACAGACAAACAATTTACCACAAACACCATCCATCCCTTATCTTATAATAGTGACCTCAAAAAGAATATTCATTTTAAAAAAATCCTTCAATAAAATCTCCGAAGATATGGACATTTCTAATAAAGGTATAGTTTAAGGATTTGGATGAGCTGCTGGGTAAATGGTACAAATTCAGAAGATGGATGCCTTTTTGGTCTCTGCAATTTCCCATGACTTACTGTGTGCATGTTTAGGAAGCGAAAGAACAGATTTTATACGATGTCCCTTATTTAATAAATCTCTACATTCCGCAACTTACCGCATTTTGTTTCTTCAATTTTTGATTGAAAAAGACTGATATGTGTTATAACATGGAAAATTCTTCCTCTATGATGGCAAGGTATTTTTCCTCTCTCAGTATTTGCAACCACCTGGTCAGGAATAACATTTGACAATTCACCAATAGAGTATTCAGTCAAATTCTAAAAAATGAAACGAGAACATTTCATCGGAACAGTAAGAAACCAATGAGAATTGATAGAAAACTCCATTGTTTTCTTTCATTTGTTTTTCTGGAAATGATTTTGGTTTATAAGAGACCACAATGCACAAGGGTGGATTGTGATAAAAGTAAAATTTATGAAGTGGGTAGACAGTGAAGCATGTTATAAAATTTGCAAAGAAAACTGGAATTCACTGAAAATCATCTCTCCCATTGCATACCTTGGTAACTAAACACCAATAGAGATCTTAGAGATGTTCAGTGTTTCTGCTTTTTTTTTTATTAAAATGCAAGTGTCTCTTGGGATGGCATGCCGGTATCAACTAAAATTGTAACAGTATTTGTTAACTAGGAACTCATGCTAATGAGCCAAAGAAAATGTTCTGGGGAATGTGAGTACTTGAGTGGGCTACGATAGGAAGAGAAGTGCTAGGGAGAAAATGTAGGGCATTGAGAAACAAATCACCTATTTCATCATTTCTTGGAGAACCCTGCAATATCATACTACACTAGGAATTTCTGGCATTTAATGTATGGGATGCTGTATTGGGCTCAATCTGCAAAGAACGGTTTATAAAATGCAGTGCTTGTTCCATTTTTTTACCTTGCTTCTTGGAATGAAAACCATTCTGAAGGTCATCTTTTCCTCCTTGTAAGATTATTTTTTATTTGACAAAAATCAGTTAATTTGGAGGAGAGCGAAGCTGTATGTCAATGAATTGGTTGCAAGCTCATCAGGCAATCAGACGTGAGATCAACACAGCTGTTGGAACAGTAACAGCCAGGAAGATTCTAGTCACAGGCCAGTCGGGAGCACAGGAGCAAAGAGATTCTTGTCACATGCGGTGACACCAGCAAAGATTTATTAATATATTCCTCCAAAAGATATTTAAAATCAGTGCCATGCTTTCAAAGCTTATAAAACAGCTTAATAGTAACATGGGTAGGGTTTTGGCTGTTCTTAAACCTCTTCCTTCATAAGCAAATACTACTTTAAAAAACTGGGCATATAAAAATCTAGTTTTGTTATTCTGTGAAGGAACATATACTATATTGCATATTAAGATTTTGTGTATAATATATTTATTTGCATACAGAAATATGTATTTCTATTATACATTTCATTACTTTATTTATAGAATATGTATATTAAGCATACAGCATATTCCAGAAAGATACATTAAATATGCACACAGTTCATGCTGCAGCGTGCACCCTTTTAAAAGAAGCATATTTAAGAGGCATGGTATTATATATACATGCTGAAAATACACTTTGCACAATTCATCCAGCTTTGGGTGCTTCCCTAATCTACTGGCAACACCAGTGCTGTGGTTGTTGAAAGGGATATCATCAAACTGGGGAAAGGCAACTACCAGTGAACTAAGTAGGAGAAAATAAAAGTAGATTGCATTTCTAAGTATGTGTTGCCATCATTTTGAATTCACGTCTTCCCCAATGTAAGATCTCCAGGATCAAAAAAGCAGTGAATGGACAAAGAACAGAAGTGTTTGGGACCCCCAGCTTCCACATTCAGATGGGAAAGCTTATCCCATGTGACTTATTATATTGGCAACTTGGTCCTAACACTTGGGAGTTGGTATTAAATTAATGCAAACTGGTAAAGGGAAATCATTTCTTTAAAGAAATGAATTGGCTTTTTGACATTCTTAATCTCCTCTTCTTATAAGACCACTCTGGAATATTTACATTATTGCTATGAGGAGAGAAGAAATTCTTGACAAATATTCACCTTTCCAGTGAAAATAAAGGAGATGAATCATATAGTTTCTGAAAAGAGGCTCTTAATGTTTTTGAAAGGAAAAATGGCAGCTCCAATAGAAACTGACCACATCAACTGCAATCATTTTCATGGCCAATTACCAGCAACCTCAATTGACTGGACTATGTGACAATCATAATGGGACATGATGACGTTGGAAACAATGTGCTGTGTGCATGATCTGGTGATTCTGGATATCTCGATGTCTCTTGTGTTCCCAATCTGTGAATTACAAATACACCAGACTCATGGATGACAGTGTGTCTGATACACAACTGGTGAGCACTACCTTTTTCAAATAGGTGAGCAATTTACATTGATATTCTAATAGTGATACAGGATTATTTTCCCATTTATACAAAGCAAGCTCTAGAGTTCCTACTTTAGTAGACCAGGGTTTCTTGACTTTGGCACTTTGACACTTTGAGCCAAATAATGCTTAGCTGTGTGTGTGTGAGGGGGTGGATATCCTGTACACTGTAAGCTGTTCAGCAACCTCCCCGGGTTCTATCTATCAGCTGCCAGTAGCTCTCCCCCAAGTTGTGACCATCAAAAGCGTCTACACATTGTTCAATGTCCCCCGGGGAACAAAACTGTTCCTGTATGACAGCCACGGGAATAGACAAATCCAGCAATAGTTAGTGCAAGCCTTTGAATACAATCTCTGCGTCTTCCTAATCATCTACCATGTTCAGTATTCTTCCCATTTCTCTGATTCCAGTTGACAAGGCTTCCATGATGTGTCAGTCTATATTCACTTCCTTGCTGTAATGCGTGATGGTTTCTCTTCCAGCAAGGTTGTGGTAGCTGTGGCGAAGATCAAGAACAGAAGGACGGAAGGGAGGATGTAATGGCAATGAAGAGCAAGAGGCAGTTTGATTCACGGTGAGCTGAATCGTTAGAGTGGACCAGAAAAGACCCGAATCGAGAATCCTGAATCCTTGAATCCAAAGAGTTCATCCCAACTAGAGCTGAATCTACATCATAATAGCACAACAAGTTACTAAGTGAAATATTCATCCAGTCACTTGTTTCATTTACAGCAAACCAAACAGCTCATTGGCTTGATGTCCCTTCCATTCCACTGATTCACTGATTTGAAAAAATAAAAGCAAATACGGATTTAAATTTGTAAACATTTACATTGAAGTAACTATAGAGTAAAGGAATCTCAATGAACTGATACTGTGTATTTATATATAGGAGATTTGTAGGGGGGGATGACCTGACCGAAGTTATTCAAACAGGAAGTTATTTTTATAAAGGGTAAGTTACATATAACTATTGTTCACAATTCGCTTCTTACTAACTATTCTTTTTTGTTGTTTGCCTTGTGCTTTTTTTTTTTTTTTTGACTCTCAAAATTGTTGAGGTGCCATCAATGAGGCAAGTCACACAAAACAACTCTAAAGTGCTAAGGTTTAATACTGAAAAATTAATCATGCTACTCACATTGGTATTACTGGTCAAGATATCATAAGGCCCATAAATCTAAAATGCAAAATAGGATATTTGAAGTGGGTTTTATAAACTTGATTTCTATTGGTTGGGCCATTGTTAGAAAATCTGATTTTAAAACTATAGCACATACAGTAAGAAAAAAAGTTGAGGGATAGAAATAGCTAGACGTGAATCATTACAATCATATATTTCTTAGGGGTACCAAATAAGAAGTCTCTACATGGACAAGATTCTATATAAAGCCGCCATTTGGGTAATAGTTCCTGATCTGACTTTTTATGGTCTAGAATTAAAGAAAATAATGAGAAGTGACATAGGCACAGCTACCTGCATTCTTCTTCAGATTTTGATGATCTTACTTGGCCTCTGTTAGTTATCCCCTACATTTCTGCCACAAAGATTACTATACTTCTATGGACAGAATTTTGAAGATAAAAAGTTTTAGGAAGAATTAACAATTTGAGGAAGATGGAATATGTGGTTTCAGGAAATGTTTTTAAAGACTTTTTCCTCCTCCGTGGGACAGAGGATGGCTATAAACAACCTCACTGGACTATACACTGAATATCACTCATTAGCAGGTATTAAAGAGAAGGCCTTATTCTCTTGGGACAGACCCAGAAGTCATTGGTGCCATGAGAGTATGTTAATCCTATTTAGGATTAAAGCAGCTTCATCCTGCTGACAAAGGCCAGAAGTTCATGTTTTACAAGTTAGCCTTTCATACATGGGTCAGGCAAATTCAGGTTGAAACAGAATGCCCTCTCAGCCTTCTCTCTTCCTTTTGCAAAATTCATCTGGCCTCAGTAAACTTTCTCTGACTCCAAATGACTATTTAATTTGACAAAACCTCAATTTAAAAAATGACTTTGGTTTCTCAAGCATGTGTATGTATTGGTAGGCTATCCGATTAGCATAAGAAGCTCGTTTAAGAGAAAGCCAGATTGGTGAAAACAATTTCACTTAAAGGTTCATAAGCAAATTAAATGTTTATAGGCTTTTATATTCCCAAAGAATGCGAAGGGCACAGTGGGCAGGGGTGAAAGCCCATTTTCATGGCCGTGTCTGGTTGTATTTAGTGAAAGTCCTGCAGATTTTGCCCTTACCCAACGTAGAACAGGGAAATATAAAAACCAATGCCATAATGAGAAAAATAATGATGTGATCTAGTTATGGTTTTTACTTGTTTGCTTTCTTTTGATTGTGGGAAAAGGAAAAGGTAAGGGGAAAAGAGCATTTATTATGTCGCAATTCTCCAAATAAAACTGTAACAAAAGAATAATATGTGCTTAACACTCTGGAGACCATTTCTACATCCTGTTTTGATCCTCTTTCTTCACTTCTCCATTGTGTGATGCCTATTTCCTTAGGTTTAAGTCTCCATGTTAGCTTGTCACTGTGGCATTTCATCCTCGTATGGACACGCAGGAACAAAAAAGAGGTGGGAAAAAAAAAGGAGTGAGGTTATTCTTCTTGTGCAGGATAAAATTGTAGATTCAGAAGCCCTTCTTCAAGAGAGTACGGGAAAGCGTAGATTGTCCCTTAAATCTACTACTCCAAGCATGTCTCTTTCATGGTCTCATTGCTCCGAAACTGACAGGGTTTATAAGGTGCGGGTTTCTCAAACTGGAGCATAGGCACGATAAAAGTGTCACTGTTAGGCTCCTTAATTGCACATTCCATAATAAGACTATAAAGTGCAATGGCAGAGATTTTTAAAACTGGGAGCTCTTTTATCCCTTTTTTTCCCCCAAGCTCCCCTGACCACCTTCCTTCTCTACAAAGATGTTTTACCTTGTAGCGCCTATGTTCTTATAATGACACATGAGAAGATGTTTAAAGGTCTTCTTGAAGGTGGCGTTACAAAGTGCATAGCAGGCGGGATTGATGGTGCTGTTGATGTAACAAAGCCAATAACCAATTGTCCACACTGTGTTGGGGATGCAGGGTGCGCAGAAGGTGTTAATGAGCACCATGACATTGTATGGGGCCCAAGTGATGATGAAAGCCAACAGAATAGCCAAGATTGTCCTGGTCACTTTCTTTTCCCGCGATGGAGGAGGCTTCTTTTTGGCGGGCTGCTTAGTCATCTTCACAATCTTGCGAGCTACAATGTTCTGTTTTTCATCTCCGTTCTGACCTGCAGAACCAACTAGTTCCACGGTGGTATTGGTTGGGGTACACGAGTCACCTTTTTGGGTCTTGGTGACAATTTTGATGCATGTTTGCTTAGAGTTCTCATCTTTGGAATGGCCCAGGGAAGTGGAGACGGTGTTCTCATCCTGGGTTACTTCATCATCTCTCATATTAGAGGCTACGGCACTGACTGAGGTGGAGTCGTTGGAGCTCTCTTTCTCCTCTCCCTGGACACAGTTTTCGGTCACAGCATCTCTGGGGGCTTTGCCATTCTGGATTTTGTTGTGCTCCAGGCCATCATCACTGCCAGGCATGTTGTTGTTGTTTGGCTTCACTATCCTCCCTTGTACCAGACTTGGAGAAACTGGGTCTTGGTTAGCCACAGGCTCCTTCTTTTCCTTCTTTATCCTGCTCTTGCTGGCTCGAGATATGTGCCAGTATAACACAGTCATGATGATCACAGGCAAATAGAAGGCTGCGATGGCAGTACCAAAGGTGACAGCAGCATTGGAGAAAAACTGAATATAGCATTCCCCATCCTCCACAGTCCTCACCCCTACAATGAACTGCCAGAAAAGAATGGCTGGGGCCCAGAGGATAAAGGAGAGGACCCAGGCAGCTGCAATCATCATACCTGCCATTTTCGTGGTCCGCTTGACTGGGTAGGTGAGCGGTTTTGTGACACAGAAGTACCTGTCAAAGCTGATAATGAGCAGATTCATCACTGAAGCATTGCTGACCACATAGTCCAGGGCTAGCCAAAGGTCACATACCACAGGTCCCAAAGGCCAATAGCCAATCACAGTGTAGAGGGTGTACAAGTTCATGGAGAAAACACCAATGATGAGGTCAGCACAGGCCAAGCTGAACAAAAAGTAATTGTTGACGGTCTGGAGGTGACGGTTGACTTTAATGGAGACCATGACCAGAATGTTCCCGATAATGGTCACCAAACTGAGGGATCCAGCCACGAGGACAATAAACACCACTTCAAATGTCTTATAAGGACTGGTCAGGGCCAGGCCATTGCTAGAGGAGTTTGTTGAGTTATTCATTTTGTGTTCTCTAATCAGTAGCCAAGTAGCCAAATACACATTTAAACCTGCAGGGAAATAGAATAAAATTAACAAATATAAACAGTGCATTAAGATATATCAGATTTCTTGCTTCTGAACCACAATTTTTTCTCCCAAATCTTCATTCCTTCCCTCCTATGTTTATTGTGTCTCTCTGCCCCAATTTCCCATATAAAAGGCAAAGATATTAACCGGAAGATTCAAATGATCTTTGCGGGCTGGCAATGTACTTGAAGTCTGATAACATTTTGAATGTGTCCGTATCTAGATACGAGTATCTATCTATCAATCAATTTAACTGAGTATACTATCTAAAATTTTTTTTAAGATTTCATTTATTTATTTATTTAGAGAGCATGGAGGGGGAAGGGCAGAGGAAGAGGAGAGAGAGAATCTCAGGCAGACTTTGCTGAGTGTGGAGCCTGACGTGGGGCTCGATCTGATGACCCTGAGATCATGACCTGAGCCTAATCAAGAATCGAGTGCTTAACTGACTGAGTCACGCAGGCACCCCTGACTACACTATTGGCGAATTAAACTGAATGAACTAAAGTTACATGTAAGACAAAGCATCAAGAGGCTTCTGGTATGTACATAAAAATTAATAAGCCGATGGGAGGAAGAAAGTAAAAAAAATCTTATAATAGTGAGTATGTGACTTTTATAGTCAATAGTACCTTTCCACCTGGTAGTTTAAGCCTTTTTCGTAATGATACTGATATGGATATCAGGGATAACAAGGATAAGACAGCAATAATTCATTAGCCAGTATCCTTCCCCCAGTGACTATTATTTTTCTCTAATCATTGTTTTACACTTATAATTAGTATCACATACCTAACATTTCCAAAACTCGATGCCCTGCAGAGGAAGTTATTTATTCAATGCTTATTGACAATGATTATGTGAATTTTTTGAATGTTTTATTCTTCAAGTCACTACCAAATTTATTATTCTACTGTTCTTCCTGCCAAATCTTTGGTACAGTCAGGCTAGGATTTATATTTGTTTGTCAGAAGAGGGAACTGAAGCCCAGAAAGAGTCAGTAGTTTTATGTAAGGACACATATCGAGTCAATCACAGAGATAAGACTATGAACAAACCTCGGTTTGTTCGAGAATTTACTCATTCACTTTATCCTCACATACCTACTGGGCAACTTCTCTGTATTAGGCATTTGCTATAGGCTGGTATTCAGTGATGATTAAGACAAGGTTCCCATCGGGGAGAGGCGCGTGCTCTAGTGGCAGCCATGGGTCACTAAAGTAGCAATTATTAAACCTGAGTGTCCTTGCTGCTGTTGTGTTTCAATAAACACATAATTATCATTTTTTCAGCAATATCACCAAAGTCCGGTGACAGACTACATCTAGGAAGTTCTAGTTATGCCAATGTGCACAGAGGTCTCCTCAGGGATGGTTAAATAACTTATGAAATACTCTGATAATGGAACAGTATGCAGCCATTAGAACAAAGTGGCGGATACATGTGTCCTGGCATTGGTGGGCAAAGTTAGAGTTAGAAGATGGGATGATCAAAGCAAGACTCAGAACATTATAGAATAGAGTTCTATTTAAGCAGAAAGGTGATTACGTCTCTGATATGAATCTGTAGATCTTGAGGAAACACTGAAGACTTTACTTAGAAAATGTTGTTAATGATGTTAACATCATTTAATGATGTTAATAAAGTGTGACTTACCATTTTGCCTTCCAAAATTATACATGAGGTGTCAGATATTGTACCGAGAAAAAGGGACTTAACAAAGTGTCATTTGCTTTTGGCATCAGATGGTTCAGAATACTGCCCGATGCTTCCATTATGAATATATCCCCTCATAATTAACCCAAATGCAGATCTCCAGGCTCACTCCAGAACTCCTGATTCAGAGCTGTAAGCCATGTTAGGAAACACTTTCAAAGCCTCTCCTGTTGGTCCCGTATGTATCATCCCACCCTTGAATACCACCACCTATCTCTCTGGGCTTGGTCCTCATCCATCACATCAACATTCCCAGTGTCTCATGTGTATTATATTTAGGAGTAAACACTTTCTTCCATAGTCCATTCCTCACTGGGGTTTATGAAGAGTTTGCTTTTGCTAAAGCATAACACAATAGGCATCCACTGGAGATCTTGAAACGTATCCCCCAGCAGATACGGGAGGACTACCCCAGGCAGAGCCTTTAGGTTTCCACTTTTATAGATTCCCCTGCTCGTTCCTTGACCTGTGGAACAGTGATTGATATACCTAACTAGGATTTCTCTTCTTCACTGGAAAAGCAGTGAATTTTGGCTTCTGAGTCTTCCTAGTTCTACCATGCAGCTCACTGCCTCAAATGCAATTGGTGCTCAAAAACGTTTATTGAATCAAAACAGGATTAACAATTAGTATTATTAATTCAATCTCTGCTTACCCAGTGGAATTGTTTCATTAACATTTCTCTTTTTTTTAATAAAGATTTTATTTATTCATGAGAGACAGAGAGAGAGAGAAAGAGAGAGAGAGGCAGAGACACAGGCAGAGGGAGAAGCAGGCTCCATGCAGGGAGTTTGATGTGGGTCTCGATCCCGGATCTCCAGGATCATGCCCTGGGCTGAAGGCGGTGCTAAACCGCTGAGCCACCCGGGCTGCCCAACATTTCTCTTTAACAGCACTTTTTAATTTTTTTTGGTCATGATTCATACAACTGTTTATTCACGAAACTTATTTGAACAAAGTGATTTCACTAATCCAATCATTATTCCAGTGATTCCTTATTAGCTAAGGTAACTGGAAGACAGGATCCCGACTTGCTTATAAGCTTGCTTTTGTCTACTCATAAATTCATTGGCATTTTTTGAATTGAGTTGTATTTACATTTCACAAATTGTTCATTTTAATACATTTTGATTGAAAAACACCAAACATTTACTTTCTGAATGTTCTGTTTGACACTTTATTCTTCACATTCATTTTAATAAAATGTAGGACTATATTTATTTTCACTTTATTTTTTTTTTTTTTAAATTTATTTATTTATTATAGTCACAGAGAGAGAGAGAGAGAGAGAGGCAGAGACACAGGCAGAGGGAGAAGCAGGCTCCATGCACCGGGAGCCCGATATGGGATTCGATCCCGGGTCTCCAGGATCGCGCCCCGAGCCAAAGGCAGGCGCCAAACCGCTGCGCCACCCAGGGATCCCCTTTATTTTCACTTTAAAAAGACTTTTGGTGACTTCCTCTGGAGAATAATGTATAAATATGACATTTTGTCAAAAATAGTTAGGTCTCTTATTTTGTGGATTAAGAAATAGTAAGAGTAAGTGATTTGTCCACAGTCATCTGGCTTTTGCCATTGCTTGTGCTAAGAATAATATCTGTGATTAGTCTAAAACATCAGAATAGTATAGAGATGTATGATTCTATTTATTTGCTAGTTTTATTGCCTCCCTCCCTCCTCTGCCTCTCTTGTTTAGAATGAACATACATTACATTTCGGCTAAAAAAACAACAACAACAAAAGCCCCCAAAGAACAAAGAATCCAGAAAGCTAAAAGAAAACAGTCTTGGGACTTTCAAACACATGTTACTTCACCATATATTGACAACTCTAAAATATATAAACACGTCTTATGACCCCCTTGATCTGAAGACAGAAGCTCAGTTTCAACACTACTGAGTGAGTCTGCAATTAAAACTCACATCCTCACCTTTGAGCTAGATGTTCGTTCTGTTTCCCTTCTCCACTTGAGAATTATACTTTATCCATAACATGTGAAATTGTCAGGCATCTGTATAATGCGGAACTTTACCCAAAGGTTGCTGGCTAAGCCACACTCTGTCTGGGGGACCTGGAACTCTTACCCAGGGAAAACATAACCAATTTACATAATAACCTACTTTTCTTGCTATCAATATCCTCTAAATTCTTAGAGTTCTAATATTTGCTCTTTCATACCAAAGCCATATGTAAAACTGGAAAACAATTCACTTAGAAGCAAGCACAAATGTCTGAGGGATGGCACTCCTCTGATTCCCTGTGACGCACCAGGTATGGAAGGCCTGCCGCTCTTCTGTGAAAGAAAACAGCTTCTTATTGTCACCCTCTTCCCACTTCTGCTGTTT
The DNA here is from genome assembly GCF_905146905.1 of Nyctereutes procyonoides. Taxonomy (NCBI): domain Eukaryota; kingdom Metazoa; phylum Chordata; class Mammalia; order Carnivora; family Canidae; genus Nyctereutes; species Nyctereutes procyonoides. Next base: position 29,558,281 of record NW_026575120.1, read on the forward strand.
ACATTTCTGTAAAAGTTTTTACTTCTGGTGTGGCATCCTAGGGTTTTATTAAAGCAAAAACTGGGGATCCCTGGGTGGTGCAGCGGTTTAGCGCCTGCCTTTGGCCCAGGGCGTGATCCTGGAGACCCGGGATCGAATCCCACGTCGGGCTCCCGGTGCATGGAGCCTGCTTCTCCATCTGCCTGTGTCTCTGCCCCCCCCTCTCTCTCTCTCTCTCTCTGTGACTATCGTAAATAAATAAAAATTAAAAAAAAATTAAAAAAATAAAGCAAAAACTGTTACATCATTGATGAAATAACATAATCACAACTAAACAATGAAGGTGAGCTTCAGGATTCAGTATGTGAAGATGGCAAGTGTGTAACAACCATTTGGTATTTTACAATGTTAGCATAGGACTAAGTTTTGAAACTATTATGGAAACTTATGAGAAAAAAAAATGTTTCCAGCCTTAGGTTTTGTACTACTTACTTGACTCTACCTAGCAGTGAGGAATGCATCATGCTTTAATATTATCCTTGCAAAGTTGTGAGTGCTAATCTCTACTCTTAATTATTAGCCGTGAGAGTCTGATCATGTCACCGTGAACCTTAATTTTCTTTTTTTCTGAAACAAGAATAATAATAACCTTACTTTTCCTCTGGAGCTGTGGGAAAGTTCAAAGTGAGATAAAGTCTCTGAAACATGATCTTTAAGTGTTAACATTAAGTGCCATTAGTATTTACATTTGTTAAATGGGTATAAATTAATCACTTTTCTCTATAGTTAGAAGAAAAGTGTGTGTGTGGGTGTGAAACAGACTAAGAGTGAGGAGGTGTAGTGGTAAGTGATAATACTAAATTATCTATGATATCAGGTTATCAATAATATTAAATCACCCATGATGTCACAGCAACTCCTGAAGTGATTGTTATTATTATATACTTTTTTATACATGTTGAACAAAAGATCAAAGAATTAAGTTATTTGAGATTCAAACCCCAAGTGCCTGATCCAGATTCTGCTACAAATATTTATTATTTGTCTGAGGAGCAATCTTACTTGGCAGCACATTTGTGCCCCAAATATTTATTCCTCTAACCTACAATGACTAAGTCTTTTGCCCCAAATTCAACTTGGGTCCTTGGTTTAGACAACAGAGGATCATCGTGTCTGGGCTAAAACTGTGCCTTATGGGCAGAAAAGGTTCACAATAAGATACAGAAGAGTAGGTAAGGTTCCTGATTATGTAAATATATGACATTTAAGATTTAAAACATTTTCCTAAAAGCAATCATCAGAAAACTATGTCACCATGTGAATTAACATATAACCTCTTGCCAAAGTATTCATATCAATTACACAGAAGTTCAATAACATTTCTATGAAGTTATGGAAAGAATGCTAATTAAAATGATTTAAAAAATAAATTCTGATATGTATTTAGGTACACAATGGAAATTAAATGTAAAAATGGGATATGTTATATATATGTTATATCTTATGTTATGATATATATATATATATATATATATATATATATCAGCATGCCTGATATATAATGATCTCTTCATAGGTGCTTTTACAGTGTAATAAGCTAATCATAAATTTATCAACATCTGGGTAACCTAAGTGTCAGAATTTTTTGCATGTTATTTAATTATCACAATAACCCTGGAAAGAATTATCATCTTTTCCAGTTTTATAGATGACAATGATTAGAGAGCTGGCAAGTACTAAGGCTATGGTTCAAATTTAAGTATTGACTCCTAGGGCTAAGTTTTTCCCACTCTGCCACCCATGACAAGAAACTTGATTAACTGATAGATTAATTTAAAGATTTTATTTGTTTATTCATGAGAGACAGAGAGAGAGAGGCAGAGATACAGGCAGAGGGAGAAGCAGGCTCCATGCAGGGAGCCTGAGGTGGGACTCGATCCTGGGACTCCAGGATCATGCCCTGGGCTGAAGGCAGCACTAAACCAAGCCACTCGGGCTGCCCAGAAACTTGATTTAATAATAAAAAAATAATAATAATTTTCTACAAAAATAAGTTAGGATGCCTGGGTAGCTCAGTGATTGAGCGTCTGCCTTCAGCCCAGGGTGTGATCCCGGAGTCCCAGGATCGAGTCCCGCATTGGGCTCTCTGCATGGAGCCTGCTTCTCCCTCTGCCTATGTCTCTGCCTCTCTCTCTCTGTCTCTCATGAATAAATACATAAAATATTTAAAAAAAAGAATAAAAAAAGTCAGAAGGAAAAAACAAAGAGAGAGAGAGAGAGAGTCCATGAATGATAACCGGAATCCAGAGAGAAGATATGTAATTATACAACAAAATTTCAGAACAAGAAATCAAGAGGAAATCACATGAAGTTGACTTTATAATTGTTTATATTTATTTAACTTTTGTTTTTCAAATGTAATCTTGGTGTATATTACTTTTTATAGATTTCTAATTTCTGCTGCTATTTGAGTACATTACCAAAAATGGCAGGGTGTTCTGAGTGTTCTCTGTCCATGTCTTTCACACTGAGATCTGAGACACAGCCTAACTGTTGAGCAAAGATGAGCGATAAAATCATCAGCCTCACCAGGGTTGCCTGGAAGTCCTTCAACTGATAGAGCAATAAGGCCCAGGGTAGCTTTTTAAATTATACACAGAAGGGCTAAATATGCAGTCTATTCTGAGATAATTAAAAGTCTACTTCAACAATATTGTGCCAAGATATCTAGTTTTCAGTAAAAAATGCTGCTATTACAGAAAATATGAAAACAATAAGGATGATACAATATAGTATCTTAGAGAAACATCGGACTCTTCGTTAGGAGCGAGAGTACCTACTACCAAGGAGCTAGCAGAGACTTTCCCATCATTTCCTCTCCATCTTAAGAATGAGATGTGGTCATACACTTTATTTTACATTTTATCGCCAGTTATTTAACATGTGGAGCCTGTGTTTAATTTATATATATTTTTAAAAATATAATATATTGTATAATAATCTGCTGAGTAAGATACTAACTGTAAAATTTCCCTGACATTGGAGAAATAACCATTGGGGTATACAGCCTATATTTTGTAAACATTCAATTAATCCCATTAGATTATAAATAGCATTGGTACAGGTATTTAATAAGCTTTGGGGGGGATCCCTGGGTGGCACAGCGGTTTGGCGCCTGCCTTTGGCCCAGGGCGCGATCCTGGAGACCCGGGATCGAATCCCACATCGGGCTCCCGGTGCATGGAGCCTGCTTCTCCCTCTGCCTGTGTCTCTGCCTCTCTCTCTCTCTCTGTGACTATCATAAATAAAAAATAAAAAATAAAAAAAATAAGCTTTGGGAATGTTCCTTCATCAATGATCAGTCACTTCTGCCATGAATGATGGTGGGGTGAAAAGAAAGAAAAACAAGAGAAACAGAGAGAGATTATAAGGAAGTCTGAGGAACAAAGTCCCCCCTTTTAAAGAAAGTTTCCATTTGGAGACCAAAGCAGTAGATAACACAGTTTGTTTATATTAGGACGACCCCTACAAATCTTGAATGTCTTTCAATTTTACTTACAAGTTTGAGAACGATCTGGCCTGGGGCTCAGGGGACAGTGCAGCTCTGATAGCTGAATACTGACGTTCCACACTCTGGTTCTTTGACAACATCAGGCAGAAATGGAGTAAATTTCCACTTTTTCCTCCCATTTTAATCAGACTTCTCTTTAGCCAAATGACACATTATGAGTGTGTATACATATTGAGAGATTTCTCATAACTCCTGGATTTTACTACATGAGGAGGAGCTGTGGTGGGGTGGGGGCTGCAAGAGCAACAGGGGCCCTTTGGAAACCAGGGCTATCTCTGCTTTTTTTTTTCAAATTTACTCTAAAACACCTTATTGAATTTCTTTCTTTCTTTCTTTCTTCTTTCTTTCTTTCTTCTTTCTTTCTTTCTTTCTTTCTTTTTCCTTATTGAATTTCTTTTGTGGGCAGATCTTCTTATGCCTTCAAGGGCTTCAGAGGATGGAAGTGAAGGAGGAATGAATGATCAAACAAAATCAAACACGTTCTTGTCCATAAAGAGCTTATAATCTCAGAGAGACAAATTACTGATGGGATTTCCAGCTACCCAAAACAACCCTGGGCCAATACAATGACAGGTGTCAAGACTCAGAATGCATGGAAGAAGGCTGGTCAGGTTTGTGTGTGACATTTATATATATTGTGTAATATGTAAATATGTATGTTTTATATATATATTTGTATATATCTGTACACGTATTACTGTGTTCTCAAGGTTCTGCATTATATTACATTTCTCAGAAAAGTACAATATACTCATAGTGCTGTTCACTCCAGTGCCCTGAGCCTGACAAGCTATAGGTTCTGAAATCCACAGTAAGACAGCCATGAACTCACCTACGCTGGGTTTTTAATTCTATCTCAAAGAATATGTCAAAAAGGATTTTAGAAGCAATGTGTAGACTCGTTCTCATTTAGAAAACTTCAGCACAGAACTGCCGACTTCACCGGAAATGCATTACATAAAACATCTGAAAAAAGAAAACCACACTTACAACGAATTGCATTTATCAAGCTGTATCCTTCAGGTGTGCACGCGTTACCCTATGCAAGTTGCACTTACGTAAACAAAGAAAAACTGTAAAAGCAATTGGTAGAAAAACAGTGGAAGTAGCAGAAACAGCAATCTGATCCCCACAATAACACACACACAAGAGAACTCATGAATTTCTCCAATGTAGAAACCTTAAAGAACCTTCGAGCCTTTATTACAATGTACACATGTTCGCAGCTTTGGCGGCCTGTCAAACATACTATTCTTAGTGACGCTGGACAGACTTCCACTCCATATTCGCCAAACTATCTTTTCCTTTCTTTAAAACATATCCTAAACCACACTTACTCTAGAAATATGTGATGACTAAGAGGGAAAGAGACCTTAAAATGGTTTAACGAGCACCCTAGTCCTTGCCTTTGTGTCTGCGGCGCATTTTAGTCACTTTACCACACAGTGTACCTCCTGCCAAAAAGGAAAAGAGGTCTGGACAACTATACACAAAACACACTATGTGATAAACCATTCTTTGGACTTTTTAAAATGAAATTCCATCTGAGTAAGCACGGGAGCACCCTTCCTTCTCTGTCCTAAGAATCTGCAGAGCTTAGTATTGATGATGAACATAATCTCCTAAATGGTGCTGACCACACAGTGTGCTCTAGGGCCAACAGCCACAAAGCTGGAGAAAGCCCTCTGTCTAAAGGTTATCATGCCCTGACAAGGAGAGTGAAGGGAAAAATGGAAGCTATCCTCAGAGAGCTACTGAAAGTTGTATATGATTAGGCAGCTGTATTTGAGTCGATGTCTGTGTCTTTCTCATCGTCTTGAAAAGTTGGAAATTTGTATAGTCAGCTTTTTAAAAATTTTGTCCTGTTTTTTTTTTCTCCTAAAGTCGGCAGGCTGCTGGTTTAATAACTCTAAATTAGTTAATTCATTGCTTTGAATTAAACATGTGAATCAAATTTGCAGAGGAGTTGAGGCTTGTTATGACTCTGACAGAAAATTCTAGAATGAAAGCTGTTGTTCCAGAGAAGCTGAGCAATTGCAAACAATGCATCCCTTTAGGGATCTTTTTCAATGGCGCACATGCCTTCCACTGGAAGCTGAGACAGAGCGCAAGGCAACATGGAACTTTGGGTAGTAGGTCAAGGACAGTTTTGAAAAGAGAAGTAGGCCACCTGGGTGGCTCAGTGGTTGAGCACCTGTCTTCGGCTCAGGTTGTGATCCCGGGGTCCTGGGATCGAGTCCCACATCAGGCTCCCTGCATGGAGCCTGCTTCTCCCTCTGCCTGTGTCTCTGCCTCTCTCTCTGTGTCTCTCAGGAATAAATAAGATCTTAAAAAAAGAGAGAGAGAGAAGAGAAGTTAAAATCAGCTTAGGGTCAGAGAGAAGCTAAAAGAGTTGTTAAGTTACTATTTTTCCTCTGAAGAGTAGACTCAGATAATAGGACCAGAAATTGTGAAAAGATTAGGAAGTGCACACAGAAGTGAATTTCCCTTCTTCTGTGTACGCAGAAGATGCAAATTTAGATAACACATAACAGGTAAGTAGAGAAAAGGACACTCGGTTGTACCTAGGAATCTGTATTTATTGTTAACACGTTTCTACTTAATGCTAGGTTGAGGACAAAACGGGGAAGAAAATCAATACATGTGTTGCTCTTTTCATAAAAAGACACACATGAAAAGTAAAGTGTATTGCGTTTTATAGACACAATTTTTCTCTTTAAATAAATGTACCCTCCCCATAAGTATAAGCTTCGTTGTTCTTCTGGTAGCAATACCTAGCATGTAGGTATGGAGTCCCAAGGAATGAATTCACCTCCATAAGGGTAAATTTGGGTTCTTTAGCTTTTCAATGACAGAAATGACATAGGCCTCATATGCCTATGACTCACATCAGATTCCGTGACACTATAAAAATAAGATAGTAATGAAGTGTAGAGAGTAATGCACAGCAACTGTTTTAATTGTTCCCAATCGAAAGACAAAATGATTGTTTCCTCAGAGTCTGATTGCAGCCTATTTCTAGAACAGAGCAAAATGACCATCGTGTTATCTCATGAAAATGTGAGAAATGAGAGCACAGAGAAGATTCAAGTTTTTACTAAATGATCTAATGGCAATGAGATGGGGACACACAAAAAACTGCATCAACTCAGTAAAGATTTTTTTTTTTAGGTTATTTATTTATTCATGAAAGACACACAGAGAGAGGCAGAGACCCAGGCAGAGGGAGAAGCAGGCTCCATGCAGGAGCTGTGTCTCGTCCCAGGATCATGACCTGAGCCAAAGGACGACGCCCAACCGCTGAGCCGTCCAGCTGTCCCTCAGCAAAGATTTTTGTATCTAAAATACTACTTTAGAGTTCAAGCAAGATTGGTCGGAGAGAATCAAGTTTTATGTGGTCAATCAGGACAGTCCATCCTTTCACCTGCCTGCAAAGAAACTACTTTCCTGGTGGTGACCACTGGAACCGCGCCCCTGTTGAATGTCTGTAGTGTTCGTCACCACCACCACTGCCTCACCTTCTCTTCCTTTCCTCCACCCTCCTCTTCCCTCTCTGGGCTCCACTAGCTCAAGCCTGTTTCAGTATTTAAGTACCCAACTCCCCCACCTCTTCTGATTCTCTCAACACTTTGGAAAATCAGAGCCCTCATTCAGACTAATCTAGGATTTGCCAGCTCTGTTCTCTTTTCCCAGGAGGGGGGTTCCCTATTGACTGTGTCCAGAGTGAGAGCCCTGACAGTGACACTTCCCTCTTCGAATTACTGCATCTTGGCTGGTAAATATCCCCAGCACAGCTTACACGCTCCACCTTGTCATCTAAAAAAAAAAAAAAAAAAAAAAAAAAAAAAAAAAAAAAAAGTAGCTAAACTTCAAGCAGTGCACATTATTGAGGTATTTGAATACCATGTCCGTATCTGAATAATGCCTGAGAAGGGGAGATGGTCAGGTAGACAGGCTGTGCATGGGTGGGGGCTTGTGCACAAATCTGCTGGGTGGGATGTTTTTCCTCCAAGTACAATTGTACCATCAGCCAACCAGTTTTAGTTTATGTTCTCTCAAGGCAGGACTAGACAGCTGGACCTTGAAGAGAACATGTTAGAGTAGAATTCTGCGGTTAATTAATCCTCCTAAACAACTCAAAGTGAAAGGAAATAGAAAATTGAGAGAATTTTCCCTGGACTCCCTCACCTAACCACTGTGCATGCAAGTGTGTGTCAAGGGTGTCCACTGACAAAGAAGTAATAATGACGCATTGAAGAAGAAAAGAAGGAATGTCTCTGCTCTTAAGAAGGTCTAAATCTAGGGAAATTCTTTCACAAATGTCACTTCCTCTTGAGGAAGATAGCAGCAAAGGCCCACCAGCCTGGTTATCCTTCTAAGAGACACATAAGCCAAATGGCTGGCCTCTCTGCCCCATAGGGTGGTCTAGCTTTTCTCTCTATATCAGTTATTCACAGATAACTAGGGAGGGTCTGTGGATACAGTACATAAAGCTTTGGTGTTGCACCTGAGATCAAAGCCTATCTCTGCTACTTTCTAGTTATGTGAAGTTAAATTTGTTGACTCCTTTTCCACATCTAAGAGAGGTGGAAAATAAAATTTTTCATTCAGATTTTTAAAAAATATATATATAGTACACAAGGCTCCTAGCAGATGCTTAAGTAATCACGATTATCAAGTTCATTATCACTTAACATGTTTTTTGGTTTTTTTTTTTGTTTTTTTGTTTTGTTTTGTTTTGGTTTTTTTTTTAGCGAGAGAGACAGAGAAAGAGAGAGTGCACATGTGAAGAGGGGAGGGATGGAGGAAGAGGGGGAAAGAATCTCAAGCAGACTCCAAGCTTAACTGGAACCTGACGTGGGGCTCTATCTCACAACCCTAAGATCATGGCCTGAGCCTCAATCAAAAGTCAGATGTTTAATGGATTGAGCCACTCAGGTGCCTCTAACATGGTTCTAACGATAAGCAGAGCACTAAAAACGAATGAACGAATGAACCAGAACGAAAGAAAGAAAGAAAGAAAGAAAGAAAGAAAGAGTGTACTCTGTATTTCTTCTCCCAAAATAAGGAAGCAAGTTGAAGCAATTTTTAATTTTGTAGGAGCCTATTCCATGCCACTTTTATTATTTGCTTGCATTCATCTTAAGCATTTGGGAAATCCCATGATCATTCTATAGTATCCTGATTTTTAATGCCAAGATGGTAAGAATCTTTGATCTAAACTTCAGGGAACTTTAGTCTAAAAGTTAGTGGCTAATTCTCTTCCTAATTGAAAGGTCACATGGTCAAAGACAAACCTCCATTTAAAATTCCTGCTAAACATAAGGAATATAGTCAATGATATTTTAACAGTATTATTTGGTGAAAGAGGGATCGTAGCTGTTCTTGGGGTGAGCCCAGTATAAGGTAGGAACCTGTGAATCACTATGTTGTATACCTGAAATTAATGTAATACTGCGCATCAGTTATACTCAAATAAAAAATTTCAGAAATAAAATAAAATTCTTGCTGTAGATCCACCGAAGATTATTTAGCAATTCTATACTTCTGTTTTAGCTGAAAGTGATCAGTTTATTTTGGCGAATATGATCTTCTCAAGGAACTAGGAAAAACAAAATTTGCCCCTACATAAACTAAGAACAAATTGTGAAATTATGAGGTTGATTTGTTGTTAATAAATACAAAAACAGCAGAATTGAATTCTGCATCAGATTGTGAAGACCTAGAACAACACGGTCATGTGATCTGTGGATGTGCGTAAAGTTAATCTGCGCCTGAACATTTCCCATATTACTTGAAGTGCTGTTTGAGAAGACCCTATTTTTAACATTTCATTTTAGCAGTTCTGCTAAATGAAGGTAGAATTGAAGGTAAATACATAATGGTAAGAACAGGAACAAAACAGAGCGTTCAGTCTGCCACAGGTTAGTTTTCTTGAGGGTCTTCAGGCCTTTTCTGGCTTTATTGTGCTTCTTTCTCGTGTGTGACTCCTCCAATCTCTTTATGCAGATCCTTACCTTCTGCACATGTGCATCTCTCCCCCATCATCCTTCTTCAGTGGGTGTGCCACAGAGGAGATGGCACAAGTTGTCCGAGGAACCCCACGAGGGGTCCCCATCTCTAATGTTACGTTCCTCTTCTGCCCTGACGACTGGCTACTAGTATGACACTCAACTTTATGATGCAGTAACTACGTAACCTTCATCTGGAAATATTATTCTGAAGATAAGAGAACCGGGCCTCATCATCTTAGAATCCAGGGGTCATGCAGAGGTTAGATGTGACCTGTAAGAGCAGGAGTGGGGGGGGGGGTCCGGGCCTTTTGGGGATCAGAGGGCTCAGGACAGCCTACCAAGTGGGCAGGCCCTCTCCAGAATGCCCCCGGGGCAGTAGTTCTCAGCCTAAACCTGGATAGGAGGTCTCTGCCTCTTCCAGCAGTCTTCACTGGGGTGCCTGTGTGGCTAGGGGGATGGGAACACTTAGCCGAAGTGTTCTAAGAACAGACTCATTTGTAAGCTGCCTCTGAGTCTCTGTTCTTCATGCTGAAACATCCTCAGCTCTGTGTCTGCGTTTAGGAATGTAACTTGTGAGCGGCCTGCCTCTGGCTCTTCCCTTGTTTGGTTGCTTTCAAAGCCCACTGTAAAGCTGAAAGGTGACAGCCTGACCCACTTTGCTGCAGTTTTCTTTTCTTTTTGCTATTGTTATTAAAATAAGAATGACTCTGTGCATAAAGCAGAAAGTCACAATGAAGCAGCCTTGTCTACCGGTAGCAGGAGTAAAGACCTAGAGAAAGACCATAGAAATGACAAAAACAGGAGGCACGATGGGGGCAGGGATGTGAAGTGGGGTGGAGTGATCTTTCATCCTGTTTGAAACAATGCCTGGGACAACCTCAGATTTCCAACTGGGCGCCGTTTGAATAAAGTTTAATTTCTGTTTAGATATAATTCCAAGTTTTTCTTTTAAGATTTTATTTATTAATTCATGAGAGACACAGAAAAAGAGGCTAAGACACAGGCAGAGGGAGAAGCAGGGTTCTTGCAGGGAGCCCGATGTGGGACTCGATTCCAAGACCCTGGGATCACGTCCTGAGCCAAAGGCAGACATTGAACTGCTGAGCCACCCAGGAGCCCCTAATTCCAAATTTTCAAACACCCAATCTATATAGCTAGTTCCCCTATTCTTACTATGAACTGCAGATTCCCATTTATAGAACCCAAACAATATTTTCAAATGCTGAGGTTAAATGAGTTAGAAAATTCTTAATTATTTTCAATAAAACAGAAATTCTATGGCTAAAAAAGAGAAAGAAATCATGCAGTGTAGTTTCATGACTGCTCAGAGTTCGGATGGATATGGGAGCAAGGCGGACAGAGAGGCATCTATTTTGTAACCCAAAGGTAAAGTAAAGTGAAAAAAATAAAGAGGTTATTTGAAGAAAATGTAGAAGAGGACTTTGAAGATATTTGGGTTAGTTGCTTTAAAAAAATAGGGAAGACAACCTAAACAGAAGAAAACCCTGCCCAGTGAGGGTCTAAAGATTTAAGAGCAACAGGTGTCATTGGTGAGACCACAGCCTTCTGGAGCTGAAAAAATGGCATGTGGAGCATGTGGGGAGGGAGAGCATGGCCCAGAGTTACTCCTGCAAAGAGGAGGTTGATTAGTTTGGGAGGTATCAAGAAACAGGGTGTTTAGAAAACTTTTTAAAGCCATCTACTGAGTCTGAGGAAGCCAGGTATGGCCGAGGACTTCAGGAGTGTCAGAAACAGAACTTCATGGCAGTGAAGAACACTAGAGTGAGACTCTAACAAACACTGATGTCATCGGCCAAGCTGCTATCAGGAGTCATCTCATTGCCAAGCATCTTTGACTGGATTTCAATTTCAAATCAACCACCCCCATTGCCTCAATGAATCATTGTTTTTCTCTGGATTCAGCCCTGGCTTGACTTGATTTTCTGACCTTGAGTTGAGTGCCTTCCTTTTGACAACCCCAAATTCCCGTCTAGGCACGGAAGCCCACTCCAGAGTTTTAGTAAGTTTCTAAATTCTCCAAGAGGAACTTTTCTTTTTGCTCATGTAGTGACAACACCTGCTCAGTAGATCCACTTTGAGAATTAAATGAGATAATATTAACAAAAGGATTTAAACCAAGCCTGGTCTGGGCATCTCAGTCTTTACTCAGAGACTTCAATAAAGGCTGAAATAAAGGCTCTGTGTCGGCTCAAAGTAGAAGTGGAGAGAGAATTACCTTCACAGTTGGTAATGCTGTTACTTGAACAGCAGGTCTGTTGGAACTGCCATTTGACTACTTCCTCTTATTTAGAACATATATTCTTGAATTTCTTAAGTTCACGGGGATTACGAAGATTTCCTCTATTTCTCCCACACGTAACAACTTTCATGAAGTCACAACCTCTCACATTCAAATCAATCACCATTTGTTACTCAACTATGTACAAGTTTATAATAAATACATTTGCTAATTTGCTAATAATTGTTGCCTGTTCACCGACATTAACCAGGACCCGACCCTGAGTTGGCAAATAGCGGCAGTGTTGGTGTTGGGAAGGCCAGCAGTGCTCTGCTTATATATCCTGTTACGTAGGGCAAGTTGTATCACACGGTGAGTATCGAGAGCCAAAAGGAGTCACAAATGGCTTTTGTTTAACTATGGATACACTTTTGAATACATTTTTGAAGGATGATAAACAATAAGGGGCATTATTGATGGTGGTTTACATGCTTTACATTTTTAAGCCATACGATGGAAAACAAACACATAGGAAAAGAGAGAGAAGAATATAAAAGAATATTCACGGGACAATTTCATGACCACCCCTATCACATGAAACAAGCCTCAGCCCCAAATCATCAGTTTATGTAAGTGAGTGTTGTCCTCTAATTTTGGGATTTGATGCCATCTGATATCACCAGTGGAATGAATCTGAGACTCCCGTGCTCCCCTTACCTTCCTGCAAACCACCCACTTTTGCTCTCTTCCAACTCGCTCGTAGCTGGTCCGATTTTTTTCAATTTAGGACTTTGGGGGTGCCATCTGGGAGGGGCTTTTATTTGAATTTGCTTCATCCCCACAACAAAATGTTTAATTATGCAAGATGGTGTCTGCCTCAGGACCTCAAACAACCACTCCCTCCACCCACACCCATTTCTCACAGGGATCTGTTTAAGAGAGCAGTGTTGGTCTACACACACGCAAAGAGCATGGGTCTGGGATGTTAAAATATCTGAATTCTCATCCTGGACTTGGTATTTAACCTCCCCGAGTCCCCAGGTTTGATTTTCGTCCTCTGTGGCAGGGAGGACATTCAACCCCAACGTCTCTCTCAGCTCTAAAAGCATTCTAGAATTCTAATTTTACTTTAATTCTCTTAGGATCCATATGATGCCGACTGAGAGGTCAGAGATGATCGTCACCGACTTCTGCCTTAGATCTATATTTTCCTAACTACTGAACTGCCTATGCCTACAGAGAAAAGTGCTCGCTCGCTCGCTCGCTCTCTTTCTCTCTCTTGAATTTATACTATTGGGGCTCTGCTGAACTAACTGAAGAGGCTTGTGCTTTGTGTCAGCTAGTTTTCTTTGTTACCATCCTCATGTCCCCCACCCCCTATATCCTGGTACGTTTCAGCTTCCCTCTGTGACCCTTCATCCATGCAAGCTTGAAAATTAGATTCAAATTGCTATCTGTATTTTCATTTCACTCTCAATATTGAAAACGTACAAGCATGAACTAATTCTCTCAATCTAGCTCCGTATTTACCTACCAACTCATTAAAAAGTGGCTTTAGCACTGGAGCAAGAGATCATATATTAGAGCAGGAAAGCAATTTACTTGGCAAGTTCATTTGTGTGTTCTCTCCAATGTCAGAGCAAAGGTTTGTCCTTGGGATAAGGGTGTTTTCTTGCCCAGTCTGGTCTCTCCGGCTGTCTGATTCCTCAATTAGCTGACACCTCTGTGCCAGTGATTTTATTCTGGACTTACTTAGTGGACGGGCTAGAAATAGTCGTCCGGTGACTTGCATGCTGGTTTTATAGCATCGCTATAATCGCTGCCTAAGTATCCCTGCAAGGAGGCAGGGAAGTGAAATGAGGCTCCTGGTGCGGGTGGGTTGGAGACACGCAACAATTTGCAAAGGGTAAGGAAGGGTATTTTGACGATTTTCATTGGAAGCCTGAAGTCTAAACAAAATTGCTAAATCAAACAAGAATAAGTTGCCTCTTGTATTATGTTCTGTGTTACAGAGCAGAATTCAGTGCCAGAGATTTCTGTGTAAAGTCTCGACTAAGGATGGTGTGTTTCTCTTTTTCATTTCAAAAATACAGGAGATTTATTTACAATATATTTTCACCCTGCTTACACAGTTCCCTCCGCCCTTGGATGTTAAAGATAAAATTTGTTGTGAATTGTCCTTCTGATTTTCATGGTCGGAACAGGAGAAAAGAAAGCCAAGAGAAAACGAATTTTCAGTCATTCATATGTGACCCCAAGGAGCTATTTACTTGACCATTCAACAGCTATTTTTCTTCTGGCTAACTTCAGGGGATGCAAAGGGGAACCCTGTTCACTTGTTTCCCCTGGTCAGACACTTTAGAGGATGCCTGGAGAAAAACGTGGCTTTTAAGGCTATTGAAATTTTGTTGTCTATCTTCCTACATACATATGTTAAAAGTTTTACTTGACTCCAGTGTCTCGCTGGGGCCAGGCAAGGAACTGAAACAGAGAGCGAAGCAGGCTCTTTTGTCCATGAACAGGTGCAAGGTGCGTGGCTGGGAGGCTCAGAGAGGCTGGGAGCTGGAGCGGCTGGCAGCTACTGACAGGGCCATCAGATACTCAGAATTGAAAACACACACCAGAAATCTGGATTTTCTTTGTGTGTTCTTTCAGTTTTTAAATCTTGGCCCAACATTGGAAAATACTTACAAGAAAGCAAAATCCATCTGTGTAAACAGATTTGGCCTGTTGCCCTTCCTTTCTGACCTCTGGCTTTGAAAGGCTTAGAACGTTTTCATTTTTTTAAAAAGATTTTATTTATTTATTCATGAGAGACACAGGGGGAGAGAGAGAGAGAGAGAGAGGCAGAAACACAGGCAGAGGGAGAAACAGGCTCCATGCAGGGAGCCCGACATGGCACTCAATCTCGGGACCCTGGGATCACGCCCTGAGCCAAAGGCAGACTCTCAACTGCTGAGCCACCCAGGGATCCCCAGCTTAGAACATTTTCAAATAAAGATAAACATGGACATTTTTTCCAGGACATTACATCTTCTTCTAATGCATCATTTTATGGGTAAATTATGTTTAATTCTGTAGCCATACTATAATTTAATTAAGCAATCCTCTATTTGCGACAGAAGCCATTTCCAATTTTTCACTTTTCACTCTCACATAGAATGGTACAGAAAACTTCCTTGTGCATCTTTTTTTTTCTTTTATAGATCTCTAATTGCTTTCTTTTCTTAACAATATTTTATTTATTTCTTCACAAGAGACACAGAGAGAGGCAGAGACACAGGCAGAGGGAGACGCAGGCTCCACGCAGGGAGCCCAATGTGAGACTTGATCCCAGGTGTCCAGGATCACATCCTGAGCAGAAGGCAGACGTTCAACTGCTGAGTCACCCAGGTGTCCCCTCTAATTGCTTTCTTAAGGTAGCTTCCTAAAAGTTGGATCATTGTCCAAAATTATATACACTTCTATTTTTGGCAGTAAAATCCCACCAGCAATGAATGGATCACTATACCATTTTCCTATAGCTGTTAACAAAAATGAGAATTGTCATTAAAAATGTGAATCAGTTAAGCAAAATATTCTGTTTGAAGTTTTAGCTATCATTTTCAGAATTGTGAAGTTTTATATTTTTCATTTCATTGACCACTGGCATTTATTATTTGTCCTTTTCCAGGGAAATTTTTGAACATATGCTGTACCTATTAATATTTAACTTTATGGTATCATATTCAAACATTTGGAATTTCTCCACTCCAAATAAGTTAATGTTTAAGATAATACCCTTAAACTAGTTCACATAATTTATACTTGAAGTTATAATTTATTAGTTTATATTTTAAAACATGGTATGAAGAGATATAATACTGAATTTTCCCCAAATAGTTTGAAAATCACTCCAGAAACGTGTATTGAACAACTTATACTTTCTTCAGAAATTTGAAAAGCTAACTCAATCATCTAATAAATATTTCCAAAAACCTACATCTGTTTCTGGGCTTTCCAGTCTATTCCATTGTTTCATCTAGATTGTCCTTGTACCGGCAACATTATTTTTTCTACTTTAATTGTGTAATGTAATTAGAAGCTCTAATTATAAATCCCATTTACTACTGTACTGTTTTGAATTAACTTTATTGTATTTTCATGCTATTTTTACATTAATCTTAGAATATTTTGTGAACTCCTCCTCCTTATGGTATTTTTATTGGACTGTTATAAATTAATTTGGGAAAAATTAACAACTGTCTAGTATTAAATCTTCCCAGGCAGGAAGATTTTTCTTTATTCATTCTAGTTTTGCCTTTTGTCCTTCTATGATGTTGTGTAGTTCTTTTCACATGTATCTAATATGAAATTTTTATAGACCTGTTTGTTTGTATGTTGTACATATCTTGCTAAGATTGACCTTATTTGTTTTTAGTTTCACAATGAATAGAATTTTTGTCACTATATTTCTAACTGTGATGTATAAAAATGTATATAATTCATACTGCATATGAATTATAGTCTTTGCATCTGGTCACCTCTATGCAATGTATATAGAATATATTTAAATGTGAAAACTATTATTTTATATCTGGCCACTTTCTATGTACAAATAATGTATATATTAATTAAAATTATGCTTATATATTCATTGAAGTTCATATTATTCCACAGCCTTCTCACCTATGAATAAGGGTTATTATAACTTGAATATTCTCTTGCCTCCAAATTTATTCTGTATAGAACTGAAGGTTTTCAGAAAAAAGAATATAGCAAATAATCTGCATAGTCCCTCCTCCTGATTAAGCCAACTATCTCACTTTACAATTAGCAGAGGGATCCCTGGGTGGCGCCAGCCGTTTAGCGCCTGCCTTTGGCCCAGGGCGTGATCCTGGAGACCCGGAATCAAATCCCATGTCGGGCTCCCGGTGCATGGAGCCTGCTTCTCCCTCTGCCTGTGTCTCTGCCTCTCTCTCTCTCTCTCTCTCTCTCTCTCTCTCTCTCTGTGTGTGTGTGTGACTATCATAAAATAAAAAAAAAAAAGATTACAATTAGCAGAGACTGCATAAGATCTAGTCCCACTCGTAAGTCAGTTTTCATCCAAAAATTTAAGATACTCATAGATAAAAAAAATCTTATGTAAAATACTTAATACATTTGCTGTAATCTCATATAACTTGAAAAATAATATAATAATTATGACAATTATCTGTGTAAAGACAATAGACTGTGTCTCTTTTTGGAAAGGAGCAGAAGGCACTGTGGAAAGTGACATTTGTATAACCAAATAAATACCTCTGTCTTAAATAAGGAACTGATGTGGCATATGTAGTGTGGTCTAGGAAGGCTGACATGGTATTTCTGAAGCCAAAGAAATAATATTGATTAGATGGCAATGCAAGGATACCTTGCAAATAACTTTCATATGGAGTAAGCACTAAGTGTCAGTAAACACAGACACAAAATACATTACTGACTCTTCTGAATCACCATTGATGTTTGAGCTCTGACACTTCTGACTATAAAAATGACAGGTTTATTTTTGTTTTAGAATGTCCCCTCATTCTCCCCAAGGTCTGTCACTTTGTGATGGGAGGTCAGGGAAGGGGTTGGAGCCTGGCAGCAGGTACACTCAGAGAGGCAGAGAGAGCATTTGGAATAGCAAGGTCCTGATTTCACCTTTCATCATTGAGTCTTCTGCAATTACATGGCATTGCAATGATCACAGAAGCAAGTAACCTTTTTAAACAAAGCAGTGGAAACATCCACACACTCGTTTTTTAGCATCAAATCTATGAGCTCATTGACTGATTTTTTCACTGTTCACTGGCGGCTGTGATTTCTCTGTGGACTGATTTTATGTGTGAAAATATAGTTACAACTTGCCTCTATAAATGGACCTGAGCTCACTATAAGTTCATCAATATCTATCAAAACTGTGATGATTAATTTTGTATGTCAACTTGGCTAGGCCATAGTACCCAGTTATTTAATCAGACATGAATCCAGATGTTTCTGTGAAGGTAGTTTCTAGATGTCACTAACATCTAGAACTAACATTGTAGAATCAGTTGAATTTAAATAAAGGAGAACTGCTCTCAATGATGCAGGTGGGCCTCATCTTACCAGCTAAAGCCTTTAGAGCAATAATTGAAGTTTCTGGAAGAAACCTTCTGAGAAGAAATTTTGTCTCAGAACTTCAGCAACTCCCTAAATATGAGACAAGAAACCCCCGAAATCCTAGAGAAGAACACAGGTAGTAACTTCTGTGACATGGGCCATAGCAAGATTTTTCTAGATATGTCTCCCAAGGCAAGGGAAACAAAAGTAGAAATAAACCAATAGGACAACATCAAAATTAAAAGCCTCTTTCTTCACAGCAGAGGAAACAATCAACAAAACTAGGCAACCTACTGAATTGATGAAGATATTTACAAATGACATATCTGATAAAGGATTAGTAGTATCAAAAATACATAAAGAACTCAGCACCCAAAAACCAAATAAGCCAATTCAAAAATGGGCAGAAGACATGAACAGACATTTCTGCAAAGAAAACATCTAGATGGCCAACAGATGCATGAAAAGATGCTTGTCATTACTTATCAGGGAAAAGCATATCAGAACTACAATGAGATACCACCTGATGTCTGTCAGAATGGCTAAAATAAAAAAGACAAAAAACAAGTGTTGGTAGGAATGTAGAGGAAAAGGAAGCTTCATGCAGTGTTAGTGGGAATGCAAATTGGTGCAGCCATCTATGGAAAAGTGTATAGAGGTTCCTGAAAAAGCTAAAAATAGAATTAGCCTACGATCCAGCAATTGCACTCCTGGGTATTTACCTGGAGAATACAAAAACACTAATCCAAAAGGACACACACACCCCTAGGTTTGTAGCAGCATTATCTACAATAGATGAGATATGGAAGCAGCTCAAGTGTCCATCAATAGGTAAATGGATAAAGAAGATGTGATCACACACACACACACACACACACACACACACGCACACAGTGGAATATTATTCAGCTATAAAAAGAATGCCATTTGCAGCAACATGAATAGAGCTGGAAAGTATTATGCTAAGTGAAATAGGTCAGAGAAGACAAATACCATGTGATTTTACTCATATTTAAGAAACAAAACAAATGAGCAAAGGGGGGAAAAAGAGAGAGGGAGAGAAACCAAGAAACAGACTCTTAACTATGGAGAACAACCTGATGGTTACCAGAGAGGAGGTGGGTGGGAGGATGGGTTAAATAGGTGATGGGGACAAGGGAGTGCACTTGTCCTGATGAGCACTGGGTGACATAACAAATTGCTGAGTCACAATATCATACACCTGAAACTAACGTAACACTGTATGGTAACTATACTGGAATTAAAATAAAAACTTAAAAAAAAACACTGCAGCAACTCCTGTCTGAGTTTTCAGCCTGTTGAGCTGCTCCACAGATTTTACACTTGCTGGTTTCCACAATTGCATGGGCCAACTCTTTCAAATGAATTTAAATAAATAAATAGATTGATAGATGAGGATATACAGTATATCCTTATTATTTGCAGTAGTTATATTTTATAAAGCCCACCTGAACACTGAATTAGTGAATACTGACACTGCTCCTAGAGGAAATACAGGGTTAGGTTCCTGCAAGCCTCTGGTCACAACATTTTTGTCAACTAATCAATACATAGCTTTGTTTTATGTATGTAGCTGTCTCTGTTTAAAGATACTATATTTAATATACACTGTTGATTTGTTAACATTGAACTCACAGCTGACAGCACTATATCCACGTCTGAATGACACCTGCTTAACACACATATTTTCTCCATGTGGCACATGACAGCTTTCTGTGCTTATAAATATTAGAGAGAAGTTCAACACTATGCTTGAAGATCATTTTAAGCAGAAAAATTGCTTACAGAAAGCACAAAAGTGTGAAATATGTGGCACTAAATGGATCACAGAAAAGGACACAAGAAGACAGAGCATCACCTTTGACCTCAGCTAGGAGCATGCATGTCACATGACTCAAATTTTCACTCTTCTGTGCATGTCTGGAAATGACCATGAAAATATCACAAGTGTTGATTTGGGGATTAGGATTATTTTTTAGCTATATGGGGGTGCCTGGGTGGCTCAGTTGGTAAAGCATCTGCCTTCAGCTCAGGTCATAATCCCAGGGTCCTGGGATCCAGCCCCACATTGGACTCTCTGCTCAGTGGGGAGTCTGCATCTTCCTCTCCCTCTGCCCCTCTCCCCCCAGATCCTGCTCCCTCTCTCTCCCTCTCTCATTCTATCTCAAATAAATAAACAAACTCTTTAAAACAAACTTTAGCAAGTATGTAAATTCACAAATATGCAATACACACATAATATATATCAACTGTGTACACATATATCCACACAACCTTCTGGTTATATTTCTCTGGAGAACCCTGACTGATACAATGACTATATCAACACAACCCCAAATAAAGTGACATTTTAATTTATTCATTGTGAATAATCAAATCAGGATAGAAAATGAAACTAAAGCCTCATGAAAAATATCAACATTGTACTCAATTTAATAGTAGAGTTTATTAGAAATAATTTGATAATTACAAATGTGCGCCTGAATTAAGGCAATACTGAGAGAAATTGAGCCTGTGTCTATTACACTTCAGCCTATCATATGGTGAAAACATTTCAAGTTATTTGTTAGATGTTAAGTTCAAAATCTTGATTGGCAGGTTGCAGTTGATCGTTGCGAATGCTGAATCCACTTGCACTGGTCTGTGCCTGTGGACGCTTACACATACAGATAAGTTAATTTGTGTTGTTCCTTTCACTCCTCTTACCAGTTGTCAACTATAAGCATTCCATGTAAGGTAAGTGGTTCACTGAAACTTTTTCATGCTTTATATATGTGGTTTCACATGTATTATTATAATTATTATTATACATAAATTAGAATGTAAACATATACCTTTGTCATATATATCTGTGATCCACAACTTTTGTTAGCCACACCACAACTGTATTAAATGATATTTTCAGGGTCAACCTTACCCTCTTCTTCACTCTCTCTACCTATCATTTCATTGTCAATATACTAGTCTCTGGTATGTGTTTCTCTGGTCTCCTCTGCCCCCACAATCTCTCCTTCTTCAGGACTGAAATAAAGTTTGACTCTTAAGTGGTCAATGGATCAAGAGCCTATGAACTAATCAGAATAGAGGTTTGTTTTCCAACTGCAAGAAGAATGTCCAAATTTGGAACATTCTGACATATTAAGCAAGATACTTAAAGTAATGTGTGGGACCCTCTTACTGATAAGCTGAATCAACTTGACTTGGAATAGCAGATATATCTTAACAGATAGCTTGTCTCTGGTCTGCGATTGGTCTCTTTAGGCTGGAGTTAATAAAATGTCTTAACATGATGATCTAGATAAATTGCTATTTTTGAAATCATAATAGTATCTGATGTTCAGTTTGAACTGACATATATATCTCTTCAAAGCATTATTGTAACTTCATAGTAACTTAAAGTTGTATCTATAAAATGACTTACTTTAGTAAAACTGTAGTTTTCCTTCATATTATAGTGTATTTTCTATGTTCCCCTCACATGGCATCACTGAAAGTTGGTTATGCATATAACTCCATCAGGTAGACACGGTAAAGGAAGAATTTCCATCAGAGAAAAAGAAAACCGGGAGAAGACTGTAAACCTGTATAAATGTCTTTGAAGAAGTGCACTCCTCCAGACCTCTAGATGGTAGCTACAGAGAGCTAACCCAAGCCCGGCAATGTTCTGAAATGGAATAATTATAGTACCCATCTCAACAATTTGCTGTAAAGACTAAATATGATCACGATAATGTGGAAGGGAGCAGTCTGAGCAAAATTAGAGAGGAAGAAATTGCAGTGCATCTAAGTTCAGTGGTGCTGGGAGTGCAAGATTGAGTCTGGGAGAGGTCAAAGGAGGTAGCTGAGAGTTAGGAAAAAGTTAACCTGTGGAGCACTCACGTGCCCTGCTGAGGAAATGCAGACTTTATGCTATAGTGGGTGTGATCTGATGACAAGAGGGTCGAAATAAGGTAGCCCAATGGATAATGTATATTTTAAGTAGATCTATGAGGTCATCCTGCAAGGCCTGGATTTGAAAAGACAAGATCCATAGCAGGGAGACCAGTACCTCAGTACCTGGATCACGACAATGATCCATGGCAAAGAACAGACCCAGGGCGGAAATGGTAGGGCCAGAAAAGGGACACCAGGCTTTAAAATGTGTGGTTGAAATGAGGGATGAAGAGAAGGGGTCATCAGAGAACATACACATTTCTATCATTAGTGTGAACTCAAGCAGAGGGACTTGAACTCTTTACAAGAGGCTAATGAGACCACGGTGCATATCACTGATGTGTATCTTTAGCACTGAGCCTGCAGGACATGACAGATTTTATTCTCATTAAGTAAACTGCTTCTCAATTAAGCGTCTGGCTTTGCATAGGTTTGCATTTACCATGTGTCACACAGAGAAAGAGCCCTTAGATCCTCATGACCTAAGTCTGAATTCTACTTCAGTCATTAATCATTTAGTGACCTTGAATAAATGAAGTAACTAACCTTCATATCTTTAAATATTAAATAAAAATAAAGAAGATCTATTACATGGGAGGAGATAGATGAAGGCAAGATGCAGAAAGTAAAAACCATAAAAGTAAATATTATTGAATTCCTAATAATTAATTTACTCCAGCATGGATTTTCCCCTAACATGTATAGAAATAAATTGGTAAAATGTGGAGTCAGTATAGCACTGTGGTCAAGAGAATGAGGCCTTAAGTCAGACTAATGAGGACAAGATCCTGGCTCTATCATATTCTAACTATGTCACTTCCACAGTTACACAGCATCTGCATAGCTGAATTTTCTCTTTTGTATAATGGGAAAAAAAACTCATTAGGTATGATAGGAAGGCTATGTGAAATGATAAATGTCAAATGTTTTGAATATTTCCTAAAATCTGAGATGCACTGAATAAATGTTAATTCTTATTATGAGTACATACATTTATGTCTCTCTCTATAAATGATACATGTATATGTAGACATTTACTTGGCCGACCCACATGAAATTGCCAATATTTAATCATTTTGAAGACAAATATGATGTTGACTTATAGTTTAGTCATATGTATAAGATATTCTATAATAATATTCAAAGTTAGATCCATAAATGTATATATATGCATAATTGATTACTTGTCTTTTTTGCTCCTCTGCTCAGGGAAGCAATGGCTTCAGGACAGAGTTGAATTAATTGCCCACTAAACTATGTTTGCCTACTCTGTTGCAACTGTAAGAGAAGCAGGAAAGAGTGTGGGCTGAGGTGGATGGTACCACTGGACGCTTAACTCAGACCTGAGTAACCTTGGATAAGTTATTTAAACTTTCCAGGCTGTTATCTCCTTTACAAGATGAAGAAATGATAAAATTGTCCTAAGTATTAAGTGAGGTAATGCATGTAGAGTATAGATGCCAGAGGCCAGTGGATAGTGAACACTCCAAAGTGGTAGCTATTGGTACACAAATTGCTGATTATTCACTAAAATTCCATTTTCTACAGATGACCACATTATATTCTCTCATACAATCTACTTCTTTGCTTTCCCTTCCTTCAACTCCCTTGACCTCACCTTTCTCCTCTTTCCTTTTTAATGGTAAACCAACCTGATTGACTACATCTGTTTTTCTGGATCTGTCTACCTATAAACGAACCATTCCCAGAAGATAATACATCGTGTTTTGATTTTCTTTTTGCATTTTCAGGGTAATGAGATGTATGTACATGATGAGATATACGCATATTTTTAAGTATGACTTACAAGGGGCACCTGGGTGGCTCAGTGGGTTAAGCATCCAACTCTTGGTTTCAACTTAGGTCATAAGCTCATGGTCGTGAGAATGAGCCCCTACTTGGGCTCTGCAGTCAGGGGGGAGTCTGCTGGAGAATCTTTCTCCTTCTCCCTCCACCTCTTCCTCCCCCATTGCTCACATGTGTGCATGTGCACTCTCTCTTTCTCAAATAAGTAAAATCTTTTTTTTTAAAAGTATGGTTTATAGACAATATTTCTCCTCGTTTTAGAAGGGGAAAAAACACTAATACAATACTAACCTCTGCCCCCCATATTTTCCCTATTTGCTTGTAAAAAATGTAATAAAAATGTTGCAGCTTTTGAGATCAATAAAGAGTATTAGACACAATCCCTGGAAGAGAGAAAGACTTAAATGAAGCCTGAATATGCTTAAGAGAGCACTTATGTGGCCTCAAAGAGGGCAATTTGATTACGGCTAACAAAGGAGGAATGTAAATTTAGGAGGCCAATCTTCTGGAAATAGTCATCAGTATCCCTGATTAATGTATTCATGCCTATGAATGAATACAGTTTATTCCTTTGCCCCACCTCAGTCCATTGGCACAGCTGTGGTCACTGTGAAGTGCAGTGGCAAATATACTCACTGGAGAACCTTTTAGAGTTTCTGTCTTCAGCCACTATGACCATGCTAGGGAAACACTGGGTATGCAATAAATGGTGTTAAGTTAATCAAATGACTAGCAGGGACAGTGGAAACAGCTTTAAGAGACATTTCCTCCAGACCCATCTTCTGACCTTTAATTGGTCAAGTGGTAGATGTAGTTGGAGATGTGTCTGAGGATGTGTCTGAAGCAAGAGAGGGGACCTTTGGGTTGTCTAATGCAAAAGAAAGAAGTCTTGTTAAGTAGGCTGTGGACTTTTTTTTTTTTTTAATTTAGAGAGAGATTAGAGTGCACAAGCATGGGGGGTGGGGAGGAACAGAGGGAGAGGGAAAGAGAATCCCAAGCAGGCTTCACACCCACCATGGAGCCTGATGGGGGGCTCCATCTCATGATCCTGAGACCAGGACCTGAGCTGAAATCAAGAGTTGGACTCAACCAACTGAGCCCCCTGAAGTACTGAAGTACCCCTGTGGCTGTACTAATACAGTCCCCCGATGCTGCTCTGGAGCCAGGCAGGAAAGAGGCTGTGAGCCTGGACTTCAGGGAAGGGAGAACAGGAGAAAGGAGGTGAAGGAAAAGAAAGCGAAACAAGAAAGAATACCTGAAGCAGTTAGAAACTGCATGTAAGACACTGGAGGTACATTTTGTCAAGTAGAAGAGAAAACCTTTTTTGTTTGGTTTGTTCTGGTTTTGCCTATTTGTTTGGCTTTGCTTCATACAAGGGTGTGAGATATTTTGCATAGGACCACAGGCAGAATTTAAGTTAATGAATGAATGTCCTAATAAACAAATTGAATCCAATATAGAACAGGTATATTTCATATATAATCAGAGTGATTTTGAACAACATAAAATCTCTACTCACCTTACAAAGGGTGAGAAAGGGGCCCTGCAGATAAGGGAAGCCCAGACAAAATGCTATACAGGATCAGGTTCAAATCTGATCAAAAACGGACCTGCCCCAGGGGTTGAGGAAAGCATTATTGATATTCTCTTAGCTGAGTATCTTTGAACATTCAGACCAAAATTTTAAAAAGATATGCATTATCAAAATTATGACCAGGTACATAATGGAAAGGCAAAAATAATTCATCCTAATTGGTCCAACCCACGATGAATGAATCAAAGAGTTGGAAAGGAAGGAGGTCTGTGTCTGGCAGACAGTTGAGTAGTTTACCATGCATTGAACTAACCTGTCATTGGGACCTTGGGGGATCAGTATATATACTGTTTTTCTTTGCTCTTATATTGGAATGAGAGTTGTAGCTTAGAATCCGTTGAGAATAGGATTGAGTCCATATGCACACTGTTTAGATTTTTTGGAGAGTAAATGACAGTGTAGAGAAGTATCAATATAAATAACCCAGTCGTTGAAGGAAAATAAATGGAGCAACCAGAGAAATGAAAAAGGTAGGCTATCTCATATTTATATATTTTTTAAACCGCCCAAGTAAGAAAGTGCTTTGGTGTTTCCACAGACGTGGATTCAACTTGAAAAAAATAGTCATGGGGTTGGTTCAGGGCTCCTCTCCACTTCTATCACTGCCTACATGAGTCATAAATCAGTTGACTGTATCTTCATCTATTTCTAGAATGGGGGAGGGATGAGCCACTTGATATAGTTATTGAGGATCCATCCATTTATATCAAAGAGAAGAAATACGAGGTGTCATCTATCCTCCAGATCCCTGATCCAACCCTTTGTGCTACGGAGAAGCGATTAGATTTTACTGGCCTCACACATTGGTAAAAAATGACCTCAGTGTGAAGGCTGGTCTTTATCAAATGAATGAGGAAAATATTGATATAACCATCTTCATCCAAAGTGGGTTGCACAGCCATTGAGTTACACACAGCTCAGCAAACCTACCTTACGTTGGTCTTCTCCAGGGAACTAAAGAAAATGCTCACATTACAATATGTCTGGAGTATAAAGATAAGCTTAGGATCCATGGAACTGTCTCTAAGATGATCATATAGGCTCTTCCTTGAAATCATTCTTGGAAGACAGGAGGAATCCTGTCTCAGGACAAAATGAACTTCATTGGTTTCTTTGGTGTCACGATTCAGGACATTGCAGATACCAGAGGGGGTCTTCAAACATAATTCTGAGCAATCTCTTTTGATGCATATGGCTGAAATGCACATGTTCTGACACCTGCAGATTTTACCTCAACACTGTTGAAAATTTGGAATCAGGGCTCCAACACCTTACCATGATGCTAAACCAGTATTTACAAAGTTTGTTCGCAGTTCCATGATTCACTAAAAGATGTTCTGTGTAACCAACCATTTCACTGTCAAATAAATTTGAAAAGTTGTACCCTCAAGCCTTCTTTTGGTGAATTACTCTTTACACTGGTGTATTAAAAATGCTGCAGTAAAGAAACCATTAATTTGGATTATTTCAGTATTTCCCTAAATTCTTTCACCAGAGAGCATTTCTTTTCACAGGATACATAGTAACATCTTATTTTAAAAAATGCCATAGAATACAGTTTGGGAACACTTGCTAAATGAATCAATAACTTGAGGGGGGCATTTGAATGAAAATAAGTGAAGTTTCCTGGACATTCCAATAATTCTTGTACCTCCTTACATTTGTACGTACTGTTCCTTCTCCCAGAATGACTGTCTCTCATCAGCAATCCACCCACTCTCCAGCCCTGTCCCTATGCTGGTTAAGACCTTTCAAGTCTCAGCTTAAAAGTAGTCTCCTGCGGGAAGCCTTTCCTGACACCTCAAGACTGCATGGGGTGTCTGTCTTCTGATATTTCTTAATACTGTGAACTAGCACTGTTTTGGCACTTAACAACTTTTTTTTTTTTTTGAAGGAATTGGGGGCACCTTTTCCCTACTGTAAACCTAGTGCCTCTCCTAAGACCCTATATTTGGAATTAATAAATAAATATTTGGTAAATAGATGAGTAGGAAAAACAAAAAAACATTTCAGGACAGCATATCCTAGAGATTGTTAGGAGGAACATAATAAGATCCTAGGGAAAGAGGTTTAGGGAATCAGGAAACCGCAGCTTCCCTTTCTCATTAGAAATTTATCCCAGAGAGCAAGGCTATCATGTAACCATTAAAATGACCGAATCAATTCTAGGAGACATTAAACTCTTGCTCATACGGACAAGAAAGCCCTTGGGATAATTTATTCACAAGTTCCTTACTAATCTGCTTTAGAGGGAAGCCATGTGGAGAGTTTCTCTTGGATTCCAAAGCAAACAGATGTTCTGTCTCCCACAATGATGCAGAGCTACTTACATTTTTCCCCCTTTAGAGCCAATAGTAGTACATAGTACAATAGGAATTTTATGCATTTTCATGGAAAAGCAACTACACCATTTACATAGTCAATAGACTGCAACATTTCTAGAACAAAGCTCTATGAATGGGATTAAGGATGTCCTTGAGGGAAAAATGCTATGGCTGGAGGCTGCAGTTAGAGAATTAGGGGCATTGTTTCAGGATCCCCGGAGATTCAGGGTTGGTGGTGAGATCCATCTCTGCAACTGGGCAAAGGGTTTCACTCTTTAAATAAGCTTCAATTTGACTTGAATAATCATCTTGCTCTGAGTAAGAGTAAAACTAAAGGCTCCTGTATGGACCTCTGTCTAAAGCTTGGTACCTCAAAACTCAGGCCTGATGGATGACTGTAGGCTCCTAAGTGGTTTCTCAGCTTTGCTTTCCCTTGCCTTCTTCTTAGAAATAACAAACTTGATGCAGACTAAGATGCCAGACTGTGTCTGGTTCACAGACCTGCTCCTCATGTGCTACTTGTGTTATTTATGCAGGTTCCCTGGCCACTGTCTCAGTTTACAAATCTGGAAAATAGGGATGATGATAACATCGCATACATCATTGGGTTTGATCAGGATTCATTTAGTTATTTAACGTCTGGCACTTTTAATAAGCACTCGCTAAGTGCTAGATATTATTAATCTCATTAGTATTAATAATGTTAATATTTTATCATTCACAAAGCAGTATGGCACTCACTGCTCCTGTTCAAGACCTTCTAAGATCTTCCCAAGTCTAAACTCCTACCCTTGAAAAGACTCTATCTCACGCAATACTTCGTATCCCACTCTCCCTTGATACTCCATCTATAGTTCAGACTGGAGACTTCCAATGTATACCCCAAACCATGCTTAGCTCTTAGCCTAAACCTCAAGATTTTTTACTTACTTTTCGTAATACAACCTTTCTTCTTTTTAACTAGTCAATTTCTAACTTTTCTTCAGTCTTGTCCTATGGCACTTCACTGGAAAGATCATTCTCCTATCTCTTTGATCACGGTACTATATCTTCTGAACCGAAGAAAACAACACTGCATCCTGCACACATACACGCACGCACGCATGCACAGGCACTGATGTACGCTTCACATAGACATTTCTCGAATATATCCATCTTGAAACTATAAACAAGAGAGAGGGCTGCAACTTCCTGATTTACCTATGGTATTGTTGGAAGAGGTGACACACTGCCCTACTCTATTTTCTTGTTCTGTTTCTGTACATTGGCTCTTGTATTATGGGCACTAATCTCACATGCTTCTTTCCCAAACACTGCCCCAATTTATGAAAATGAAGCCTAGGAAGAGATAAAATAAATGGAAATATTATAGCACCCCTAGTAAAGGAGAAAATATCCCTCCTCTGTTATTACAGACCTTGTTTGCAAACAGCGAAAAGTGACATTTTAATATTTGAAAATGCCAGTGTGATCGTTTTATTGTTGGGTTTTATTTTGTTTTATTGGGGGCACTGCAGATTAATTTTTCCCAATCTAAAAAAGTAAAATCTTACCCTCAGACTTCTCCCCCATCTTTTCTGTAAATAATTATCAATTAGCTCTTTTTCTCCTTCCTTCCCTCCTCCTCTGTCCTTCCCTACTGGGATCTGTGAGAGACAATTTATGTATCTCTCTAATTAGACATATAATTTTATTTGGGAAAGGGCTATGGACCATTTGCCCTACTTTTTCAGAGTCAGGATGAAGACGTTTCTGCTGTGGGAGTCAAGTGACCCTCCAGAACACAAGCTGGAAACCAGAAAGCAAGTTCTAAGTCACTTAGGAAAATTACTTTTCTTACAGAGTGTTGTATGTACCATTTTCTGCTATCTCAGCTTACATCCTGACACCTTCTGCAAAGAGTCATCTTCGATTATGGCTCACTCCTATGAGCTTTAAAGTACTTATTTCTGAAGCTGCATAGTTTAGCAACTAATTATACACTGTCTTGCATTGTTTGGTCCCGTATCGTAAGCCAGAAACCTGGAAATCATCCTTAAATCTTCCCACATTTAAAAAAAATTAACTCCTTCGGATACTATTTCTTTTTTTTTTTTAATTTTTTTTATTTTTTTATTTATGATAGTCACACAGAGAGAGAGAGAGGCAGAGACACAGGCAGAGGGAGAAGCAGGCTCCATGCACCGGGAGCCCGACGTGGGATTCGATCCTGGGTCTCCAGGATCGCGCCCTGGGCCAAAGGCAGGCGCCAAACCGGTGCGCCACCCAGGGACCCCCCGGATACTATTTCTTTTATGCCCTGTGTACTACTCACCACCTTTGATTTATTACCATCGTTATTTTAGTTTACAGTCTCATCAATTCTCACCCCAAAGGTCTCCCCATCTTGAGTCTTACTCAAATATACCTTCTATTCAATAGTTTTTCCAACTTATCAACTTAACTGTGCCAACCTGCTGTTGAAAATTCATCAGGGGAGAATAAAACCCCAACATGGACAATCCTCTAAGACCTTTCATGCAATGAAGTCTGCCTGATTCTTGAGCTTTATATCACGTCAATACTGTCTCCTCCCACATTATACTCTTACCCAAATAATACACCAAAGCAACACTGAAGTAGCTGAAGTTACTCTAATACGGCAGCTGTACTCAAGCTGGGATGCTGTAATGCATTCTGTTCCTTCTCTTTGAAAGTTTAATTTTCCCCTTCAAGTCTTGGCTAAAAAGTTTCCTCCTCAGATAAAACCTTCCTTGACCACTCTGGTGAAACTTAGATTTTTTTTTTTTTTTGTCCTCTAATTTTCAAGATATCTTATGTATTCTCATTCTAACAAACTTCTTGAGATGAAACAGGGTTTGCAATTCTAGGTTCTCAATTAGTGTGGGGGCAAGCATTGCATCTCTACTTCTTAGGACAGCATCTGGGACATAGGCGGTGTTCAATAAATATTTACAGGATATATGAATATCATATCATCTGACCTAAATATATTGACTTGAGAACAAAGATCGTGATACCCTCCTCAGTGCCAAAATTAATGCTCAGTGCTTGGAAGCATTCTGATAAAGAAACTGATTTTTTTCAGGTGACATAAACATAAAGCATTCTCCAATTTTATTTTTTATATTTATTGCGGGCTCTCCCATATAAAAAATTAACAAAAATATGAGATGGCAGCCAAAGAGGCAGTAAATGACAATATTACTAAATATTTTATTCTCTAGAAAGGTAATTTAATGATTTCCATTCTTGAGAATGAGACAAATAGTGTAATACTGATCATAAATTATTTACTGTCATGTTAGACTATTACATTATTGTTATATTTTTTCTCTATTATTCTACAATGGGAACAAATCATCCTAAGAAACATGAGCTCTTTAGAAGGAAAGGCAGACCAACAAATAGACACCACCACCACCATCCACCATCATCACAACCACCACCATCACCACCATCATTACAACCATTACCACCATCACTACCATCATCACCACCACCACCAACACCTACTACCATCATGACCACCACTATTACCTTCATCAACAATTTAAATGTTGGCCACGAGCATATGCTAAAGTCCAGCCAAATCCATTCAATGCTGAGTTCCCATTTGGCAGAACTATCAGCCATATTTTTTTTTTTTTCTTTCACAAGAAATTAAATCTAGAAAATGCTAGAGGGAATGGAATCACTGGCCTGGAAAAGCAGAGTTTTTGGCAAGCAGCAGACCATTATGTCACTGACAGAAGGAGAGAGAATAAATAATGGAAGTGCCACAGGCTATTGTTTCTGGAAACAAGATATATAAAGTAATAGACGTTGTTATCCTCCAGGTTGGACAAAACAAGGCAGAGATTCAAAGAAGGAGGACAGATGAGACAGGCTTAAAATGAACACAGATACCAGAAGCTTCCCCAAGGTGGAAGTGGAAAGGAGTTTAAGAAATAAATAAGGATTTTACTCTCATGTAAAGAAAGTAATTCTTTTTGTTTTGTTTTATCTGTAAGTAGATTTATGTGCTTTGGAAAGATGGCCTTTACTGAACTTTAGGAAAGAAGCCAGGGTAAAAAAGAGTCATGCTGACATTCCCCAAAATGACTGTGTTTCTTTTTCTCTAAGGCTCAGTATGCAGAATGTCCAAATATCAGGGAAATCAGTAATAGGACAGTCCAACTATTTTTCCCTTTTTAGAATCATGAAAACAGGGGCAGTTTTCAAATGGTTAAACAGAGAGTTTGAAGATTTTACCATGGTTTCCTCCTTTCAGAGATTAACACCAAAAATACAGATGCAAGTGGTAAATGGTGGGGGGGGGGGGGGGAGGAAGGGAAATGGAAAAGAAAGATCCTGTGGCTTATAAGGAACACAAGACTCTTTTAGTTTGTCCTTTACTTCTAACATAGAACTTTATCAAAGTCATATAGAAGAGATAGCAATCACCAAGTGCTTCTTTTTAAAAGTAAATCCATCCTCTTCCATTTTATATGTTTCTTTCTGGGTCTTTTTATAACTATCCTTTTGTGTCATATTTTCCCCAAACTTCTTCAGCATACCTTTAAATTATCCACCTAGACTCACTGAAGCATGTGTTCTAGACCATGAGATCCAGTTAAAATAGCGCTGAAATGGGGTAGGATCAGAGTTCGAATCCAGGTTGGCTACTCTCTGTGAGACTTGAGGACAGACATTTTAGTTTCCATGGATTTCTATTCCATCATCTAGAAAATGAACAAGTTGATCTAGATGATCTTTGAGATCTGGTTCTAATTCTAATTCTTCTGGTTTCTATGCTGGCAGGTTCCAGCAATTGTCTTGAGAATTAATTCATTCAACGTTCAATCTATTTTTTCAGTGCTTATTATTGCCAGACACTGGGCTATGCTTAAGGTTAACTAAGGGAATGGAGAAGAGTAATTAATTTTTTTGCTCAATTTTTTTCAATTATTTTCCTCAGAACTTGAGAAAGTTGAGGAAGCTGAAAGGACATTATATTCACCTTTTCTCTGTTTTCCAAAAGAAACTGGAAGGAAAGAAAGTGATCTTGGACTTATGACACAAGCAACATCTCTGAGAGTCACCAGTGGGGGAAGTAAGGAAGGCAATCTCACTGTAAAGTTCTGAAGAAAAACGGTTAAAAGAGAAATGGCCTTTTTCTCTAAGACACTGACATGGAAGTTTGAGGGAGAGTAATAAATTTTGAGACTTGGATCACATGGTGGTCTGTGATCTGAGTCTCACATCACATGCTGGTCTGTCACATACATAGTCTGCTCTCACAAAGTAGATGGTCATTAAATGCTGTCAAATGAATAAAAGAGTGAAAGTGAACAAACCAAAAATTATCTTTTTTTGAGACCCATGTGTTCAGTTCAAAGAAGTCTAAGACACAGTCTCTACATTCAATAAGAATCACAAGGTGGTTGTGGAGGAATTGTCCTACCTTCCTACCATGTTACCATGTGAAGGTCAAATAAAATACAGGGTTGAAAGAGTTGAAGAGGATAATAGAAGAAATATAATAAGCTAAAGATGGGTAGGATTCAAGACATAGGCGAGAGTATATCTTGCAAGGGAGTCATGAGAGCAGAAATAGTATCACGACAAAGGGGGAAATAAACAGATTTAGTTGTAGAAGCATTACATAAAGGAGACAAAGAAATAAAACTAGAAAGGTAGTTTGGAACTGGACCATAAAGACACACTTTGATCTGAACTGAATGTTTGTGCCCTCTCTCCCACACAAATCCCTGTGTTGAAGCTTTAGCCCCCCAGATGAAGGTATTTGCCTTGAGGCCTTTGAGAAGTAATTAGGATGGGGCCTTCATGCCTCATGATAGGATTAGTGCCTTTATAAGAAGAAAATTAGTGCCTTTATAAGAAGAAATGCAAGAGAGCTTGTTTTCTCTCTGCAAGCTAAGAAGACAATCCTCATCAGCAATCAAATCACTGGGTACCCTGATCTTGGAACTCCCAGCCTCTAGAACTGTGAAGAAAAAAAGGCGTATTCTTTGAGCCATCCAGTCTATGGTACTTTGTGATAGCAGCCCAAGTTGACTAATGTACACTTCATCCCATAGCTAGTGGGAAACATTTGTTTTGAGATAGTGGTTTTGGGAAGATAAGCAATAATTAAAGTAGCATTTTGAAAGATTAATGTACTGGAAGGGTGCATGTTAGTTTATGGGAAATAAGGAGGCCCAAACAGAAGGAAGATAGACCGGTGGCAGTGCCCACTTCAATCTCCTGAGATAATGAAATGAGATGGTGTAATATTTGCGGGGACCAGGTCATGGAAGAAAGCACTCAGCAGAAGACCAGCAAGAGAGTAAGGCCTAATCAAAACAATACACAAAACCGAATAGGTGGTTTTGGGGTGAGGTTTTGGAATCCTGTGGGACATCTGTGATGGGATGCTTTCAAGGTCTAGAGGTGATCAAGGCACAGGGTCAAACCTGGATAAGCAGGGAGTCAAGAATTTGGAGGCACATGGAAATCAGAGTTTAAGGCAAGGTAGCAACTACGTAGATAATTAGGAATCAGATGGATCCAATAAAAGAAGCAGACTTTAATTTAGGGACAGCTAGATTATTTGGAACCCCCCTCCCCCCCCAAAAAAAACCAGACAATTTGGTATTAGAAATTTAGAAGGTACTATTATTAGTTAATAACTATTTTATTGTTTAAAATATATATGAAAAATCATCCCTCAGTCATTGTTTGAACATTTCTAGTGCTGGAAAACTTTCAACTATGAAAGTAGCTTATTATACTTTTGTAGAGGCCTAATTATTAAGAAGTTATTCTTTATTCTAAAAAAGTCCACCACCTTGTTCTTAAAAAATGTTTTAAGAACATTTTAAATTTAAAAATGTCAGTCTGTTTTCTGCGGATGTTTAAAATGTTTAACTTCTACATAATATCCCCTCAAGATAACTCTCTTGTCTGTTTAGAAGTAAGATTTCTCTACTTTCTTCAAACATTCCTCATATAACTCAGATTCTCTATTATTATACATAGAACTGAATATAATATTCAAATAGGCTCTGATGAGCACAATTATTACTGCTCTTCTGAGCACAGTATTTCCATTAATTCTCATGTGATTATATGACACAGTTGGTTTATCGGTTAATGTTCAGGGATACTGGATCAAGACTGAGCAGTGAACATGACGTTTATTCTTCTATTTACTTCTCAAATTCCCATATGTAACCTAAAGGTGTGTGTGTGTGTGTGTGTGTGTGTGTGTGTGTGTGTGTGAAATAAATCCACAGCAGAGCTAGACAGCTATGGGTAGTTCCAGCATTTTGTAAAATTCTTTAAGGATAGAAATACTTGGAATCATATGGTAAAAATGGAAATCACAGGATAAAGCTACTCAAAGCATAAGTGTAGGGGAACTCTGAGGTCACAGCATGGACACAGAGAATGTAAAAGAACAGAAAGGTAGAAGGTTAGAGAGAAAAGTTTAATAGAAATTACAGAAACAGGAAACAGAAATAATATAGGGGAGGAAATAAAAGAAAAACAAACATTTCTACATCTAAATAAAGTTTCAGTCTTCAAGTTGGAAGGAACTGTCGGGTGTTAAGACGGATGTACTTGCAGTTAACTTATAAAATACACAATTTTTCTTTATATAATAATTTATATGAAGCCAGGTATTTATTTATTTATTTATTTATTTATTTATTTTTTAATTTTTTTATTTACCAGATCTATTTCCCTGCTCTTAGATAGCTAATATTTTAAACCCGTTTAAGATTTAATTTTGGTTTGTTTATTGTTCCATAATGTGGAGATCTTTTTAAATTCTGACTACATTATGATACCCATTCATTTCTCCTTCCCTATTTGCATTATTCACGAATTTGCTAATCATGCCCACCCCTTCCTCAAAGCATGGATAAAATGCTAATAGGCAGAAGCCTACAACATTCTAATTGGGAATGTTAATCTTTAAGGTCCCTCCAACGAGGAATTAATTAATCCCTTTCAGACAAAACTGTTCAATCAGTTTGGGGCTGTATTGTATCCTTCCTACCTTCCATAGCCACAAACACAGATCCTGAGAAATGTTGTCAAATGGCTGCTTATAATCAAAATGTACAAGATAGATGAATTCTCTCTTTTTTTACAGAAGTTCAGAAACTTTGATGTTTTTATTTATATAGTCTTATGAATTCATGACAGTGATTTAGAAGCCAGTGATTCAAACCACAAGACTCTCCTATGCTAACTTTGCGTTTTTGGGTATTGATTATCCTTCTGCCCTAATTTGCAGTATGTTTTCTTTAGAAAAATGTGGAGGCAAAACAGGATTTTCTAAATTCTATTTCCCTTTGGTAATCTGTGAAATATACCATATTCTAAAGGCAGGGGACCCAGCTTTTCCCTGGGCCTTCTCTAAATGAAGCCTTAAGGTTATTTTTGTCACCCACTTCAGCCTCTCTCTCTCTCTTCTCTCTATGCCCCTCTACTCATGCTCAGAGAGACAGAGAGAGAGAGAGGGAGAGAGATCTTAAGTAGGCTCCACACTGAGCACGAAGCCCAATGCAGAGCTCGATTGCACAATTCTGACATCATGACCTGAGCCCAAATCAGGAATCAGATGTTTGACTGACTGAGCCACCCAGGCACCCCACTTTTTTTTAAACCCATCTTAGTGCATTTAGGTATATTCCGTCCAAATATTATTCCTATCATTCCAACATGTCATTCTTTTGCATTTATTTTTGTCTTTGTGCTTCACATCCTAGTTTACATACATACGTATCTTAAAGCTCCCTTGAAAACATGAATTCGTTGTAATGATAGGTTTGGTGGCTGGCCACCGGAGGGCTGATTTCAGAGGACTGTGCTGTGATATAATCAGATGAAAGCTCTTTTTGCATTCATTTGTGTGTCTGGAGGAGCTTCTCTTTCTTTTTCATCACAACTATTTTAATTGGGTTGTTCTCATTTTATTTGTTGAACCCCTCCATTTATTTTGAGCTATTTCTTTTTTTAGAGTATCTGGACATGAAATTTTACCAATGCCTCCTGCCTCTTCTTCTCCTTCTTCTTCTTTAAAGATTTTATTTATTTGAGAGAGAATGAGTGGTGAGGAGGGGCAGAGGGAAAGAAGCTGACTCCCTGCTGAGCAGGAAGCCAGATGCAAAGCTTGATCCTAGGACCCTGGGATCTTGACCTGAGCCAAGGAAGATGCTTTGTGCACTCCCCCACCCCCATGCCTCCTCTTCTGTTTTGAAATTTCCCTTGCACATAAAATGGCATGGCCACCATCTCTGACCATTTCTTTTTGCTTTTGTTTCACATTATCAATTTGCTTTTGCCAATGAGAAGTAAATCCGGAGTAGCGATTCTATTTCCTACTTCCTCAGCTTCTGAACTATGCAATTGACAGCAATACAAGACATTTTTTTAGATTGTTTCCATTTAGCAAAGTGAGTCCTAACCAATATGTAGATGTTTGAATTCCTTCACTCTTAATATATATTGGTTTCGTGGCAGCTTGGATACCTGGATTAAGAAAGCATTTTGATGGAATGCCTGGGTGGCTCAGCGGTTAAGCATCTGCCTTCGGCCGAGGGCCTGATCCTGGAGTCCCCAAATCGAGTCCCATATCTGGCTTTCTGCATGGAGCCTGCTTCTCTCTCTGCCTGCCTCTCATGAATAGATAAAAATAAAGAAAGCATTTTGACCAGGCAGTCTGTATAAACTATCCTTAACACTACTACTTCTGTTTCGCTATTAATTTGTCATCATTTAAAAGCTCACCACAGGGATCCCTGGGTGGCACAGTGGTTTGGCGCCTGCCTTTGGCCCAGGGTGCGATCCTGGAGACCCGGGATCGAATCCCATGTCGGGCTCCCAGTGC
Source organism: Nyctereutes procyonoides (assembly GCF_905146905.1). Taxonomy (NCBI): domain Eukaryota; kingdom Metazoa; phylum Chordata; class Mammalia; order Carnivora; family Canidae; genus Nyctereutes; species Nyctereutes procyonoides. The sequence continues at coordinate 29,595,753 of NW_026575120.1, forward strand.
ATGGAGCCTGCTTCTCCCTCTGCCTGTGTCTCTGCCTCTCTCTCTCTCTCTCTCTCTCTCTGTGACTATCATAAATAAATAAAAATTTTAAAAAAAATAAAAGCTCACCACAATGCCGCTCTGCATTAATTTGTAGATTTCTGTACTTTAGCATAATTCTTGATGTAGAAAGTCCACCATCCACACTGTACCTGTTTTACTTAACGTATAAGTTCTGTGTCATTGTATCAGCCATGAGTGCTACTCAACAAGTTTTCTAATATCTATGAGATCCTATAATGCCCCGAAAGTAATTTGTCCCAATTATGTATGTTTCAGAAGGGAAACGAGCTTAATTTTCTTCAAGTAGAGACAGTTGTGATTAGTTTTGATCACTTTTAATAAAACTGTCACCACTTATTTTATTAAATGTTGTTGTTCCCCTGGTCAGAAGGGAGAGGCAAAAAAATGTCACAGAGAGATGTCACAGAGACAATAGAGACTAGGTCCACGGCTGCCTGTGGCACAGACCCCTCTGGACAGGACGCTCTGGTTAAGTGCCCGTAAAGGCAGGAGCAATTTTGTATTCATGGACTTTTCAGCTCCCACCCACCCCCCTTTTTTTTCTAACTGCAAGGGGAAAAGGAGGTGGGAATCTTGTATTTCCTGTGGGAGACTGGACAAAGAAAGAAGAAATGTTTTAGTCATGCTCACTAGTCTTGTAATCTTTTCTGGTATTTTTTTTTTGTAGGCAGATAATTGAAAACTGTTGTGCTTCCAGCCCTTAAACTGCCAAACTGCCGAGGCTGACAGAAGACCATAACATAAAGCATCTGGGCAGCATTCAAAAGCTTACAGAGGTCACAGGATGCCAAGATTTGTGTTAGTTTTCATTGCCTCCAAAATCTATAGGGGAGAAAGAGTTAAAATTTGAACTAGCTCAAGCTGGAGAAGTTTTCTGCTAAACAGCAATGATACATAGATTATTTCATAGAAATATTAATTTGTTCCTAATCCTCCCTAAAATATATATTGAAATATAGATATATTTACCCATTTCTTAGAGATTGCAATGAACAGATATTAATATGTTATTTGAAAATTATATGCTCATGAAGATGTCATGCTGTCAGAATTTACTTTTTTTTTTTCTCACTAAATGCACTTGGGAAAGAATTAATTGGCTAGCCATATTTTGGCCCATATATATATATGCATAGTGGCAAACAGCCAAACTTTTAAAACAAGAATTTTCCACAAATAACATCTATTTTATAAAAATTTGTTTTCGATCTATTTCATCAATGACCAAGGGTCATATGAATTCAACCAAACAGGGCAGTATACAAAGAAGTGCAAGAGAGGACCTAGAAGCCACTGAAAGAGGAGGTTGTGTCTGTTACAGTGTCTGGGACCAAGTTCTCAACCGTGGATGAACTGCTACAGCAGGAGTCTGCTCAAGCCTATGTAGGCGGCTGCTTCTCAACTCCAGAAGCACATTGGAATCATCTGGAGAACAATGGCTTTGCCCAGGTTCCACCCAAGTAACTGATTTCATTGCTCTGCCCTGAAGCCAGGCACTAGTGTTAGGTGATTCTTACGTGAAATCAGGGCTGAAATCCCCAATTAGCAGAACCGTGCCCCTAGGTATGAGCTCACCTGTCTAAACTAGGTTAGGGGGGCAGTGTCATGAATAAAGAGAAGTCAATGTTTGCATTAATTTCAGCATGTTCTTCCTTTGACTCTCCTCCTCGAAAACAAAACATCGGAGATCCTGAGCACACAGATCTTGCAGGTCCATCAACTACCTCCTGACTTCCTATTTGCCTGTTTGCAAAGCATCCGCACCCACTAGGATGTAGCCAGCGCTTTACCACTTTGCTCCCTGGCGTTGACAGTTCTTCCAAGGTAGGAAAAAATGTCTTCTTTAACTCCCTTTTTTCATTCCCTATCACCACGCCTGGTGCTAATGAGAAACAAGCTTGTTCAACAAATGTATTAATTAATGGAAAATAACAAAGAGAACAAGCCAGCACCAGGCACATGGGGTCCTCACCACTCTGGGTATTCCCAGTTCAATTTTTCTTTCTTTTCTTCTAGTCTAAACTTTCTGCTCTCTTCCCTCCTGGTTTTTTTTTTTTTTTTTTCTTGTACCTCCTGAACTCTAGGACAATGTTTCACATCAAAAGTAATTTTCTCTCTCTTTTCTTCCCTGTCACACTCTGCTCCCTTCTCTCATTTATCTGTGTAATATCACAAATCCAGGCCTATGGAGTTCAGCTAGCAGTCTCTCTCTGTGAATACTAGCCTAAGTGTTGATCGTAACTGTATCGAACCCACAGTGCAATTTCTATCTTCTATTTACCCACAAGTGGGTAAGTTCTTCTGAAAGCAAGGGCTGGATCTTCATCTTAATTCCTACTGCAGTATGGAGCATACTGCAGTAAATATTTCAGTCCTTAGTAAATATTTGTGGACTTTCGGAGGTTTAATTATTCTTCTGTGCGTGAACTCGGCAATCCCTTCTCCAGAGGCGGCTTCCCAAGAGTACAGACAGTGCTTTGTAAAAATGTACATTTTCATGAGACCTTTTACCGGCTCTTGTAACCAGGTATTGACGTTTATTCTCAGTACAATACCAAGCTCTAGCAGGTGAAGCCTATCTTGTGAGTTTGTACCATTGTTTCCCAAACTGATTCTAACTAAATTAAATTCTCACTCTTCCAAAAAATTGCGTTTCTCCAGGAACTTTGAATTGCAAGGATGTTTTCACATTCTAAATATGAAGGCCCTACAGATGACCCGAGACCAGGGCATGGCTTTCTATTCTTATTTGGAGTTTATCTAAATTTACCTAAATTTCTTTTCCGCTCTCCCCTAGCACTCTACCCCCTACCACCTATTCATTCACGTGATACTCCAGAGTTTTAAAAATGTGGCAATATGCCCCCCAGTGTAGTCTGAGACCCTCTAGTTCTTCTATTACCTTTTACAGATGTCTGAAAAAGTGCCCTGGACCCTGAACATTTTCTGGGAATGGTACTGATGTCACATGAACAATGGTGACCCAAGTTGTCCCCCTCATTTCGCCTCTCCTCTCCCTGCCTCACACCTCCCCTCCCTGCCCTGCTCCTCGACTCCCCACCTTGTTCTCCTGTCCCCCTATAAATAGCCAGCCTTTCCCTTGAGAGCCTTTCTGCCTCCTTCTTTCCACATTTCTTTCCTTCTACTTCCTCTCATATTCCTTTTCTAGGCTCCTTTTCTTACCTTTTTCCTCTAACAAAATGTATCTAGATATCTCTCTTAGTTAAAAATTTTATGTAACTTATAAGTAAATGAAAAAACATACATCTACTACTGTCCTCATTTTTACATTAAAATATACGTCAAAGTGTGACTCTTAAAGAATAAAACAGTAAAAGAAACAATATCTTGAGATACTTTTTATATTTATTAAACAGAAATGTGTTTGCTTTCATTAAAAATATATAATGAAAGTATTTTTAGTGGAAGCAAGTTGATTGAAGACACCTCATTTTTAAAGTATCTTGGGGTAATATTTTATTATTTTTTTAAAGATTTTATTTATTTATTCATGAGAGACACAGAGAGAGAGGCAGAGACACAGGCAGAGGGAGAAGCAGGCTTCCTGTGGGGAGCCCGATGCAGGACTCGATCCCGGGACTCTGCGATCATGACCTGAGTGGAAGGTAGATGCTCAGTCGCTGAGCCACCCAGGTGCCCCTTGGGGTAACATTTTAAATGGATAGTCATTTGAAGGTTTGGTTCTAAGCTCAGTTTACTTCTAGACTTTTGTGATTTGTTTATTGGGTCTAGCACAGTAAGCTTTAAACATGAAATGGCAAATATTTTGTTAACCATTGGCTCAACTATGGTTGGTCAAATTGCTCTTTCATGTTATCTTAGAGAGATCCCAGATGGTTTCAGTTACTATGACCACTCCACTTTAAGACCTCCCTCATCACCAATAGGGACTGTCTCTGGTTTCTGAGTAGGGTTGGGTCCTGATTGACTCGATTCCTCCTTCTACTCAAGCACCTTGCAGTGAGTGGGTGGGGTGTTCTGGCCCTGGGACATGGTTCCCCACCTTGCCCTGGGTCTTGCTCTTCTGGTGTGGGGCAAGTCAGAAGGAGGGAAGAGGGGAAGAAGGAATGAGGACATCCTCTTGCACAGTTTCTCACAGCCGCACTATGTAAGAGGCAGTCCTAGCTTCAGGCTCATTCCATGCACTTCTGGCAACATGGTTAATACGTTCATAGTTAACACAGCAGTCTCTGTGAGGATGATGTAGGTGGTTTACTAAAGCAGTGAGCAACTTTATTCTAGCCCTTTCTATCTCCCCCAAGACCTAGCTGCAGAGAAGCAGTTTTGTCTCTCTTTGGTCACTGGCAATAGCTCACACCTTCAACTCCTCTCAGGCTGAGGCACAGCCCCTTGGGAGCCAGGCTCCAGGACAGCCACACAGCTCCTGCCCTTTCTGTGCTGTCTGCTCTCCTGCAGCTGGAACCTCAGAAACCACCGGAGAGTATCCATATGACATGAGGGGTCTGAAAACTAGGGTGGGGTAACTCCATCCTTAATTTCATTTGCACTGTTTGCTCTAGTCCTTTATCATCCACTTCAAAAGTTTCCAGAAAAATGTGCCACTGGTGTCTGTGACCATGTTTCAGCATATCTTCCACATTCTGGGGACATTGCGAAGATCTAACAACTCTGTCACCGACATCCCCATTTCCATTCTGATGGGGCTCAGAAGGGGCCCCTAGAATTGGCAATCTTAGAATCTGATGTTGGCACGCACATCTCTCAGGCACCCTTCACTCAATCAACAAGTTCTTTTTTACTCCCTCACCCAAATCACTGATCCTGGGCAGAGAGGTATGGCCCCTTTTAAAATGTATATTTTGCAATCTTTTTTATTTATTCATTTATCTTTTTTGGGATATATTTTAATGTAAAAAATAGTTTAGCAGTTGATGCATATTTATTTATAAGTGATACAAATTTTTTTTAAATTTTTTTTAAATTATTTATGATAGTCACAGAGAGAGAGAGAGGCAGACACATAGGCAGAGGGAGAAGCAGGCTCCATGCACCGGGAGCCCGACGTGGGATTCGATCCCGGGTCTCCAGGATCGCGCCCTGGGCCAAAGGCAGGCGCCAAACCGCTGCGCCACCCAGGGATCCCTAAGTGATACAAATTTATCAGGGGGTAAATTCTCAGTTTTACTGCTCACTGAAAGATGGGTATAGAAAATGCCATTAGAGGGAAGAGACTGGGAAAGGCATGTGGAAAAGAAGATTAAGGAGGAGGTGGAAGGAAGAAAGTATGAAGGGAAGAGAAGAGGAAAGGAATGAGGGGAAGACAAGCCAAGACATAGGTCACTGCTGTTCATGTGCCATCAGTGCCTATCCTAGAAGACGTCCAGGGTCTCCAGGGCGCAAACATAAAAACAGGCTCTTAGTCCCCTTTTCTAGACGTCTTTCAAAGGCAAGGGCAACTGAGACTATACAGACACAGAGTCATATTCTTAAAACTTGGGAGTAATAACATTACTGTCAGTTGAAGAGCCGGTAAAGACACAGCAAGTGGCTCGTCTCCATCCTATCTCCATTAGAAGATGGTTTCATGTCATTTCTGTCTCTTCTGATCCCCAGGACTTCCTTACGTGTTCTCAATTTCAGCAGATGACCTTGTCCCTTGTTCTTACAATGAGAAAATAGATCTGAGTTAAAGAAAATATCCACATGCTCCCACTGTGCCATTTACAGCTACAAGCATAGGGGCCCAAACACTTTGCCTGGCCTGCTGCTACCAGAGATGAAGTCCCAGTATCCTGGCTACAGATGATGTCTCCCTGCTTCAACAGGTTCCATCTTTTCTCATGTACCTCAGGACGTCTCTGCCAGTTTTCCTCCTCCCTCTCACCTGGCTCATTCCCATCAGCATGCAAATATTCTGTTAACTAATAATTTGCCAAATTCTCACTAGAATTAAAATTTTAAATTTAAATTAAATTTAAAATTTTATTTCTTTATTTGACACAGATAGAGAGAGTACAAGTAGGCAGAGTGGCAGGCAGAGGCAGAGAGCCCGACATAGGGCTCTATCAAGGACCCTGGGATCATGATCTGAGCCAAAGCCAGATGCTTAACACACTGAGCCACCCAGGCACCCCAAGAATTTTTTTAATGACACCAGTGTCATCAGTTTCAAGATGTGTCCCCAAATTAAAAGACTGCATTATATTAAGCAGCCACAGGAATGACTGTTATTTTCCTAAATCAGGTGATCAGATGATAAGTATTCAGTTATTAAACTTCTAGCTTTGTTCATTAAATCTCAAAAATTAACTTGACTTCTTAATGAACTTATTTAATTCTTGAATTGATAACATGTTTTGATTAATTAGAGATGTGGCTTCAATAAAATCTTTACATTTTAATCAAGATATGAAGATTTCTTATGCATTAACTAAAGTCACTGAGAGGTCATAATATTTTTAAATTGGTTTCAGAATTCTACAAAACATCTTGTGTAAAACAAAACAAAACAAAACAAAACAAAACCCAAACTTCTGAACTGACTGAGAGGTGATGAGACACTTCTCAGTTTAATATAATACAGAAACTTGGGGGGACCTGGGTGGTTCAGTCAATTGAGCCTCAACTCTTGGTTTCCGCTCAGGTTGTGATCTTGAGGTTGTGCGATGGAGCCTCATATTGGGCTCTGTGCTGAGCTCAGAGTCTGCTTGAGATTCTCTCTCCCTCTTCCTCTGCCCTTCCCTCCTACTCCTTCTCTCTCTCTCTCTCTCTCTCTCTGAGGAATAAATCTTAAACAAAAAATACAGAGACTCAGTCCTGGTACATTCCTTGTGGCCTTCTCAGATAAATATATGTCTTCCTATGGTAGCTCTTCATTCATCAGAGATCAGAGATCCTAACTCATACCTTGAGTGTCACTAAGCAGTAGGCTAAAAGAATAATCCAGTATTTTTATAATATTAAGGATATCATTGCATTTTTTTTCTCTGACTTACATCTTTGTCAGCTTGTTTAACTCTGTACTTCCGGTTCATTTGCAGGAGCATCATATCAGTGGACCAGTAGTAAGTCAACCACTCAGAAATCAGAAACCACTGAATATCATGCCAGTGATGACACTACCTGGTTCCTTACTTAATAGAGCTATTTGGGTTAGGTGGCAGAAGCACAATGACAGCTTTCCTGTTCATAGGAGTGGGCTGCCTCCAAAAGATGAGCTGGAAAAGGCACAGAAATGGCTATTCAAAGCCCTGACTTCCTGCCCTGGTGAGTTCCTGACTTAAATAATTGCCCACTCAGCACAGATTAAAGTGGCATTTTGGCACATGGTCTATAGGGCCAGGGTTCTGAACCGTGGTCAAAATACTAACTTCATTAGGTGCTCTTGAAGAGACCTGGAGGATGGAGAATCCCCAGTGGTTCTGAGCAGTGGGTCGGGGGCTCAACTCCCATCATATCAGAAGTAACCTCCAAGTAGTATTTGTCCAGTGTCTGCTGAAGGTCAGTGGGAAAAGCGGTCATCATGCTACTGCTTGCACATACCTTTTGGTAAAATGGGTGTGATAATAACAGGAAGAAAAATACAGTCCCATTCTTATGGTCCCATTCTCTTTCTCTGTTCCCTGCCTGCATTGATTGGTTGCTTCAGTTTACTTAAACCACCCTCCCAGCAACTAACTATATAATGGCAGGCAAAGGGATATGAGTTGAGGCTCATGTGTCATCAGTCCCTATTTATTCAATAACAATGGATAATATGAAGATGGCTTAACAACAGGAAAGAAGTATATTAATAATTCTCAAACCCACTGAGCAAGGGGGTATGGGTGTGGGTAGAGGCTTCCTGTCTCTTTTGCAACTGATAAACTCCACTTATATCTATTTAATAAATTGGTGTTCTATATTGAAGAATTCCAAAACCAGATCTATTTCCAATCTGGGCTTCCTGTTACTATCTATACCCATTAATCTTAGGTCAGAGTGAAACAGCTTTTCTAAATGACTAAGAGTTGGCATTTCCCCTTTAACAGTACATTTATATTAAGGATCATCTAGAAAATAGTTCAAACAGAAAAGAAATAGTACATAAAAAGAATGCATAAAAACTAAGGAAGAATCAAAACAAAAAGGCCACTGACTAACAATCCTTTCTCTTTCTTCTCGTAAAGGCCATATGCTATATTCTATGCCATTCCAGAATCCTGAAATAGACTCGTTCTTTTCACGAGCTCACCCCCCTTGTTCAAAACTCTTTTTAAATTCTACTCTCTATGATGACAATTATAGTATCTCTCCTTTTCCCACCAAAAATCTACATCAGAGCAGACAGAGAATCCAAACATTTTTCCTTTTGAGTTAATTCCAACACCAAGAGCAGTATAAGGATGAGAGACGGTGCTCAATAATTATCTGTTGATGCATTATCCCCATTTATTCTAGTATAATAAAATGTATAACAAATTAAAATGAAAACTCATTCTATATGCATACAACAAGTATAGCTAGAGTTCATATGGTGATTTATAGCACTTTGCATAGATAGCATACATTTAATGTGCCAAGTTGAAATTCAGATATCAAAAGAGCAGGTCCTCATTGTTTTTTAAGATGTTATTTATTTAATTGCAGGAGCTGAGGGAGAGAGACAAGTAGACTCCACACTGAGCATGGAGCCCGTCTTGGGGTTTGATCCTACGACTCAGGGATTATGACCTGAGCTTAATTGATGTAGCCACCCAGATGCCCCAGCAGGTCTCATTGCTACCAACTTAGTCTCATAATAGTATTAAAAACAACAACAACAACAAAAACACTAAGCACCAAAGGGCATAAAGCATTTCCCAAATATTGGTGTGTGTGCAAAACCAGCTGCTGAGACCAGTGGCCATACCTTCTAGGACTCCAACAGCCTGACAGAGCCAAATATGTCTTCTTAAGAACACAGGGGGGAAAGGCCAAGATACTCCTCATGGGGGTGGAATAGTGAAACTGAACCATGTTCCATCACTGCTATGGATACTCAACTCATGGCTGGAATTTGATGAATGATATGCTACGTATAGTAGAATGTGTCCCATTTTATTTATCACTGAAAATAATAAAATGTGTCCCATTTTATTTATCACTGAAATTGAGGCCTTGCCATTGGGAAATAATAAGGAGTCAAGTAGGCAGTGAGGTGAGAGATGAAAGGCAGGAATATTCCAAAGAAGTAAACATGTACCAAGTAGAAACATAAAAACAAACAAACAACCCTCCCACCCCCCCCAAAAAAAAACAGTCATAAAAATTCCCATTTTCACTCACATTATTATTATTTGGGCCAGGAACATAATTTATAAAAACTGAATTAATTAATGTATTGTTATGACTGGAGTATCAAATGTCTTGGCTAGTGCAGGAAGAAGCCAGGCCACATTTATAGTATCCAGTTATGAGAAATTGAGAGGAAAGGTGAATGTTTTTCTCAAAAGGGAGTTTGGTCAGTGTTAAAGAAATCACAACTGTTTAAAACTCTTTTATGGCTAAATGGAAACTGGAACTATTGGAGCAATAAAGGAAACTGTGAAAAATGGTTGATCCTGTGGTTACTCTACCTGTGAAAATAATTAACATCCAACTAAGTGACAATTACCATGGAGAGCAAGGCCTGCTCCATTTAAATTAATGCACCATAAAAAGGAGAAAGCGATTGAAGCAGCCAGTGAGAACTGTCATTAGGGAAAAGAGAGTCTAGTGAAAGCATTTCTTTCTATAAATACATAGCATATCTTAAAGGATTTATAATAGAACTTGTTATTAAACAGATTCAAATGTGCCATGACTGTTACATATCAAAACAAAATTTTTAAAGATTTTTTTTTTTACTTTTGGGGCAGTGGGGTGGTGCAGTCGGTTGAGCATCTGACTCTTGGCTTCAGCTCAGGTCCTGATCTCAGGGTCATGGAATCGAACCCACGTTGGGCTCTGTGCTCAGTGTGGAGCCTGCTTACGATGCTCCCTCCCTTTCCCTCTGTCCCTCCCGCTCTTGCACTTTCTCTTTCAAATAAATAAATAAATATTTTTTAAAATAACGATATTTTACTTTCATTTTTGCCAATTAAAGAATCGCTCATTTCTTTCATGGCTATAATTGGCCATTTTATATACATATATATTGTCTATATATAGATATAGATAAAAGGGAAGGGGATAATATGGCAAGAATACCTAGAGAAACATCCCTTAGAGAACCTATGAGCACTCTCTAACTTTTTCTCCTCAGCCATTTTCCTTTCTTATTCTGTACACCATCCCCAACTTCACCTACCAATCTCTACTTTTATCCCAGAACTTCTATTCTGAGCCTCAAGTTCACCTATTCTACCACCTACAACAGAGACCTATGAGAATACCCTAAGAGAACCAAGAAAGGCAAGTGCAATACTTAGGGTACACTACAAGCAGCACTCACTGATACCCTTAGGCCTGGAGCAGGAAGAGAGGAAATAGATTCTTGGAACCAGGCTGTAATTCTGTGGCAAAGGCTGCCTGACTGGAACTTTGGACTTCAGTAGAGGGATGCAGCAATCTATAGTGATCTGGAAAGAGATGAGGTAATAAAGACCCTCATCATCTAACTCTTCTCTTGCCTTCTGATCATCTGCTGGTACCTCCCAATGGTTGAACCCAACTGGCAGCAGAGAACCCATGGATATAGTCCATATGGCTCAGCTTTCTGCAGCACTAAGTAAGGTGCAGCACATCTACTATTTCATGTTTTTCCTTTATTCCAATCTTCCTGTGTTGTTTGTATTTCCATGAACTCACTGTGGGTCATGGAGAAAAAATAATCAGAAAGGGAATTCAGATAGGGAGTCTGTGGATTATGAAGAGGAAAGTGCACAAGGGTTAGTCAAAATAAATAAAATAAGCTGAATTAGTAAGTGCAGGTGATAATACTCAAGTCCACAGGACCTTATGGAAAGATGGGTAAAATGGAGGGAGAGGCTGGCAGAAATGTGGAAAGATTCTTTTGATTCTAGAAGCAAGATGAATAAGAAGTAAAAAATGCTGAAAGTTTGAGATTTCACACAAAACTAAACTTGTGTACTTGGCCTACTTGCTCAGACAGGCCACCAACTTTTGATAATGACATTCTGAGAGAAAACAAGTCTATGTGTGCATAATAAAGAAGAAGAAAGACAAATCTGGGTGGACTTAGATCATTTCCCACTCCATTTTGGTAGCTTATCAACCTGCCAGTCTTATCCCAGTCTGTGTTACACAACCAAGGAAGAATGCTGAGTTTCTGACTTACTTTAAGTAGCAGAGCTCCAGAGGCTCTCCCATGTTCAGGAGGCCATTTCTTTGCCACAGTTCATTTCCTGTTACATGGTTGACTAATTCAGCTCTGGCCCACACTCTCCCCTCATCATCATGGCGAACGGATGGAAGGGACGCTGGATCATTCTTTACATCTCATGGTACATGATGCCTGCTTTGCACAGGGTTTACAGTTTTGGTTTATGTGTTCATTTCTGCCACTGCCTATAAGCTCTCTGAGGGCAAAAATAATATCTGTATCCTATACTTTCACTGTCTGTCAGTTGAATGCGCATGACTGGTATTCAATGAACATTTGTTGAATGAACTATTGTGCATGTGGCACAATTAAATGTCCCGTTTGATGTGACATATTACTAAATATGGTTTCCCAAGGGTAGGTAAAATAGAGTAAATCTCCCATATAACCAAGATATTTGTGATCTTGGGGAATACTAGAAAATAAGAGTACGAGAAAAGCTATCTCTGTGTTGAATTGCATTTTGGCAAAGCTATCACAGGGGATAAGGACTCCATGAGGTCTCCACAAGGTCCATTTGTCAATACTACAAAGCCAGTGGTGTGGAGCAACAAACCTTGGGACACTTAGGGGCTCAGTCTCCAAATGTTCAACAACAACAACAACAACAAAAGGGGGCCCGTCTGCAAGGCTGTCAGAAGGTGTCATCTGTGAGGGAGCTTCCTGGAGTATCAAAGCTGGTCACGATGAGTACAGGATACTAGTCTAGAAGTCAGAAGATCAAAGCTTCAGGATTTAAAAACTTAAGCAAGCTGAACAAAGGCCCCTGGCCCCCAACTCCTCTTCTCTCGAATGACAGAGTTGGATTATATGATCTTCATACTAGCTCAAAAGAGAGAATATGAGAATAACAGTGGAAGGAATGAAGAGGAATTAAAAATGAGGGAAGGGAGGATGATAATTAATGTATTGCTTCAAAAGGAATATTTTGCATGCTGTAGTGATAGAATATGGCATAGTTACAAATATTATATTCTAAACTGTCATATGAGAAACAAAGAACTATTTGTCCTGCACCAAATATTGGAAAGAGATCCCTGGATATCTTCAAAGTTTCACCCATGGGCTGTCTTCCCTCTTCTCTTTCCATATCCCCACATGTCCTCAACATCTACCTCTGCCCTTGGCATGAAAATCAGCCCACAGCCATGGGGTTCATCTCACAGAACATGTGCTGGAACTTATCAAGGATTGGTGTTCTGCTCCTACCACCCTAAAGATCCGTGGTGTCAGCCAAGTGTTTATGGGGCTAGGGAGGCAGACTCTGAATGGCTCATAGGAGAGTCATCTGAGTTGCACACTGAAAGCTCCATGGATACTGTATTTTCTTCAATAAGAGCCACTGAATAAGGAGGAGACAGAAATGGACAGGAAGGAAAAGATGGTGGACAGAACCCAAGAAATGATAGCAGGCCAGAAGGCAAAGAACGTGTGTAGAGTGTAGACCACAGGACGCCATTTCAACAGGAAACTGTGATTTCCCTCTAGTTCAACTCAGCATACGACTCAAGCAAAATGATTTAGTGCTTAACATGATGAATGAGGTAGGTGGGAAGGAGTGAGGGAATGAATGAATTGATGAATGAGTGAGTTCACCAAAATATTCCACTTGCACAGTACTCTTCCATTCTCGATCTCATATTATTATTTGAGGATATCGTTAGGAAATGACAAAAAAAAAAAATCACTCCCTTCTGTCTTCTCATATGCCAACCCCCCCCCACTCCCTCTTTTCTCCTATGCATTCAGAACAGACAGAATGGCAAACTATCAAGAACATTATAAATACCATTGAACAAAGGGGAAGTAGGCTGCGGTAATGAAACCCAACGCTGACCAGCCAGCCAGCCTCTCTCGCAGGTCACATTTTATATTTGTGGCTCCAACTGTCACTGCTCTAATGCCTATCATATATCTTACATGAGGTTTCAAACCATATCTACATTGACCCCCACCTCTCTCCAGAGGGGGACTTCTGGGCTAGCGGTTGCTTTACAACAAATTCCATGTATCATCAAAATTGACAGGGTTCCCTGGATATTGACGTGTCTGGCTCATGTTGTTTCATTTCTGTTGGAAGAATAAAGCTGAAGTAACAAGAACCATCCTAGCTGCATATCCCACATGGTCCCATGCTAAGGGCTTCACTCGGGGGCTCCCTCTTGTCTGAGGAGATGGAATCTTGGTGGAAAAGAGACCATGATGTAGTGTAAAACCACAGGACCAGGGCAGTCCTAGTTTGAGTTCTTCCACCAATTTACTGTGTGACTGTGTACACCACATTTCATAGTCTCGATGCTAACTTAACAGTTTCAAAATGGGAAGGTCTTAATAGAAAAGGGGAATGCATGGACGAAAATATTAACAGACGTTTCATAGAAAAGGAAACATTTATGACCAAGGAACAAATCAGAAGATGCTCACCTCAGTAGCAATCAGAGAAATGCAAGTGAAGAGCACCATGAAAAACCATTTTACCACCACTAGATTGGCACCACCACCAAAGCATTACAATGCCAAGTGCTAGGAAGAATGTGCATGAATCTGATCCCTTCTACGTCACTGGAGAAATTTTCCTTTATAGAAAAACAATCCAGTCTTTTCTTATAAAGATGAACATTTCTATTTTCTACATCTAGTCACTCTTCATTGTATGGTTTATCCTATAGGAAGATGATTACATTTAAAGTTAGTGAACAGATAATCATTTTCCTATAGTCATAGGGATTTAAGGAGAAAAAAAGAGTAAGACTCATGAGTGAAGGAGTTAACATATGCATGTGCAGTTTTAGTTTTATATGTTTATTTCAGACTGTTTTTACAAATATTTTGCTTGATCATTTAAAGTGTGTCAGACAAAGTTGACATTATTGCTAGTTTTTTGATTTAAAGGATCAGACTTAGTAATTAATCGTTTCACCTAGAGCAAAGTGTGGATCCAGAGCTAGATGCCAACTCTTGGTATAAGAGAAAGAATGTTCAGAAAATCCTGCCTTTGGATTTTTGTAGTAAGTACTTGCTGGCATTAATAACCTTGGAAGAATTATTTTACTGCCCTGAGATTCTGTGTCTTCATCTTTTAAAAAATGAGGATAATTATGCATACATTCTGGAGTTTTTATAAAGATTAAATGACATAATTTGTCTACAGTGCAGAAAATATTAGTATCTGTCTTCTTTACCTTCTGTAATACAAGCCTCTTTGCAATGAAGCATAGACAACAAATGCCATCTTGCTGGGGACACCACCTAGTATTACTGTGTGACTAAGTGCAGACACATCTTTAAATCTATGTTCCAGGTGGCTAATTCTCTCCTGTCACTTATTCTTGATGTCCTTCATCATTGACTCAAATCATAGCCCTTCTGGTTACCACACCCTTTCATTTCACCTTGGTTGCCTTCCATGGTTTTCCTCCCTTCCCTTCCGACTCTGACTTGCCTCTACCTCCCATCTCCAAGGATGCTACTTCCCCGGATTATCCACTGTAGACTGCTTATCTTCTCGCACTCTGTGAACTTGTGTAGTAGAGACTTCTCACTTCCTTTTCATTGTTCAAACTCATAACCAAAAAATAGAAACAACTTGACGTTCTTGCCATTTAACCCCTCTATTTCCGTTGAGCCAAATCTATGCACACCCAACCACTTTTTCAGAAGATTCTGGCTCTAGACTCATGATGTTCTTCTACACTTCTGATCCCACTAACCGTTGGTTGGGGGATTTAAATATCCCCACACGGTTAACCCACTGAATGTCCTAGATTAACATTTCCTTCACCTCTTCAACTCCATTTACCCTCATTTCCTCTTGGTTTCAGTGATCCACTCCCTTTAGCACAAGTTTGACCTTGTTGAAACTCAGATTATTTCATCTTTAAAGTGTTAAATTTTACCATTCCAAAGACTCCAACTTAGTATTTTTGCTCACTACCTTTCCTTCTAATACACTATCTCCTTAACTACAGAAAGATCCCTATTAGACCCTCTGTTTCCTTCCAGTTAATAAGTTTCTCCCTAACCTCCTTCCCTCATTTCCATCCCTATCTAGAAAATACTCCATAGTCTGTTACTTTACCCACTGGTGGACATGGATCTGTTGCTCCTTACTATTCTGTAGAATCCTTCTTGTGAGGTATACCAGTTGTTCCAGGGGCAAAGTTAACTACTGCCTGCTGCTGCAGATGATCGCCCATCCTGAGGACTGGAACCATGATTAAGATAAGATCCCATTACCAGAGTTTTTCTTAATCTGTGACCACCCAAACTCTCTCAATAGCTCTTTCAAACTTTCACTACTCTTTGCCTATTTCCCCAAACTCTTACTATTGTCTCTAGTCTCTTATGGTGTCAGAAATTGAGGCTATAAGGAGAGAAAACCCTAGTTATCCACCTTCACCACCAACTGACTTGTCTCCTGTTATACTCAAACTTTTCTCCTGACTTTGTGCAAGGAAGACTCTTGGCGGCACTCAACCCCACTGAGAGATACCATCAACTCCACACTCCAAAAGGTCCTTGAGCTCTGTGTCATGATCTGTAAATTATAAATTATAATAAGATCCTGGGGAAAATAATTTTCCTTAAAGCAGCAGAGGTCCTTAAGCAGCAATTCCTGACAGATTACCCAGTACAGGACATAACTGAAGATATCTCCTGGACAGAAGGCCAAACCAGTAAAGATGAAAGAACTAAAATAAATTTTCCATGGAGAATATGGTTACTTAAGTTTATAAAAACCCATAATCACTTTACTGCATATCTATATTAACCTTTGTTACTATCCAAGTAGAAAAATCTCCAATACCTCAATTATTGTATTTTTTCCTTCATTTTATATTCTATTTGTAACATTATGTTAACTACTCTAATACTTCCCATCCCTAGAGCATAAGAAAATGGGAGAACTTAAGAAAAAGAGGCATACACATACCTTTTTTCTGATCATATATCTGTTTGATTTTTTTCCTTTCTCAACCACCTCCACATCTAAAAAAAAATCATCCTCAACTGCTTCAACTGCTTTTCTAGTGAGTAATTTCACGGTTTTCCAGCTACTTGCTGGCTTTAGACATAAGATGGGCTGAACCCTTCTTCAATCTGCTGGGACAGTGATGATCTGCTCAAGTCTTCACTGGTAATGAGAGACAGAAACAATTTGGCTGACAAAAAAGGCAGATTTTATGTGGACAGGAATTTCAATAGGAGGAATCCAGTGATTAAACCTTTTTGCTACACTTGGCATACCATCCATCATGGAAAGTTACTGCAATAAGTCTACCACTCACCATTCCCTGTGTCTGTAACTAAGAACCTAGAAGTTGACAAGAGTGAACCAGCAGGCTCTACAGAGTCAGGGAGTGGCCCTCAAAGTCTTTTCCTTCCTTTTTGAAGAAAATTACTTACTCCAGAAGTATTTTCATACCTTTTTGCCTTTAATTTGAATGTCGATCATTACGTAAGTATTTAAAAATTGCCATGCATTGCACCTACATGCATGTAGGTGATTTATAAACATATTTATGAATGAGTAGCACCATTCTATTTGTAGTAAGTTTGAATATAACACAGCACAGAAAATAGAGATACTAAGCTAAGGTACATACTCTGTATTGGAGTGGATAAAAATAAAACCAAACCAAACCAAAGCCAAGACCAAAATTCTCAATTTCCTGTGTTTTTAGTCACAAGAAATCCAAGAATAATAGGATTTTTACTATCATGTAAATAAACACATGCTGGAAATTAAATTAATTTTTTGAAATACAGCAGCTAATACCAGTAAAAACTCGGAAGAGCTATGTCTTATATGTCTTTGCATCTCCTTTTGCTGTGCACAATGCCTGATTTGCAGGTGCTCCAAAAATGCTTTATAAATCAATACAGAAATTATTTAATATAATTTATTAGTTCATATTTGCTCCCAACCTCAAAGTTCCTCGAGGTCTTCTGATTATGTGACCAAATTCCTTGCATTCGTACATTACTTTTTACCTTCACAAACTTATGGAAAAAAATCCCTGAGATAGGATGTTATTCCCATTTGCCAGCTGAGGCAACTGATTCTAAGAATTGAATGATTTATATGAGGTGAATTTAGCTAGGAGCAAAACTGGAATAACAATCTCTATTCAAGTTCCCAATCTAGTTCTCCTTCCATTTCAACATACGGTTATTTTTCATTCCATATAATACAATTTGTGCAAGGTCAGACGAATTAAGCTGACTCTTGGAGGTCATCTGGATCAATATGGAAGAAAAATCATACCTCATCATGTCATGGTGCTTAAACTCTTTGCTCTTATTTTTTCTTTGATCTCATTTCTAAGCTGGGTTTGAATTACTAGAAGTGGATTTCTGGAACAATTTTTTAACCTTTCTGCTCTCTGTCATCTTCCCTAACAAAAGCATAATGGATTACCAAATTTTAAGGATTAACTGAGATACTATGAGAAATAAATGAGAATTTAGCCAGGTCCACAGCAAAGTGCCCAATAAATGTTTGCTGAAATGCAATAGTTAATATTAATAAAAACAAAGAAACATGTTCTTAAAAATTGAGGTGAGAAAGTCTCCAGGAAGATTTTCCATGCTATACATGTGACTGATACCAAAGTCAAGGTTTATTGGGGTTTTTGCTTTTTTGTTTTCTTAATCCTTCCCTTCTTCTAAGTTGACCTCCTTCTTACCCAGCCCTCCATACCCACACATATACCATTTCTTGCCCTTCCCACTCTTGTATCCTTCTCTTAGAGCTTCTTTCTGTATGCTCACCTGCACTGGCAAATCCATGCCTACCTATAGGTGTCTCTCAATGCATAGTTACTCGGTGCTTCTCTACCAGCTTCCATCATTCTCTATGTCAGAGGACACTGTTTCCGTGGAGAAAACCAACTTGGAGGGTCATATTGGTCCTCCTATGGTAGCCATGGTTGGTAAGTGCACATTCACATCCTTAAGGGTCCTATCTGCCACAGAGCGGTATGTGATTTTCAATTTGATCCTGCCCTCGTGTTTCAATATGAATCCAGATATCCCCTTTTGTATACATGAAAAGGTCTATATGTATTAAATTCTCTAAAAGAAATCTATTGGCCAATGTTTTTGCTTGTATTTATGAGTATGCATATTCTCTCCTTTTGTGGGATTTAGTTTGAGATATCTTGTGTTCTCTGTAAATAAGCATACAGACCATCCTAATCTCTTGTTGGAGTTCATTGGTTCTTATTGCTTTTTTTTTTTTTTTTTGCCTTTGCAAGAATCTCTTTTCTTCTTGCCCTAAAATATTCCTGGGAGATAATACCAAGTTAAAGAATTACTGATTGGGAAATGAGTTTTGGTCAATGAAGTATTGGCTTGGGATCTGTTTCTAGCCTACTAAGAACAAGACATATCATAGGATGCATATAGCAACATAATTGAAGAATTCATATTACAATGCAAAGGGTCTTAGGTTGCATTAATAAAAGAAACAACAAATTCTATCCCCATTATGTTCCTATTGTGTACTATGTTTTCAATTTGGGGGGAATAATAGCAGTTGTAAGCTAAACTGTTTCCACCAGAAATTAGAGAAACAAATCAGGAGGCCACACTGTATCAGGAAATGTTGAAGCTATACAATAAAAGGAGCACATGAAAAGAGATAACATGTCTAAGAGGTGATATATTTATTTGGTATGGCTCCAGATACAACCTTGGTAATGGTTGGATGTCACCAGGAGACAGATGACAACTGAAAATAAGAAAGATCCCTGATGACGGGTGTGCTCCCGTAATGGGATGGGCTGCACTACAAAACAGGGAGCTTCCCGACACTGGAACTGTCCACAGAAAGGCTAAATGCCTGTCTGTTACATGAGCTGAAGACAGAGTCCCTCTGTGAGCTGGGCTTGGTGACCTCCAAGTTCCCTTCCAGCCGTCAGAGGCTATGATTAAAATGGAAATGTGAACACATCACATATCCTAGCTTGGAATGACGACTCTGACAGTCAGAGGTTAGACAATGATGTGAAGGACAAAGACAGATTTTGAAGGGAGAGAAAAAAGAAAGAGAGAGAGAAGAAAAGAACGAAATAAAAAAAAAAATTCTCCAGTGCATTGTGTGTGGCTGCCCCAGTGAGTGCCTGCAAACCAGCAAAGCATGAGAAAAATCAAAGAGGATAAAGAGATTTGGGAAAAACTAAATTATTTCTCCACATTCCTCTTCACCACAGAGGATGATGAGCAAACGGCCTGCCCTGGGGTTATTCTTCCCCGACAGTGAAGGTGAGCCTCTGTCAAGGAGTGATGTGTTAAATGAAAGGGTAAAGGGACAAGAGAACTAAAAATGCCAGACATCACAGAGAAAGGATGCAGGTTCTGAAGAATGAGAGAGCGGTACTTTGGGCTTCTGACTAAAATGTGTTTTATCTTTGAAAATAGGCACTTTGAACATGGAGTCCTGCAGGGGTCCCTGTTTGTTACTGGGTTTGAGTAATAGGACTGATGCTGGTCCTCTAGGACCAGTTGCCAGGAGCACTTCCTAAGGGATGGAGGAAGATGAGCTTCTGGAAGCTGCCAGGACACAGAGCATGTTTTTCCCATTACATGAAGCAGAAGGTAGAAAGTGGTTTGCTTGGATGGGGCTCTTCTCATGGATGTTTCTAGCTCCAGCTTCCAGAGCGTTAGGACCTTCAGGAAGATGACAGTAGGTCCCAATAAGAGAAAACAGACCTTAAATACTGCATTTTTATGTCATTATCTCACTAGGGTAATGTGCCAACACCTACACTAGGTGTTCAAAATCAAGACTGCTACAAAGGATAGCTGAACTCCTTGTACTCTCAAGGGCACCTCCTCCTGAGGCTCAGCCCCGCCTCTAAAGTCTAAACAGTTGTTTTCAATTCACTTTTTCAATAAAACCTCACAAGCATCAAAAATTAAGATACATAGATGAATGGATAAAGATGTGTGTGTGTGTCTACGTATGTGCGTGTGTTTGTGTTTATATAATGGAAAACTCAGCCATAAAAATAAAATCTTGCCATTTGTATAACAATCAACATGGACGGATCTAGAGTGTATTATGCTAAGTGAAATAAAGTCAGTCAGAGAGAGACAAATGCCATGTAATTTCACTCATATATGGAATTTAGGAAAAAAGAAACCACATGAACAAAGAAAAAAGAGGCAAACAAACAAACCAGACTTTTAAATACAGTGAACAAACTGGCAGTTACCAGAGGTGGGGAGAGTGGAGGAATGAGTGAAATAGGTGAAGAGGCTTAAGAGTACCCTCATTATGATGAGCACTGCATCATGTGTAGAGTTTTTGAATCACCATTTGTACACCTGAAACTAATATAATACTGTATGTTAATTATACTTCAATACTAAATAAGTAAGTAAATAAAGAAGTAAGATAGACCAGGAGAGCTGAAAACTCATGCAAGTTTTTGTTTAGGACAAAAAAAAAAAAAAAAAAGCAAAGCATGTCAAGCAACTCCAAAATAAAGAAATAAAGGCAAGATCCAAAGGTCTAAGTTTGGCCTAGGAAAGTGAGGCTCAAATAAGTGTACATATTAGTCCAATGTCACTCAGCTAGAAATGCACAGAGCTGAGGTGTTAAAACTGTACTATTTGATTCTAGAACAAGCACTTGTCTTTCTAAACCATAAGTATATTTTGGCAACTATGGAGGAGCTCCCATAGTTATTTTTTTTTTAAGATGTATCCACTGCTGGGATACATCTCCATCCTTACCCTGGGCTCATAGATGGCAATGACAAATATAAATCAAACAAAAAGGAAAAAAAATTCTCAGAGATTGTAACACGGCACTTACCTTGACTTTACCTTGAGTTACATATATATATATATATATATATATATATATATATATATATATATATATATATGTTTTCAGCAAATCAGTCCAGACATATATATAGGTTCAAAAAAAAAAAAAGCTACGGGAAGATATTAATAACAGATCATATAAACCCAAACTTCAATTCATGAAAAAACAAACTTAATGCATATTAAATAAGAAACTTAAATGCATATTACTAAGGGAAAGAAACCAATTTGAAAAGGTTGGGACGCCTGGGTGGCTCTGGGGTTGAGCATCTGCTTTCGGCTCAGGGTGTGATCCTGGAGTCCCGGGATCAAGTCTCACATCAGGCTCCCTGCATGGGGCCCGCTTCTCCCTCTGCCTGTGTCTCTGCCTCTCTCTCTGTGTCTCTCATGAATAAATAAATAAATAAATAATCTAAAAAAAAAAGAAAAGGCTATATACTGTATGATTCCAACTATATGACACATTCTAGAAAAGGCAAAACTATGGAGACAGTAAAAAGATCCATGGTTGGGGTACCTGGGTGGCTCAAGTCACTTAAGCCTCTGACTCTTGGTTTTGGCTCAGATTGTGTTCTCAGGGTTGTGAGATCAAGCCCCACACCCGGCTCTGTGCTCAGCAGGAAGTCGGCTTGGGGTTCTCTCTCCCTCTCCCTCTGCCCCTCCCCACCACACACTCACATACACTCTCTCTCAAATAAATAACTAAATCTTAAAAGGAAAAGAAGAAAAGAAAAGAAAAAAAGAAAAAAGAAAAGAAAGAAAAATAAAATAAAATAAAATAAATAAAATATAAAAGAAAAGAAAAGAAAAGATCTGTGGTATCCAAGGATTGAGGAGTGTGGGTAAAGATACAGATAGGCAGACAGAGGATTTTTAAGGCAGTAAAAATACTGTCTGGATGATACTACAACAGTGAAATGTGTGCCAGTATACATGCCCCAAACCCACAGAATGCACATCACCAAGACTGAACAAACCCTCATGTAGATTATAGACTTTGGGTGATTGCAATATGCTGCTGCTGGTTCAACTATTGTAAGATGTTATCAGGAGGAGGATGTTGATAATGGACGAAGCTGTGCATGTGAAGAGGCAGGGGACTTATGGAAGATCTCTGTATCCTCCTCTGAATTTTGCTGTGAATCTAAAACTTCTCCTAAAAAAATAAAGTTTTTAAAATTGGGGAAAAAAGACACACCTCTCCCTGAGTTGTATGGATGAAATGTTTAGGGAAAGTTTACCATATTATCCAGGTCAGTGTACTTGGCTTTGCTTCAGTTACTGTCATTGGCTTGAACATTTTGGTTGCAATAATAATATGGAAACTTGATAGTCATCCACCCTCTTCTTTCAACCAGCTGTAGGTTCTTGATAAATCACGTAACTTTTGGGAGCTTAATTTTCCTCCTATGATAATGATGGAGCAGGGTTACATTATGTGTTAGGCACCTTTTGGTCTTAGAAGTAAGTGATGCTATTTGTCTCTTTGTTTTGTTTCTTAAATTCCACCTGAGTGAAATCATGTTATTTGTCTGTCTCTGACTTATTTCACTTTGTGTAAAACCCCCCGTGAGAACAAACTATGATCCATCCATGAGAACATATTGGTGGTTACCAGAGGTGAGGTGTGTGGGGAGATGGGTCAAATAGGTGAAAGGCATTAAGGGTGCACTTAATAGGTGGAAGGTACACTTGTGATGAACACTGAGTAATGTATAGAATCGTGGAATCACTATACTGTACACCGGAAATTAATATGATACTGTCCGGGCGCCTGGGTGGTACAGTCGGTTAGGCATCTGACTCTTGGTTTCAGCTCATGATCTCGGGATTATGGGATCAAGCAAGCCCTGCATCAGGCTTGGTGCTCAGCGAGGAGTCTGCTTAAGACTTTCTCTTCCTCTGCCCCTCCCTAAGCTCCTTCCCTCTCTCTAAAATATATAAATCTTAAAAAAAAAACAACATAACACTGTACTTTAATTCTACTAGAATTTTAAAAATAATTTAAAAAATTTAAATTTAAAAAATATGGGGAAAAAAAGTAAATGATTCTAGATGTTGGTTGAAACCAGCTCATGAAGATTCTGAATGCCAAGTTAAGGTATCTGGACTTAATCTTGCATATCATGGAGGAAGCACTGATGGGTTTTAAGCTGGGGCTAATATAATAGTGGTAGTATTTTTGGAAGATTAATCTCATAACAGGATGCAGGATGAATTGTACTAAGAAAAGCTTAGTGGTTTGAAGTTCAGATAAGAGGTTAATGCAGTAAACCCAGGCCTGAGCAGATAAGGAGATGAACTAGAGCCCTGTCCTGGAGTCTGTCTGTAAGACTGTATTATTAGCTGGGCAGGGTCAAACCCCTGTTCTACTTGACAGCCCTTCAAATGTCAGGGAACAATATGCTTCTGCTTGGTCCCTGCTTGTCCAGGTTAAACTTCTTCAGTGCGTCAGCTGATCCTCAAATGCACATTACTTAATGGGTAGAAGTATTTCAAAGTCAAGCAGACATCTTATGGCTTATTGGTTGTGTTATATAACCTTTCTAATTCACACTTTGTTTCCTATACAATGTGAAAATACTAATACCTAACCCCCGGGGTTTTTGAAAAGATTAAATAAAATGCTTTTAGTTCATGATTTGGAGCTTCATTAATCTTTAATAAACAGTATTGAATTATTACCTTCATTCCATCCTATTTGTCTCCTCTGGAAATATTCCAGGTTGTGAGTGCTTTTCTCAGTTTGTGATTCAGAATTAACAGTGGTAATCATAATGGTTAACTAACGTTGTGCCAGTCTCCATTTTGAGCACTTGGGCTATGCTATTAAGCCTCATTAAAACTCTGTAAGCCATGGATTATTGTCCACTCCATTCTGCCCTTGAAGAAACTAAGGCACGAGTAGATTGAGTAACTTTCCCGAAGTCACACCACTAGAAGACAGTCCGAGAGCCAGGATTTAACAGGATTTAACAGGCAATCAATCTAGTTCCAGAGTCCCTACCCCTAGCCACCCTACAGGGTTCCCTCCCAGGCAGTCGTCCCTCAGAGAGGGGTATTGTTACTGCTTCCTATTCAGGTCAATTCCTAAGATTGTACTCATGGCTTTATAGCATCTGAATCACACCACAGATATATGGACCTTGTCATCAAATTCAGTGACTCTTTCATCCAAACTGCTCTAAACTTCATATTTGGTTTATTTTTGTTTAATTTTTTTTTTTTAGATTTTATTTATTTATTCATGAGAGACACAGAGAGAGGCAGAGACATAGGCAGGGGGAGAACAGGCTCCTTGAGGAGAGCCCAATAGGGGACTCGATCCTGGGACCCTGGGAATATTTTTAGAATACTTGTGTATAATATTGTACTCATTATCTCAAATATCAGGTTTTAGCTCATTATTTAAACCTACTGATGTTGCTTAGATTTCTGATTCCAAATTATAAGACTATTATATTTTTGTCCTGAGTTTTTTTTTCTTCTAGGTTTCTTCTAAACCATTAAAAACTGCATTGCAGCATGTGAGAACCAAGTATAGAACAAAACACAACTAATGACCTGGTTCCTGGACAAACACTGATATGCAATCAACATTCTCTGATATAGCTGTATAACTGGCTATGAACTCATTTAAATAAATATTACATTTCACAATACTTAGTTTTCACCGCAAGTATAGTGGTTTTTCTTGTGAAACTTTCCAAAATGCCAATTTAAAACATACTGAAATGTGAGTTTTATTTCTGCCACTGTACCAGTTGTACGACCTTTCC
Organism: Nyctereutes procyonoides; assembly: GCF_905146905.1. Lineage (NCBI taxonomy): Eukaryota > Metazoa > Chordata > Mammalia > Carnivora > Canidae > Nyctereutes > Nyctereutes procyonoides. Next base: position 29,620,761 of record NW_026575120.1, read on the forward strand.
TTAATTCATTGAATTTAAGTGAAGCTCTGTCTCCTCCCTTGGAAAATGTAGACAGTAAGTCCTGCCATACTTATTTTGATTTTTTTAGAGTCATATTGAAGAACATCTAACGGTATTTACTTGATATTTCAATCTCATAATTGTATTTTAAAGAGGAAAATGCAGTGACATTTACATAGAATTCTACCATGTAAAAAAAGTCTTTTTGGGTACTTTTTTTCCCATTTAGTCTTCATCACAACCCATTAGTTGGGGAAAAGAAATATTATCTTTACAGATAAAGAAACATTGAAAAGAGGTTAATTTCCCAAATCTACATAACTTGAAAAGGGCACAACTAGAACTTGAGCCCAAGTCTGTTTAACTCAAGCACATATTATTGTTATTAAAACCAGTGAAGCCCTGAATGAAATTACAAGTTCAATAGGCTCCACACCTATGTAAGCCTAGAAAAGGAGAGAGAAAATAGTCCTTCTAAAAGGAAACAGGACTCCTACTCATGAAGGGAACAGTCATGGGATTTGCATTGTCTTTTAAGAGGCCCTATGTGGTAGTTTCCCTTCTCTTGCCTCCCCATCCCCCCTCCGTGGGGACTAGGAGGTGGATGCCTACAATGGCCCAGCCAAGTGCAGCTCAAACTAGAGCATAACTTGAGAATGCTGTGAAAGGAAACCAGGGAGGCAGTTTCCCTCAACTAAAATCATTGTCTCTTGTTCTCAGAACTGGAATTATTTACTCATTAAACAGCTCCACAAGGTTATTCTGAAGAGGAAGCAATGCTCCAAGCAATGGATTATTTCAGAGGAGTGCACAGATAGTATTCAGATCCTGACAAGAGGCAGAAGCAAAGGCAGGTCACACAACTCTATTCTGCTCAGCTGGCCACCTCCCAACTTCATAAATGCCCTCCACTCCCTTCTCACAAACAGTGAAGAACAGTGGTCCAGTGACATTCCTAGCCCTGCCATGAAAATGCCGATGTTTCTGTGCTCACCATCATGAAGCCATTGGGCTTGATTTCTCTTTATTTCTGGGACAAACACCCAATTAGAGAACCACCCCAGGAGAGCCTCCCTCGTGACACTACATGCCAAAATGTCATCACTGAGCACATGTGTGGTGATGAAAGAAAATTTGCACTCTGTTTCCCTCTCGTAAGTGATAGGCAATGGTCATGTCTGAGGTCAAAAGTGTGATTCCAAGACCCGATTCTCTATTTTTCAACCTCATCTCATATATTTATGTCAATCAAAAGAAAATTCTTCATGCTTCTTCATTTGGATAAGTGCACAAGGCTCATTTTCTCATCAACTTACTTGAAAACCTAATTATCCTGAACCAGATGTTGTGTTTTACACCAATGGATTGGCAAGTGGTTGGCTTTTGACAATGACACAAATGTCAATTCAGACTGCTTAGATTCTACCCTGGGAGCTGGAGTTCAGTGCAATCACAGTCATTACCTCATCTCTTATTTTTAGTTTATTAAGTAAAAAAGGTGACCATCAGTGAATGTATTATATAATATAGTGAATCTACATGCAAGATAGATACCAGAAAAGTCATTCATATCCAAAAAATATCATTGAGAAAGAACACAGCTTTACTAAATTCTGAAATTAATTCTTGTGCTCAGTTTGGCTTCTTGTTCATTCTGAAGAATTAAAGTGAGAAAAAAAAAGGAATTTTTCTAAGAGCCTAAATTCTCCATATTTCTAAAGTTTCATATCATATTTCATATCTCTAACTGTCCTGAACCTATATGTTTGAGTCGATGAGGATGACACCTTCACTTATGTGGCCATTGAAAACTATGATCATTCTTTCTACAGATCACTGAGTAAATCAGAAAAACAATATCAAATTCTACCTATTTTCATTCCAGTCAAAACCTCTGTCTTTGGGCCAACAGACAATAAGAAAAGCTGAAATATATTAGTATTCAGAATGTTATGAAGTGCAATGTACTCCTAGCTTAAATCACTGAGCTTATAAGAAACTCTATTCATGTTGACTGGCTTAATAGAAATGGTTTGATCTTGGGGCTCGAAGGCATGTGTGACCTTGATCTGTTTGAAATAGAGCAGATTATAGAAGAGCAGTGACACAAAGTCTACAGCTATATTCAGACACCTCAATTTAGAGCCTTTTTAACTTATAAAAAAAAGTAGAGACATAAAGCTGTAATATAGAAGAAAATGCCAAATGCACTATAGAACCCATATAAGCATGTTGCAGATATTTGAAAACTAGAATTGATTTTCTTTCTGATTATGAGGTGGCAAAAAGATTGGAGAAAATTTATAAAAGGGAGAGAGGCAAAACAAAAAATGTAATTGTACTTAAGAGTTCTGTGTTACTTCAGTTCTACGTTTCAATGTATACACAAAACTCAGAAACACAGACACACACAAAGAAGGTCTGAAATGATTTAGCTATGACTGATTTATTATCTGTGATGAGGGATATCTGGTTCGGCAGAAATCTTCCGTTTCCCTGGCTCTTTATCTTTCCAAAGAAATTTTAGCACTTGCTTATAAAGTTCCATGAAATATAACAGATTTTAATTAGCATTTCAATGAATCTAAAGTACAACTAAAAAAGAATTGGTATCTTTAAAATACTGTCTCCTTAACCTGGAATATAAATTGAATCTCCATTTATATAGATCATTAATGCCTCTTACAGTTCCATGACTTTTCCTTTGTATCTTGCAATTTTTTAACACTTATTTTTAGATTCTGGATAATCTCTGATACTACAGTAAATAATGTCCTCTTTGTAATTATACTTTTTGGTTATTTGTTGCTGGGGCATAGAAAGGCAACTCCCTTTTTGCATATTAGCCTTTTGCTCAGCCACCATACTATAAATGATTTTATTATTTCTAACAATTTACCTGATATTGTATTTTCTGTGTAAAAAAAGTTACATTATTTGTAAATAACAACAGCTTTATTTACTACTCTACAAGCTTCATTCTTCTTTTTTTTTTAAACCTCAACCTTCTAATTTCTGTTTTCTTGTTCAAAATGTTGGACAGGAACTCTGTACATTGTCGAACGTATGTGTAGTGAACATTCTGGTTTCTTTCCTGATATTAACAAAAAACATTTCTAGTGTTACACATGTAATTTCTGAAACAGAATGGCTCCAGATCTCTGGATCATTGAGTTCTCTCTGTAAGACTGTAAGCTCTTCAAAGAGAAGTGCTATTTCTTATGAGTTCTTATTTCCACATTGCATAGCATGGGGGAAAGAAGTTGACAGAATCAGGCATGACCACTAAGCCAGTAATGTCCAGTAGCAATGATGATGTCTCCAATCTGGGGATATGGGGAACCAATGTCAGTCATGCCTCCATTGTTGACAGGACAATGGCTGTACAGTTATTCTCATTAATGGATCCAGGAAAACAATACAAGACCAAAATATGTAACCTTACTTTGAAGTTAAAATAATTTTTTTTCAAACCTTAGGTCTGGTCATATTTATTTCTTTAAGAAGTGAACTTAAAAATAAGTAAGGTAAAAATTAAGATAAGGAATGAAAGAATGCTTGCTCAGTAATGATTAAGCATCTTTTTTCATTTTTGGTAATCGTACGGAGTGCTGGGGATATGACGAATCATAAGCAAGTCTGTTATGAGGAGTTTGCTGTTCACTTAGGGCAAGTTTCTCAAGCTTGACTGTATATTAAAATTAATTGGAGAACTTTTAGAATGTTTTGAAGCTCAGGCTGTACCCCACACCAATGAAATCAGAAGCTCTGACTGTGAGAGTATGAGATCTAGGGAGTATTTTTTGGAGCTCCCCAGTGATCCCAAAGTTCAGGCAAGGTTAAAAACCACTAAGTTAGAGTCAGAAGACATTTTCCAGCTCTAGACTATACAACTTAAGTGCCAAAAGGATGATAGAGATGAAAAATGAAAACTTGAGCCTTGAGAAAATGGTAGAAATTGATTGTGTCATAATTAAGAAATCATTACCTAACTCATGATCACAAAAAGGTATTCCCTTTGATTTATGTGTTTATGCCAGTACCACACTGTCCTGATCACCCTAGCTGTTTAATAAATTTTAAAGTTGGAAAGAGTGAATCCTTCAACTATATTTTTTTCTTTTAAAAAAATATTTATTTATTCATGAGAGACAGAGAGAGAGAGGCAGAGACACAGGCAGAGGGAGAAGCAGGCTCCATGCAGGGAGCCTGACGTGGGACTTGATCTCAGGTCTCCAGGATCAGGCCCCGGGCTGAAGGCAGTACTAAACCACTGAGCCACCCGAGCTGCCCTATTTTGCTTTTTTCAATATTGTTTTGGCTATCCTGAGCCCCTTGAATTTCCATTTGAGTTTAGAATTATCTCGTCAATGCCTGCAAAAAGATAGTCTGGAATTCTGATAGAGATTATGTTGAAGCTCCATCTTAACAATATTAAATCTTCCAATCCATGAACATGAGCCACCTTCTCATTTATTTAGGTCTTATAACATTTATTTCAACTATGGTTTGTAGTTTCCACAGTACAAATTCTGCACTTTTGTTAAATTTATTTGTGATGTTATTGTGGATGGATTATTTTCTCAATTTCATTTTAGATTTTTCATTTTTGGTGTAGAGAAATACAATTATTTTGTGTGTGCTGACTTTGTATCCTGCAACCTTGATGAACTCATTTACAGATCTAATAGTTTTTCAGTGGATTTCTTAGAACTTTGAATATAAAGATTATGTCATCTCTAAATACAGATAGTTATTATCCTCTTCTTCCTCCTCCTCCTTCTTCTTCAGATTTTTTTTTCTTAACAGCTGGATATCTTTTCTCTTTAGCCAATTGTCTTGGCCAGAACTTCCTGTACATGCTGAACAGAAGTAGACATCCTTGTCTTTTCCCTGACCTTAGGGTGAGACATTTGCTGTTAAATGTAATGGTACCTGTTTTCTTCATGGACTTCCTTTATCAAGTTGAGGGTATTCCCTTGTACTCCTACTTTGTTGTTGTGGTGGTTTGTTTTTTTTTTTTTTTTAATCACGAAGAGATGTTGGACTCCATCAAATGCTTTTTCTGTGTTTATTGAGAAGATCATGTGGGGTTTTTTGTGTGTTTTATTGTTTTGAAATTGTTTATTGCATTAGCTGATTTTTCGGACGTTAAACCAATCTTGCAATCCCGAGGCAAATCTCACCTGATCACGATGTGTGGTCATTTTTATGTATTGTTGGATTAAGTTGTAGTATTTTGTGGAAAATTTATATGTTTATAAGATATATCAGCCTATGATTTTCTTGTGACATCTTTGTCTGATTTTGGTGTCAGAATAACACTGGTCTCATAGAAAAGGCTGGGCACTGTTCTTTCCATTTCTGTTTTTTCACTGTTGGTAAAGAATTGGTTTTAATTATTCTTTTAAACATTTGTTAGAATTCACCAGTGAGGTTATCTGGGTCTGGGATTTTTTTGCTGTGAGGTTTTTAAATTACTGAGTCAACCTCTTTACTTGTTATATATCTATTCAAAATTTCTATTTCTTCTTACACCATTAGTTTGTGTGTTTCAAGGATTTTGTTTTTTCTAACTTGTTAACATAAAACTGTTCATAGTATTTTTTTAGTCTTTTTAATTTATGTAATTATTATTATAAAATTTAAAGCAGCTTATTAATTTTTAATTTTTTTATTTATTTATGATAGTCACAGAGAGAGAGACAGAGAGGGCAGAGACACAGGCAGAGGGAGAAGCAGGCTCCATGCACCGGGAGCCTGATGTGGGATTCGATCCCGGGTCTCCAGGATCGCGCCCTGGGCCAAAGGCAGGCGCCAAACCGCTGCGCCACCCAGGGATCCCAGCAGCTTATTAATTTTATGGTTACTATTATTATTTAACCAAATGTAATCTACACACATCACCAATATATGAAGTTGACAAAGAAGGAGCTCCTCTTTGTCAGTGGCATGGTCCCCTTGTCCTCTGTAGGGGCTCCTGAGACAACCCTAAAAAAGTGCTATTGCTCTATAGACACAATCTGAAAGTCTTCTATGCAGGGTTAAGCATCATAAGTTTGTTTCTTTGTTTGTCTGCTTCTGATCAACCAACTGAATTTTAGGCGTCCCCAGGATATTCTTGTTTTGGGATCTGGATGTCTGGATTTGAAATGTACTTTTTTTGGTCATTTTTCTTGAACTGAAAATTGAAACAAAACATTTAAGTGGTTAAGAAAGAAAACAAGGCAGTCTTCAAAGGATCAGGTCAGGCGGGCACGGGTGGCTCAACTGATTAGGCATCTGACTCTTGATTTTGGCTCAGATCATGATCTCAGAGTTATGAGATCAAGCCCTGTGTTGGGCTGTTGGGTGCCACACTCAGGGCAGATTCTGCTTGAGATTCTCTCTCTCCCTTTCCCTCTGCCCCTCGCCCGTTCATGTTTCTCTCTCGATAAATTAAATAAATAAATAAAATCTTTAAAAAGAAAAGGATTAGGCCAAGGAGGCAAGTCTGGACACTGTACATCAGGTCTGCAAAGTTGAGGAAGGAAAAATAGGAATGTGCAGGTGCATAATATTATAGAAGAAACAGGAAATAATTTTGAAAAAAATTCTTGGATTTCATATCTGAGTACAAGGCGCTTTGCATGATCTACAATCAACAGTCACCATTTGTAATCATCTGTCTCTCTGGGATGTACCCCACTTGGCCTCCTCACTGACAGTACCCAAAGGCATCCTCATAGTTCCAGGAGATTCTTGCCATTTCTGTTTGCTGTCTTAAGCTGCTCCTGCTGCTTTGATGCTTGGAGCTTGCCACTTTAGGAATCAAAATCTTTATCACTTAACTGCTATACTTAGTGCATTATCTCTCTTTGGGTTTCAGCTGTTCCTGCTGTGCATTTGCTGGAACAAAAATCCCTTTCTGTCTTTGTGCCCAAAGTAGTTCAACTGAATTGAAAGCTACAGTATTGTCACTTTCCAACATACTTAAATTCTCTTATCAGAAAGACACATATAATTTTTTTCTATTTGTCATTTATACTCACTTCCAAAAAGGTTCTGAAGACGTTTAGAAACATTAGCCATGCACATATCTAAATCATTGAAACCAGGAATGAATGGAAATGTCCCAGTAATGTAAATAAAGAAATGATTGTACCAGAAAACAGGATAAGATAATTTCTGTGACTGAACACCCTATGAAATCTCAAGACTCCTACAGATAACACAAAGTGGAAATATGGGAGAAAGACCTTTTTGGTCATTATTTTCTACTGTGTGAGAAATAATAATTTTAATTGCAGAATTAATACATCGGCCCCCAAAAATCTCCTAGAGAAGTGTTTCTCAAATTTGAGTGTGCAAACAAATCAGCTTAGAATCTTATTAAAATGCAGATTATGATTCAGAAGTTCTGGAGTCTGAGCATCTGCATTTGCAACCAGGACCCAGATGAAGTTGAACCACAATAAGATCCTTTTGATCTTACTGGTGGCACACCCATATAACAATTCAGCAAAGGACAAAAGAAAAAAAAATTTGTTTTTCCTTTTTAAATTCCAAAAGGAGGGACACCTGGGTGGCTCATGGGATCCAGGATAGAGTCCCTCATTGGGCTCCCTGCAGGAAGCCTACTTCTTCTGCCTGTGTCTCTGCCTCTCTATCTGTGTCTCTCATGAATAAATAAATAAATCTTTAAAAAAATACCAAAAGGAAATTATAGCCCTAAAGTTAAAGATGATAAAAAGAAAGCAACTAGCAAATAATCTGGAATTTTACTTACTGAATTAATAAAGCCCCTTCTCATTCAAAATGCATTTTCAGACTCTTAACATACATTTAACATAGACTTACAAAAGTGGATAGTCAATAGGACTGCTACATATCAAATCATAACAGGTCCCTCAACTGGATTGTAGCTCCACTTCTCAGCCAGAGTAGTAGACAAAGAGGAAAAGGTGCAGTGATTTGAAAATCTAAACCAATCACAAGTATTTTCTAGATTGATAAAACAGAGCTCTCAGTGGGCCATAGTTTTGCCACTGTATGATGGAAGCCACTATTTGTTAAATTAAAGGATAAATAAATTAATACAAAATATAAACCATATAGTTCAGAAAAATCTATAGACCTGATAGCCTAAGCTGTTATCTTTTTTTTAAAGATTTTATTTATTTATTCGTGAGAGACATAGAGAGTGGCAGAGACATAGACAGAGGGAGAGGCAAGCTTCTTGCAGGGAGCCCGATGTGGGACTCGATCCCCAGACCCAGGATCACGCCCTGAGCAGATGCAGATGTTCAACCACTGAGCTACCCAGGTGTCCTGACTAGGCCTTATCCTTTAAATTTATGGTATATGAACATAAATAGCTCATAGGGAATTAAAATTTGCCTAGATTATCACTGCCATCAATGCCTATTCTTTATCATCAACTTTTCTTTATTTCTTTGTTCTAATAGTTTCTCATAGATAACATGTACTGAACTTTCTTTTTATTTTATTTTTTTTTAATTTTATTTTTAAGATTTTGTTTATATATTCACAAGAGACACAGAGACACAGAGAGAGAGAGGCAGAGACAAAGGCAGAGGGAGAAGCAGGCTCCATGCAGGGAGCCCAATGCAGGACTCAATCCCAGGTCTCCAGGATCAGGCCCTGGGCTGAAGGCGCCACTAAACCGCTGAGCCACCAGGGCTGCCCATGAGCTTTCTTTTTAAAATACAATCTGACAATCCATCATTTAATGGAACACTCAGCCCATTTATATTTCTTGTAATGACTAACAGACTTGGTATTAATCCTTCCATTTTACAGGGTTATTATTTATTTTCCTTTGTGGTTTCTTCTTTATCCTCCTTTATTTTTGCTGACTTAATGAATATTTTATTCATCCTATTTTTGTCTTTGTTAATTTGGAGGTTCATTACCTCTCCTTAATTAGTAACCTTCTTTTTTCCTCAATAAACAGAAATGTATTTTTCCACCTTTTGAAAAATAGAATACCAAACATTCCACTCCTCCCCCAACTGACTCTGTTTTTCAGTTCCACAATTGTTTACATTCTCCTTGGATATCTTTCTTCTGTCTTATGAGTCCAAATTTCCTTGCTCAATTAACCCACAGGTTATCATCTTCCATCCCCCTGGAAGCTCTGGTCTGGAAGGGAAAAGTCTTAGAGTGGCAAGAAGGAAGAAGGAAATAAAGGTGCTAGAAAAAGCAGGAGTGCTCAAGAGTGGGACTCCCTCTTCTTCCTGACACCCGAACTTCCTGAAGGAGGGTAACCTGTAACCTGGTGGAGGTGGAGAGATGGTTACTATATATCTTTATCTCTTCCAGCTTCTTTGGGTTGGAAGTGAAAACTCAGGTAGGCTGAGACTGAACATATAATCTCCTTCTCAAATGAATAGTTGTATCTACAAAAATTAAGAAAGATACAGATTTCTCTTTGCTCTATTCAGAAAAAACATGCTGTTGGAGACAAAGTGAGAGTTCCCCAGTTTTCAATGTGGCCCAAAATTAAGAAGTTTGGAACCTCCATACTGTTTTTCAAGTGGCTACAGCAATTTACACTCCCACCAACAGTGCACAAGGATTCTCTTTCCTCCACATCCTCACCAGCACGTGCTGTCTCTTGTCTTTTTGCTAACAGCCAAGTCTAAAAGATACGATCTCACTATGGTTTTGATTTCCATTAGATAAAGCTGAAAAAATTAAGAAGTTTGGCTTAATTAATAAATTTACTAAATATAGTAAATCATTAAATTTAAATTAGTAAATCTGAAGCTGCTTCCACAGGACAAATTGGTAGGGGAAAAAGTAAAATGATTAAAAGTTCGATACTTCAATCTGTTGATCCTGGGAAAGAGTATGATACAGTGATATAGTAAGAAACATAGTTCTGATCTTTGTTCCCCTTTCCTGGCACAAGAACTTTTAAAAACTTTGGAATTTTCTTTTTTTCTTTTTTCTTTTTCTTTTTCTTTCTTTCTTTCTTTTTTTTTTTTGCAAATTGTTTCTGTTAATTTATTTTGTTCCTTTGAATGTACCATGTTTTTCTTATTTCTTTTTTTTAAATAAATTTATTTTTTATTGGTGTTCAATTGGTCAACATACAGAATAACACCCAGTGCTCATCCTGTCAAGTGCCCCCCTCAGTGCCCGTCACCCATTCACCCCCACCCCCCGCCTTCCTCCCCTTCCACCACCCCTAGTTCGTTTCCCAGAGTTAGGAGTCTTTCATGTTCTGTCTCCCTTTCTGATACTTCCCACTTATTTTTTTCTCCTTTCCCCTTTGAAACTTTGGAATTTTCTAAGTGATAGAGGTGATAGGAGCATCTTTTGTTTTAATGAAGGAACTCTTGGTGGGTCCTGAGATAGCTTCAGGCTTGGGGACTAGTACCCAGAAAGAACAAATGTCAATTGGAAGTGGGGGCTCTCAGCACCACCTCCCAACATCCAGGGAGAACAGAGGGACTAGGGATTGAATTGATATTCGATCATGCCTGTGAGGACACCTCCACTAAAAAAATAAATTCTAAACAATGGAGTTTGGAAGCTTCTGGGTTGCTAAATGCATCCACATCCTGGGAGGGTGGCATACTTCGCTCTTCAGGAATAGAAGTTCCTGTACTTGGGATCCTTGGGACCTCTCACCCTATGTACCTCTTCATATGCCTGTTTGTTCGTATCCTTTTTAATATATTTAATAATAAACCAGTAATAGTTCAGTGCTTCTCTAAGTTCTGTGAATCACTATAGCAAATTACTGAACCCTAGGAGGGGGTCACAGAAACCCTGATTTATCGCCAGGTGGTCAGAGGTCCAGGAGATCCAACTTGTGATTAGCATCCGAAGTGAGAGGAAGCCTTCGAAGACTGAGCCCTCAGCCCATGCAGTCTGCACTAACTCTGGGGAGGAAGTGTCAGGATCGGGTGTCCTATAATCTGGAGAGTTGGAGAATTGGTTGGTGTGGGGGGAAAACCCACACACATTTGGTGTTGGAAGTGTGAGGAGTAAAAACAGTTCATAAAGAAGAAAGAGGTGTCCCTCACTTCTTCCTGTATTACATGCACACAATAGAACCTAAGGAGAGGGGAAATGCTTTTCCTCGTGATTCTGGGTCAGACATGGCCAATAATCAACATCAATGTTTACAGCACTCTACTTCCTCAAAAAATACACTCGCATCCATCTGAACTTCCCTCTGCTGGCAGCCCATTGAGATAGGTGCTATTTTTGTTTCCATTTCCACCTCAAGTTGATAATCTTATTCTCAGAGGTTAAATGCCTTCCCCCTGAAAGAGAAGCCAGTAAGTGGTTTAGTTGGCATTCAAACAAAATATCTGATTCAAAATCATGGGCTCTTACCAATATATAACATTGCCAAAAATGGTCTAGCTACAGTCCCTTTGCTCTACAGTTTTGAAATCATGAGTGAATTCTTCTCCAAAGAATATTTACTAAATAATCTTATTTAAAAGAAATAGCAGCTGGAATAGCCACACTGCTAACTCAGGCAATCAGTTCCATTATTTACAATGAATACAAGTGAAGTGAGTGAATATTAAAAACATAGCTTCTTCTGATGTTTTGAAGAATTATGAAGCATGTGACTATGCTCCAGGATCAACATAGCATAGTGTGTACAAACCTCCTCCCTTAATATTCAGAAATAATCACTACAAGCTATTAAACATCTACTACTTTCCAGTCTCTATTCTAGACACTTTACATATTTCATCTACTTTAAAAGCCAAATATTATTATTTTCGACCTACTAATGGGAACCACGAGGCTCAGAGAGGTTAATTAAATTGCCCAAGGTCACACAGGCAGCAAACTGGGATTTGGTTCTAGGTTTAACCAAGCAACTAATAACAACTTTTTCCTTCTTCTCTCCTTCTTCTCCTTTTGACTAATATATATATATATTTGTTTGTTCTTACACATTTCCTTTTCCCTTTCCTGATCCACTCCATGGTGCAAGGTTCTGTTCAGCAGCACCATAGAACAAGAAATAGTTTTGTTCCTGGCGAAAAATCTGAGATATGGAATACAAAGCCTAATTTCTGCTTAGTCTAGTAGAAATCCTTTGTGTCACACAAAGCCTATAGATAAATATCCCAAGTTTCACAATCCTATTTCAAGGGTTGATATCATAAACCTACTTTCTAGGAGTAACCTAAATCAAGGTTAGTAGTAACTAGTTACTAGTTAGAAACCTTAGTAACCTAAGGGATCAACTTAAAGAAAGATCCCTGTGATATGATGAAATTCTCTGCACAGAATTCAGAATTTCTACCCATACACCCATATTTAAATTTTTGATTACTGATGAGAATGACAATGAAGGTGTACCTGATTCTTCTGAGAAATAGAAGTCTGTTGATCCTGTTTCCCCACTGAGAGCAAATAGTTTGTCACTTAACTAAAAACATAATTTTGGAAATGCTACCCATAGGTGCAACATTGCAGCATTATTTGTTCTATAATTTGTGCATTCTGGCATAAGTATTTCCTTTAGGCTTTAATGTTCCCTTGAGAAGTCTTTAAGAATACAATTTCTTCAATAATATTTAGCTTCTTTTTTACAGCTGTATTACCTAGGCACCCGTCAACTGATGGCGACGATGATCTCTTTTGGTGCTAAAAGAAACCTTAGCATTTAAAACATTGTAATATTTCCCCCCTCTTACACCTATTTACACACAAAGAAACTAAGGGTCAGAGAAGTTAGATGACTTCTCCAAGGTCATATCGTCACACAGTTTGCCAGGAGCACACCTGAGATTGCAACCCAAGTATCCTGGCTCCTGATCCAGGCTACCTTCTGGCATAGTATCCACTCTTCCGTCTGAACTGGAGGTAAAATAATAATCAGAACAAAAATAACAAGTAATTTTGAATGCTTTTTGTATATATAGACACTGTTTTAAGAGCTTAGTATAATGTGGCTTTTTTAATCCTTACTATAACACAGTGAAGTGGATATTATTTATTATTCTAACTTTACTGATGAAGAAGTTGATAGACTTGCCACAGATCATGTCCCTGAACAGAGCCATAATTTGAACCCAGGTGTTCCGACATCAGAAGCTGCACTCCTGTTGTGCTATGAGTGTATTCAAAGGTATGAAGCAACTAGTGACTTTAAGACAAATAGAAAATGTATATAGCATTGTCACTTGAATGGTAGAGACTGCAGCAAGGGGATCCACTGAATATGCTAGTTTAGGCGGCATTGCTTGGTTTTCTAAGTTTATCACAGTGTATAAATAGAATTTCATCAATTATGTCTCCATACATCTGACAGCTGCAGCAGGAAAACCATCAGGAGGCATTGCGAAAGCACTGACTGCCTTGTTCCTGGAGGCTCACAGCAGTCTCGACTAAAGTCTACAAGGCAATGGAGGCAGAGGCAACAGACTCCTGGGACTCAGGCCTCTTCCACAAACAGCTAGCTTCCTGCATACCATCCATTCCCATCACTTCCTTTGAAATATTTCATTCTACAGCATTTATCGGCAATCTGAACTCTACTGCCTCAGTGAAGACACGTGGAGTAATGGGGCTCCTATTTCACTTATTTACCTTAGTATCTAGTCGGAAAGACTCAAATGTGCAGGGTCCAAGATCTGAGTCTTATAAAGATAGGCTTAAACAGTGGGATAGAAAGCATGGATTTCCACACTGGGACAGATACTGCTCAGTATTCCATCCCAGGTAATGGCACCAAAGTGTATATGACTTTACCTGTCTATGAGCAACAGTCTATCCCTGTCTGACACATAGTAGGTGTTCAAAAATACATGTTGAGTAAATTAATTTGAGTTGAATTGTAAGTAGGGGCTAGCAGAACCAGATCAAAACCTGGAGCTGGGATCTAAAAGTTGCAGGCAACTGCCTCCCAGGTGGCAAATAGACATATCTACATCTGGCAAGCATCAGTGTGGAGCAAGTCAATAGAGGTTTTAGGTCACAATAAAGAAATATTCAGTGTCAGGAATGCAATCAAGAGAGGAAAGGGATATGCAATGAACCAAAGACAAGGAGATCTGAAAGTGAAGCATGGACTCTCTTAGGTAAAAAGCACTGAATATTTTTGCAGATACAGGAAGTGCCAACAATATGCTTCGCAATACCCAGTCAATTAAAGAATCCTGCCATACTTAGAAATTGTTGGGAGGAGCATAAAAGGCTATTTCTCAAAATATCTGTATTTTCTATTATGGATGGATTTACCCACAATAAACTTTTCTGAAGCTCATGCTTTTAGATTGTTCCACTTTTGAGGAAAAAATTAAAAAGTCAATGAGCATACTCACTGGGAAGCTAAGCTTCCTTTTACTCATCACTTAATTGTTCTGTGACTTCGAGCATGTTGCACTACGTTACTGAGCCTTTGATTCCTCTTAAAGAGAATGGGTGCTAGTCACGCCTGAATAGTTAGACTAATTTATGAATAGCACTTTGATCAGCCAAGTGATATAAGGCAAGACTTGAGCTTTTATTTGACCGGAAACCCAATATCTGACACAGCTATGATAAGGCCAAGACAAACATAGACTTCATTAATAGAAATAAGGAGTTCAGAACATGAGAAAGAGTAGTCTTATTATAGTTTTCATTGCTCAGAACATATCTGGAAAGGTTCTGTTCCATTTAGCTTGTCACATTTTAAGAGAGACATTTACTAATTGCCGTATGTTAGCTACTTGAAGGAAGGGATCATGTCTTATGTATCTTTAAGTCCCTTTATAGCACCATACCTAACACCCTTTATTTAGGAAAAACTTGGTCAATGCTAGATAAATGGACGAGTAAACACATGATTATAAAACTATGACAGGGTGGGTATGAGTACAGAAGCCAGCTCTGGAGAAGAATAAGTGAAAAATTATTAATTTTTCTCAAATATTGTTTTATTTCAGAAAGCAAACACATGACAAATGGAGGTAAGCTCTGAAAAACAGAATTTGGGTTGCCATAAAAAGGAGCTTCATGGCAACGGGCACTGAAGCAGAATGTGGACAGAGGGGAAACTGCATTGAAGGTGTCAAACATGGTGTGAACGACCACAGGTCAGAGCCGACAGAGGGAATTTCCACATCGCGTGATGAGTCTGCCTACATAACTGTTTGGGTTAATTCTGTTGATAAATCTATGATGCTATAAGTGATCTCAGCATGTGAAAGTAATGGCAAACCTAGAATCTCTTGCAGAGTATTAATGGGGTGGAATTTATAGGATCTTAGAAATAATGCACACACATAACACACATATACCCTGCCCTCCCCACATTTTTCCTTTAGGAACTTTGTATTCAGGTTAACAGATAAGAAATTATTTGTAACCTACCTATTTGCAGGAGATGAGAATAATGAAAAAAATGTAATTCCTTTCACTTCATTTTTTAAATAATGAGAACTTTAAGGTAAAAACATGAAAAAGTCATTTGCAACACTAGTGAAACGATCATTAGGATACATGGTATGTGTACACACTCACTGAGATGCTGGCACATGGATCCTACCGTGTAGCTTTGGGGTTTCTTAATGTAATGCAAGCCTCTTAGTGTTTCATGACCAATTCTTTTGAAGAAGCCACCCAACTCTCAGGGCCTAACTTCTGCTGACTAAAGATAAACAACTGATTAGGGCTGAAACAACTCATCAAGTGCTTGACTGACAAGGAATTTTCACACCTGACTTATCCAATCAGTTTGTGTAGACAGAGCAAGGAGCACATGCCTGGAACAAAGTAAGGACTTCACATGTGCCTATAGTGATCACCATAACCCAAAATCTGGCTTGGAGATCTCACATCTTTACTAATCATTGTAGGGAAAAAAATGGTAACTTGATTTTTAAAAAATCATTTATGACCCCTATTTTTGTAAGAAGCATTAGTATTTTCTCCATGCTTACCAGATGTACAAACAGATCTCTCAAAGGAAACATTTTACATAAAATCTGGCATCAGGGACGCCTGGGTGGCTCAGTGGTTGAGGGTCTGCCTTTGGCCCAGGGCGTGATCCCATAGTTGTAGGATCGAGTCCCACATCGGGCTTCCTGCATGGAGCCTGCTTCTCTCTCTGCCTGTGTCTCTGCTTCTCTCTCTCTCTCTCTCTGTTTCTGTCTCTCTCTCTCTGTCTCTCATGAATAAATAAATAAATAATCTTTTAAAAAATCTGGCATCAAATTTGCAATAACGATCTAAAAACCCCCTATTCTACTAAGTCTACAAAATGGCATTGTAATTAAAATCTATTGATGGGTTAATATTTTCCAGGTATTTAACATGTGATTGTTCATTTAATCACTTGAGGATAACAGTGCTCCTCTTAGCACATCCTATTATAATCTCTATTTAATAGATAAGAGAGGCTTGGAGAATTTGACAAGTATATGAGAGAGTCACTTTCTCTTTTTATTTTGTAAAGAGTATTTTTCTCTGGAAAAAAACTGAAAGGATCTCCTGTCAGGCTGTATATCAGCATAAAAATGCAAGCAAAGAAGAAACAACAATTCAACATACAGGGCCTTTGGTAATAAAATCAGAGTGCCAGGAGGACTCTCTCAGTTGCTGAGTAGAGTCAAGAATTGCATCCCAGAGGAATGACATCAAATTCAAGAACTGAAAGCTACACTGCCATTATCCAAGCCTGCCATTGGGGGGAATGGGGAAGCACCAGGGATACAGAGAAGCCTGAACATGATGGCTGCAGAGTTTAGGGAGGTCAGGAATGTGAAGAGTTGTAGATGGACTGTGTAGATGTAGAGAGGGTAGAGAGACATAAACTGGGATAATAATCCATGGTAGAAGATCCCACAGGATGATAAATGCTATATGAATGAGCTTTGGCTCTCTACTAAGAAGTAGAAGAACATCTTCTTTTTTAAGTTTATTTATTTATCCATGAGAGACACAGAGAGAGGCAGAGACACAGGCAAAGAGAGAAGCAGGCTCAATGCAGGGAGCCCAACATGGGACTCAATCCCAGATCCTGAGATCCTGCCAAAGGCAGATGCTCAACCACTGAGCCACCCAGGTGTCCCAAGAAGAACTTTAAGCCAGTGGACATATGTGCATTATCAAGTGATTAAACCAGTTACTATATGGAGAAGAGCACAACCGGAGAGGTACTGGTAAAAAAAAAAATGTTCTGATGATAATCTAGAGGAAAAAGGATGTGAACTAACATAGTGGCAGTGCAAATGCAGAAACATTTGAGAAGTAATATTGTGTTCGTGAAGTAAAATTCACAGGATTTCTGATGGATGAGATGTGCTGGTTGAAAGAAAGCAAAGAGTAAAGGATGACACCAAAGTTGGCAATTGAGCAAATGAGATTTACGAGAGTTCTGGAACAGATAACAGACCTGACTATGGAAGCAAGACTTCTGAGCATCTCCAAGGGCCCCGCTGATGCTGGAGACCACGACTTTATAGTGGTCCCAATCTTCATGGAAGGGACATTTCTACACCACCAGTCAGTAGGGGGCAGGATACAGCACCGAAGAAGGCAGACTTATTTTTCTTAGTAAAGGGGATATTCCTGAATGAGCCTGACTTGAAGGCAGTGGGGACAGCGATCTGAAGGAATGACAAGACTCGTACTGAAGTGCTGGGCTGTGAAATTTAGATGAGTGAGAAAAAGAAGTGAAGAGAGAAGGAAGCTGGTAATATGGTGAAGTCAGGGGGGAACCTTGTTGAAGGTCCTTACAGTGTTGAGGAGTGCACATAATTAGATAAGAGAGCCAGAAGGATAGGAACTTGCAGACCGAGTGGAGTGTTTAAATTTAGGATTTTAAGAGGTGATAGAACCGTTCCAGGTGATAACAGTCTTGTAGGTTTGGGCGACTGGAAATGACTGAAGGAAAACCTCATTGGAGACAATGAGGAGAAGGGGCTAAGAGACCAGATTACTGGGTCGGTGGACATTAAAGCCATCCAGGGTGACTAGGAGACCGACCTGAAGTGGGGATAAAGGGTGTGGGCAGGAGTTGGAGCTTCACTGATGAAGACAGGATGAGCAGGAGGTTGGGAGGTAAGAGTAGTAAGAAGAGTGAGGGTTGGTATGGCAGCATCATGAGCCACAGGGGAGCAGGGATTATTACATTGATGTGTGGAAGTAATGCTCTGGAAGCATTCACTGGGGAGATCACAGGATGCCAATAGCCACCTCCAACTCCAGGGGTCCCTGGGTTGTGAAAAAATAAGCATCCTCCATTTGAGATGGCTGCAGGGAAACTGCCCTCAAGGGATAGTAAGGTGTCAGTGAAGATTGGGAGGTATTCAGGGAAGGATCTATGGGGAAAGAAAATTGTCCATAACAGAAGTAAGAAATACAGAGAAGAAGGAGGGAAGTTTTGGCAGTAGTGGATAGATGAGGCATTTGTGTCTGGGAAGAGGAAACACTGAGTCCCCTGAGTGTGAACACAGGGAAGGCTAGGTCAGGAAGGGATATTCCAACATGGGCTTTGAGAAACAATGACAGACATCTAAGGCATGGTGGATTTAAGGTTGGCTATTTTCTTCCCCAAAATGATGAATGTGCAAATCTAGTTTACATATGCTAAGGGTTTCGTGTGTAAAGGGTGTGTATCCTTCTCTGTAAGGGCAAAAGGAAGCAGAAGAGGAGCCCTTTAACACTGTTCCCCAGAAATGTTCTAAGCCAAAGTCTCAAAACGTGATGCAGAGCCTCACAGATGTGGTCAGCATGGGCCTACAACGTGGAGCTGGTGAGCACCTCATCACAAGGATTATGAACACGCTACATTCTGAAGCTCTGTAAAGGGACGTGAAGGCTATTTAAGCTCAAAGTCTGAGTCACTTGTAAACATTCATGGTCAACCATTTAATCACTTTGTTATGCTCCCCAACTTATTTTACCAATAGCTATAAAAGGAAGGAACTGAGGTGCAGTAGGATTCAGTTTAGCTAAGGACACACACTGACCGCAGCTTGATCAAGTGGGAAAAGATGAAAAAAAACAAAACACAACAAAAAACCCTGTGAAACGGAGTCATAAAATACCCAACTCTGGGAATGGCTGGGGTTATTAGTCAGGGGCAGGGTGTCCCACATGTTTCTGAATGCCCTAGAGCTTCACTCCACTGCATTCACTGATGCTATAAGCATGTATGAAGCTTTAGGAAACCCAGTTAGGAGAAACAATGAGGAATACAAAATAGATGATTATGTCGCTGTGAATTATATGTATCTGGACAAACAAGCAATCCGAAGATTGAGGATCACTTAACTGAAGTATACACAGGATACAATCGTGCTGAAAGGGCCAGGGTCATAGGCGTGGAAGCGGGCTGTGGGCCAGCAAAAGCTGGAGGTGAAACAAATGGAATCTTATAAGTTGAGTGGGTGGTCATAAGCTAGAAATGGAAAGAAAGGGCCTTCTGGAAAAGTGGAGCATCGGCAGCACAGAGCTGTGCAACATTGTGGCCCACTGGGGGGATGGGATACAGTTCCACAGGGCTCCAGATTTAGGGGTGAGGAGAGAGAGAGAACAAACTGGAGTGGAAAGAAGAGACATGATTTGAAGGACTCACTAGGACATGGACTTATCCTATAGGTAGTGGAGATTTTGAAGGATTCTGAGCAGGAGAATTACTTGACTGGATTTTCAAAGGTAGAAGGAGCACGAGTTGCATTATGAATATGAATGTGACATCTGAAATACTCTAATGCTAATTGATATTTATAATAATGAGTTTTAATTAAGGTAAACCATATCCGTGAAAGCCTTTGAACATATGGAAATGTATAATGTTTAAAGAAATATTTCTGAAAGTTTTAATAAAAGTGTCTCGATCCAAATGTGATTCTATTTCAAAATTTTAAGTTTAAAAGAGCACACTATCATTGTTTGGAAATTCACTTACAAAAATATCTTTTTTCCCCGGTAATGCTGAACGAAGGACTGTTTTCATATGGTGCTCTGAACTGAGAGCAAGCAAAAGAAAATGTTATGACATGTCCTAAGGGTCTTCAAAAGGTTGTCCAGTCAGCATAATAGAGAGGAAATGGCCAACTGTTTTCTGCAACATTGCACTTTAGAAATAGCTAACTATACACAAGTTATGAATGTTCATTGCCTGGAAAAAGTATTTGGACCATTAGTAATAACTATGTCTCCAGATTCACCCAGATTTCCACTTGGTTAAAGTCACTCAGCATGATTTTCTCATATTCATATCTCATTATGCAATGACCTCAGAGGCCCTCAGCGTATGGCTCTCCCCAGGAGGAACCACCACCAACGGAAACAATTTATCCATCATTGAAGAAGAGGCAGCCATGAAATGAGCTGTGAGCGTGGCCTAGGTTACCTTTCCTACGGTATCTGCTTTAGGTTGTGAGTTTTCCACCGACCAGGAATGAAGCACGGGGTCATCAAGGTCCCATGGAAAGATACATCACTGGACTACTGGGAAATTTCTCTGAAACGCCAGCCTTGAGAATCAACAGTTTTGCTGGTGACATCAAAACTTGCTGACATCCCTTTAGGGGAATATTTCATCAAGTGATCATAAACAGCATGTTATAAGCATCAGAGTTTGAAGATAACAATGAGATGAGTATCAATTCTAGAAGGTTAGTGAAACAAAAACACTAGTTGGAACAAAACACTAGCTGTTAGTAGCAGGTAATTTTTAGGTCAAAATTTCATCAGATATCTATACATTAAGTAGAGGGCATAATGCATGAACTGAACAAAGTGAATTTCAAATTACTGTCTCTCCTGATGTCTTAGCAATTGTTATGTGATTCAGTTACTTGATAAACTGTCCAAGATATCGAAGGACATAAAGTTTGGGGTGAACAGTGCCCAGCTTCAGTAAATTTATAATCTGGTTGGGATGACAGGATGTCCCATGTGCACATATTGAATGTTTCTGTTTCCTGTTCCCTCCATTCATTTTCTTCATTTCTTATAAGTTTTCTCTTCTTTCTCAGCAGAAATCATAGCTATTCTAAATAGGCTAGTAACCCCAGTATTATCAGCTAACTTAGTTACTATGAAGGGGAAAATTTATTTACACGAACATTTGGGAAAATGAAATAAAAATTTTTAAAAAATCTTAACAGCTTTTCCTAGTCTGATCTTGTATTTTCTGGAGGATAGTGACATTGACTCATGATTGGGTCTAATGCTTCAGATACTACATTAGCTCTGGCAAAAGCTACCAGTAATCTACTACTCATGCTCATTTAATCTCATTCTCTCTTTGTGAAGTGCAGTAGATGTGTGCAAAATAACTCTGAAGGTTTGGTAATGCAGAGAGGAACCACAGAGAACATAACCAATTCATCTGTCAGGACGCTTTTATGATTCTGAGCCTATGGACAGCCAGCAACAGGGTTCTCCTTTCAGTGGGTCAAACAGTAATATGCTATCACATTGGTATGAACCCATAGCAGGCGAGGAGACACATAAAATTGGATATGCTGAACAAAGAAAAGATCAGAATGTCCAAGGAAGGAAGAGAGGAGATAGGGATGTAAGTAAAGAGAGAAGACAGGCAGATACAAGTGGACAAGCCTAAAAAAAAAAAAAAAAACATGAAAGAAAGCAAAGAAAAATAAGAAAAGTTAAAAATAGTGGGTGTGATTGAGTTGTATGTAGAAACTCTCATGTATTCTTTTTAAATTTATAATACATCTATTTCCAAAAAAGACC
The DNA here is from genome assembly GCF_905146905.1 of Nyctereutes procyonoides. Lineage (NCBI taxonomy): Eukaryota > Metazoa > Chordata > Mammalia > Carnivora > Canidae > Nyctereutes > Nyctereutes procyonoides. The sequence goes on from NW_026575120.1 coordinate 29,642,448, forward strand.
TGGGGAAGATTTCTAATAAACTTCAGGTGTATACTAGAACCATCCATATACAGGTCAAGGAAACAGGAGTCATAAGAAAAGAGGCAGAAGTGATACATAATCTAACAAAGGAAGCCTCTACAATGGGAATCAAAACTTGACTCTAAATTTGAGGTTCCCAATAGCTAAAGGAACTACACCCACATACACGTTCACTTAGAGAGAGAGAAAGAGAGAGAGAGAGAGAGAGCAATATAACAAATTTTCAATTTCCCTAAATCCTGAACTGTAATAGGGATTTAGCTTTTGTATCTTTGTGTGAAGATCCCCATATAATATAGTAAATTGCATTTTTAGTGGCTGTTTACAAAAACATAGATGGGAACTTTATATGCTATAATATAAAAAATGAAGAAAAGCTTAAAAATGAATATTTATGGAAAGAAGATAAGTAAAAGGGGAAAATGTGAGGAAAAAATAAACTTTGAAGTGGAATGTACATAAAGAGGAAAATATAGAAAAAATGGAAGAAAATATTTTGAGAACTCTAAATGTAGCAATACCCACTCAAAAAAAAAAAACAAAAAGAGAATAGGCATAAAATAAATCTTCAACTGAAATGAGTAACATGGTCCTCAAAATCCATTTCTTAAGGGTATATTATAGATGAGATTCTTTAAATACCCGGAAAAAAATCACCACACCTTCTTCAATGAAATCCAAAGCAAACCCAATATAGCATGAGGGCTTCTCTAGAGAGGATAGCGTGGTATCCAAAATGAGGACTGAGAAACAGATTAAGACATAGAAGGGAAAGTCTAGTGGAGTGTGTTCTTATTTTTATTTATCATTATTCTTTTCAAGACAAAATTTGATTTCAAAATGATGCAGCTGTGGTTCAAATTGAGATGCTAAAGATGGCAGATCGGATTTAATTTATATGCTTACATTTTGATATAATGACCAAGATGGCAATTGTAGTGTAAAAGGAAAGTGAGAACACCATTCTCTCCAATAAGAGGCACCTAGACCAGATGAAAGAGAGAATAATACAGTCATGATTCCTATAAATAGGACCTACACCACCGGGTTAGATCATTCGTTACTCTTTTTTTGTAGACCCTTACCCTTTTAGATCCAACAACAAAGAAGAATCTACAATGGGCCAGGCTTGGAGATGGATAGAATTTATATAAAGATGAATATGACACAGTCATTAGGCTACATACCTAATTCCTCCTGGCTTCTGTTTCTGAGAGGCTACGATTCTCCAATACACATTTTAGATTATCTCACAGGAGCAAAAATAAAGGTTTCTTCTTTTCAAAATGTCTCCTGATTTGGAAAACATAATTGTGCTTGCCACATTTTCTGTTGTTTAGTGTCATGCTGCACTGAATTCTCAGAGCTAGTCATCGACAGTGTGGATGAGAATTCTGACACAAAGAATAATAGTAGGCATTTCTTTGCCTGCCTTCCTCCCTGAGATCCTGAGGATTTTGCATCACTCCCAACATAATCCTCTCTTGATTTATCAATTTGGGCCAGAAGCTGGAACTTGTTGACATATGTGGGTCTCCAGAAGAAACTCCCATTGAGAATTTAGGACATTTCTCAATCTTCTGATAAAGAAAACCATATTCCAGTACTTCAAAAAGTCTTGGGAATTCTTCTTAATAATACACGTGACGCGAAGTGAGATCAATATGCCCCAATTACTGATCACTTCAATTTAAAACCTATCAGTCAATTCAGGGAAGGTAAATTAGTCACGTCAATGATTCATTATAGTCTCAAGCACTTGAAAATTGAACATACTTTTCTCAGTGAATTATTCAGTAAATTAATCTCATGGTGTGCATGCACGGCCTTAATTAATTAATCCCACTGAACCGGAGATTGATAGTGCATGAATGTACTTTGTGACTTTAAGCAAGTAATAAAACTTTACTAAGGCATCTCTCCTTCTATTCAGCTTTCCCTCTACTCTCAAAATGAGCCTTGCAATAACTACACATCCCTTTTCTGAATCAGATCTCTCTTCTCCCCAGTACATCCCTTACAGGAATGAGCTGAACGTGGCAGTAGGAACCTGTAGCTTGGTTAATGGTGCTGACTCTTAACAGTTTGTAAGTCACACTCTGGACGTAGTGCGGACACTATGGTGGGAGCGGTAATACTTCCCACTAGACCACTAGGACATCACATAGAATCTCCATTCTTTGTTCTGAAACGAAATGAGCAATTACCTAAAAGAACTACAAGTACCCAAGGACTGAACTGGCCATTCACTCAGCAGAGTCTACTTCATTATAATAACCAACATTTGGATGTGACTTCCAATTTACCAAAACACACCACTTTCATGATCCCATTGGTTCCCTTACAAGAGTTTCTAACATGGGATATAAGGTACATTTGATTAATATTTCTATTTTATAAATGAGGAAACCGAGGCTCCAAATCCCACTGCTTATTAGAGTTCTCCAACACGCCATCAAGGGAACACTTGAAGCTGCAAACACCATGTTCCTTTTGTGTAATTCTGTCTCATTTTACGTGTTTTAATGGGGCTTGTTCTGAGTCCTTTCATGGGCTGCTCCAGGTGCAGGTCATGACGCTCCTACTGGATTCTGCTCAGAAGTGGGAGCGTGAAGTCATTCCCAGGTGGGGGTCCAAAGTGCAAGCCCTTCAGGATCCTCCAGAGAGCTCTGCTCCGCCTTTCTGAAGCAAGCAGGCTGACAAGCTTATTCTTTTACTAACCACTATAAAATGCAATAACAAATGGAAGCCGTAATTGTTTTTCTTCCAAATATAGCCTTTCCTTGGATGCTGGTTTATCAATCCTTTGCAATCAGCTAGGAGGTAGGTGAGTCTGGGGTTGCCACTTCAGTGATTGCATAATCAATTGAGAAAAAATTGCATGAATTGGGAACTAGACTAACAATTGGAACAGTAATGAAGCGAAATACAAGGAAGCAGAGGGAAGTGACTGCATGTGTATTTACGGAATCCTGATGCAAGACAAGAGATTGAGTTAGGCGTGAGAGGAAAGGAGCTAAAGTCAACTTTCACCTGTATTTTGTGTGATCTTTTGCAAAAAGGTCTAGACTTTTCATTCAGTATCTCGAAATGGTATCTAATGCATGACCAGATACTGAATGAACAGCATGGCACTGCTCTTGGCACAACAGGCTGCCAATCCGGATATAATTTCTGCGTTCAGAAATGAGTTTTGGGAAATAAGCCTAAAGTGAGTAATATACTGTAATGGAAAAAGAAAGCCATTTGCCATCAGTGCCTCAGAGCTGCTACCTGTACATTTGGTCGTTTCTCTGAGATTTTTATATAGTAATTTATAATAAATGTATAATTAATGCATTAAGCTTCTAAAAAATATCTAGCTAAAGGAGTATTTGTGATCTGTCCAAATACTTTCATAATATAAAACAGACTATTCTATGAATGTACAAACATACATCAAAGATATTGTAGGTTCTGTTCCAGACCACTGCAATAAAGTGAGCTTCATGATCTTTTAAAAATAATACCCACTTCATAGCGTTGTTTTGAAAATTAAACCACTAAAGTGATAAGCACTTAGTGTGCACATAGAAATGGTAGCTGGTTTTGCTGAAATGGTCTTCAGCAAAATGAGATTATATTACAGCGCCCCAGTCTATGAGAGCAGAGACTCAGCTCTATTTGCTGTGGGAATAAGCTGAGAAGGAAATCTCCTCAAAAATAGACAAATGTGCTCTAGAGACCTCCTCCAGAAACAGACTCCTCCAGAAACTGAGAGATTACTTCAGCAAAATTTCCAAAGATTTGTGTTTTTACTCCTGAAAAAGGATTCCTTCAAACAACTCCTTCTCGTACAGATAGAAAGCTGATATTTTGCCATTTCTTGGATAACAAATAGGCTAATCCATAATTTATTCTATTTCTATTCTAAATCTTTCAATCAGAAAGATGCCGGCCACAAAGAAGGTGGTCAAAAACATGTATCGTTATACAGACATACCTCATTTTACTGTTCTTCACTTTGCTGCACTTTGCAGACACCATGCTTTTTACAAATTGAAGGTTTGTGGCAACCCTACATCCAGCAAGTCTGTTGGTGCCCTTTTCCCAGAAGCATTTGCTCACTACACGTCTCAGTCTCACATTTAGGTAATTCTCACAGTATATCAGGCTTTTCCATTATCACTGTATTTGGTGAGCTGTAATCAGTGATTATGACTTGCCGCAAGCTCTGATAATGGTTAGCATTTTTTTTGGCAATAACGTATTTTTTATTAAGGTACAGACGTCGTTTTAGACATAATGCTATTATTGCACAATTAGCAGAATACAGGATAGTGCAAAGCTAATCTCTGCGTGCACTGGAAAACCATAGGATTCATTTTGCTCACTTTATTCTGATTGGAACTGAACCTACAATATCTCTGAGTATGCCTATAAATTAATAGAGCAGTGTGTTTTATATTATGAAAGTATTTAAATAGATGTTGAATACTTACCAAGTTAGGTATTTTTCAGGAACTTAATGTATTAATCACAAATTCATTGTAAGTTAATATATAAAATTCAGTTTTCCACTTGCGTCCTAGGTTTTTCTCCTCTTTCTTCCTACATACTAGTGGTGAACTAAATAAAACTATAATAGTAACATAAAACTTACTGAGGCTTATTATGTGCCAAGCAACATGGCAAGCTCTCTGGCTGATTGTGTCACGTATCCCACATAGCAACCCTGGGATAGGTGCCCTTATCACCCCATTTACAGAGGATGAAACTAAGGTGTAGATAAATATTATGTGTGTTGCTACTAAATTTACTTAGTCACCTAGGAGCTTTGTAGTAGTAATAACATAAATCTACCTGTTTCAGTCATCTTTTAAAAATTAATATGGTATTTCCATGGGATAACTTACACTCTAGTCCTGTTTCTCATCAAAAAAACGAACACTTTGGGGGCTCCAGGGTGGCTCTGTTGATTAAGAGGTCTGACTTTTGGTTTTGGCTCAGCTCCTGATCTTGCAGTTATGGGATCCAGCCCCACATTGGGCTCTGCACTCAGCACAGAGGCTGCTTCAGTTCCTTTCACCCTCTCCCTCTGCCCCTCACCACTCTCATGCCCTCTCTGTCTCCTGAAAATAAATAAATAGAATCTTAAAAAAATAAGAACACTTTGGGGCATCCGGCTGGCTCAGTTGGAGGAGCCTGTGACTCTTGATCTCAGGGTCATTGAGTCTGAGTGCCAGGTTGGAGGTTTATATAAATAAATAAAACTTAAAAAACTGAACAAACCCACTTCTTGTGGTAATGCCTTTAATACTTCACAAGCAATGGAAACAGAGGTTCTGGGTGCAAGTCTCAGCTTTGCTACCTGATGAGATAGGGGAGACCTTCTTTTTTTTTTTTTTTTTTTTTTAAATTTTATTTATTTATTTATTTATGATAGTCACAGAGAGAGAGAGAGAGACAGACATAGGCGAGGGAGAAGCAGGCTCCATGCACCGGGAGCCTGACGTGGGATTCGATCCCGGGTCTCCAGGATCGCGCCCTGGGCCAAAGGCAGGCGCCAAACTGCTGCGCCACCCAGGGATCCCTAGGGGAGACCTTCTATGTGAACTTCATAGTTGTTTCTGCCAACACAGAGTGACAATACTATTAGGCGTGATGAAGACAGTGTGCTGAGAAGTCGGGAAGAGGGCATGAGGTCCCAGTTCCCTCGGGACAGGAGGCAGGGATTTATTATCTTTTTATCTCTCAAAGCAATATTTTTTCCCTGCTATGACACACATGGGTCAGTGAAGGGACATTCCCTTGGGCATGCTTGGAAATTAAAGGCAATAAATATAATTCTACTTTTTCTCTCATTCAAGTGAGTATGCTACATTGCAAGTGACTAAGATGAAAATACATCTTTTCTAATGTATTAAGAAAGGAAACAAGTCCCAGATTTTTGTCCCTAAAATATCACTGTCTATAAATTGTGAAACGTCAAAAATTGATGGAAACACAACAGGGAATCTAAGCTAACTTGTGGTATGAACCCAATAAATATTTGTTAAATTGAATGTATTTCGAAGGAAGAAAGAAGTCAAACAATTATTTTATTCCTTGACAGCATCAATATCAAAGAAGTAAATATTTAAACCATAAAAACTATAATGTTATTGAATAAGGCTCAGAAATATTTAATTGTATTTTCTTTGATATTACAAATTCTTTTCCTATAAAATGCTTCTCATAGGAAGGTATGAAAATTATAATCTATGTTTCAATCATATTTTTATTGAGGACAAAATTTTAACAAAGAAATTATTGTAAAGAATATGAGAAATTGCCATTATCCCATTACAGCATCCTTACCTTATTTTATTTTTTGAAAACATCGTCTATAGATATTTAATATGGTTGTAATATGTAAAAAAAAAAGATGGAAGAAATTTGTGGATGGCAGTTAAGAATGGAGTGGGATCTACTGAAAAAGCAGGCCTCCTTATCCATAGAATATCTAAAAATCTGCCTCTAGACTTGTTCTAAGGCCCTTGGGTGGCTCAGTTAAGCATCAGCCTTTGGCTCAAATCATGATCTCTGCATCCTGGGATCAAGCCCCCCATTGGGCTCCTTGCTTAGTGGGAAGCCTGCTTCTCCCTTAGTCCATTACTCCACTTATGCTCTCTCTCTCTCTTTCAAATAAATAAAAATCTTTAAACATAAAAAGACTTGTTGTAATCCATGTGAATAAGAATATCATGTATTGAGGAGAAAAGTGAAGGAAAAAAGTAATCAGATTGATCTGAGTCATAAATATTATGGAAAAAAACACAAGAAAATTCAATATATAAACTGGTTTGAAAATGGGGAAATTGAATTAAGACATTTTATAGCTACATTTTAACGAGTTGCCAAGTGTTACATGTAACCAAGTACAATCATTCCACTTCCTTCCTCCTTCCTCCAAACCGGCGTGGTAGGTAAAGATACTGCCTGGGGATCCAAATAAATTGCCATCAGCGCGATGTGGTGGTGGGGAACATGGCTTTGATCCCAGCGGTGCCAGAAACTACATTGTATGACTTTAGGCGAGTTACTTACCAAGCATTTTGATCTGCAATTTCCTTAAATTTAAATGGGGAAAAATAATAGTATCTAATTAATAGAGTGGTTGTATATGTAAAACACTTAGTCAAGTCATTAATGTAAGGTAGGCACTAAACAAATGTCATCTTTGCTTTCTGTTGTCGATTCTGTTGCTGTTATGTTTAAGAAGTGGCCAATCCAAAATGTTGTATTAGATATATTATTAGATATTATATTTTTGACTATGATGTTAGCTATGTGAAGGGACAAAACATCAATTTAAGCCCGTATCATTGCTGAAACCCATTTTGTTTGCTGAATAAAAACATTTACTTCTCTAGGAATGAATAATGTAGCATCATTGCACAATATTATTTACTCTTAAGTAAGGCTATTTATTATTGTTGTTTTTAAGATTTTACCCATTTATTCATGAGACACACACACACACACACACACAGGAAGAGATAAAGGCAGAGGGAGAAGCAGGCTCCATGCAGGGAGCCCAATGTGGGACTAGATCCTGGGACTCTGGGATCTCACGCCCTGGGCTGAAGGCAGATGCTCAACCATTGAGCCACTCAGGCATCCCAAGGTAAGGATATTTGGATGGGATTGATCAGAAATAGCTAAGTTTTCTTTAGAAGAGACTGAAACTATGAGTAGTGCCACTATAGAGTAATAGAATTTGTATATCAGAACAACTAAATTATTGAACAAAACAAAATTAAAAACACAACATTTGGAATGACAACTGATTGACTGTAATTTGAATAATTTGGAATCCCCCCCCCTCTCTCTCATACACCACTTAATTTTAAGTAACTGAACCAAAACTTAAGAATCATACAATCAGAAGTACAGAACCCCTTGTCACCAACAAAATATCGTAGCACAGAAAAATAGTTAACAATAATAAAGTAGATTCAAGTTTTCAAAGATGGCACCACGCTACCTTTTGAAAGGAGAGAGAGTGATGGCAGGTTTAACTGTGCATAAGAATCTGCACACCTCCAATCATGTTCCTTTTTACGTCCTTCTTAGTAAACACGAAAGGCTTTATTCTGAGAATCTCAATGATGAAAAGAGATTTGCAGTCTTCATACCTTACAAAGGTGACAGGTGTAGTAACTGAGCCAATAGAGCATTTGATGCTTTCATATAAGGACCTTAAAGTTCTGAAAGATGATTCAAAATCCTGTGCAAGATCTATCAAATTGCAACAATAATTACTTTGCTTCAATTTAAACTCCCAGAAAATAAGGAAGCATTAAGGTCATGTGGACACAGAATGTTTCTAAAAGAAGCAATATGTGCTAGATGCTAATTAAAATCTGAGTGTTTATAAAGTCATTACACCATGTACAGAACTGGGCAATACTTTAAATATGAAGAACAAAATGATTAGGGAGGCATCTGCTTGAATTACCTAGAGAATCTGAACGCAATGTTGTCTTTGGTCTTTCCTACTTTACCTACTTGCCTAGCCCTTAGCCCCAGCCCAGCCCTTCAGCATGGCTAAAAGTCAAATTTTTCAGCTATTAAATATACTCAGCTCTTGGAGTGTGTGTAATTTTATCTTGCAAGGAAAAGTTATTTAATCCATAACCTGTCTTTTACTCACTGATGGTTATACTCTGCAAAAGACCCGGTATGAGATTATTTCAGTATCTTAAAATCAGCCTTTCTCTGATAAAAATGGTTGCTTATCCATGTGTCCTTGAGAAATAGATACAAACGTGTGTGTGAACTGAGGAATTGTATCTAAAGCTGTACACTCAGGTAGGTTTGTGTCTGAAGCTCTCCACAAACATGTCTGAAGAACATGAGTTTCAAGAATGTGTTTAAATTGCATATGTATGTGTATATGTCTATAAATGTGTATATATGCATAGATCTTCTTGGGATGCAATTTAGCATGATTATAAACCTGAATTCTGCAGCTGAATCTTCTGCATTCAAATCCTAGGATCAACATTTACAAGCTGAGTGACCTTGAGCAAGTTATTTAAACTCTCTTTGCCTTAGTTTCCTCATCTATGGAGTGGGCATAAAATGTCTCCTACTTCCATTGAGTCATAACAAGGATTAAATACTCTTTTAAGTCATAGTCCTGGCCCATAGTCATCAGTAAAAAATATTTGTCTATTATTATTTCTTCCAAAGGAAAGGATACATGCTGAGAAATATAAATGTGCTTGGCATGTATGTATCAGAGAACAACAGTACCTGTACCTATACCTTGCATGCATTTACCTCCTCACCCCTCACTCAGTAAATGTTGGCACCTTCTCTGCCACTGGAAGTGATCAGTGAGCCCAGAGTAATTCAGGAGTCAAGGTGAGGAAATTCCAGTGAAAATCCTATGTGCCCCTGGCTAATCAGCCTATTAAACATATTAGCACACAATTAGCACACATGAAAATAAAGTAGAAAATCTAGGCAAAGATTTATCACCTCCTTGGGAAAACAAACTTGAAGCTCATAATTCAAAATAATTTAAAAACTTCCTTGTTCAATGTCAGTGTAGGTGGCTCTAGCATTTCAAATTCTGTGTCTATCAAGGTGATCTCATTCATGTAATAGAGGCACAGACTTATCTTTGCTCTTCCAAGTTTACTCTCATATATATACTTCACCTCTTCCTTTCATAGATATGCACAGAATTGGAGACAGTAAAAATAAATTTTCTGCTTATAAATTTTTACAGCCTATTCATCAACAAAATAGCTTACATACGCAGATAAATATAATGACCCTGTCAAAAATTCCACTTTGAAAATCAGGATGGGCTTGCTCATTTTGAAAAAAAAAAAAATAACACCAATTGTTCAAAATTTAGTCAATATATATAAGCACACTGCTATGATCAAAAAGAAGAGAAGAGATGAAAATTTGTCAGTGCTTACTCATTAATCAGAATGCCCAAGTCCACCTAATGTGCCAGGATAAATGCATTTGCCTCTGCCTCCAACTGTTTCCGTTTTCCAAATTACAGGTTTGTAAAATGTTCACCATGATCTACACTCAAAAAGCCAGTTTATAAAGGCTATCATAATACTGTCTGAAAATACATTTGTTTAGGAATAAGCACAATTACTTCCGCCTTATCTTACTCTGCCTTTGATTCAAAAGTGCTGAAGCATTGAGGCAGCATTGCTCCATGCAGCAGCTTACTCGAGGCTCGACTGTCCTGTCCCCCCAAAAGAAGGATGATGATTAAAACTTTAAGGTCATAAAGTTGTTTCGAAAATTAAATGAGATAATGAACAGAAAGGGCTTAGAGTTCCAGGCATTTATTGAGTCCTCAACCATTTAGTAGCTATTATTTTTCCTATTCTCTCTCTCTAAAATGTTCTTTTCCCATTTCCCCAGTAGGAAACTGATATTTACACTTCAAGCATAAACCCAAGTGATTCCTTTGTAAATCCTTCCTGACATCTCTGAGGAAGTCAAGCAGACTTTTTCCTTGTGGAGACATTGGGAAACATCACTATGGAAAGAACCGACACTGGGAGAAGCCATAAGGAAAATGTGATAAGAAATGGATTTTTAAGCTGCCCTGGGTCAAGAGCTTGGGGAGCTCCACTTTCTCTTTCCTGAATCCCCAATGGCATCTTCACTGTCAGAGATTGAACTTCTGGGATGGAAAACGGGTGGGGGGACGGAGCGGTTTACACAATTTGAGACAATGTCGGACTGAGATATTTTAGTTGGAAGATCTGGATCCTCTATTCTCTTTGTTCTGTAACAGGCCTATTACAAAAGCTGGCTCTCGCCTCAGAGGGAGGTACAATGGGGCACATTAAATTTCATTTTAAGAATTTACTCCTTCCAGGAAATAGACCAAGTTGGGGTTCAGGGTAAAATGGAGGAACAGAAATATCACTGACTGTACCCCTGTTTGCATGGGGTTTTTTTTTGTTTTTTTTTTTTTTTGTTTTTGTTTTTGTTTTGTTTTTACCAATCTGGACATCAAACAAAGCAAAGTGCTCAGAATATTTCACACAAAAATTCATCCAGTCCAATGACAGATTCAAGGTTCTGGTGAGGCAGCCTTCCCTAGTTCTGGCCCAGAGAGGAAAAGCAACTGGTGTTCCTGCCTCCACGTTTATGAACAGAGTCAGAAGCACTTACAGTCTTGATGGGATGGAAGATTGTGGATTTGAGATTTTCATAGTCATCTAAGATATTCAATATTCTATTGAAGGCAAGAGAAATATCCACACAGATATGCACTGGCTCAGGAAATAGCAAGTTCATTAAAATAAAGCTAAATATTTAAAACCATTTCTCAAGAGACTGAATCAGACCTAAGAATTTAGAAATAGAGAGATCCTGCTAAACAATGCTTGTAATCATAGTTTAACCAGTGAAGCAAGGAGTAATAAAGTAATGGCAATAGAGTACAAGGCAACTGATTGAAAATATTGGAAAAAAGAAAACATGTATAGAAGTATATGAATAATACAGAAAATACAAAATTGAATAGCAATCCTTTCACTCTAAATCCTCACATGATATCACGAAAGCTCTGAAACTGAGTGTGAACTAAGCAAACACTAACACAAAACATTACATTTCATCCTTGGCTTTGATAATTACCGCAAAAATAATGACAGCATGTAATTTTTCAAAGTAAAACTAAGAGCTAATTAAATTTTGAATACAGACTTAGACTCTGAATCATTATTTTGAAAAAGGGCAAGAGTTGAGAAGGCAAAACATGGAGAAATGAGACATAAAGGAAGGATAAAATGAAAGCAGACAAAAATGCAAGAGGAGACAATGTGAGAGGATTAAACTACTAATTTAAAAGCAAATACCTGGGGCACCTGGTTTGCTCAGTTGGTTAAGCATCCAACTCTTAATTTTGGCTCAGGTCATGAACTGAGAGTTGTGAGATGGATCCCTGCCCCAGGCTGGTCTCTGTGCTCACGAGGGTTTCAGTTTTAGATTCTCTCCCACCCTCTCCTGCTGCCCCCACCACTGCACTCACTTGCATGCTTTCTCTTTCTCAAAAAACAAAATAAAAGCAAATACAAACCCAGCTATAGCCTCATCAGAAGAAACCGACCTGAATAAAATGACACAGGGAATTTAAAAATAAAAGGACGGCACATGTTTCCCAAAGTAAAAGAGGAGAGGTAGTAATAGTAACTGCATATGAACCAGAATCACAAGCAAAAGGTTTTAAACAAAACAGAGAAAATATTAATAATTAATCATGTATAAAATATAAAATATGTAAAAAACCCACCCTACTATAATTTGACCAAACACAGTAAGTGCAAGAAATGCAAATATTGCTACAGATTAGGTATATTTTTAAAAATGGGGGAAAAAAACAAAAGGAAATGAATAACATTATGAATATGGGGAATTAATATAATTATAATGTAGGGAATGAATATAAATATACTGTAGTATGTACAATATAAATATAATGTAGGTGCAACCAACTCTCTTTAATAAAGAATACAATCTTTTCAATTACTCAAATAATTCAAAAACTGAGAACAATCTCAAAGAATAGACATTATAAGGCCATATTTCTAACCAAAGTGCAATCAGAAATTTACAAGACAGTTTAAAATAAGAACAACAAAAGCAACAAATATTTAACATTTAAGGTATTAAAAACTAATGTGACTATTGCATTAAAATAAAAGCCACAATTTTCAACAAATGCTATTTGTGTTAAACATTGATTTTTGCTAGCATTGTACTGCACACTTATAAATACATTATCTCACTTAATATTGCAAAGCATTATAAGGTAAGTATTTTTGTGACGAATTACAAATGAAGAAACTTAATGAGTTAAAATTCTTTTCACAATATGTGCAGAAATCAAACCCAAGCTTGCATTGTTCCAGTCCCATGTTCTTATTAACCAGGCTATATTTTAAATTTTTAGATGAGACCAAAGCAATTGTTGGAGACAAAGTCAAAAGTCAATGTTCTCAGTACTAAGCAAAAAGGATTTTAAAAAGGAGTAAGTGTTCAACTCAGGAAGTAATGAGAAGAAGAAAAACAAAGATCCCCATGGAATCAGAATGAAGTATCTACAAAAATAAATAGTACTCTATAAAAGCAAAAGAAACAGAATTAAGAAAATTAAAAATTCACAAAAGTCTGGCACACCTTACCACAAGAGCATGAGAAAAAATATGACTAAAACTAGGAAAAGAAAAAGATAATAATAGTTTTGGAGAATAAGGTTTAACAGAATCATATGCACAATTATTTGATAAAAACTGTTAAGCATTTTTATAACATAATCAATAGGGAATCCATAATCTACCAAAATTAATGAATGAAGATATATAAAATATAAATAATCAAGAAGTTTGGAAAGAATTATAATCGATTTTTTAAATTTTGCAAAAAAGAATTTGAGCTTTTTATCAAAAGTTTTATAGGTTGGCCATTCCAATACTTAAAGAGTTGATAATCCTCATGGTCTATAAATTCTTCAGCAGCATAAGGGAAAAGTGGAAGCCACCAATTAATTTTATATAATCAGTATGATTCTGATACAAATATGAACCAAATAAAATGCAAAAAAATTTTAAAAAACTTTGAATCAATCTCAGTTATGAATGTAAATGCACAAAGTTTTGGTAAAAGAGTAGCAAATGGAATTCAACAGTACATTTAAAGAGAAATTTATCATGACAATTAAAGCCACCGAATTTGGAAATGTATTAATATTATGAAAACACATCACAAAACAGTCCCTAGCAAAGGGAATGTGTGTATGTGTACGTACACACACATAAAAATCCCAAAGCATTAAAAACAAAATATTTGATAAAAGTCATCCTTAATATCATATATATTACCTGCCTTAAATCAAACCTCAATGCCATATTATTGGTAAAAGATTAATAGAATTCCTATTAAAATATAACAAGAATTGATTGCTTCAACATCACTGTTTTATAACAATACCATTGTTATATTTAGTTTTATAACATTAATATAAAACATTAAATTTAAAAAGATGTTAAATAAAAACAAGGAATATATTTATTGCAAAGCAAGGGACATTTTTCATGATTTGTAATAAAAGTGTAATGCAGTATTTATAAATAATATATATCAAGTCCAATAAATTAGAATTTTTTTTAAAAAATCCAGTTTTATAAGCTAGACTCACCTTTTACTAAAAATCCTTCTAGACATAATTAAAATCTACAAGTAAATATTTTACTTATACCCTTGTTTCAAACTAACTTTTATAAAGATAAATTTTTTCCATACTTCTTTCCATCCTCATAGGGTACATTATGAAGCACGCTTTAGGAATACCTACAAAAATAACATGTATTTTGATGCAGAGGTGGGAAGTTTGTTCCCATTTTGGAAAGAGGAAAAAGTAAGATTTCCTTTTGAAGATATACATAAATGTTATGGAAGACACCAATTGAATCCCTGGGAAGATTGGGTTAGAAGTGTCCGCTGCTCGTGAACAGCTCAACAGCATGGAGTCCTCCAGGTTGGTGTATCTCTAAACGTGACCCACCTGGAGATCCATGGTGTCGAACAATGAACTTTGCACACCAGCAAGGTCTCCATAAAGTGAGGGAGCTCCTCTTCACCATCGTTGGTTGAAGAATACACAACCTGCATCTACACTAACCCAAATAAAGTTCTGTCCTTTGTCTTCTAGAATTTCCTCCATCCATTTAAGCTCCCGGCCTGGACGCATGCTTCCCAGAATCCAGATTAATCCTGAGTTGGACAGTTTGCCTTTGCTAAAGAAAAATGAACATGGAAACTAGCAAAAAATTGCAGTCTGTGTCTACTTTCTCCTAAGGGTCCAAAGAGTACATTATTTGGGTTGCTGTATAACAAACATAAAATTGTACTTGGTGGCCAAATATATACATCTTGAGGTGGAATGTCAAAGTTCAACGGATATGCTTCTGTTTGCAGTTGTTACCTATACTTAACACGGCGGAGAAAGGATGCCCAGCTAATAGTCATGTTTAAAAACTGACCTGGGGTTGCACCACAATGAACTTCTAAAGTCCTAGTTGTTTCTGATTTTCCCTTTTACATTCAGGGGTGGCCTAAGTAGACCCCAATCTAAGCTGCTCCATCCTCACTGTGGTCTGTTCCTGGTGCCTCTGGAGCTGCATTTCATGGGTTCCTTGAAGTGTTTTTCTGCTCTGCTTATTTCTGCTGTGCTCCTCAGCTCCTCACAGATGGCCACACCGGCTGCTCCAGAGCCCCACAGTAATATTCGCTCAAAACGCAGGCAGCGTCCCTAGGCTGGAGTAAGGTGTAGGGAAAGAAAGTGTCTGCATATGTGGCGTGAGTTCATAGGATGGTGGTGGTGGGGGGAGGTGCTGTGTTTAAATACATGTAGCCCATCTGCTTCTGATTTTTAGATGCATTTAAATGGGGCAATGTCTGTTATTTTTTTTCAACTAGAAAGAAATAAAAATTAAGATGGCTGTACTGCTGGAAGACACCATAGGTTAAATTCTCACTTCTTATGAAGCTGCTATCTTAATCCAAACTCTTCTGAAATGTATACCAACTGTTAATTCCGAAAATCTTTCTAATTTTCTCACTTATGACAACTGATTGCAACAACAGATAGATGGATAGACAGGTGAGTTTGAAAGAAACAGCACAATATGGTTGTTAGTCGTGAATTATTATTTCTTATTTTGATCAGAATTGGTTCTGATGATGCAGAGTACCCTGGAACCTACTGAGAGCCACAGAAAGAATGAAGCTCTGGTGAGGGGAGGCTGAAGTGTTAAAGAGAGCTCTTCATTAATCTAGTTTAAGAATATCATTTCAGTATAGAAGGAGAGAATGATCGAGTCTACTGACAGTTCTTCCTATCTGGCTACACGGTAGATTAGCAACACCACACAGGTACACACACTCCTGCATCAGAAAGTGTGGATTTCAGTTTCATCTCGTGGCTCAAACAAAGTAATCGGCAGCTACTTTCCCAAGTCACGTAGCCCCTAATTCCGTGTTTCTCCATGTGTTATTAGACAACAAGACAGGAGTCTTTGTGAGATGTGATTAAGATAATGTTCTCTGTATGTATTAAAGCTTACACATTTAAGAAGTGCTTATGCCATTATTTTAGTGAATGAATCACTGACCGAGAAGCTAAAGGGCTAGGTCTTTACAACGAATGTGCTCACATGGCATCTACGTGTTTTTAATAATAGTAATGGAAAGGAGGAGGAGGAAGAGGAGGAGGTTCATCAAAATCCAGAGATCATTGCCATTTGAGCTGCTACACCACAGGCTCATGTGAAAAGCTGCTGGTCTGTTGGATTCAGTTCAGCAAGGGCCCAACACATGATAGACGCTACATAACTAGATGTTGGATGAAGAAATATATGCTTTTCTTCTTTTTTGGTTGGTATTTGGTTGGGTCAGCTTTCAAAACTGCCTAAATGGCAAAAAAACACACCAACACTGGAAGCATGCCACTCAAGCACCCATGTCTGAAATGCCTGGATCCATTTCCACCTGGATACGAGCACACATTGTACCTTACAACTTTGCCAAGAACCAGGGATCACCACTCAATGTCCTTATTTTTGTGCAGTTCACAACTGTCTGGATTCTGAAAGGACACTGTCACTTTCCCAGGGCTGTGGCCTCCATATAGGGGTGCCTGCACTTTAGCAGTTGTGCAAAACGATCCAATGGCTTGCAGGAATAATGTATTTTTATCTCGTCCTTGAAAAAAAAAGGTGCATGTATACTCTAACAAGCACAATCAAGTGATACCCAATTAACCCATATAACTTTTAAATGAATATCCCAATATTGACCCGGAGTCAAAATATCATGGTTAGAGGTTAAGTAGTTGACATTCTCACTACATACCCCCCAATCACTCCCATTTTTCAGTGTCTTCCTGCTGATGTCCACAGACCATATCTACTCTGTGTCTCAAGCTTTTTCAGAAACCCAGAAATCCACTCTGCCCTGCCCTTGTGGCAAACTGGAAATGTCCCTGGGAGGTAGCCTTCAAATAATGATTATTTCAGCCTTTGGTAAATAAATTCCCCAGATCTCTCAGTTCTCAGGCAAGATCTCTATGAGACACCATTTCTTAGAACTTCCCATGTGCTCAAGCGCCAGTCACCGCCCTGAGGTGCCCAGCCCAACAGAAAATCTTTTAGTGACTTCCTCTCCTTCCCTGTTTCATGTCCTCTCTCCCCTACAAAGCTCTTACTTCTCTGCCTTTATGCCCCGAGCAGAAGTAGGGTCTCGTTCCTGGGAGAATGCCCAACACAAAGAGGTGGTGGTCAAAATCATTCAGATGCTACTGCTCCAAAACTATGATCCAATTTTACTGATCTTCAAGGCAATCTGGTCACAGTCACTGACAAAGCAAAATAAGTCCTGTTTTATATCTTTCTATAGCATAGTGTAGCTGCAATTTGGTATAATACTAAAAAAAAAAAAAAAAAAGTGAATGTGGCAACAAAACATGTAGGTTAGTTTCCTTTCTTTCCATGTAAGACTTGTTTCCTTTCACCAATATCTCCAAAATCCACCCTGGGCTATTCCCAGGTTCTGACTGGAGGGATGGGGGGAGATATCTCTCTTGGTGGTGATGATGGCCTCAGAAATAACCCTGCTTTTATTTTTATGGCATTACTGTTTTTCCCATTAACTCATGCAAACAAAATCGTGGCTCACTAGGTTTCTGTGTTTGTTTTATTTAAACAGTCTTCACTGCCTCCTGGAAAACAAAAGGGAAAATAATGACAATAATAAAAACTAAGCCCTCCTCTTTAGAGAAGATTACTCTTCTTTATCAGATACTTTTCCGTGTTTCTCTTCCCTCAGGAGGTTACTAGAGATATTTGCATGAAAACACACTTTTTAAGCTGGGAAGTACACCCATATCTACTGTGTGTCACTTAATCCATAATACCCTCTTTGTATCTTACCTTCCAAATATTAACGCTGAAGAAAATTCTGATGTTTTCACAAACAAGTCTTTGAGTTCAAGGAACCGTAAAACAAGAGATGGATTACTACATTGCGCATTCACAATGCACTTAGATGCCTTGGGGAGAGGATGCAGACTCAATATTCTCTCTGTATCTGCTGCATAGTTTCTAAAGGGGAAGGAATACTTCTCAAATCTCTTACATTAATGCCTTCTTAAATTCTTAATTTGATTGAATGACATGTATTCTGACTCTCAGTGACAGGAATCAGATGCTTAAACATCACACTTCTTAACCAACAGATATGCAAAGATATGGCATATCTTAAAAAAAAATTTATAGACTTTATCTCATGTAGGTAGCCAATGGAGCTCAGGCAGGCGATAAGAACTCCTGGGTAGCCTCACGACAAAGACTTGCTGAGTTTATAATAAGTGACCTAGATTCTTCTTGGGGTGAAGTCAATTATTCACATTAAGAAGTTAATGAGCAAGGGTGCTTCGGTGGCTCAGTCGGTTAAGTGTCCAACTTGATTTTGCCTCAGGTCATGATCTTGGGGTTATGAGACTGAACCCCGAGTCGGACTTCTGCACTGGATTCCTGGAGCCTGCTTAAGATTCTCCTTCTCCCTCTGCCCTTCCTCACCTATCCCCACCCTGAGCTCATGTACACGTGCACACACTCTCTATTAAAAAAAAAAAATTAATGAGCAGTCATCTGTGATCTCACTGCAACAGGAAGTTTCAGTGCACAATTGTGAGGACATTTTCAGTTTGCCAAATAATAGAGTTTCAATACAGAATCAGCTTTTCTTTATAAATAATGAATACGAGCAACATAAATGTAAGAACCCCCTAGATGAAATTGTTCATTTTTTGAGAGCAATGGTCTATGCCTACTTGCCTATTATTGCAACTACACAGATTATAAAGTATGAGAGATTACTAGGAACATAATCAAAGTATTGAAATTCAGAATTGCATAACAGTAAGCTTCCTGAGAATAATAATAACTGTGATGTTTTGAATCTGTGTAGAACAAAGTCACTGTAAGCCATAAATCAGCCAACTCAACTTTAGCACAATAGAATTTGCTCTACTTCTAAATTGACACTTGATCATTAACTCTTTAGGATTTTCTATTCTTTTTGTAAATGTTTTATGACTATTCTCAGGTTAAAACCAATATTTGAATGGTGAAATCTTTCACTGTTGTGTCCATCTTGATAGTTAACCATATTAGGTTTTCTTTTTTTAACAAATCAAAATACATACTGTTCATTTTAGCCTTCAGATTTTCCATTTTGTGTAGCAATGTCATAGCATCGATTTGTCTACCTTCAGGGTCTACCAGACTCAATATACGTTGAATACATCCTTTATTCTACTTTCTATTTACTGTATGTCAGGATATAGCTCGTCCTTTCTGGTCAGCTACTTTCTTGAGAGTTAATTAGTCACTAGGTCAGTTAATCTCATTCTTTTTCTACTAGGGCCCAGAAATATCTCTCTCTCTCTCTCTCTCTCTCTCTCTCTCTCTCTCTCACACACACACACACACACACACACCACTTTAATATTTAATCCACAGTCTCAGAGATTTAACAATTTGAAGTAATTAACTGCATGAATGATAAAATCAATGTACCAAAAAACTGATTATTGATATGACCTAAACCAACTCTTCTACTAGCTCTACCTATTTAGTGCTTGTCAATTGAGATACCTTGTTAAAAAATTAAGAGTTTTCTAGATTAACACCACTCTGACACTACTAGATTTAACAACTGATATGTTTCTGTTTTTAATTCTACAAGCACACAATGCAAACATGAGCTTCTCAAATAAGCATTCCAAAAAACCAGTTGTATGGACTATGAGAAATCCTTGAGAAAAATATTTCATAATCTTCAGTGTTAATTTTAGCCTTCTGTTCTTCCATTAAATTCATTGTCAACTCTTCAGCTGAAGTGTCTGATAACCAGAAATAAGATCACTTCAAATTTATTTATTGCCATCACAGTGTGCTGGCATCAGCAGCAATCCCGAAGTATTTAAGAGAGGAACGTGTACCTCTGTATAAGCCAGCCTTTGTGATTCTGCTATAGAAACAGGCACAAAAATTAGATAGGATGTTGATTTTAGATAGAGATGACATTTAGAATTTTACTTTCTTTTGGCCAGCATTCTTATTTTAAGAAGAAAAACCTGCCAAAAACACATGGAGGGGAGACATAAGTGAAAGACAAAAAGTAGGGGGAAATAGTGATTAGGTTCACACAAAAGTAAAAATTAAGACCTGCAGATAAGCAAATATGAGCTTTCTCCTGTGAAGTACAACAAAAGATATGTCTGTTTTTCCTTTTCATGACTATTATTAATGCTTGCTAAAAATGGCTGTAACAGTGGTGCAACCAGGACCCTTTAATTATACTCTGAGTTACACCTAGCTATTCAGAAGGCAAATGCAGAAAACAAAAAGCAAGGAAATGAATAAAAGATAAACTATTTTCAATTAAGAAAAATGACCTAACACTGCTTTCCAACTCAGGAGCTCATTTATTACAAATCTGCTTTTGTTTGTCACCACTTGGCAATCTTGTTTCCTAAAGGGATACAGCCTGAGAGCTTTGGAGTTGGGAACAAATGTGAGTTGAAAATAGGCTGTTTATATACATATGCAATAGCAGTTTGCCACTATTATGCTGGCAAATACTAAATGTAGATCATCAGTGCAGATCTCTCTGCTAAGACTTCTAGATCACAGCTTAGCCCGATGCTCCTCTGAGATATACATTTGTTTCCTCGAACTCAAATGTTTAAGACTGAACTAATCATTCTTCTTAGGAGACTGGCCCCTTCTCCATCAGCCAGACTGCCTACCCTAGAAACCCAACTGCTCTTGGGGCCTGTTTTTAGGGGGCCAATCTACTACCCTACCTCTGCTACCACACATACCCAAACACCCAGGCCAATCTATCTTGACTCTTTTATCCCCAACCCATCTTTTCCTTCCACATGCATCCCCACTGACTTAGTTTGGGGGTCACTGCTCTCTTTTTTTTTCATTTATTCCTCTAGGCTCCCTCTTTTCTGTATTTTTCTTTCTAAATCATTTTACATTCTTCAATCGCCACCATTTTTCTTTTTTTTTTTTTCGCCACCATTTTTCTTAACCACAAATCAATCATTTCTCTCTTTTGATTAGCCCTTTAATGATGCTTCAATTCCCTAAACTCAATTTTGTTAAGGTGATAGTGAAGGCTCTTAAGTGTGTCACGGTCAACCTATGCAGCCACATCCCCACCACTACCCTCTCACTCTTGGATCTTCTTGAACTACCTTAATTTAGCAAATGCATCGTGTTCTTCCCTCTGGTGATTCTTCAACCTTAGCTGAAGTTCCATGACCCTAAAGATCTTCTTACGTACTTTTTCAGTTTTGGCTAGAATCACCCTGAAAACACAGATATGAATACACATGTGAACACACAAGGCACAATTACTAACTCTAAAAGCGCCTGGCCCTTAGATCTCTGTGGGTTGTAGAGCTTACCACTGACTGAATAATCTTCCAGCCTTGAAAGTACCACATTTTACCTAGAAACATAATCTCTCCTAGTGAGAACATTAAGGTTGTCTTTAGATACACCTGAAGATCTCATTATAATGCTTTCCTAGACCTAGACTAGACTGGGTAATTCAGGGAGTTCAAGAGAATTCAGGAAAGTAACATTTACTTTAACTTCTCATAATCTTTGAGGAATCGTGTTCCATCTCTCAGAGAATTGTGGGGACTGCCTTCCCAAGTGCCTTGGTGAATATTATCATCTCTTAGGCCTTCCAAGGCCATCTAGTTCAATGCTCTCACTTAAGGATGAGACTGAAGTCCAGATGAATATGACACTCTGAACAGGTGTACTATTATTGTTGAGATTTTCCTTTCCTTTCAGAAATATTAATTTCCCCACTGCTCAAATGCTCTTATTTCCCTCTTGCATTATCTGTGAAGAAATAGAAAGATGAGTCTTTATTATACTCTTAAAGCCTTAAACTATATGAAGCATGAAAACGGTAACAGAAACGTTACACACAAAGACAGTTCCTCCAGAGAGTCCCCCAAGTCTGTCGCACATCACACATTCCCCCAGGTCCCTGACATGTACATCAATTAATTGATCTCACCAATGATATACAGCCTCAAGACTTGCATGGCCAGAAGCAGAGCTTCATATTCCTAAAGTTACTGGAACCCTATCCATGTTTTATATGATGGTGACTATACTTTTTTTTTTTTCATTTAATTTTTTTATTTGAACATCAAATAGGCTGAGAAAATTGCTTGTAAGTGCTTGAGCATCCCATGGATTCTTTACATTTTAAAGGTGCAAAAGAGGTTCACCAGTGGGTTTCATTATACAAAATAAACCTGCAACATAACACAAACACATCAACAGAGAATGCATCAGCAAAAAGTCATACTGATCCATCAAATGCATTTTGGCATTTGAACATTTTGCCATAAAAAGGAAAAGTGATTTACTGAAGGAATATCATTTTAGGTGCAATGGTTAGGGTAAGGAAGGTATAGTGGTGGGAAAGAATCAACTGAGTAAATTTCAACCATGAGAGATAGAGGGGAATTGGCAAGTTAAGACTAAAACTCCAATTGTTTACTAACAGGGATATTAAATTTATTTTCAGAGAATCCACTGTAGGAAGCATAAACTGAGTCACAGAAATAGCATGTTCATAAGAGTGGAAACATCAAAAGGGGTTCAGTGAACCTGCCTATTTATTTGCATTTTAAATATAGCTCCTGGATGAATGACAAGTGGAAATAGAATGAGGCAAAAGGCTGTAGCCCCAAGTGTAAGAAAAGTTGGGGAGACTGAATTGCTAAAAACTTGAGAATTTCAAATTACATTTTATTTTAAGAGGGTTTTTCAAAGTTTTTAGGATTTAGATTCTTATTATACACGCTTAAAATTGTGCATTATAGGACACTTATACATTTTATCAAACTGGAAATGAGACCTGTTTTAAATACACAGCTTTATATTTCTACTCACGGGTCCATTATGAAGATCAAATAAAGAATAATTTTGTGAACATATTTAGTATAATTAGGTAACACTATGAAAATATTATTTCCAGGATTACCTGAATCCATATAGATAAAATATTTTGCCCTAATTTCCTTTGTTGGTCCTAGAGAAATTTTCTAACTCTAGGATGCCAAGAGATGCCTAGACATTCCAAAGTACTATGAGTTACAAAATACTGACTCAAAAAAAAAAAAATCCAAGCAAGCTGAAATTACAAAGGTAAAGCCCATTCAATGGCAGCCTTCAATCTGTTTGTTATGCCCCTACTTGACAACAATTACAACCAGGCTCTGTTGAAGAAATACTATCCTTTCTGAGGAATTCTTGGTGATTGATGGGTGGCCCCAGCTAAGTGCTAGATGCTTCTGGAATATAATAGCTTACATATCATTTACAAATTGGAAACACTGAAAACCTTTTTTCTGATTGAAAATAAATCCACACACATTGTAAAAATTAAGATAGAACTCTAAAGAGTATAAAGTGAAAGTTCATTATGTTTTTCTCTGAGACATAACCAATATTGCATTTTCTGTATATCCTTTGGGATTGCTTTTTACTCATATGCTACCCTTTATATATGGTATATAAATATAAATGGGTATACACCCATTTATTATGATGATCATGCTATTACCTCATAAAGAGGGGTCAGAGAGGATATTTTGAGAACAGATACTTTCGTTTTCATCATTATAAAATATTTTGTAACCTTCCATGATTTTAAATAATTATTTATATGAAGTATATATCCTGTCACCTCAGGGCTGATTATTTATTCAATGACAATACAATGGATAAGAGCCAAGAGAGTGGGGGAGACAATGGCTTTAGAGTGGGAGAAAATGTAGAATAAATTGGCCAAGAGTCAAGAACAATGGGAGTATATAGCCAGAAAAAGGAGGAAAAAAAAGACAGAGAAAGAAAATATGAGGACATAGAAATAAAAGACCAGAAGGAAATATGGTTGTTTATGGAAAAGAGTGTTTAAAAGTCCAGTAATCAATTACAGTTAGCCCTCGAATAACATGGGCTTGAACTGCATGGGTCCACTTATACATGGATATTTTTTTTTTCAATAAATACAGCACTGTAAGTGAATGTCTTCTTCCTTATGATTTTCTTAATAACATTTTCTTTTCTCTAGTTTGCTTTATTGTAAGAATACAGTATATAATCCATATAATATACAAAATATATGTTAATTGTTACCAGTGAGGTTTCTGGTAAACAGTAGGCTATTAGTTAAGTTTTGAGGGAGTCAAAAGTTATACGTGGATTTTTTACTGCATGGGGGGGGTGTTGGCCCTCCTAACCCCCATGTTGTTCAAGAGTCAACTGTACAGTCATTTCATGCTCCCTGTCTACCTTCTTCCTTCTTTTCAGGAAGGATGGAGTTTCAAGGTCAGCACTTAGCCCACCCTCTATTTGCCCTAGGTAGGAAAGTGGCTTATCAGCAAAATTACAACTGGAAATTAAGCTGAGATGGTTATCTTATCAGATAAAAGCCTTCTCTGTAATATTTGGACCTCTTGCTATGAAAGACTATAGGGTAGCAGAGATCTACCTACCTGGCTTCAAGGTTGAATCTGAGAACCATGATCTTCTGTGGTGTCACCGAGCTTGACTGTAAGAGCACAACCTCTTGAAAAACTTAAAAAGTTATCTGGGAGCAACTCAGAAAGAGGGAAGTTATCCCCAGGTAACTTCAACATAACTTGTGACTCCACGGCCTAAGGGGTGAATCGGTGGTAGAACTAAGGGAGTTTGAGCCATTATCTTGACTCTACATCATTAAGATCAACTCATAATTATGATCATTATGATCAGAACTATTTTAATTCAGCAACTGATTGTCCCACTGAGTCTTTCCAGAAGTTCTGGGTGTAATGGAAATAGAACATTTGCTTTCTACTTTCCCAGACGAGTCTTTGCAGTACCTTCCCCCAGTCTAAAAGGATCGTCTCTAAAAAGACCACAGGCTTAGGGAAAACATGGGTGCCACTGTCAGTAAAGTAGCGAAAGAGAGAAATAAGATAGTAAGGGGATGGTAAGCATAGTGGAGAACGATTCCAGAAGTCTGATAGCAATTTCAAGGTCAGTGAAATGTTCTCTTTAAGAAGAGAAAGAGCAGGATAGAGCTACTTTTTGTTTTTTTGTCTTAAAGGATGGAAGACGGAAGACATATGAACCTTTAATTTAACTTCACTGTAAAAGGATTTTGGAAAAATATCTTATTATTTTTTCTTCCTTGGCATCATCCTTGACCATCTTCAAACATCTACAATTTTTCTCCATGTTGGTGCTTAAACTCTTATATTTCAGCTTAAAATTGGCTCATTGACACCAATTTATTTGTTTGTGTTTTAGGCTTAAGCTATAATTTTCCATTCTGCTCATGCCATGGATCTTTTTCCCCCCCTCCCCTTGAGCTTTTTCTTTTGGTTTGTACATCTTGATGCTCGGAGACTAGCCAATATGGCAATCCAGTTAGGGTCTCACAAGACCAATATCATGTCACTAAAGAGTGAGATGGTAGTAAATCTTATTCCTTTAATCTTCTTAAAGTATATTCAAAGCAAGAAAGATAAATGACATTAAATGAGGAATAATTTGCCAAATCCCAACTTAAGAGAAAAGGATTTCTCTAAATATAAATTATCATCAGAATTATTCAATACTTATGTCTTTCCCCTTCTCTTTCAAAGCCATGCTTGGCATTTATCTAAGGTGATATAATTCATTCATTCATTCATTCAACTAGTGTTAATATCTGCTATATACCTTTGAAGACCTGGAGATTCAGCGATAAGTTAGCTCTTGTCCCTGCCTTCCACTGGGATATTAAAAACACAAAATAAAAGTTACATAAATGACTGCATTAAATTCTAGGAAGGAAACAGAGAAGGGGCTAAGATGGCTTGTAAACCAAGCCATTATTTTAGACTGGAATCACAGGGACCAGCTTTCTGGGGCTGTGGCCAATAATCAGACTAGATAATGAAAGGATGCTTTCCATGCTAAGCATGAGAAGGTTCGATATGAAGAGAGCAGAAAATGGCATATATTCTAAGCAGAAGCCTTGAAGAAGAAAAAGCCTATCATGTTTAAGAAACTGAGACAAAGAAGTACAGCTACAATCTGACTGAAACAGAAGGTGGCTCAAGATGAGACTGGAGAGGTGGGAAGTTCTAGATCATGCATGGAAGACCATGAAAAGAAGTGCAAGGAAGGGAAGAATCAAGAATGACTCATCACAGACATTTCCCTCAGCCAAGTAATCAAGCTGAACATCGTTAGTAAGTCATGTTGATAGCATGTGCCCTTCATGGTCGCTGGGGTTCCTCCCCAGAAAACCAATGATTAGCATTAGTCTAATCATGCGAAAAACATTAAACAAACCAAAATTCAGGGATATTCTTCAAAATACCTGAGTAGGAATCCTCAAAGCTGTCAAAGTCATGAAAGGCAAGGAAAGTCTGAGAAACTGTCAGTATCAAAGAGAAAAATATGACAGCTGGATTTATAATGATTTTTGAAATGGGTCTCAAAACATAAAAAGGATATTGAGGAAAAACTAAGGAAATCTCAATAAAGTATGATCTTTAGTTAATAACAGTGTATCAATATTGGCTCAATTAGCTGTGTCTAATATATCCTACTAATGAAAGCTCTTAACAACAGGGGAAACAGGGTAAGAGGAATATGGGAACTCTCTACCATCGCTATAACTTTTCTGTTAACTCTGAAAGTATAATAAAAAAATTAAGTTTATTTAAAAAATGAGTCCCAAGTTTCTAGACTTAGCAAATTAATTGATATTTGTGTCATTTCCTGAAATGAGAAAGATAAGGAGACAATGTGGGATGAATGTAGGAGGAAGGGGAAACAAGTTTCAGGAGGCACCAGCATTTTACTGTGGAGCACCTTCAATTAGAGATGTTAGTGAAACACCCAGAGACACCAGGCAGAAGGGAATGGAGGTCTGGATGATGCCTCAAAACTAAGTAAGAAAGTAGAATGGGGGCTGCCAGGACCTGCTGGACAGTACAGAATAATGGGGACAGAGTGTCAGTCTGGGATGGTGAAAAAATTTTGGAGACGGATAGTGGTGATGGTTGCACAACAATGCGAATGTATTTAACACCACTGGACTGTACACTTATAAATAGTTAAAATGGTAATTTTATATTATGTATATTTTGCCATAATAAAAAGCCACAAATGACTGGGTGGCAGAAACGCAAGTACTTATTTTATTATCCTTTTCTGTATTACAAATGTAATAATAAAGAATAGCAAAATATACACAAAACCAGAAAGTGCTGAAAAGAACAATGAAGGTAGACTGGCACCTATTCTAGATGGAAAGTCAAGAAGAGCATGTTTGAAGTGATGACTTGCAGTTGCTTGATCTTTTTCTAGGTGTCCTTCCCAGAAGGAACTTCTTCTTCTTTTTTTTTTTTTTTTTAACATATCCTTGGACCCTCTATGACCAAGTCTAAGGATGATAATGTGATCCAGAGACAAAGATGCTAGCTTGCATTTGAAACTCAGCTTCAGCTGTTATAGGTACTGTGACCTTGTCTGTTTCTCAATTTTTCCTTTTTTAAAAATATCAGTGAGGGTGACAAAACATGAGAGACACCTAACTCTGAGAAACGAACAAGGGGTAGTGGAAAGGGAGGTGGGCGGGGGGATGGGGTGACTGGGTGACGGGCACTGAGGGGGGCACTTAGCAGGATGAGCACTGGGTGTTATGCTATATGTTGGCAAATTGAACTCCAATAAAAATAAAAATAATAAAATAATAAAAATATATATTTTACTTATTTTAAAGAGACAGAGAACAAGAGAGAATGAATGCAGGGGGAGGAAGAGGGAGATAATCTTCAAGCAGACTCCCTGCTGAGCAGAGTCTAGTCTGAGGCTCTAGCCCACAACCCATGAGATCATGACCTGAGTCAAAACCAAGAGTCGGTTGCATAACCCACTAAGCCACCCAGGCGCCCCAGTTTTCCAACCTTTCTAAGCCCCTTTTTCCTTATTTGTAAAATGGAAGTAATATTTACCTTGAAGCTTTAGGTGAAGACTGAATAAGGTTTATAGACTATATGTACATACATATAAGAATCATAAGACATACTCGGCAAAGGCCAGCTTTATTACTATCAATAGGGTCTGGACAGAGACATGTGTCAAAGTCTCCTTCAAGTGGGCAAAGCCAGGATGGCAAACTCTGCACACTCTTTAAGGTTCTATGACTCACTAGGGCAGATCTCATGGTTTCTCGCTATCGGGACGAAAGCAGTCCTCTGGGGTTTCTCCCTAGAACACCCCTGATAAACAGACGGTTGCTATTCATGATCTTTCTGCCTCTGAGTCACAAGTTCTCACTCCTGCAGAACAGGGCAATTTCCTTTTGAGTACTGACATCCTCTGAGGATTCTGCAAAGGAAAACTACTTAATTTGAAAGGTAGCCAATGGCCACAAAATACTCTGTTCAGAACCTTCTTTCTTTTTTCTCAGAATATATGATCAATATTATTGGTTATTCTTAGCCCTGCACAGCAGTACATTGCCTTGTGTGAGAGGCAGTGACATGAAAGTACACTGAGGGGATATCACTGCTCTGATTCCATTGTGGGCAATCTTCCCTTAGATTACATTTCTGTTACCTCCTTCCCAATCTGTCTCAGCAGGATACAAGTCAGCACTTCCAGAAATCATATCTAAGCACAAGCTCCACATTTCTTATGTCTCCCCAAGATTAGGACTGTTTTATCTCTGTTTTGAAGGAATTTCCCTAAAATTTTGACAGTAACTGTAACCTATGACACCAGATTAGGAAAAAAACAACAAACAAACAAACAAACAACAACAACAAAACCCTCCAGGACTATTAATTGTAAGGTTCATGGTGGACTTTGATGGGAAGCATTCAGGAACAGCTGGATATGATGAGGTGTGCGAGGGCCGGGAGAAAGCTTTATTCCTTACTTGTGATCCTAGTCAACTGAGAAGGTAGCCAGTTCTCATGTCTGCTTTATGTTTGTGAAGTATCAGGTCCAACAGGAATAAGTAAATCAGTCTACCAAGACGAGGAATATAATTTTAAAATATCTTCAAATAGAAAAAAATAGCATCCCTATAACAGTACTATATAGATAAATGCAATAAAACCAGTTGGAAGTTTTCATCTGAATCTAAATTAGGTAAATAGCAATAATAATTTTAGTATGCTTCATCTGTACGGCATTTTAAATGTATCCAAATTTATTTCCTCTGATTCTAGAATTATCTTATGAGTTTGGAAGTACACATATTGGTAATATCCATTACAGAAATAAATAAGCTTCAGGATTGAACGATGTCCTGAGAGTCACTGTTTTTGTGTTTTTCTGTTTTTTGCTTTGTTTTGATTTTTGGGAAAAGGTGCAGTGCACTCGAGCTGGAAAAATTGATCCGTTTCCTGGTTATGTCATATACTTGAAGTTGAGATTGAACCAACTCTTAAACTCTTAAGTACTCATATTCCTCACCTGGAAATCAGTAATGACATCTCCCTCACAAAATTGTAAAAGGAGCAAAAGATGCAAAAATAAACCTGAAAGCAGTAGACATTCAACAGCTATAAGGAGGAAGCAGCTCAAGAAGAGCAAGGCACGCCTGCAGTCAAGTCATCTCTCCGTAAGAAGCCATGGTTCCCCAAAGCACTCAAAGCTACCTGCAAAGGGCTAACGTTCCAGAATGTCTGAATGCTCAAGCTCACACTACCAGCCTCTCAACTCAGAACACATCTACCCATCGGTATTGAATTTTATCAGAATATTCAAGAGCAATAATTCTGAAGGAAATGAGGACATAATAATTGGGTTATGAGACAGAGAAGTTATTTTTTGAATAGGCGATCACTTTTAATTGGAATAATCATACCAACATTTCTTTAAAACTGCCAAGTCACTGTATTAACAAGAAAAGCGATTCTTAGGATTTCCCATTAGAGGAAAGAAAACAGATCATAGCCCCAGGTTAAATTAAGGGAAACTGTGAGGCTTGGGGGCTCCTCAGCAAACAGTCTGAGCAGGAAATGCTAATCCCTTATTTCTCAAAACTCACTCCCTGGCAGAGATCTTTTGCCCTAAAGATAAAAAGCTGATAATTGGTGTCACCAGAAAAACGTGATTCCTACCCATATATTTAGTTCCTTTCTGGAAATCTGCTAAAATACTTCCCACTGAATTCCCATAGCTTCCAACACCACAGGTCAACTGTCCACATTAGGCTGAAAGCAAGGATTAAACCAGGAAGGTTCTCACAGATTCACATCCTTCCTGTCCCCATTGCAGGCCTGGGCATGAGCATGTACATTTATTAGACGTTACAGGGAAGAGCGGAATTCAGTTCCTAGGCACTCTAAAACAGGAAGACCTCTCTTAGGGTACGTTTTAGGAGCCCATGAACTAAGCTATGACTTGATGCTTTAGTCTTGTATAGGAATTGTCAGTACATAGATAAAAATTCTCCCATTTAAATACAGCAGGGAAGGCAACACATCCAGCAGAACCAACAAGGAAGAAAAAGAATAGAGACTGTTCATTTTAATTTAGCCCTGAGGAAATTGTAGTTTATCAGGGAGTCCCAGAGACCTCTCCTCAGAGAACCCAGGAGAAACCTTATGTCCCACTCAGAGGGTTTAAAAACCCTAAGAGTGCTGTTCCTTGAGATCTACCTTCCCAAAGAGTCCTGGACTGGAGCTGTCTCACCGAGTCAAGGTAGGTCATCAGAGCAGCCCCCCAAGATGGGGAGTTTTTCCTCCTCACATCTCTTTCTTCACACAGGGCCACAGTCAAATCACAAGCTTATTTCCAACTAAAAATTTAAAAAATATCCCAAGTGTCCCACAAAGGGGAACTGCTTCACAGGGATCGAGCAGCAGAGACTTCCTCCTCGTCTCCTCCAAGTAGGCACTTGGTTTACTCAGGAGGGGAACAGAATTATTGTGAGGCAGGGTCAGGGAGGTTTTGATTTTAACAGTAAATTCCCTGTCCTTTGAGGGTGAGCTGATTCAAGAGAAAAGTGTGGACCCCTCATTTTTAGTTTGCTTCTCTGTAACCCGTTTCGAGGACTTATCACACATGAGTTGCCAGTTGACTTTTGTTGTACATCCAAGGGCACTTCTAGGGATGGCACGGTGGGTTTTCTGTGAGGAAGGACAGCTAACAGAGCAGGACAGAAGGTAGGCATTCTGAGTTCTCATTCAAGCTGAATCACCTTAGGCAAGTCTTCAGAGATCGTTAATTCTGAATTTCTTCAACTTGTTACCATCACCCTTTTAGAGTCCTTGTGAAAATGAAATGAGATGATGGATCTAATAATCTGTTGTAAACAGTTGTTTTATTTATTTAACAAAGTATTGGGGTTTTTTTTTGAAACTATCATTATGTAACTCACAAATATGACTTCAAGAGAGTGGGAACCATGCTCAGTGATAAAAAGGTGGACGTACGTTCTGAAAACCAAACGGAGATTCCTAATCCACTAGGTACATTTATGGGACAATGGAATACAGAATTTGTCACTTAGAACCACCACAACAAATTAAGTTTATTAACCCAAATCATATGATTTTGAGCCAGTGAGCTTCCCCTGTCTTGTCTTAGTTCCACAAGAAATGGAACATAGTGGAACTAGTTACACTTCAAGGAGCATTACAAGCATCTGTGAAGCTTCTTCAAGAAGAAGGATCAGAGGAACACCTGAGTGGCTCAGTGGTTGAGCGTCTGCCTGAGTGTCTGCTCAGGGCATGATCCTGTAGTCCCAGGATCAAGTCCCACATTGGGCTCCCTGCATAGAGCCAGCTTCTCCCTCCGCCTGTGTCTCTGCCTCTCCCTCTCTGTGTATGTGTGTGTGTGTCTATCATGAATAAATGAATAAAAATTTAAAAAAAATGAAGAAGGATCAGAAAATGCATTTTTATAAAGTGTCAGATAGTAAATATTACAGACTTTGGAAGCCCCATTTGATCTTTGTTTCTCCTCCTCCTCCTCCTCCTCCTCCTTCTTCTGTAACTCTTCATCAATATAGAAAAAAAAATTCTTGGCTAGAGGCCATATAGAAAGAGGTAGAAGGCAGCATTTGGCCCCAGTTCCTACTCTAAAACAATGCAGTGATGAGAATTGGAAACTCTAGAGCAACATGTTATTAGCTCAAATCCACATTTTTTTTCTGACCTCCCGAAGTATACTTTATATATTTCATACTTGTTTTTTTACTTACATTGTGACAGATGCTGCGTGATAAATTATAGTAAAATACAGTTATTCACTTCATATCTTAAACACACTTATATGTAGAGGTGTTTACATAAATTTACGCCTTTAACATATTTTATATATAATAAGCACTCAATATAATGACAAAAATAATATAAATAGTATATTTTACTCTATTTTATGTGGGTCTTCTTTTATAAGAGATTTAGGGCATCTGAGTCAAATCCACTTGGGTGGATTTGGAAACAAGGAACCAAGCTCTTCCACCTTTTTTTGCTTTATCTTGAGCAACTCATTTGACTTCTTTAAGCCTCTCTCCCTCTTATGCACAGTGGAGATTATGATGCCTACACCAGTGAGCTGTGAGAGCGGAGTGAGACGAAGCACATGAAGGAGCCTATCTCCAGGTCTGCCACTACTTAGTAAGGACTCATTTCCACTCCAAGGCATACCCTTCTCAATGCTCATTCCATCAGTTATAGCAGCAGATCTGTTACAAATATTTCTTGTTGTGTTTAAGTGAATTACATATGTCAAGTGATCTAGCTGTGTGTACACAACCAAACAACCAGCAGAAAGCACAGAAGTCCATCAATCATGTTATTTTGGAGCCCAATCATCATATTTGCGGTACTGACAGATCGTAACAGACTGCTGTAGTGTCACTCCTTGAGATAAACTTGTCATTGACTGGATTGCCATTAAAACATCTTGTTTCTTTGTTCATAAACACACCTTCTGGAAAGAATACTAGAATCCCGTAATGCCAAGCAGACATAAAACATTTGGATGACTGATTCAATTATTCACTCCTTCACTTCAGAGATTTTAGTGTCTGAGAAACAGCCCATAACTAGTTCTGCTCCCACTTCTCCCCAAAAAGAATTTAAAAAAAAAAATGGGATAAATTTCCTGCTTTTTTCGGTGTCTTGGTCACTCCCTTTAGCATAGGAATGGGCCTACTCTTCTATCTGAAGCCCAGACCATTATGAATGGGAGAAAGTCATAGAATAGTAGAGATCTATTGCTCTGTGCTTACATGTACCTACTTTCTTTTAACACAGGACACTATGATACTGGCAGACATCAGAAGTTAGATGATCAACTGAATGACCTAATTAATCTTCTCTGCCATGGTTCTATCCAATTTTCTACTGCCTTCTTAGGTAAATGTCAGATGAAAAAGAATGGTGCAGGGCATAAAATAAAATGTTTCCTTCTGATGAAAGATTTTGCTAAAGGGAGCCAATAGGGTAAGTCTATACCTTTGTAATAGCACACTGGCTTTTCATGGTTTGATCCAACCTACCTCTTCAGCTTCCTTTCCCACATCCCCATCCTCTGCTATAGCCACTGAGAATAATGTATAGGACTCTGAATGTTCCATTCTTATGCTTTAGTGAATGCTGTATCCTCTTCTTGGAGATCCTTTTTCCTCCTCTGCCATGGATTGAATGATTGTGTCCCCTCAAAATTCATGTTGAGACCTTAATCCCCAGTTTGATGGTATTTGGATATGGAGTCTTTGGGAGAAAATGAGGTCTTATGAAAGTGAGGCCCTCATGCTGGATTAAAACTCTTATAAGAAGAGATTTGCTGTCGGGTGCCTTCCCACTCCCTACCCCCACCATATGAAAATATAGCAAGAGGGTAGCTCTGTGTAAACCAAAGGAAGGGCTCTTACCAGAACCTAACCATGCTCGTACCCTGATATCAGACTTCCAGCCTTTAGAACTGTGAAAAAGAAAAGTTTGTTGTTGAAACCACCTAGCCTATAGTATACCTGTTACAGGAGCCCATGCTGACTAAGATAACCCATGAACCCAGTAAAATCCCACTTGCTCTTTAAAAGTTCTATTAAACCAAGTCTCTGCTAGATTAGTCCCACCTTCTTGTCTGTGATTGCAGGAGTCCTAATACTTCTTCTATGGGTTCTATTAGAGGACCCATATATATGGTGTGTCATTGTTTATTCCTCACCTTATCTCCCAGGATAGACCCTAAGGGCTGGGATTATTATTGATCATCTTTGTATTCTCGATGTCCAGCAGAGTAACTGGTTGCAACTAATTTTGCAGCAATAAATGTTGAAAGATAACATGTATTTCCAGTGTGTTAATATCTGTCCCTTATAAAGCACTCCCATGTGTCTTCTATACAAGGACTTAATGCTGCAGGGAGGTGGAAAAGGAAGCTTAAAACGCAGAATGCTGGGGCCCCTGAGTGGCTCACGTGGTTGAGCGTCTGCCTTCGGCTCAGGTCATGATCCTGGGGCTCTGGGATCGAGTCCCACGCCAGGCTCCCCAGAAGGTACCTGCTTCTCTCTCTGCCTATGTCTCTGCCTATCTCTCTCTCTCTCTCTCTGTGTGTGTGTGTCTCATGAATAAATAAATAAAATATTCCAACAAATGCAGAGTGATGAAGATGATACTGACATGAGTGATAGATTTTCTATTGGTTTTAAATATGGGTAATGTGTGTGTGTGTGTGTGAGTGAGAGAGAGAGAGAGAGAGAGAGAGAAAGAGAGAGAGAGAGAAAGAGAGAGAGAGAGACAGAGAGAGAAAGAAAGAGACAGAGAGACAGAGAAATATACCTCTGGAATTTGAGCTCTTTTCTGGGAAGAGGTGGAGTTGAAGGAAGTTACCCAGTCCTGCTCATCTTTGTGAGCAACCTATGCTGTGGCTCCCTTTGGAATCCATCAGACAGAAAGGGGAGAGACGCCAGGGTCTGATTAGTTCCTCCCATTTTGCCATCATTAAGGCGGTGCAACCCGTCACAGAAGGATTGTCATCCCTGTCCAAATCTTTTTTCTTTGAGCTTATATGAAGATGAATGAAACGTTTCTTAAAAGGTGGAGGCAAATTAGCTTCCAGTCTCTGTAAAACAGTTTCTCTGAAAACAAACTCCTTTCTTTCTTCCAATGGATTATGGGTACCAGCCAATGGCACTAGCTCATTGATAAGCTTAGGGAGCTCATACTGAAAAAAGATGAAACAAACAAAGCAGATTTCCTGCAATTTTTGTTGAAATGCTTCCATTTTGATTGTCGGTCTTCATTTAGTGTGGAACTCTCTTCTAATGAGGCCAGATAAGCAGCCTTATTTCCTGGCAAGCCTCTTTTTGATTTCGTCACTGAGTAACCCCCAAAGAGAATACAGTATTTACAAACAAGGCTTCTGGCATGCTGTCCCATACTTCCTTGTCCTCTCACAGCTCCAAACACCTCTTAAAATAGCTTCGCAAGTGCCTTCCCAACATTCCCTAGGAGCACATCACATTCCAGTGTAAGTGACAGAGGTCTGAGAGAGCCCTCTGTCACCTTCCTGTGAGTTTCTCTGGACCATGAAATGCCCAGTGTCCCAGACAACACCAGTTCCTCAGCTCACCTCCAACTGCTTCTCTTTGCCACTTAACTCTGATATCAAACAAAGAAAAAAGACAACCCAAAAAATGAGCATTTAATTTGAAAACATTTGTGGCAACAGTGATTACACATATGGTTATCAGGACTTCAGGAGGAAGAAATCTGCTATTTGGAAGAAAAGTACAATGACAGAGTTAGAAGAGATGACATGAAAATACAGCTTTCTAATCTGTCTTTTGTTTTCCTTCCTACTCTAATACTGCATGGACAATTTCTGTTAACTTGGCAGTAAATGCGACAAGAGAGTTTCTTAATAACCTCATGTATTGGGGAAGCAGAAGAAAGAACTGGATTGTGATGCTGTTTTCCAAAAGGCTTCATTCATCATACTCCCCTCTGCTTTTTAAAAGATGTCATACATTTCCAGGGAACAAATACACTGTGCAATTTGTTTTCAATTATTCTTTATTATGTAAAGTTAAAAGTTGACATCCTTTTATAAGCATCAATATTATTTTAAAAAATATTAGTCCAAATAGATACTGCAAACGTAAATGAAAGCCCCAATTATTTACGTGCAATTCAGTAGCAAAAATAAATAGATGAGA
Source organism: Nyctereutes procyonoides (assembly GCF_905146905.1). Classification (NCBI taxonomy): domain Eukaryota; kingdom Metazoa; phylum Chordata; class Mammalia; order Carnivora; family Canidae; genus Nyctereutes; species Nyctereutes procyonoides. The sequence goes on from NW_026575120.1 coordinate 29,678,835, forward strand.
TCTCCAAGATGTCCAGAAAGCAGGAAAGCAGCTACTAGGGTTGATTCTTGGCAGAAACCCAGAAAAATGACACAATGGTCGATTCATGTTCTGATAGGTTGGCACCATGTCATATCTACCATTAAATTTTTTTTTTTTTTAATTTATGACAGTCACAGAGAGAGAGAGAGAGAGGCAGAGACACAGGCAGAGGGAGAAACAGGCTCCATGCACCGGGAGCCCGACGTGGGATTCGATCCCGGGTCTCCAGGATCGCGCCCTGGGCCAAAGACCGGCGCTAAACCACTGCGCCACCCAGGGATCCCTACCATTAAAATTTTGATGATTGCTCATGTCTGAACCTCAGCCTTTCCTTTGGAAATCATCAAGGAAACAGAAGATGAGAGGTGGAGAAAGAACAGGAGCCCCACACAAATGAGGAAGAACTACAAGGGTTTTGTTTGCTTTCTGTTTTCTTTTGTTTGTAGCTCAAACCTTTCTTAGAAGGGATTAACCCGATGATTAAAAATAATCATGTGGAATATTCCACAAGGAAGGTAGTCATGGTGAAGGAATGAAACTGACAGTGGGTTGGGTGTCAGGATGTTGAGGCACCAAAACCTGGTTCTATCATTGTCTATCACAGGACAACTCACTACTATCTTTTGGTCACAGTCTCCTTAATTGTAAAATAAAGGTGCCAAACTAGATGAGATTAAATACTTCACCAAATTATAGAACATGAAGTTGAAGGAACGGAAGGTAAACTGACAATGATGCAAGATCTCCAAGATCATATTTTTAACCTCTAGTCTACACTGCCTGACAGTGGGTGCATACTTTGGGAGACACAAGAGTCTAAAATTGAGCAAAGTGCTCAAAGCCTTTTCTTTTTCTTTCTTTCTTTTTTTTTTAAGATTTTATTTATTTATTTATTCATGAGAGACAGAGAGAGAGGCAGAGACAGAGACAGAGGGAGAAGCAGGCTCCATGCAGGGAGCCTGATGCGGGACTCGATCCCTAGCCTAGGATCACGTCCTGAGCTCTTCAGCTCTTCAGATGCTCAACTGCTGAGCCACCCAGGCATCCCAAGCCTTTTCTTTTTAGGTTCTAAAGGAGGTGGTGAAGGCCAGTTGAAGATTCCCATAGCCAGGGAGAAGAGGGCTGCTTGACTGTCAGGGTCATAGCAGTGTTGTTGTAAGGAAATGTTCAGCCTGAGAGAGGATGAACGTGGGTATGTGTGCACCTCGACTTCCACTAGTGACACTTGTGTGTGATGACAGAGGGATATCAGCTAGGAGGGAAAAGTACAGTGCTGTGTACAAAATAAGTGTTTAGCAGTATCTGCTGAGGGAAGGAATAAAAGAACAAATCAATGAATCCTCCAATTCTATTAATAAGACCAAAGCTACAGTATGGCAAGTTACCCAACATAGTACTTAGTTTTGTGATGTAAATTGCTATCCTTGGTCACATATCTTGTAGATGGAGTCAAACAAAAAGAATCAGTGGTACTGTAAATCCATCCCAGTAGGGGGAAAAAGTGGTCTGTTGAAATCAAATGTGATTTGTGCTAGCTAAAATTTGTTTCAACACAAGTTCCTCAAAAAAAAAAAAAAAAAAAAAACAAAACAAACATGTTGTAAACCTTTAAAAGTTCATGTCCTAGATATTACTTAGATTCAGCTTAAATAAAGTAATAATACTATTATATACCTACAAAAGTAGCCCATATAAAATTTTGTTCAGGCTTAGGTGAAGTGTTGGTTTCAAAAATGGGAAAATGTGCAAGAAGTGAAGATTTCTTCTGAAATATCTATATATTTTTTTTAACCTAGAAAGAGATTCTTTGAGCTGTTTCAGAAAATGATGACTTGCTATTATGGAAGCAACAGAAGAGGCAAGTTAGGATGGTAAGAAACTTCGAACGTTCAGGAGACTAGTGGCACAAAATTATCATTAAATAAATATTTATTGAGCTCTGTTATGTGACAGGAATAGAGCCGAGCACAAGATTCAATGCTGAAAGGAAGAATTTAAAAAGAAAATACAAATCTTGCCCATATGGAGCAGGTTTCTTCTAACGAAACCAGAGAATATCGATGACAATCCATTGTGTAAAGGAGCTGAATATAAGGTATATGTGAGAACTGAAGAGTGGGCCCAAGCAAAGCTATTACAAGTTTAAAAAATGGGTGCCATTAGGTGCCCTGTGCAAAGGCCATGTCTGAATTGCTGGAATGACTAGATCAACACTATCAATTAGCATCACTTTACTGAAGGCAGAGAACAGAGGAAAGGGGCACAACCCAAAGGAGCATGAGAAAACCTCTTAGGAATTTGTTTACTTCTCAGATAGAAACAAGAATTCTCTGTCTGCTATTGGTAAAACAAATTAAGATTTATAGTACTCCATCAGGGCTCAGTAGAAGCATCTCGGGTAAGCTTTCAACTTTTACTTAGCTTCATCATGAACATTGGCTGCTGAAGCTTGGAAGGTCAACTGGGAAGGAGAAATGGAAAACAGACAGCTCTGTGGCATACTTGCTTACCTCTTCTTGTTTAGCAGACTCAATGGAGTAGAAGAATCACTGAAATTGAATAAAGAAACCACTTAAGTTTTTCAACATAAAGGCGAAAGATTCTTTTGCCTAAATTGCCCAAACAAAAAACAAAAACAAAACAAAACAAAAAACCAAAACAAACCAAAATATTATGAAAAAATGTAAGATAGGGAAAACAAAAATAGTTCAATAAAAAACACAAGATGCTGAGTAACAATGCTCTTTTCTCACTAATTGCAGAAATAAGATAGTGGGTTAAAGGGCAAAAAGAGAGAGATATAATTAAAGTATTCAGAACATGAGTTCTGTTGTGGCTATTTTTGGAAAGCTCCAGAATTTAAGAACATGGAACTACAAGATTAGAGAAAACTCAACACAAGAATAAAATAATACACATGATGAAATGAAAAAAAAAATTCTCTAATGCATAGCTAAAAGGTATCCTCAAGAAGTAAGAAAAAAGCATTTGCTGATTTAACAAAAATACCAAAGAAAAACAAATGCAATGGAATATTATTCAGCACTAAAAACCAATGAATTATATCAAGCCATAAAAAGACATGGAGGAGCCTTAAATACATCTCAGTAAGTGAAGAAGCCAGTGTGAAGAGGCTATATGCTGTGTGATTCCAAATATATGACATTCTGGAAGACGCAAAGCTATGAATGCAATAAAAGGATCCAGTGGTTGCCAGAGGTTGGAGAGAGGGAGGGACAAATGGGGGTTCACAGAAGATGTTTAGGGCCATGATACTACTCTTTGTGAAACTATAATGATAGAAACATTTCATTATACATTTGTCAAAAACCATAGAGCACACGACACCAGGAATAAACCCTAATGTAAAACTATGGACTTTGGACGATTATGATTTTTTTTTAAAGATTTTATTTATTTATTCATGAGATACGTAGAGAGGTAGGAGGCAGAGGGAGCAGAAGCAGGCTCCATGGAGGAGCCTGATGCAGGTCTCGATTCTGGAACTCTGGGATCATGTCCTGAGCCGAAGGCAGACGCTCAACTGCTGAGCCACGCTGGCGTGCCAATTATGATGTAGGCTCACCCACTATTACAAATGTACTGTTCTTGTGCTGGATGTTGATAGTGGGGGAGTGTATAGGGGTAGGGGGTTTATCGGAATGCTCTCTACTTTCTACTCACTTTTGCTGTTAACCTAAAATTGTTCTAAAAAATAAAATTTATTTTTTAAAAAACGAAACTAGTGCAGCAAGAAAAGTTATCTTCCTTTTTTTTTAATAAAAGGAATTTATTCCTTTAGAGATTGAGAGAGAGCACAAGCGGGAGAGGGAGAGGGAGTGAGAGAGAACCTCACGCAGACTCCCTAGCCAGTGCAGAGCCTGACGTGGGGCTCAGTCTCACAACCCTGAGATCTTGACCTGAGCCCAAACCAAGATGCTTAACTGACTATGCCACCCAGGTGCACCAGGAAAAGTTATCTTTCAACAATTATACAGAGTAATAAAAAAAAATTGTACTTTGAATTTTAGATAACAGAACTATTGAAACTGCTCCATTTTCAATTATGTTGGAAATGTAGAGTAAGAGCACATGGGAGTTTGAGAGAAAAAAACAGATTTTAAAAAGTAGCCAAATATTTGCTGCAAGTGGAATGAATAAGTCACACTAATTTAATTAAAAGAGGCAAACAGGGATAATGACCTTTAGAATATCTGACCAATATATGGTGCATGCAGTGATTTCAATGATCTGCAATTTCTAAGTCTTAGGGAGATGAGCTAACGGATTTACAGTCTCCATCAATTATATTTGAAAATGCATCTGCTACCAAGAGGTGCCAAAATACAGGAACTGGAGCAATATCTATTAGAGGAGAAGAGAGCAGGGTGACCAATTATAGCCAACACTCTAGATTCAATATCTACTAAAATAATGGGACTAAACCAAAGGGAAAAGTGTAACAAACTGCAGGCACTGAAAAAGCTGCAGGAGCAATTAAGTAACTGAGGATTGAGAAACAGAAGAAAGATCCAACAGGAAAGGACCATGGGAGCTTGCATTGTGGTCAAGAAACTAAAACGAGCTAGTGAACATCAAAGAGGAGACACCTGACAACCTCTTTCCTCCATGCAAACAACCCTTGGGATTTAATCTGAATGCTTCAAAGACAGAAAGGCGTCATTTTATTTTTTATTATATTTTTTAATAGGGAAACTCGCTGGAATACGAACATGACCTCTTTTCTGTATCCCTCCTTGAAAATAAAAGAAATCTGAGTTTTCAGTAAATTCTTAGAGAGGTAGAAGCCAAAGTCCCCCCTTATAAGTGAAGGAATTTTAGAGAGGAAGGGTAAGGATGTGAAATTCCTGAAAGATGTGTTATGTAACTAACAAACTGCGAGAGAGAGGAGCAATTATCACTTTAATTAATTAGGGCCCTGTAGTAGCTCCCTTGTGAAAGGTAATCCTTGATTAAACGTGTCAGTGTGTAAAAATATTGACTGATATTGAAATGGAAGAGTGTGAAATTTTAATCAATTGTAAAAAAAAAAAAAATTAGCCGCTATCACAATTTACCAATAGGTAACTACTGGTTCTCCGGAGACTTGGGACGTACAAACAAATGGTGAGAGTTGCCAGTGGACATGTACACAGAAATCGAATTAATCCACTGAGAGTTCATCCCTCAGAATAATTAGTTCCTTTGGCCTTTTGTTTTATATCTGCAATGCAGAGGTTGAGTAATAGCCATAGTTTGGCAGAGAAAGGGAAAAAGATAGAATAATATGAAATAGAAGGAGACTAAATATTTTACTAGCACATCGTGTTTTCGTGGGCAACAGAAACTTTCCAACATACATACGCTTTATAAATATTCATGAAATCATATTTTCTGCCTTTAGAAATTCCATACCTGAAAGCCTTGTTGAGACTTCCCCCCGTGTGCCTGGAAAGAGCTCCCCAGGAACTACTTTCAAACAGGAAGCCTAGAATTAGACTGTGCCAAGAGGTAAGTAGCCACGACACATTCTAAATCTCACCTGAGACCAATTCCTAGAACATAAACTTGGTTTTCACGATCCTCTTTTCGAAACACTGACTCACAGGGTAATGTGCCTCTATTTCTTTCTCTTCTCTCTTTTTCCTTGTCTTATTGGAATTAAGTGTCAAATGAGACAACGGGCTATTCTTTTCCAACAAAACAGACTGCATATGGTATAGTAAAGGAAAACAAAACATTTCTAAACTGATCTTTTTGTCATTAGATGGGAGACTGATGCCCGAAGCAACGAATTCACTCTCGGACCTAGAACAAACTCTTCTGTGTCCATGAGCTCCAATTTCTACACTTAACGGAGACAGAAAATAACAAACATCTAGTACACAGGGTTGGCACAAACTATAAGAATAGTATACTCTCCAATAAAGAAATGGCACAGATCCTAAAACTCGGTCTATACCTAAGAAAGGGTGGCTGTCGTTTCCTTGCTTTTGTTGTCATTATAACTGTCACAGAAGAGTATCTCCTCCACAATTTGAAATTTTCCCTCACATAGAAATATCCTGTGATATTTCTCACTTCTCTCTTGAGAAGTGCTCACTTTAAACTAAAAGAAAAAGTGTGACTCCTTGTTTACTTTTGAGTGACATCTGTTGGCCAAGACAATGGAAATTAAACCGACATCATCCACCACTCTCTCTGCCTTCAAAAAACTCTTCAAAGGGAGAAAAAAAACCAGTTTGTAATATTCAGGCTTACATGTGCGGACATAACTGCCCACTCCACTGATAGAATCTGATAGAAAAGTAATTTTGAGGAGGAAGCAAGAAAACAGCAGGCAGATCTGGGAAACGCTTTGACCCTGGGGCTGCTCTTTATCTTCTCCCTAAATCGAAACCAAGTATCCTGATGCTCTCTAAAGAACACAGTGAAGTAGAGTTTTCCTATCATTTTCTATTTTCATGCTGGTTATACAGTGGAAGCCTCTCTGCTCTACAGCAGTGCCAAGGAAGGCACGGGGTATGAGAAAATCTTCACCGTGTTCAACAATATGAAATCGTCTGTGAAACGTATGCTCTTCTCTCTACCAATCAAACTATTCCATGCTTAGCTTTTATGAAGAGTGGGGAAAATTCATCTTCCGGTAACTCTGTAGCTTCCCATCTCACTGCTTCTGCTTAAGAGATCCTTGGTTAATAAAATAATCAAGAAATAATAGGCGTGTCTTGCTATATAATTCCATTTTGTTTATTGGCTTGGCATAGTTGGAGAGGTAAGGAAAAGCTACTTTACTCGATTAAAGTGGGGAATCATCTTGGTGACCAAAGGTGAGCAATAACATCAGGAAAAATCATAACTTTGCTTCTGTGAGAGGGGGTATGTATGATATAACAGCCTGTTACTGAGGATCACGACAGTGCACCATGATTTTGCACCATTAACAGTGAAATGTATCCCTGTTAACGTTGACGACGATCCTCTCACTCTAACACCTTCACTAGGGCAGGGGGAGAGGAAGAGAATGAGGCTCAGGGGCTTGGTCCAGCTGGATTAGTCATGGAAAATTGGCCAGAACACCAGACAGGGCACAGAGGAGCTTAGGAATCATGAAGAAATCTTCCTAGGAAGCTATCAGGGAGGTTCCTAGGAAGAGGAAGGTTGAGCAGGTTGCTTATGTGGAGGAGAACAGGTTGCTTATGTCTCAAATGGCCAACGCTGATCTAACATAAGAATGTAAGATCCACAGTTGGGGACTGTGCCCCTCTAAATAGACTCAGGGGCAGTATGAACCGGAAGAGAAGTGACTTTCCCTATGGCTGCCATCCTGAGTAGTTCTTTATTACTCACACCCGAAAATCAAAGTCTCTGGTAACAGCTAAGCTCTCAGCCTCAATGGCCCACACAAGGTGGAAAACTCATGTGACGTCAGGGTGGGAGCACCAGGTTGAGTGTCCTATCTTTGTTCCTCTTCGATGCCCTTTATAGATGCCAATTCTACAACCTGGTATTATTTGAAATGGGGCGCTGTGATTACCAACTTCAATATCATCTGAGATGCTAGTTACAAAATAGATTCCTGAGTCTGACCCCAAACCTGCTGCCTTAAAAACCTTTGCAAGAGAAACAGCATTTCAGTGACTCAACCTGTGAATTAATCTTTTAAAAGCATTTTTAGAAGACAGTAGTGGTTTAACTAATTCAGAATCTGGTGATTCAAAGCACTATACCTGGTGCCTTTGGATACTGACTGCTGGAAAAGTGGGTCCAATTGTACCATGAGATCAACACTCAGGGGTGTATAGGGTCCAGAAAAAGAGAAGTACTGCTTTTCTGAAACTCGTGAGGGCGGATAACTTCAAAATACTGCTCTGCTGTGGCACTTTTTGCTATTTCTTTTCACTGACATGAAAAATCGAAATCCTCAGTTCTGTTATTAGTACCGTTGCACGTTATCCATGGGCTGGAGATCTGAATCAAAACTGGTGTTTAGCGTGTGGAGCTTCTGATAGCTCCCCCGACACAATAAAATAGAATGGGAGACTATGCGTATCAACAAAGTTCCACCTTATCTGTGGAAAACATTGGGCAAAACATGAAGCTCCATGTTCCCAACACATTTGAAACATACATATTTATCAAATTATGGCCTCTGTTCTCATTTCAGACCTCCTGGGCCCCCCTGGCGAGCTCCAGTTGGCACTCTACAACCAGCACCAGGTAAAGTCACCCAAGTTGCGTAGCACTTCCACAGGCTAACCCTTTTGTAAATCGTTCTGTTTAGTAGCCAAGAAAGTAATTCAGCCAACCTCACTGAACTCTTTAAAATAAAAATCCCATGTTTTCACCTCCCAAGCATTTAGCTGAACTGAAGAGAAGACTTAGCTGTTAATGGTCCAGTGCCAAAAGTTTCACCATTGCCACACCGACGATGCATATCAAAATAACACACGTACACTGAGTAACTAGAATGCCTCAGGCAGTGTGCCTGACTGTGAGAGATTTAATGAGATACAGAGTGTAGAATATTTAGCAAAGTACTTGCCACATCATTGCTTCCCTTAGCTATTGTTATTAGTTTGGGTAATGGCCAGTGTGCATGAGATGCTCACCATCGCTTACTATACTACTAGTAAATTAGATAAAGAGGAGGAGGGGAGAGAAAGAGGAGGAGGAGGAAGCAAAGGAGGAGAAGAGAGAAATATGTTGGCCAATATTTATTTAGCAATTACTCTGTGCCAGTCATTACACAGCTATTTGTCTGGATCCTCTTGTGCAGTGGGGGGATGTAGAAATGGTAGAAAATGGTACGGCCTGGCAAGAAGGCTCTGGGTAGTTATGGAAGAAGAGCTCATGTGGCTTTGATTTGGAGTTTATCCTAGACACTTGAGAAACAGTGAAGAATTTTTAACAAGAGGATGACATGTTCAGATTTGCATTTCAGAAAGGTCACGCTGGCAGCGTGAGGCATGGGTTGTACTAGGGAAAGACGGGAGGTGGGAGACCAGTTAGAAAAGCAAGGCTCTGGTGACAGTTCATGTGAGAGATGCTAAAGGTCTGGAAAAGTTGTGTGTGGCTGGAGGAGAGGGGGAAAATTCTAGGCAAGTCTCAGGGAGAGGTTGGAGTGGGGGCCACCATTAGATGTGAGTAGAATCTGGAGTGAGGAAAAGAGAAGATCTGCTTATAGCAAGCACATCAACCTCGCTTCTTCTAAAGTCATGTAATTTGCGACTTAGAATAATGTACAGATGGACGTCACTATCCACAGAACAATACAGAGCGAAACTTGCAAGTTTTCCATGTAACAAAACAACAGCTAAAAAATCGTATATAACATAAAACATATAGGATACATATATCCTATCTTGCAAGAACAATGTTCTCATTCTAAAGATAAAAGTCTTCCATTCTGAAGTTTTAAAGACTTAAGAATGCAGAAACATTTCATTAGATTCTTCTTCCAGAGATGCTTCCATGGGATCTCTTCGTCTCCCATAGAAATGGCCCCACAGCAATTTTAAACATATAAGGAGGGTATAAATATCCCAGCTTTCCCGTAACTTTCTAGAATTCTACAGAGCAGGCGGCACTCACTATGTTCGGACGATGAACTCCTTCTAACCAATCTCTCTGCTTAAGAACTATACTAATTACAGGCCTTTCTTTCAAATTAAGATTGGAATTGAGATTTTCTCGAAGTTTTTAAGAAGGATGTGCTTGCCTCTCCAAGGTAATGTGCTTCCGGGCTCTGAACACTAGAGGGCATCATTCCGTGAAAGCCAGGATTTGGGAGAGAGGGAGAAAAGAGAAGGAATTCCATTGCTAATGAAAGAAACTGATTTTTTAGTGTGCACCCTTATCTACCATGAAGCATTACCATGGTAACTGCACCAGTTAAGATGATTGTATATTTAGGTCACAGTATAAAAGAAGGAGCCTGAACATGAGGGGGGAAAAAAAGGGAAGCAAAATAAAGACAAGAATATATGAAGTGTGGAAGGAGGCAAAGCAGCCAGAAACTCGCCCTTTGCTAATCGCTGTTTCACGAAGTCACATCAGGCCTCTCAGAAGAAAGGAGGATAGTAAGTTTGAACTAAAATTAAAAGTTGCCGTTGCAATTCAGAACGGGAAAGCACCCTGACCTGAGCCAAAGGCAATCTTAATAAATGAAGAGGAGCTCCTTCAGCAGCAAAACGAGGGGACCACTGTCCTGGAAGTTGGGAGGTGTGAGCTCTTAGGCAGCTCTTGGTCAATGCCTCATGCTGGAAAAGCCTCTTCACCCACTTCAACACATAGCATGAGTTCATCTGACAGATATCAACATTGTCTTTCATCCTTGTGCACCAGACAAAAGAAAGCCTTAGTATTGCAGAAGGTGGAAAGAACATCGGCCAAAGTACCAGGTAATTTTGGTGCGCTTGTTTTCCTCTGCCAGAGGCATTCACTGGTTAGTCAAAACAAGCATGTTGTGCCAACTAAGAATCTGTTGGCACCCAATCTGCCTCACTGGCTTAGGGTCTAGGGGATCCAACAAGCATATGCAGAGCGGAATTCAAAGGATGGGGGGAATGATTGCTGAGCTCTGAACACCACACTTTTGACTTCTCCCAACAGAGGGGAAATGAATGCCAGAGAGCCAAGCAGCACAGGGTAAGACAAAGACCGAAGGCCAACAGGCTTGAGTCTGTACCTAGCAGCTGCCACTTACCAGCTGTGCAATCTTGGGCCATGACCTGACCCCTCCGAATGCTGTAAAATGGGGAGAGTGAAGTCTACCTCACGGGACGGTTACGATGACAAACTGAGAATGGGTTCATCTATTCATTCATTCAGCAAATATTTAATAAGCAACTCGGATGAACCAGACACTGTCTTCAACGGGGGTGTTTAGCGGGGATAGAGCACTAACAGAAACAGATGATATAATACATGAAGGTGCTTAGGACGGTGCTAGGGACTTAGAACACACTCTACGAAAATTCGTTTGCAAGGAAAAACAACCTGCTTCCCCAGAAAGCACACGCCACCGCCACCGCTGCCACCACCAGGACCACGGGACTCCGTTGAGCTTTGGGGGTGGGCAATCAGGACACTGGCTCTGATACCCTGGAACACAAAGCAGCCCCAACCCCAACCCCTGGTTCATGGAACCACAGGCCGACAGAGCAGGGGGTACCTGTCGTACTCCCCCCGCCCCCCGACAGGGAAAGGAAGACAGGTACTCCTAGTCACAAGGAGAACACTGACAGCGCCCGCTATAGAGGAGTCGGGGGAGAAAGGACACAGAATTCGTGCCCTAAGATGTCCAACCAACTCAAATGTAAGTTTAAATGAAGAAAACCAGTCCTTCAAGAGAAATGTGTGACAAAGTGTTTGTCAGGCTCTAGATCCTACTGGGTAAAGTGGAGAAAGATCAAGATGAGATGATGAGTGGGGTGTGACGTGAGTGGCCTAATGTGTTTAGTGTTTAGCTAATCACTGACAGGCCTTTCTGTCACAGGCACACCGCAGCAAAGACTGACATCACTGACGGGGCCTGAACCAAGCTCTCCGGGGGGGGGGGGGGCTGTTAATGGCACACCCACACGTCCTTGTCCTTGTCCTCTCCGACACCCCTCCCAGTCCCTCTTCCTTTCCTCTTATTCTATTGCCCCCTCATCCTCCTCTTTTGCATTTGCCCTAACGTTGGTCACTGCTGCGGATGGGAGAGACGAGCCCCTCCCCATCGGCCTGTCTGTTCTCCTGCCATGCCCTCCCTGCCTTCCCTGCCAGCCAGCAGGTTGGGGACGGCTCTTTCCCTTGGACCTCAGAGGCTGGCCCTCCCTCCCTCCCGTGACCTTGGCCCTGGGGGACGGCTGCCCTGGTTTGGAACTGGGAAAAGCCACTGGAAGGTACATCCAAGGCCCTGACGTTGGAACGATCGGGATAAAGAAGGGGACAGAGCCACATTTGGAGCCATGCGGTTTCTAAAAGTGAAAGCTAGCCACCCTCTCTGCCCCCACCCCAGAAATGAGAGGATGTGGGGACTCATCCCAGAGGGACTTGTGCCTACATCTGACTACTGGTCCCTTCCATATCTGCCCCTGGAGCTGAGAACTGCAACTGTTTTCTTTGGGTTCCCTTGAACTTGAACTATGATAGGGATATTCAAATCCACCTATTTTGTCCCTCCAATCCCTCTCCAGACACCCTCAGGTACGCTTACATAAACAAATGCAGGAAGACCAAGCAGCTGTCAGGAATTTTGGGTCTCAGGACTCTCTCACTCCCACCCCACTTCATTCACAGAGTTTTAAAACAGTAAGCTGACTTGGCTGGAATTTCCACACCTAATTTTTAGGGAATTTCCACATCTTTATTTTTCAGCTTTAATTAGCCTAGCTGTGTAGCCTAGTAAAAAATACAGAATCAACAGATCTTGCTTATCCATACACTGCCTCAACTGGAACACGTTACTAATAATGGTAATAGCAATAGAAATCCACCTGGCATTAATATATTCCTTGAGACCGTACATGCCAAATCCTGCAAAGCTGCGACATTACTAGCACGAAATTCTTCTGTCCACTTGCCGAGTCCCAAAAGTCCACTTTCTAAATTGCAGCCTAATACAGTTTCCAGTGTGAACCTGTCTTCTGGCCAAATCAACTGGTTTACTTCTATGATCATCAGTTCTTGGTTGGTATCACCCAAATATGACTCGCATCCATGCCCAATTGTAGCTCCTAAAGTATATCGTCATCCTTATTTGCCAATCCGTGAAAAATGTCATCACCCTGCCAGATGGTTTCCAATACAATGTCTACACACATTACAGATCGCCTGCAGGATAGAATGCCCGGCCTTTGCCACACGGTGCCTGCCGGGTCGAGTAGCAGGAGTTTATGAGCTGCCTCACTTTCGGAGCCTTCTCTAACCTGATAAACCAGAATGGCCTGGAGTGAAGCCAGGTGCCCATTACCCCAGGGCCCGGCCGTTTGGACTGCGTCTGGGCCCTGGCCTGAGGCAGGCCCTAGGTGGAGGTCTGGGGTGCCCCAGCCTCTGGCTCCTTGAAGCATGAACTCCCTGGCCACTTCCCCCAGAGCTTCCCCACCCTCACCCCACCCCACCCTCAAATTCAAGTTTTTTCCAGGCCTTCCCTGTCACCCCAGGGGTTCCCTCTGGAGTCTGGGTGGCTCCCCTCTTCTCCACCCGGGGCCTCTGTGTGGCGGGGGCTGCAGGTGGCTGAGGTTGCAGAGCAGGGGCAGCGAGCCAGAGCGCCGCCGGCGAGTGGTAGAGCGTGGGGATGTGTGTTTGTGTGGCTGGCTGCGTGTACTAGGGGATGGACAAGCCACACGGCTGCCTGCCACGTACCCACTGCCACCCAGCGCTAGGAAAAAGAGCAAGAAATGCAAAAACAAGCCAGAGAGAGAGAGAGAGAGAGAAGGGAGAGAGGAGAAGGAATAGGAATGGGAAATGGAAAGTCAGCGTGGGGGATCCGAAGCCGAGGACTGGGGGCACTGGGAGGCGCGGGGCTCCGGCGGGGCTGGAACCCTCCGGTGCCTGAGGCCACAGGTGCGGTGGCCGCCAAGGGACTTCAGGACGCGGGAGGGCGGCTTGGGGAGCTACCAGCGGGCAGCTCTGCTTGCCTTAGGCGTCGCCCTCTGTTTCCCTGCGCTCCTGCTTCTCTGCACCGATGCCAGCGGCATCCCAGGCACGCGGGACCTTGGCCTCCTGGCCTGGGACTCGGGGCTCCCCGGCCCCCCGCACGGGCCGTGCTGCGGCTCCAAGCAGCCTCGGCGACGGGCGGGAGGGCAGAGAGGGCGATGGGGATGCCGGAGGGGACCCGAGGCAGGCAGGGGGCGTGTGCTGCTTTCTGGGTCCGTGATTCGGGGCAACCTTGCCTCCTCGAAAGCTCTCCCGGAGGACCCTCCCCCCGCCCCGCACGCGGCCCGGGCGTACAGGTGGGATGTCCCCGCGATTCACCCCGCGCCGGCCGGGACCGCGCTGGGACCGCGCTTGCTTCCCCGAGCTCCGAGTTCGCGCGGCTCACCCGGGTCGGCAGGTGCGCGGGGGCGGGGGGCGCGGTCCCTAACTGCGACCCGCAGGTGCGCGGGGGTGGGGGGCGGCGGTCCCTAACTGCGACCTGGCGCCCCGCCGCAGGGGCCCGGGGCCCGGGGCCCGTGGTGAGGTGGGGTCAGGGGAGCCCCGGCGGGATCCGGGACTTCGCGGGCTTTGCGCCGGGACGCTGTCCCCAAGCCCAGGTGGACTGCTGACCTGGCGAGCCGCACCGAAGTGGGATGGGGCTCCCGGGCGCTTCCCCCGTTCCTCCCCCCGTGGTGCCCCCGCCCCGCGCCCCTTGGCGGAGGTCTTCAGGCCGCAGCACCAAAGCCTCCCTCCAGCGACCCGGCTCGGGCACCCAGGGGGCGGCTCGGAAGGCGGAGCCCGGGGACGGCGCGGGACCGGGGAGCCGGGCCTCCTCCGCGAACGCCCGGGAGACGGGGCCAGGACCCCCCCCCCCCCGCGGGGAGGACCGAGGGCGGGCGGCCGGGAGGGCGGAGGTCTCCGGGTCCTTGGCAGGACGGCATCGGGGGCGGGGGAGATGCTGCCTCGGCCACGCCGCCGCGGCCCCCGCCCTCCGGCCCCGCCATCGCTCGGCGGCAGCCCCCGCGGCCCCGGGGTCCGGGCTGCCGTCCGAGGGTCGGAGGGGGAGGGCCCCCGCCCGGCTTCGCGGCCCCGGACCGATCCCCGGAGGGACCCGCGGGGCCGGGGGCGCGGCGCCCTTACCTGCCGCCGGTGTCGCTCCCGCTGCCTCCCGGGGCCGCGCGTCCCTTGGCCGAGGCTGGCCCGAGCGAGGCGCCGTGCGCGGGGTCGGGGCGGGGCGGGGGCGCCGCTGGCCGGGCCGGGGCTGCGCACCGCTCAGAGTCCGGAGCCAGCCGCCAGGCGCTGCTGCTTTTCTGCCTTGATCTTGCGAGAGAAACGGCAAAGATTAGTTGGCGCCGCGACGCCCGGAGGGGTGGGGCGGGGAGGGGGGGCGCGGCGGACCCGAGGGCTCCGGGCAGAGCCGCGCGGGCAGGGGCGCGCACCCCACGCGGGAGCCGGGCGCCCGGCGAGTCCGGAACCCCTTCGCGGTGTAGACCGGACTTCAACTGGCGCTGCCCCCCGCCCTGCACACCGAACCACCCAAGGAAACGCCAGAGAGAGAGAAGGGGAGGGGGGGGAGAGGAAGAGAGGGGGAGAGGGAGAGAGAGACTTTCCAACCTGGCCTTCCCGAGGACGGCGGGTCCGGAGAGCATCACAGAGCCGAGCCCGGGATGCCCCCGCGAGCCGGGCGGGATTCATGCCTTCCGCGGAGCGCTCGGGGAAGTAGTAGGAGTGCGGGGGGCGACACCTACTTCAGTGCCTCCGGCGTGGTCCTAGCGGGATCTGCGGTTTCGAGGCTCTCAGCCAACCCGCAGGCCCGCGCGCGTGTGTGTGTGTGTGCGCGCGTGTGTGCGCGCTGGAGCGGGTCCCTGCGCCGGGCGCCCCTGGGGTAGCCGGAGCCGGTGCCTGCGTTCCTGCCTATGTGTTCGATCAGCTGCAAT
Source organism: Nyctereutes procyonoides (assembly GCF_905146905.1). NCBI lineage: Eukaryota > Metazoa > Chordata > Mammalia > Carnivora > Canidae > Nyctereutes > Nyctereutes procyonoides. The sequence continues at coordinate 29,694,419 of NW_026575120.1, forward strand.
GGGCGGACGGTTTCTGGAGAGAACATTTACAATTTTCTTTCAATATGACAGGATTAGCTGCTGTGGAAGGCGCTCCTCCAATGAGATCTCCTCTGCTCCCTGATTTGGCGCTTCTTCTGAGCAAATATGACAGCCTTTTCTTCTCCAGGCTCCTTGCCGCTCCTCCACGTCCATCCCCAGAGCCCAGCTCTCCTTCTGCGGTTTCTACACCAGAACCTTCACCACCACCACCACCCAGTCCCATTCCTGCAAGTACATGATTGCTGCAAAGGTGACATGAACACCTTGCGAAGAGCACAATGTTGCTTCTAGATTGCCGAGGATGCCTAAGATCAGTTTTTCCAGGTGGGAAAATGTTAGAATAAATCCGCTGTGCTCTGTCTGTAAACATGTAATGGGGCTGAAACTATCTACGGGGTTGTTTGTTTCTTGGATATCGGCAAATGTGTAACAGAGAAAGGTAATCTTTATTTTTCTCCTGATTTTAAGCATTGTCTAGTGCTCGTGTTTTCTTCCACCGATAGGAATTACGTTACGAAGTACTGATAGCGCTTCATGGAATCTGGGGTCTCCATGAAAGAATTAAGATGCAAACTTCTTGTGTTCCAAACAGCCTTGGGTTTTATTTCTTCATGAGAAATTCCATCCAAGAAGACTACTATTTTTAGATTCTAACCCATTTGATAAAGGCACAATGATATGATTCTCAAGTACAGCTGAGAACAAGACTCCCTTTTGCCAGTGTGTATGTATATATATGAAGGTAATATCAATTTTTGGTATGTTATACAGGCTGCATTTTCTCTCACTAACCTTCCACATCAAATGAAAAACCAATGAGACCTTAAACTGAATAGCACAGGATGAGATATAGCACCTTTATATCACAAAGACAAACAAAAAATAAGTTGGTTTAATATATCTCATTCAGTTCAATTCTTTTTTTTTTCATTTTTTTTTCAGTTCAATTCTTGATGCCCAGGTTTTCCTAGGTGTCAGAGAGCATACGGAACAGCAACAGTTAGTCCCTGTTTTTTTTTTTTAATGACCTTTCAGTCTTATTCGTAAGGAAAGACACTCATATGAAACACCCATGTAGCAGTTGACAATCAAGATGGTTGATTATACAGCAATATGAATTAACTGATAAATGGAAATCCTATAGCTAAAAGTTTTTGCCTGTTCTGTTAACTCAGAGCCACCACAAGCAGGAAGTGGGATAAATCTGATCTTGCTCGACTGAAGTCATACTGAAATAATGCATTATAACACTGTGGCTTTACCTTCGGCCTCCACATCCCTACATCCTGCCATCACTGGAAGATTATAAGATACTTGCTAGAAAATCAAGACCAATCAGTCTTGGTCCCAGCATCCCCAAGCATTTGGTCCATTACAATAACAATCTGATTTAGTCACTTCTTTTCCTTTAGGTGCTCTTTTAAAAAATGAATTCACGTTTTCCTTCCTTAGTCCATTATTTTTATTAAACCTCTACAAACCCAAGGAGTTGCTTGAATCTTTTTGAACCAACTGCCAGTGCACTTCCCCTACACACACACACACACACACACACACACACACACACACACCAATGCATGAATGTAAATAGAAATGGATCCCTGACCAGTAATGGAGAAGAAAACCCAGTGATTTATTCTTTTCATATCCTTAATGCTTTCCTAGAAACAAGATTACACATTCCAGAAAAAAGTGATAGAAGCAAAAAGCCAAGGAAAGCTAACAAATATTTTCTTGAACTTGAATAAAACAGTCTGTGAATAACTGAACTTCCAGGTTCAAAAGAAATCACTACACTCAAGGCCTTTTAGAAAGAAGTGAGCTGCAAATGAAAGCAGCCTTTTTTTTCAAACAATCAGCAATGATGTCCATTTTCTTCTTCTAGGTCATCACCGAAGACCCTTTTTATATGTATGTGTATGTGTATATGTATATGTATATGTGTATGTATGTATATGTGTATGTATATGTATATGTATGGTTGTGCCACCCACTGTGTGATTTTGGAAAAATTATTTAAGCGCCCTGTAAAAGGGAGATTGTGATAATGATATACATATACAGTCTTATAATTTTTATAAGGAATAGACTTAATTCATGTAAAATTTTCAGAAGAATAACTGGTGCATAGTAATTAAGGTAAAAATTATAAGACTGTTAGGATTTAGAAACATAAATTCTCGGGCCATACCTCTGACCTACTGAATCAGAATATTTAAGAATGAGTCTTGCCAGTGGGAACCACAGTGTTCATCAAGACCATGCAGTAAGCATGTTAAATATAATCCATCATGATACAGAACCTCCAGGCTCCCATCCTTTCCCCCTTCTAGTTTCTCTCACTTTGCAAGAGAAGATCATGTGTATTCTGAGCATTTTATTTTTGTTTCTTAAGCCAGTTCCCTTTCTGAGATAAAAGAGCACACCCCAATTCCAGGCATACAGCTTTTACATTTATTAGTAAGCCATGGTGTGGAACATTTTCAAAAGTGCTTTTTAAAGACTTCTGAAGTCTTAAAACATGCACCTACGTGTTCTTCTTTATCTACATGGCTATTTTCCACCTCAAAGAACACTAATAAATTAGTAATTTCCATTTGTGAAGACAAACTTCATCACCTACAACCTCATAAAGCTAGTTTTAGGCATGTGTTGAAGAGCTCAGCGGCCTGAAAGGGATGACTTTGAATCTTTGACAAAGCTCCCTTTTGATTAAGACTGTAAATAAGGTCACTACCAACACTGAGGAGAAGGAGATTGGCACGTCTCATTCCTGGGAAGGTGGTGCATATTTTATTGTGCCACGTTGATTTCAGTGCAGCAATAATTAGGCTTCAGTAATTAGATGCACAAATCAGCACTCTATCATCATAAGTGGATTAAGAGGGTGACAAGTTCAACTCAAGTGATTTCCCACCAGGTATGGCGGCCATAACATTTTCTTAATTTTCTGCTTTCAAAGAACCAGGAAAGAAAATGAGGGTGAAAACTTGGCCTCTATGGGGGAAATGGGCCAAGAGCAGGAGAGCTTGTCTCCTTCCTCATCTCCTCCCTCACACAAACCGTTCAAGAGTTGAACTAGGAAAGCTCGGCATTTATCAGCAGGAGGTTTGGGAAGGGCAGGCTGATGTAGCTAATATCTGCCAAAGAACCTTCTCTATTCCTTGACCTCAGTTTAAAATATAATAATCCTGGGTTAAAAGAGACCCTCCACTAGATGACAATCACTGCTTACAATGGCTTCTTCAGTGTCCCTCCCTGTTTTGAAATCTTAATAACAGCCCCACATGAGACACACTATTTATTCTTCTGAGAGTTTTTTGTTTTCCATACAAACTTCTCAGAGTAGTTGAAATGCTTCCATTCTTTAGCTGAAAAGATAATCTCTTTTTCTCCTAGAAAATCCTAAGCTTTTTTTTTAATTTTTTATTTTTCAGACCCTGCAACAGGAGTTTGCACATACAAAGGGGAATTGTTCTGAAGGACGGTGCTTGGGGGATAGTCTAACAAACAAATAGCTTGGCTATTTTTTTCCTTTTCCTTTTTTCTTAAAGTTTGCTATCGCAGCTGTGTTAAAATCTTCCTCTCCTAGCAGGGATGGTGTTATCCACAGCCTGAAAACTTTTACTGCTGCTGAGTCTAAAATATTTAAAATACAGTACAGAGCTCTTTTTCAAACAGGGAATGCAAAGAAGGAGGGGGGCAGGGAATGAAATGCCGCCCTGCAAAATGTTAAGCAGCTGCAATGGTGATAAATCAGTGTTAAGCATGCAGAAGAAAAACGCCACTGAGACGCATGTTTACTTAGAGAAGCATCTAGTGTATATGCATTCCTCCTACCAGGAGGTAATGCTGAGATCCTCTTTGGAGGTAGCCTCTAACACAAAGAGAGCCGAAACATTTCAACCGCCTCCATCCACCTCAGGGTTTATTTTGACAAACAACTTAAGCTCTCTTCTTCCACAGCCTGAGCTGGATGCTAGAGTCCAAGGTGGAGATAAGACCCTAGAATGCAAGTGCAAAGTGAAACTCTTATCAGACTCTTCTTTGTGCATGTGGCTCCAAATTATTTGAATCCATAGCCCTTTGTGCAGAAAAAGGGTAGTCTAGGAATACTCAAAGTCCTTTTACTCAGTAAAGAAACCTAATTTCTTAGAATTTAAATGAACGAATCATGTACTCATGACAATTCACATAATTTCTCAGATCATACACTTTGCTCTGTTCTTAAGCTAGAAGGGTCTTTCAAGGGAAGGATGGAAATGCTAACACATTCTAAAAAAACATATAGTGGAGCCCCCCAACACACACACACACACACACACACACACACACACACACACACGACAGCCTCCTCAATAAATGTGATTTGCCCTCTATTTAATGCGAATAACTGAGACCTTTGTGATGCAGAAAGCAGTGGTTAGGGAAACAGGACTCAAACTGTGTCTAATAATATCTCTCCAAATAGACTTTTTCCCTTTAAAAACAGACTCTCTCTCTCTCTCTCTCTCTTACTAATGCACCCCAAAAGAAAACAATCAGCAAAACTAAAAGGCAGCCTATGGATCGGGAGAAGATACTTGCAAGTGACATATCTGGTAAAGGGTTAGTATCCAAAATCTATAAAGAACTTATAAAACTCAATACCCAAAAAACAAATAACCCAGTTAAGAAGTGGGCAAAAGTCAAGAACAGACACTTTTCCAAAGAAGACAGGGCAGCCCGGGTGGCTCAGAGGTTTAGCGCCACCTTCAGCCCAGGGTGTGATCCTGGAGACCAGGGATCCAGTCCCGCGTTCAGCTCCCTGAATTGAGCCTGCTTCTGCCTGTGTCTGTGCCTCTCTCTCTCTCCCCGTGTCTGTCATGAATAAATAAATAAAATCTAGAGAAAAAAGGCATCCAGATGGTTAACAGACACATGAAAAGATGCTCAGCATCACTCATCATCAGGGAAATACAAATCAAAACCATGAGGAGATAACACCTCACACCCTTCGGAACAACTGAAATTAGCAATATAGGAAACAACTGGTATTGGTGAGGATGTGGAGAAAGGGAAATCCTCTTGCCCTGTTGGTGGGAATGCACATTGGTGCAGCCATTGTGGAAACCAGTATGGAGGTTCCTCAGAAAGTTAAAATTGAACTACCCTACAATCCAGCCATTGCATTACTAGGTATTTACCCAAAGGACGCAACAATACAGATTTGAAAGAGTACACGCACCCCAATGTTTATAGCAGCATTATCAACAATAGCCAAACAATGAAAAGAGCCCAAATGTCCATCACTGATGAATGGAATGTATGTCTATAATGGAATATTACTCAGCCATCAAAAGAGTGAAATCTTGCCATATGCAATAACAGAGATGGAGTTAGAGAGTACTATGCTAATTGAAATGAGTCAGAGAAAGACAAATACCATATGATTTTACTCTTATGTGGAATTTAAGAAACAAGACAGATGAACATATGGGAAGGGGATAAAAAAAGGAAACGGAAACAAGCCATAAAAGACTCTTAATGATAGAGAACAAACAGAGGGTTGATGGAGGCAGGTGGGTGGGGAATGGGCTAGACGGGTGATGGGTATTAAAGAGGGCACTTGTTATGAGGAGCACTGACTGTTGTAAGTGATGAATCACTGCATTGTTAACAAACTAGAATGTAAATAAAAATTTAAAAAACAAATAAAAATACCCAAAGAAGCATCCCTAAAGCCCTCTGATTCCTTGTGCCTAATAAGATGGGTCCTACACACTTTGTCTCTTCTTCCTCATTTATTCAGCAAGATCACTAGGTTTGGGGCTTAAGGGACTCATTTATAAAATCCCACAGGCAGTACTATATAAATCCCCACTGAAAGGAATGCGGGAAGGCCCCACCCAAAGTCAATGTACATGCTACATCCCTACAAGGCTTTTATTGACAAACATTTCCTAGAAAATGAGTTAATGTAAAAAGCATGCCAAATAAACATGTATTGGAAATCATTGAAAGTTTTCAGTAACAACCGGAGAAAATCTAACCTCAGAGCTCCACAGCTGACACAATGTGTTCTCCTTTTACTGATGCAGGATATGGAGTATATAGGTTCTCCTGTGGATGGTAATCCCCTGGAAATGTTTCTTTCTTGAGCAAGTTTTATGTAAACAAGCTAAGCAACTTGTAAGCAATTACTGGTAAGGTATTATTAAAACTGAAGACATACATTAATGACCAGTGAAGGGAGCTGAATAATGCCATCCTCAAATATTCCCCTTTTTTGAATATTGATTATTTTGAGCTGATTATTTTTAAGAAACAGTAGATACTGAAAAAGCTCTAAAAATGGAGCAGAAGTTACTTTTTTAAAATCTTTCTTCTTTGTTTTTTAAGATTGATTGATTTTAGAGGCAGAGAGAGGGAGAGAGAGAATCTCAAGGAGACTCTGCACTCAGCACAGAGCCTGACTTGGGGCTCCAGCTGAGGACCCCAAGATGATGACCCTGACCCCAAATTGACTGAAGCACTCAGGTACCCCAGAGGAGTTACCTTTTTTGTAAGGGGCATTTATAGGGAAAATCTCCATTTGTAAAGGTGTCTTCCTCTCTGTTCCAGGAAGAGGAGGATGACTAAATCTCTAGAAGCTCTTATCAGTGGAGGTGAGGGTTTAAATCTACATCATGATCTGATCCTCCCTTACTGTGTTTTTCTGGGTAACTTCCATAGCTGCCTTCATTCCCCTTCACCCAATATCTTTTGTTTTTTGTTAGAGATGTTATTCAAGGTGACAACGTGGACCATTTCAGGAGAGTCATTGAGTTTTCCTGGGTCTTTCTCATGTATTCTGGAGGTATAGATGTTACTAAACTTTTGCTTCTTTTTCTCCTATTAATCTTTTATTATTGGAGGGGGTGTCTCAGCCAAGAACCTAGAAGGGTGGAAGGAACATTATTTTTCCTCCCCTACATCATCTACCTAAACCTTGAGCTCATGCCTTATAGTATCCCCAGTGGACAAATGTAACTAAAAGTCATCAAATCAATTCCATGTCTCATTTCCAAAGTTAGTTGATGGAAAAACTTTGAATAGGATAGGAGCACCTCTACATACTCTTTGTCCGGGGCAGTATGTTCTAGAGTGGACTTCCAGTTCATCAATAACTCATTGCTTTCTTTTGCTAATTTATTTTATTTTATGTTTTGGAAGTAATAAGGTGACTACAAAGTCACTTAGCAGTGAGTACCCCTGGCACATGGACATTTCTGTAATTTCATGAGAAGGTAACTCTTAGGGCTTTAATGCAGTCCCTGTTCATGGAATGGACTCAAAGGAATGGAACCCGTTTCACGCCGTAGTTCATACCTCTGGTTTGCAGAATAATACTAGGCTTATCCCTGGGAATGTTCTCTCAGGCTTCTACATGTCTTGCCCTGAGCTGGCCCAGAGTTATGGGTGACAGAATGAAAATTTGGGGAAAATGTACATATTCAAGGTGAAAGTGGAATTATGTCACCCAGTATCCAAGAAGAATAGTGTTCTGTAGGAAGCTTCTTTATCAACATCCCGGAAACAGGGATCATGTGGACAAGAAGAGTGAAGAAGATGGAAAGTTGCTAAAATAGGTGATTTGCTTTGAGGGCCAAAACATAGGAAAGGTGGGATCCAAAAATCTCCCCACAACAAAACTTGGTTTAGGTTCACAACCTACCAAATGCGTGATGTCAGACAAAATACTTAGTCTTTCTCTACCTCACCTCCCTCATGTGTAAACAATGTGTAGATTTTGCCTCAGAGTCCTGATGATCAAATGAAGTCATATTTGTGAAAAGCGTTTTGTAAAATGTGGATTATTATTGACTGAGGATATATAATTAAATTGTGATATGAATGACTGATTTCTCCTCCACCAATTCTACCTCCCTTCAGGCAGGCGTTTCCTTCTTAATTAAAAATAAGTCTCTACTTGAGAGTATTAGCCAATATGTGGCTGGGGACAGGGAAGATTTGGGGCACCGTGTTAATTTTGTGCATTCAAATCACACCAGGAAAGAATATCTGTGGATTCCTATCAGAAGAATGAAGGACTCACTGGTGCCTCCTTTTGTTCACTTTCTTGGTCTCCTTAGCTCCAGGTATGGAATGCTGAATCTAGGTACCCCTTGTCATTATATGGCTCTCAATGAAGAAAGATGGAATTTCCTTTCTAAAACAAAGGTGTTTAGGGCCTGTCAGGCCTTGCATCAAATACAGAACTCCAAGATTTGCTTTGCTCCGGCTTCTAAAATCATAAGTAGTGATAACTGTCCACTTTAGGAACCAATTTCTAATCCTTCAGCCCAATAAATACTTTATGATAGTAAAATGATATAGACTAACTCCCTATGAATCTACGCGTTTATGAAAGAAACTGACTTACTTAAATTCACAAAGTTTCTCATTCCCAGCATATTTGCCTTTAATTGTTGTCTCAGGCCCAACTGCTACCCTGTCCTTAAACATCCTACAGATTGGCTTGAGATTGACCAGAGAATCCTGACCCCAAATCTGTACTTCCTAGTGCTCCTGAGTAAGTTTAGAGTTGGACTCCTTCTAAAATATGTATATATTTCTGGTCTGAACCATGCTCCTCCTATTTCTTTTAAACCTAACATTTCCTGTAAATCGGGGGGTGTGGTCACTGCTGCTGAACTGTGTGCACAGCAGACCTTTCCCCCAGTGACCAAGTCAGCTCTCTTTATCCATATTCAGTCTCAACTGTATCCCATGTGGTTAATTGCTCACAACTTGAACAACTCCAGGAAATATTTCTCAGGATCAATCCATACCAATATGACAAAGATTCTCAGGGATGAATTTTAAAACTCATGGTAAAATATGAGTTGTCTTTGGCACTAGGCTTATCACCTTTGGCCAAAACACTAACATTCATGCTAACATAAATACATTATTTATATTTCATTGAAAATAATCCCAACACATTAAAAAACATGTCTCACTATGCTCAGTGACAATGACTTACTCTGAAATGTGAAAATTGGTGAAATGTCTTATTTTATTCCCTTTCCTCTCTAGAACTTGATTGTTATTTGTGGTTCCAATCTGGAGATATCATTGGTGAATTTAACGTGTGACCTAAAAGGAAAACCCTGGATTAACAGACTAATGAAGACAGAGAAATAGGAATACATTCTAAAAACGACTGCAGTAGATTGAAAGAGATTAGAGTGGACAGAGGGAATAGGGGAAGAAATTGTGAAAAAGGCACTAGGAGGAACAGAGCCAATATGACCTGAAACAGATCACTAATAACTCGCTCCCTGTGTGCACCACAACATACGTCCTCGGGAGGACGCGTGGGAAAGGGCAGTGGGCCACTCTCAGGAAAGGGCAGTGGGCCACTGTTGTTTGTTTTATGATCCTTTGCTAAGCTCCCGGAAACTACAGCTTGGCTCACACTGAAACCTGAAAGTTCTCAACTCCTCCAGTGCAGCTTCTAAACCCATTTCACTGAGCTTTAAAGGTAATTAAGCAGCAAAAACAAAAACAGTCCCGAAAAAGCTTCTACTTCTTTCTTTCTCTTTGCTCACTTTCTCCCTGGTGTGGTGCAGGTTCTTTCTGTGGGCCTCTTTCAGAAGCCTGATGACACAGACGAAAAAAAAAAGAAAAACTTACTCAAAAGAGACTCAGGGTGTGATGATGGCATAGAGAACTGAAAATGTAGAGCCATCTAGTCGCTAAGGATAAGGATCAGAGCCTAATGCTCAAAACCAGCATGCCACCACCATGTCTCTCAAAATGAATCCATGGTGAACCAGAAAAATTAATCTCAGTGTTTTATTAAAGATATAAATAGCATCTCCTACGCCAGTTTTACAAAGCACAGCAGCACTAGGGAGACAGCATTTCTTTTTCATGCATTTCTATGTGACTGTGTATAAACACGCAGAGTATTTGTTTAGCTTTTGGTTTGCCCTGAAGAATAAAAGTGACTCTCTAGTATAGATAATACTTCATAAAGCAATTCCAAACAACACGAATTTGCAGATGAATGGTTCTTTTGGAGTAGATCTCTAGTCTCCATTCACCTTCTCCTATGTTTGCTCCTATCATTGCAAAAGTTTATATATTTCCTTAATAGTGACCATCTTGACTCACTTAAAAATAACTTGCCAAACATTTGTCTATTTATGTGCACACTTCTGTATGGTGAGATCAGCAAATGACAAACTTCAGTTTCTCACAAAAAGGATGATGTAGCCTGTACACAGCATTGCCGTATTGCAATGGGATGGACTGGGTGGATGTGAACCCAGTCACATCTGAGAACATTAGCCTCTTGTAACTAGGTCACCTTAACCATTGAAATACCCCCCGCACCACCTATTTAGAGGAATGACCAACATCCTTTGATGAACATCAAAGGATAACCTCACTCTGTATTTATGAATTCCCTTAGTATTGCAAATTTATGATTTTATGCATCATTAATTTAAAAACAAATGTTAACCACTTGATAGATTTGTTCCAAAATCTATTACAAAATAACCTAGCTTCCTAAGTAAAATGTAACGGTGATATCTTAGTAGAATGTGCTCTGGGTCTTAATCTGAATGTTTCCAGGTGACATGGCCTTAGACAACTAATTTATCTCACCCATGTTTCATTCTCTTTAACGGTGAAATGGCAATGTGTTCATCCTAAGCAATTCCAGGTTATTTAAAAAATAGTTTAATTCCTTAAGACTCCTTATATTTTCAGGAACCAGCTTATTCATAATAGTCCTTTGGTTAAATTTATGATGATTTTTATAATCTTTGATGTTTATATGTGTTAAGTTTGTTAGGCAGAATAATGCTTCCCCCTCCAAAAATGTGCACATTCCAATCCCAGGAATTTCTGAATGTGTTCCCATACATGGCCAATAAATAAATAAATAAATAAATAAATAAATAAATGCCAACTGTAATTGAAGCTGCTAATCCGCTGACCTTTAGATTATCCTACCTTATTTAGTTGGGCCCCATGCCACACAAGTGTCCTTAAGACTCAGTATCAGAGCAATGTGATGTGACAAGGACTTGACTGGCCATTGTTGGCTTTGAAGGGGCTATGAGCCAAGGGATGCAGGAAGGCTATAGAAGCTGGAAAATGCAAGAAAACAGATTCTTGCTTAGAACCTATGGAAGCAATGCAACTCTGCTGACCCCTTGATTGTAGCCTAGTGAGATGTGTGCTGGTATTTTTGAACTACTGAATTATAAGATAATAATTTTATATTGTTTTAAGCTGAGTTTATGATAGTTTGCCATGGCAGCCAGAGGAAACAAATATATCAAGTTTCCAGCAGTGTCACAGGCAGTGATTTAGGTATGTATGCTTGACACTAATGTAGCTTATTCAAATTTCCAGGTGAGTCCTTATGTTAGCAGCATTATAATGGTGCCAAGTATTGTACCCAAAAGTCTCAGTCAAGTATACTGGCTACAATAACTTTCCTAAGGTGTGGGTGGGAGTGGTGGTGGTGCCTAAGGTTTGAAGAAGTAATTTATTGCTGCAAATCAACCTATTTATTAGTTTTGAGCCAGCATGCTAGAAAGAGGACAGGCTACCTTCTTTCATAGCAGATGATCAGGATAGGTCCAAATGGCCATTTATCCTGTGGTGTCAATCTCTGTCAAGATCTCTGAGATTTGAGGAATGACTGGACTGATCATAACCTGGGAAGGAATTATAAAGTTGTTTCCATTTTGGAGTAGCTCTTGCCTTACCATCAAATCCCCTCATCTGAGTTTTGGCAAACCAGGTGGAGCCAAAATGTTAGGGTTTTTTTCCTGACCCAGTGCTGCAGACCACATGTATTTTCTGTGAATTTTCTTGGTCTGAATTGCTTTCCTATGTTTTTTTCACATGTGAGTCACAATCTGCCTTGAATCTCTAGCCCTTGCTTATAACCTGTCTATAGTCCTGCAATGTTCTTAACCCAGAATAAAGGCAAATTGGGCTCACTACCAGGAGGCTTGGATAGAAGGATTAAAAAAAAAGCCACCATGGATTATTTATCCATTCATTTAATAAACAGTATTTGTTGCCTGCGATAAGCTCTGTATGGCTCTATGTGCTAGAGACAAGGGTCGACCAAGACAAAATTTTGCTTTCTTGGGCATCTTGTAGGAGAAGCAGAATAATACATAAAAATATGTATTATTTTACATATATATAAAATAATTATAGTTACTATAAAATATAAAAGCAAGTAAAGAGACTAGTCTAGATTAAATATTATGGAGTTTGATAAATATTTATAGTTCTCCCTCCTTGCTGATACAACATCAGATTGCAGCTTTGGTGGGATAGGCTCATGTGATCAGTTTTACTTATGTGTGAGTGGCAGTGACAGGACTCAAAGCTGAGCATTTACCAGTGTGAGAACCTCCAGGACTCTGCTTCCCCCTGAGATAGCAACTGGCAACAATCAAGACTGTAAAAGCTCCATAGTTGGGGTCCCTGAGTGACCCTTGCTAACCACAGTGGATATATAATGGGATTGTGAAATAAAATCTTGTTGTTTTATGCCACAAACATATATCTTCCTCTCTACAACTTAATCTGCCCTATCCTGACTGATTAAGATAGTCAGGGAAGGCATGACACTAAGGAGCTGAAACGTCATCAGAGACACAACTGGTGATAAATGTACAGTGTAAGTTCTGGACTACGAATATTTCAGAGAAAGGAAATAGCTCATGTGAAGGCTTTGGCATATGCCTATGCCAGACTCTAATACAAGGCTGTGCACCTCTGGAACAGGTCTGGATATGGATGACAGCTCTGGGCAATGCCAGGTTTGGTTTTTTCCCTACTCTATATCTTACCTGATGATTTCTATTTATCTACATACTAATATTTATTTTGAAAAAAATCATAGATGTTTGAACCCATATCTTTAATTCTTAGAGTTAAAGATCTAATTTTTTTTCTTACCCATACAATTTTCTCTTCAGGTGCAGTCACTTTTTCTGGCATTATCTTTATGCCCTAGCCCAAGTTATTCTTACGAATTTCTTTGTAACCCTGGGGAGACGCTTAGGAGTCCATTCAGCCTCTGAATCACTGCAATGTCATAATTTTTCACCTATTCATTTATTAAATAAATATTTATTAAGCAACTACAATATGCCAGATTCTGGACAAGCCATTTAAGATACAATGTGAACAAAGAGAACTTGCAGTATAGAGGGAGGAGACAAATTTTAAGCAAGTAATCACACGAACTCAATGCAAAGTGATGGCTCTGATAAGCATAATGGAATAAACGTCACGTTGATCTGAGAGTACACAAGGGGGAATTTCAATCTGCCAGGCAGGTCAGAGAAGGCTTGACATCTCATAGATGGAGGAGGAATGAGTCAAGTAAGGGCCTGAAGGAAATGTTTGCTTGGAAAATGGAATCACAGATCAAATGTTCTGTGATGGGATAAAACATAGAGGGTAGAAAAACTAAAGAGAAATCCATAAGGATGGAATTAGGAGATGTATGGGATGCCCTTCATGAGAGGTGGTGGATTGGTATAGGCATTGAGAAGGGAAGCCATGCATGAAATATAGTCATGTTTAGGAATTCTGTGTCTTTATAATGAAAGTAGTAGGAAATCACTGGAGGATTTAAGTGCATCTGAGGAAAGATGACTATAATCAAATGCATTTTAAAAAGTATGGGGTGACTGGGTGATGGGCAATGAGGGGGGCACTTGGTGGGATGAGCACTGGGTGTTATGCTATATGTTGGCAAATTGAAATCCAATAAAAACAAATTTTAAAAAAAGTATGCTGGCCACAGTGAAGAGAATGGGTTGGAGGAAAGTCAGAATAAATGGAGGTAGGCTGATGTGGCTATTGCCTAAGACCAATGAACAGTTAGATGATGGCAACTCTGATGGCACTTTAGTGGAAAGAGAAAAACAGTGAACTCCAAAATATTTAATGAGGTGAATTTAATGAAATTTGGTGAGGACTGGATATGTTGGAGGAAGAGGGAGATTTTGAGGATGACAACCTGCATTCTGAGGTGGTGATGCCATCGACTAAAACTGGAAACTCGGAAAGAGAACAAAAGCTCTCAGAGGAGGTTTCATGGTGGGCAAACTGAATTTGAAGGACCTTTCAGACAAACAAGAGGGAATAGCAAATAGACAGCTGAGACAACAGATCTGAGACTCAAATAAAGGTCTAAGCTAGATATATAGCTTCATGAATCATTTGCTCCTAGATGGTAATTGAAGCCATGGGGAAGGCTTGAGACTGCCTAGGGAGAGATTGTGGAATGAGGAGCAGCAGGGGTGGGAAGCCATGGAAGATTAGCAAAGCAAGCAGAGAAAGAGCAGAAGACGCAGGGTTAGAACTAGGGCTGGATCAGGACCGACATCAGGAAATCTGATGTCTGTCCACCATGGTCCAGGGACAAGATTTTAAAGAGTTTGTGTCTCAATACACAAGTTCTCCATAAAAGTATTTACGTCACAGATTCATTATGCAAGTTATCATGAGAAAGAAGGACAATCCCCTTCTCTGAAATTAGCTACCACTCCCCTTCCACAAGTTGTCCCAAAGTTGAGTGTTTGTAAATGAGAGACCCATTCTGAGAATACAACTGATGCAGTATAGTGTTCTCAGGGAGGTGCAGGTGATTAACATACCTGTGGGAACAGGAGACCAGATAGCCTTATATTCTCGGATGAAAATAAAGCAATAACCCCCTTACTCAAAACACAGGCTTCCACCAAATGCAGTACTTAGAACATGTCTATGTGTTCCAAGCAAAGGAAGTCCACAAACACCTCGTTTGCTTTACAAATATATATTTTAAAAGACCCTAAGATAAGTTTTGTAGAAGCAATTCCTCGGATACTTACACAGACGCAACTTTCTTCTTCTCTTACAGACTAGACTCTATTTTCTGGTTTCCAAACCCACAAAAAGGAAACTGCATCCAATTATAAAAATTAAGGAACAGGCTCACAGACACTAAGGAGAACAGAGGATTTAAAAACCTGGGAAGAGTGAAAAACAGAAAAATCAATAAACAACCTCCTGAGACTTCAAGTGGCAGCGCTCTCTAGGGCCACAATGGTCCCTTGCAGAGTTTGCTGTGTTACAAGCTGGCTAAAATTTTTTGAGCCATCCTGATAATCCTGTGGTTGAATTACGCTAACTCTACTCTTTCAAAGGGCAGAGAAGCTCAGACATGTTGTAGATTAATTTATTTAAAGAAAAACAAATAATAGCAGGCCTTGAGGGAGTAAACTTTAGTCATCTTGAAAATAAACCTTTCCCCAAACTCTCATTTCCATATGAGCTAGATAAATACATATGCAGGGGTTAATCAATGCATTAGCTAATAGTCTTTCCTGCCTTTATACAATAACAAAAAGCGTATTTAACAAAGAAACATAAACTGGGTGGCTTAGCAGGAAAATAACTCGTGGTTTTGGAGGCCAAAAGTCTGAAGTCAAGGTGTTGTCAGAGTTAGTTCCTTTTGAGGCTACAAGAGAAGAATCTGTTCCAGGAATCTCTCCTTGGCTTATAAAAAGCCTTCTTTGTGTTCACATGACATTCTCTAACTTTGGCAAGTCTATTTCCAAATATACTCCTTTTATTAAAATACCGGGCATACTAGATTAGGGCTCATGCTAATGACCTCTTTTTAACTTGCAAACACCTAATCTCCAAAAAAGGTCATATTCTGAAGTACTAGGGTTAGAGTTTCAACATATTAATGGGGGGGGGGGAGACACAATATAATCTGTAGCGTACAATATCTGTGCAAAACAAATAAGTAAATTAATAAATTATATTTGCCTGTTATTAATGTTGATTAAAGGTTTAAAGTTTATTTTAGTATTGTTGATCAGTTGCATTAAATTCACTTGCCTTATCTGCTTCATGATCAAAAGCAGTGTTTAATAATTAATGACTAGCCACTGTGTTCCCATAATATTTATCACAGCCTGGTACTCTATTCTTCCATAAATATCAACTTTTCTAATTCTCTTATAACCTTCTTGGGGAGATGGACCATATATTGATCATCTAAGGACACTTGTTGCACCTAGCATTTTGCTTTGTACATGATCTGGTATTAATAAGCATTTTTTCGAGGTGAACTGAATTGAAATGTTAGTTGCGATAATAAATCTGCAAAGTCACTATAAAACTGTATGAAGTTAATTGACTCGCAGGGGAGATTACCTTAGTCTCATTCACCAAGTTCTAAGTAAATAAGGTAATGAAAAATTGACAAATGGTGGCTCGATTAGACCAATTTTATCTATTTTGTTCTCTGGACATTCATCAGCCTTGCATTCCAGGAGCGACTTTAATGAATGAGGATGGATCAGGACTCCAGGACTCTGGTCCCATCTCTGAAACAACGAACGCAAGAATTTGACTGCCCAACTTCTTTCAAGAGTCAGTCCCGTAGCATTTTGTACGGGGCTAGTGAGTTTGGCACAATGAAAATTAATCATACCTGAAAGAATTTTCCCAAAGCCCACATGCTATTAACTGAAATGAGAGAAAGGGTGTGAATATACGTAAATTGTAAATGGTTTCTACATTGTTCACTAATTTGCATTTGGGTTCTCATGTAATTTTTTGGTGATTTGGGTCTAAATTCTAATATTGCCTTTTTGAAGATACTTTCCTGATCACACAATCTGAAGATTTCTCTCTCTACCTCCTTCATTTTTTTAGCACTTTCCCTTTTATGCTTTTTCTTGCTAGTGTTGACCACTATTGAATAGTATCATTTTTACTTCTGTTTACCATGTGCTGCTCCATGTTCCCAACCCTCCATCTGATATAAACTCTATGACAGCAGGAGCCTGGTCATTCCTGATTATTGATATCTTGCTCATCAGGCTGAGCTATAGTAGAAACTCAACATTTGGAAAGTATGACTCTGCATGAGTCCCTCTGTCCCCTACTAGTTCTCTGATCTGACGTCTTAACCAGTGCTCCCTCTATTCATGCCATGTAAGCCTCAGTTGCTGTTCTTCAAACACATCAACCACCATGTCCTGCCTCAGAGCTGTTGCAGGTACTTCTACCTCTACTCGGAATGTTCTGACCACAGAAATCTGCATGCTTTGTGCTTTCACCTCCTTCAAATCTCTTCACAACACATCCTAGTGCCTTTTCTGTAAAGAAGCCCCCCTCCCCAGACCAATGCTCTACTGCCTTATTTTGTTTCATTTTTCTCCATGGTCACCGCAGTCACCATCTGACAGAGCATATGTTTATTTGTCGTACTGGATGCTATGAGGCATCCCTCAGATATACCTTCAGAAACTAGACATTGGTTCTACAAGCTGTGGGGAGTGATGCTTGCTTACAGATCATGGGGAATAAACCTGCTCCACTGGACAGGCTAAAAGAAGCAGTCTCAGTCAAGGGTTTGTCTCTCCCAAGGGGCAGCCACATCAAATACACGATCAGTGGAAAGGTCATCCCAACTCCAGGTTGTCTGCAGTTTTCTTGTTGCAACTAATTCTGTTTTACCTTTTCCTCTGTCCAAACTTGCTTCGATCATTTGACATGTCTTATTCCTCATAAACCTTCTGTACACAGACCTCCATTTCAGTGTCTGTTTTCCTGGGAACACAAGCTAAGGCTTATATGGAGTATAAGCTCCATGAGAATGGGGACTTTGTCTGTCTGATTCATTCTTATTCACTGTTGCATCCCCCAGTGACTAAAGCACCTCCCTGAGAGGTGCTTGATTGATATTTGTTGAACAAATAATGAATGAGAAGCAATCATCTATCTTCCCAGAGGAGACTTTATGGATATTGATGGATTTTATATGTTTTTGCTAGGAGACAATACAGAGCAGCTTTCAGGAAATTTATTCAACTCCTTTGAAGAAAGCATGCTGCTACACCCTGAACACCTATGGATAATTTATCTTGCATTACACAAGTCCAGTCTCCAGTGTTTTCACAGAAACACCCAGAGTCTCTCTAGTGTGATTTCATAGCTTAGCTGACCTTCCTAGAAATTATATGAAAAAGGCATTTGGTATGTTCTCATTCATTTGGGGAATATGAATAATAGTGAAGGGGAATATAAGGGAAGGGAGAAGAAATGTGTGGGAGATATCAGAAAGGGACACAGAACATAAAGACTCCTAACTCTGGGAAACGAACTAGAGGTGGTGGAAGGGGAGGAGGGCGGGGGGTGGGGGTGAATGGGTGACGGGCACGGAGGGGGACACTTGACGGGATGAGCACTGGGTGTTATTCTGTATGTTGGTAAATTGAACACCAATAAAAATTAATTTATAATAAAAAAAAGGCATTTGGGCAATTATCTGTGTTTTCTAAATGATGAAACTGAAGATTGGCGAGTTTAAAATCACTTACCTAAGGCCACTCGTTATTTGGACGTAGAATCACTAACACCCAAATCCAGGTCTTCTGTACTTTTGTGCCATGTTCCTTTTCATTCTTTTGTTAAGAATAAATCCAGTTGATAATGATGGTGTTAATTTCATATAAATATGAATACTTACACACGTGCACATGCACACACATACACTCACACCCCTGGATTCTTGTCCAAGCTGCATTTAAAACTTAAGGTCCATCAGAGCACAGGCATCCCTCTTTGATCAAAACTCACAAATTCCACTGTAGAACCAAAACAAGCAGAAACTTAAATAAAAAGATTTTATGACTTCTAAGATGCGTTTATGAAGTTCCTAACACACACTGCAGGAAATACCAATCATTATGCCATTGATCTTTAGAAGTCTTTCCTCTAAGAGTCACCAATTAGTCCTGTTACTATAGACATGTCAATATGGTTTGTCAATGTAACTTTCTTTCTTTTTTTTAAAAAAATTATTTATTTATTTATTAATGAGAGACAGAGAGACAGAGAGACAGAGAGAGAGAGAGAGGCAGACACACGGGCAGAGGGAGAAGCAGGCTCCATGCACGGATCCTGCCGTGGGACTAGATCTGGGGTCTCCAGGATCATGCCCTGGGCTGAAAGCGGTGCTAAATCACTGAGCCTGCCCTAAAGTAACTTTCTTACAAAAGTCTATCTGAATAGAAGAGATGCACAAAATATTTAATATACTAAGGATATATATATATATATACACATATATACACACATATATACATATATATCCTAAATATTTTATTTATTTCACTGAGAGAGATAGAGTAAGAGAGAAAGCAGAGAGCATGAGCAGGGAAAGGGAGAGGAGTAGAGGGAGAAGAAGGCTCCCCGCTTAGCAGGAAGCCCAATGTAGGGCTCTATCTCAGGACCCTGGAATCATGACTCGAGCTTAAGGCATACGCTTAACTGACTGAGCCACCCAGATGCACCTATACTAAGGATATATTTCATATTAATAAAGAAATCTGTCTTTATGCACCCCTGTGTAACATACAAAACAATAAATTCAATCAATATATATATATAATAATCGTAGCTAAGTCATTTTTAAAAAGCACTTTATGTTCGGTTGTTTTTTGTTTTGTTTGTTTTGTTTTGTTTTTTATGTTCAGTGATTTTAACTTCACAATCGGTCAGTTGAATCCTATGGCAAATCAGACTGAGAGCACCTAGCAGTATTAAGGCACCAAAGCTGTTCTAGAGAAACACTTTTCAGGGGAATACGGAATACTGCTGTGTAGCAGCTATAAAAAAAAAAAAAAAAAAAAAAAAAAGCACTGCTCAGATGTCGTGTTGTGGTCAGCACCGTTGATTGGTGACCCTTGCTTCTGTCCTTCTGGATCCACAGAGGCCACTCTTCCCATAGACTAAACTTGGCAAAAATACCAAAACAGATTAAGCAGGTGAGATGTGCGTGTACTAACTAGTGGCTTTGCCCTGAGGACTCTGCATTGACCTGGATGAACCTTTCTTGGAACCACGCTACAGTCTAAGATTCTTTTTACCAAATCCCCTTGCCTCTCATCTTCCAAAAACCTTAGATCCGTATTGCTGTCTAAAGAATCTTCTTGCCTTCTCCTGCTTACCTCCAGGAAATAAATCTCTTGCATGCACATCTAAACCCATATTGGCATCTGCTTCTCAGCTGATCCAAATTCACAGAAATGATAGACTTTACTGCAGAATGTTCCACCTCCATCTCAGAACTTACTATACTCAAACACAAGATTCAACCTAACTTTCAAAACATTGAAGTTTTGACCATTCTTCATTAAGTGTCCACGACACATCCAGAAATAACTCCAGTGGAATCTCACAGGTTCCATCCATCCTCAAGATGTACAAAAAAGGAAAGTTTCTTAATATGGCAATTCTTCGTGTTCAATTTTTGGCATGGTTACAGCAGGAAAAATAACTATAGCTGAGATATCAAGAAATTGTTGCATGGTACAGATCCAAAAGGAAATAAGCATTATAATCTTTCTTAGCCTGAAAGGAAAAAATGATCATGAGCTCCAGAGGTATGGAAGATAAAGAAGATATGAAGAATGGTTGAGGCCACACCCACTGCTACAGCCTGCCAGTGCTGTCATGGCCATGGACAGCTCTTCCTGCTGGGCACAGTGGAGGGGGGGATGTATCTTCCCAGAGACCCGCTCCCTCTGCAGTGATGGACACACAGCAGCTTTATTCCTTGATATACAGTTAGTCCTGTTATAAACCTTATAAATAAATGATTTATTCTGGAAATCAGGTGTATTTATTCCAAAGTAAGGATGTATGAGAGACTACTCTTTGGTAGTCACTGCACCTTGGGATATATTGTCATCAGACTAACTAAATTGAAAGACCAGGGCACTCACTCCAGCTTCACCACTAATCAATCAGCCACCAGCCTTTCTGTAAATCACCAGAGGCTCTCCGAGTTGAAGTCCCCTCATGCAAAGCAATGTTGTAATCCGTAGCATCCTTAACTCAAAGGGCTAAGCATATTCAGTGGGGCCAAAAGTGTTTACAAGGGGCTATGTAAATAAGATAGGAGGTACAAGAATAAAGAATATTTTTTCTTTACAAAAGAAAGACATTTTATGTCATAAAAATGGCAAAACTTAAACCTCCCAGCATTTCACTAGTTCGAAAAAAAAATTACAAAATTTAAATATGAAAGAAAGTGAGGAGCTCCTTGTGAACTTTCCTGTGTGTTGCACATGCCCTCTGTGGTTTTCAGTTCTTAATGCACTGCGGTTATGTTGGCTACCGTTGAGCAGATCATCCCATTTCCATTTACAGGCAAGAATATGGATTTTTAAATGTACCCCCTATAGTTTATAAATCAGAGACTAAGGCACTAATAAATATTACCCAGGGCTTAAATTTTAATCCCTTTTCTTTTTCCCACAACAGGATCCTATAGTGACATACACATTTCTGTTTAATATTTTTATTCCCCAAAGTGAAATATCAGCAACAAAAGTTCATCTTTCAACCCCAAGGCCTCTATTACCTATTCTAGCACCAGGTTTAACACCATTTTCTATATCCATGGCCAGAATGCAACGTCAGTTTTTTTAAAAGATTTTACTTGTTTATTTTGGAGAGGGAGAAGGGCAGAAGGGGAGGAAGAGGAAGAGGGAAAGAATCCCAAGTGGACTCCGTGCTCTGCATGGAGCCCAACACGGGGCCTCATCCCAGGACCCTGAGATGAACAGCTGAAATCAAGAGCCGAACACTTAATGGACTGAGCCACCCAGGTGCCCCAACAATATAATTTTGACATCACCTTTTCTATATGGCAGGACCTCCAAATAACTGTCCCCACTGCTGCTAGTCCCTACTTCTTCATATCACGGTCACTACAGTACCACTAGTCTCCCACTCTGAAATCACCAGTGATTAGATGAGATAAACCTCATCTTCTCTAGCCTGACATGCAAAGCCAACTACCATCTGATTCACACTAACCTTTTCGGCAACATTTGCCATTATCCTTCTCTATCAACCTTTTTCTGTGGGGGAAATTGTTTACTCCCTCATTTCAGAACTAAGGTTGTATTTTTCCTCCGTCTTGCGCCTCCCCAGAAATGCTCATTCCTCCTCAAGCATCACCTACTTCTTGAACTCCAAGGGTCTTGAGAGAGATCTGTCTAAAGCCCTGTAGTTTAAATTGAGATACAGCAAGATTAGGCAGGCCCAATTCCTTCAGTTTGTAAAAGCCCCATGTTCTGGACCCACGGCTCAGAATTATGAGGTCTATGCTATTTCCACTGGGCTCGGCCACTTGCAGTGAGCTGGCAACTAAAATAATGTCAATGCCGATCCCATGGATTCTAATGCAGGACCTTCCGAGACCTAACTTAAATGTGCTCCCTGCCATCAATCCTCATGATCCAGCAAGCTGGGAACTCTACCTTTTCCGAATCTCTGTGTCACTTTTACTGTCTCTGTAATTCACCTCAATATTAACCATGTGGTGCTTTGTGATAATTCTCAATTTTTCTTACTGATTTTTAAGTTACAGAAGTACTACCTACGGCTATGAAAATTCAAACTGTGCAGAGATGTGTAAACCAAAAATGGAAAGACCACTAACTTGCCTACAAGTTCTCTCTCCCAAAGTAACAACTAAGAAGCAGTTAATACTGTCCAGGTTTTGGTTTTTTTTTTAATACGCATCTACTATAATGTATGTAATTAGTAAACCTAGAAAAAGAACCAGTTGGTGCTCTACAGAGTTCACATTCAATCTTTCTTTTGTACTATCTCCCTTCTGTTTTCTCCCCAGTGTGCAAATGGGCACGCACATACATTTTAATGTGATCACATTACGTGTGTGATTATATGCATATATAATATTTATACATATATGTATCTTTTGAATAGTTCCAGTGTTTTATTAGGACAGCAATTTGATGATAAATATTTCTGCTCTTCTATAGAACACTTATATAACCTTCTATAGGAGAGATTTATCAAAAAGCACTTAAAATTTAAATAAAGTTTCACAAGCTCCCCTCCAAACCTCACCAGCAATACATACTGGGATTTATTTTTCTTCAGCAATCTGGATGTTTTTAGTTTTTACCAATCTGATTGATAAAAACGCTAACGTGTTATTATAATATGTATTTGTTTACATGCATCACACTTTTCAGCTGTTTTTAAGCTGTTTATATTTCTGTACATTTCTCTTTTTTCCATTTTCAGCATTTATTCCATTATTTTTCTGAGCCTTCTTTGACATAGTTTGCTATGAATAGTTTTTGTGTAATGCTTTTCCTTAAAGGTAGAATGAAAACTTAAGGTAGAGATTTTCTTTCCACCTTTGTCTTACCAAATTTTTAATACAGAACTTGCACAGAGTAGGTATTCAGTAAATATTTACAGCTTGGCTTTCTATGACAGACTGTCTAGCTGTCAATTAAGAAAGCTAAGTCACACAGAAATAAGAGGTATTTGACTTATGAGATTAGAGGACTGGCTGTGGCTGTGACAAAGTCCTTCTCCAACCTAACATGGTGTTCATAGGGCCAGGAGTACAGAACCTACTGAAGGCATACTAAGTTGATAGGCCGAATGACCTATTCTAAGAGGCCAACTTGCAAATATTCATGTAGTTAGGGATATTTATCTTCTTTACTGACCTATGAGGCCGTGCTGCTTAGAACACGATATCCTTCTTCATTACTTATTCCACTGTCTATACTCTCTCTCCACTCTCTAAATATGCATATTTAAGGCTCCTTTCTACTCTGTGTCTTCATGTTTTAATTCCTATTAAGAAAACAGGAACTACACTTGACATCAGTTGGTGAGAGTCAAATACATATGCCCAATCCATTTCCTTTCTGTTCATCGGATGAGAATATGCCCCGTTTTTTACATCCAGGTGAATGAAAAAAAAAGCCCATAAAATTAATAGGCCTAATGGTGAAAGGAAAGGGAAAAAAACCCATAATCTATATATTTTTCCTGTAAAGCCTTCATCTGTCTCAAGAAGAGATTGAACCTCATGGTACCGGCTGCGTCTACAACTCAGGGTAAACCTATTGCTTTATACAACTTGAAGGAGCAGCTACCCATCAGCTGCCCAAAGGGGAAAAAAAAATCCATGAAGTCTAATTCAAGTGTCTGTCAAACTGAATATTCTTTCTGTTTTGTCACTGAAGAATTTGGAGAAATTTCCATCTTCCCTTAAGTGCTCAACATCCAGGGCTCTCTCCAACACTGTCAAGAGTTTCTGAGTAGGTTGCTGTTTCTCAGAGTTCCCAGGGAGTATAGACACACATCACTGCTCTTCCTCCCCATCATTTCCTCTGCATCCCCACTCCCACATGACTAATTTCTTCCATTCCATAATACGAACTGCTACCCAATTACTCCACCCCACTCATTACCTTGCCTTGCTGTTCCCTTTCTGTCATATAGCCCAACAACCCAAGGAGAGAAATTGGTAGTTGTATACGCGATTCTACATGCTTTATTTATTTCTCAGGAATATTTAGAGAAAGTTTATAGCTCTTCTGCTCATCAGAAGAATGAACACAGTTTTACTTCTGCAGCCTGAACTTGTTCCTTCCTTCGTGTGACAATCTCTTTCACTTTCTTCCTAAGTAATATTTCTACCACCCCCTGGAAAAAAACAAAAACAAAAAACAGCATCTCATTTGAATCCTGCACTATAATGCTGCCATTCTGTTTTCCCCCTATTTTTTGTCCAATTATCTGAATATTCCCCTCTGATACATTTCCCCTTTTTCAGTTATACTTCTGTGTTTTGTTATTTATTTTTTTAAAGAATTACACATTGTTACCTTTTCTTTTCCCCAGAGGGCCTTTAGGTGGCAGCCCTTAATATTCCTTATCCTGGTTTGTTATATAAAGGTTTCTAAAAGAGATGTGGGACAGCCAGTGAGCCCTGTGACGTATGACTATTGCCCGAGCAGTGGCATAGCTGGAAGAACTGAACAAAACACAGGAGTCTTGAGGGAAACAGAAAACTAATGTAAAATGGCATAACCTGTAGTTTCAAAAGGATCATCATAGTAATCTAGTCAAGCCTCAGTATTTTAAGAAGATACTGCAGCTCAAAGATGATAAGCAATTTACCTAAGGTCATACAACTAATGGGAAGGAAGATTGAGAAAAAGGTAACTAGACCCAAGTCTCCTGACCACTGTGTAGGCCCCTTCTTCTATTTCTTTCATTGTGGTCACTTCACACTTTTTAAGGTCCGGAATTAAGCACATGCTTTATGAACCCTTTCTCATTTAATCTGGGGGTACACACATCACTGGCATACATCAAGGGAGTTACTTTCCATGGAAGGGAAGTCAGTCTGACAACAGCTTAGGAGCTCACAATTGCATTGTTTTAAGAGCAAACTGCCTCTCTGTTCTGCCTTCTAAATTATAGGGGAGGAAAAATCCAAGCTCCTAATAAAGTTTTAAATAGACTGCATCCAACGGCATGCTAACTTTGAATTACCGTGCCATCCAGGAGGGCCTCACCATCATTTTGGCAGATTGGGGATGGGGCAGTAGATGGGGACCCACCAGGTCCTTAACCTAACTGCAAGTCAAAGAAGAAGGTAATAGAGTCTCAAACTGTCTTCTTTTAATGTCTTTACAAGTTTTATACTTGTCGAAGGAAAAGGCATTCCCTATTCTGTTGGTCCCTGATAGCTGCTTGCAAGCAATTTCATCGGATTTGCAAAGCTGCTGTCTCCAGATTTGTTTCAAGACTGCAGTAGAGTGGGCAAGGGGAGTGCAGCAGAAATGAAAGAAGAGGGTATTGCCCCGACTAATTCTATTCATTTCGGCAAAGTTGGCCCATATTTATGGGTTCTTGCTTCAATGAGGGCACCCTTGGACAATAAGTGGAACCTGTTTATTTTAAGCTACCTTATTTATGCTATTGGTGCCTTGTTTTGTTTTGTGGGTTTTTTCCTTTAAATTATTTGAAAGGGGGGTTAGTATGAGGGTTTCTGGAGGAGGGAAGGAACTGCATGTTTAATTGTAGACTTTAGATGTTCTTTTTATACAAACAAACGCAGTAAGCAACATTTGTGATAATGTCTTATGTTTCTACTTGCCTGGGACACAAGCAAGAGAGAGGATAATCTTTCATCAGGGAGGAAAACTTCAAAAAGTACATTGCTTTAGTTTCAACTAGTCAGAAAAAATATAGGACACCAGTTAAAAGTGAATTTAAGATGAACAAATAATTTTGTGTATAAATTATCACCAGAATTTCACAGGGGCATAAGTACACTTAAAAAGTCTTTACTGTTTACCTAAAACTCTAATTTAACTGGATATTCTTGTATTTTTATTTATTAATTATGACAATACTAGTTTAGATATCAATGTTGATATCTAAATATGGGCTGTAGATTCTTCTGCCTATAGAATTTTACAGAACTTCCAATTCTATGATGTAGGGAGCACCTGGTACAAGAAGTTAAAAGAGAAATAGAAAAGTGAAGAAAGGGGGAACATAGTACTATAAAAATGGCATCAAATAACTTCAAAGTGTTTTTTGATATGCTTGAAAAATGTGGCTTTACTCTTCAGATTTAAATTATGATTTCTGCTATCAATGTAAGGTTTGATTTTATAAATATAACAGAAATTAAAAAAAATCATTTGTTACTACAGTGTTGGTTAATGTGGAAAGAAAGTTTTACACACTTTTGGAGGTGGATAAAGAAGGAATCAATCGTTCAAGATTTGGGGGCACTGAATGAATATGGTAAATGTTCAAATCTGTGATCAGTCACTTATAAGCAGTATGATGCTGGACAATTATTTTATATGTCCTGTGCCTCAGTTATTTCATTTGTAAATATGGGATAACAATAGGGCCTACTTTATAAGTTCCTGGTGGGGATCAATTGGTATAATGCATATAAATTGCTAAGCACAGTGCTTGGCAAACAAATGTCCAAGGAGCAAGGCTTCTTCCCCCATCTTCCTTTTCATCTTTCAAAAATGTTTATCAAACTATTAGCTGTAAAATTAAAAAATTGTGGAATATTCAATAATGGACTCCTACTTAGCAATAAGAAGAATAAACTCTGTTACCTACAACAACAGAGTTACTGAATCTGCCAAATACAATACTTAGCAAAAATAGCCAGATAAATGACAATATATTACATAATTACATATAGAGTGGATCACTTTTAACATATCTTCACAATACCACAAAAGTATTTTCAGTAACAGTCAAAAAATTAAATGAAAAATAATACTTGACCAAGGAAAATAAGGAAAACAGTAAAAGCAAATGAACTAAAAACTGTTAGTAAAATAATAATCATCAAAATGAATGTGACAGTGAAAAAGGGAAAAATGAATAATAAGTACATTTGATTTTGTTTTTACAGTGTTCCATACGTGTCTTTATAGTTTCATGGGAAAATGTCTGAAAAACCATACCAAAATTGTGACTGATTATTCTTTTTTGGTAGCATGGTGGGATATTCTTCTTTCTTAACTATACTTAATTTTGAGCAAGTATAAATATTAAAATAAATAATTTTTTGGAAAGAAACTTTCTTTAGTTTTGCATTTACTTTATTATATTTATTTTTTCCCGAATACTGTCTCACTCTATGCACTGAAATGAAATTCATTATCGGGGATCCCTGGGTGGCGCAGCGGTTTAGCGCCTGCCTTTGGCCCAGGGCGCGATCCTGGAGACCCAGGATCGAATCCACGTCGGGCTCCTGGTGCATGGAGCCTGCTTCTCCTTCTGCCTCTCTCTCTCTCTCTCTCTGCTCTGTGTGTGACTATCATAAATAAATAAAAATTTAAAAAAAAGAAATTCATTATCAACAAATGAAATGTGATGCTTTTGTCCTAAAAAAAAAAAAAATGTGATGCTTTTGTAAAGACCTCATTGTGTACATGACTACACTCCCCACGATGTGATGTGAGTGACAGGAGTGCAGAGTCTTGGTAAAGAGGTGGTGAAAGAGAGAGAGAGAGAAAATCAGAGCAACAAAATTCCACTTGGTTATGATTTCAAGAATCTCTTCAATAAACAACACAGCATAAACATCATGATAAAACAATTACATAAAAATTGAAATAAATATGCAAAATATGTAAAATAGAAGTACGTATTTTTATGTATGCAAAAATACGTCAAATACCTTTCCTGAAATATTTAAATATTAGCTATTATGTTATATAGCACTATTTTCCCATCCAGACTTGACAAACAGAACACTATGTTTTCCATTTGTTTCCTGTTTCTTTATTTCCTTTTTCTCCTGGCAGCTTTTGAATTACTTTTTTATTCTTAAGAATCCATTTAATCTCCATTATTGGATAATAATTTATACCTCTTTAAAAATTTTATGGCTGCCTTGAGGTTTATAATATGCATCTGTAATTGCAAACTACCTTCCAATAATATTATATGGCTTGGCATGTAGTATAAGAATCTTACAAATTATAGTAGATTGCTCCCTCCTATTTTTATGCTACTGTTATCATCTGTGCTATTTATTCATAGTCATCAATCCAAATACCAATCCAAATTGCTATTACTATATGGGAGGCAGTAAGTTATCTTTCAGAGCAATTGAGATTAAAAAAAAATCTTTTATATTTACATTTATATTAACCATTTCTAAGAATTTTTATTACTTTATGTAGAGCTAAGTTTTTAATCTTATATAACATTTAGTCTTCCTGAAGACCATTTTTAAGTACATTTCCTGTAGCTCTCCTGGTAATGAATTCTCTGTTTTTGTTTGCCTAAAAGTACTCATTTCTATTTTACTTACTAAAGGTATTTTCACTATGAATAGAATTTTAGGTTGATATCATTTTACTTTTAGCACATTAAACATGGTAATCTTTTGGGGGGCTTGCAAAATTTTTGATAGTAAGTCTGTTAGAACTGTTTCATTATTTTCTGTGTATATCTTTAAGATATTCTTTTACTTCTGGTTTTGAGCTATTGAAATATGATATATCTAAGTGTGTATATGTGTGTTTTATTTCCTTTGGAATTTATTGTGCTTGGAATTATCAAAATTCCCTGTGTCTATACTTTGATGTATTTTGATATTTTTAGAAAATTCTCAATGATTATCTCTTCAAATAGTCATTCTGTCCCTTTTGGGGAGAGCAGAAGAATTATGCGTATCTCAAACCATTTGGTATCATTCACAGATTGAGATGCTCTGTTATTGTTTTTCCCATTTGTATTTGAACCCGGTTAATTTATGTTGAAAAATCTTCAAAATCACAGGTTCTTTTTTCAATTGTTTGGATGTAGTGTTGGGTACATCAAAGTGACTTTTCATCATCTCTGTTACTTTTTTCTTACGATTTCCATCTCTGTTGCAATCATATTACAGTAGTTTGCCTATTTTCCCTCACTAGAGACTTGAACACATTAATCATAGTTAATTTTAAATGCCTGCCTGAAATTCCAAAATCCTGATCATTTCTGAGTCTGATTGTATTGATTGCTTTGTCTCTTGATCATGTTTAGTTTTCTATCTCCATTGTTTTGATGTTTCACAATTTTTATTTGGTTCCTGAGTATAGTTTGTAGAATAGTAGTACTGAGATAATTCATATTTATGCCTACAAAGCACATACTTCTGCTGCTGCTAGTGGAGGGTTGAGTTAATGTAGGCAAATTTTGACCTGTTTTGGGTCTTGCTGTTCTTATGATTACTTTCAGTTCACTACTGCCTTCAAATTCCTTTTGTATCATATTGTGCTAATGTGAAGATTGGTGTCAAAGTGGATTTTCCTCAAGTGTCACTGGATAGACACACTGCTTTAGCTACATTCAACAATTTTGAGATGTTATTTTTACTGCATTCAAAATCTTATTATAACTTTTATTTCTTTTACCTATGAAGTATATAAAATGTGTTGTTTAGTTTCTAAATATTTGGTAGGTCTCAGATACCTTTCTGTTATTAATTTATCATTTAATTATCTTATAGTCAGAGAACACACTTCATATAATTTCAGTACCTTCATATTTACTCACCTTTGTTTTATAGCCAGGATCATGATATATCTTAGTAAACTTTTTGTGTGTACTTGTAAAATAATGAGTGTAACATTTCACAACTTTCAGGTTAGTTTGCTTGACAATATATTATTGTTCTCTATATCTTTATTTTTACTGTTTGCTTGATATGTCAATTTTTGGGAGAGAGCTGATAAAATCTCCAAATATAATTATGACTATGGTTATGTCTATCATACACAACATATTTTTATATATGATCCTATACAGTTATAAAGAAATGATACAGTAATAAATAAATGGATAAGGAACAATTCTTCTTACAGGAGAATTCCAAATATTAAATATAGAGGAAAATGAGGTAAATAAGTAATGCATCTCAGTAGTAACTGCTGTAGGCATGATCCACTAATGCATTCTAAAGTTTGTGGGTGAAACTTCAAGAAACACTGGATATTTACACAGCTTCAAATTATCTCCCACAAATATATATTCATTGTTGTGGTGGTTCTAATAGGTGTCCACAAATTATTTTGTATTCATGCCCCAGGAGGTGGAGGTTCATTCTCCTCCCTTTGTCCAGATTTAGTGACTCACTCGTAATGGATAGAGTATGGAAAGGAAAAAAAATAATTATAATAGAGAAATCTCACAGATATTTCATTAACAAAATGATCAAAGGGGATCCCTGGGTGGCGCAGCGGTTTGGCGCCTGCCTTTGGCCCAGGGCGCGATCCTGGAGACCCGGGATCGAATCCCACATCGGGCTTCCGATGCATGGAGCCTGCTTCTCCCTCTGCCTGTGTCTCTGCCTCTCTCTCTCTCTGTGACTATCATAAATAAATAAAAATTTTTTTTTAAA
Source organism: Nyctereutes procyonoides (assembly GCF_905146905.1). NCBI lineage: Eukaryota > Metazoa > Chordata > Mammalia > Carnivora > Canidae > Nyctereutes > Nyctereutes procyonoides. The sequence continues at coordinate 29,725,263 of NW_026575120.1, forward strand.
AAAAGCAAAATGATCAAAGTTAATATATCATCAATACAAAGTCCTGTTGATATCATGTACTTCGTGATAAGATATAATGAAAAGGACACTTCACCTCTGAAGTATGCTTCCCCCAAGTCCGTAAGCTCATTCCAATTATAAGAAAACATGAGACAAATTAAATGAAATACTCTATAAGATACCTGATCCAGTACTCTTTAAGGGTGTCTGTATCATGAAAGAAGAAGAAAAACTAAGAAACTAAAAAACCCTCACAGATTTGAAGATACTAAGAATACATGATGATTAAAAGCAACATAACATCCTGATTTGGGTCCTGAAATAGATATGAGTGGAAAAATTGGTAAAATCTGAATGCAGTCTGTAGTTTAAACATATTGCACCAATGTTAACTTCTTAGTTTTGATAAGGATACATGGCAAAATAAGATGTTAATAGAGAAGCCTGAGCAAAAGGATACAGGAACTCACTGTATTATCTTTAAAGTTCTTCTATAAACCTAAAACCATTTCAAAATAAAAATTACAAAAGCAAAACTCCCTAACATTTGTCTACATGGCAAAACATGGACCCTTGTCATGTTCACTTTTCCTGCCTTAGCCAGGATGGCTGTCTTCTAGCCCGCAATGCTTGGAATACTCCTTCCTACCATAGGGTTTTTGCACAGGGTACAGAGGTTTTCCTCTGGCTGTAATTAAAGCTCTTTACTCCCATTCAAGTGTAATAAGCCCTTACTTACCCTTCAGATCTCAGATCAAGCATCTCAGTATCATTTTGGCACCCACCACTAGAATAAAGCCTTTTATAGGTTCTCATATACCATATACCATGTGTTCATTGTTCAAATCACAGTTCTAATTATGCATTTGTTTGAATGATTATTTATTGGTATTTGTCACTTCCACCAGGCAGCAAACTCAATTCTCCAGGACTACATATACCCTAATTTACCCAGTGCTTAGCATAGGCTCTGGCATATAGTAGGCACTCCATATAGACTTGCCAAGTAAGTGATTTAGTCTCCCACGTAACTGAAGCATCCCAAACTGTTCTACTGCTTTCCCACAAAAGGGGAGGGAACACTTCCCTTTCTGTCAAGTGTACTGGCAGGCAAAATGTCCTAGTTATAAATATTGTATGGGGAAACACTTTAAAGGGAGGAGCTTTTAAGTACTCTGCGATCCTTCATAATGGGAAAGAGAACTGTGACAGCTCCCCTATGTTCTTCTCTGTCAAACCCCCCATCCCGGAAAAATTTCAGGCACTCTGCTTTGCAATGTGAAGTCTTATGGCCCCTTCAACAGCCACTTTCACTCAATGGATAAAGAATAAGGGGATTTAGACATGACAACGCAAGCTGAGTGAGTCTCTTGTCTCCTTTTCCTTCTTCTTCTTCTTCTTCTTCTTCTTCTTCTTCTTCTTCTTCTTCTTCTTCTTCTTCTTCTTCTTCTTCTTCTTTGTTTGTTGCTGTTGTTAATTGAAAGAAGTTAAAACCCATACCACGATTTGCTGTTTATCAGGCAAATGATTCTTTGAGGCAATTCCCAGTGGGACTCACTTTACATTTTGGGGACATTCTAGTTCAGTGATAGCAGATGGAACATCATAGTTAAAATTTTTAAAAGAGAGACAGTGAAATAGGTTCTGGAAAGATAACTAGGTAGCAGTTGCACAGGCAAAAAAAAAAAGAAAAAAAAAGAAAGATAAGATAGATTGCTATTTGAAACTAAAACCTACCTCCAGGTAGTTGGGAAATGGAGAATGTAGAGGAAAGGGAACATTAACACTCTCTTGGTTTGTATTGCTTGGGATGCTTCCTAACTTACTGAGAATGGAAATCCTCTATTCGATTTAATTTCTTACAGCATCTGGTGTTTCTTTTTGGATGCTGGGGAAGGAATAAGGAACTCAGTTCTTTCTAGCACTCAGGAGAGACCCTTTTATTCCTCAGTATGAATGTGGTGTTTATTATTTGACTCTCTGGGATTGTTACTAGACATTAGTTGCTCTCATAGAGGGCAAAATAACTGGTTCTTTGTTAGAACAAACAGGTAGTAATGAGCTGATAGGAAAAATTTCAAATGACAAATATTCTTCTGACTTGTAAAGCTCATCTTGTCCCTTGTATGAATAATTTTGACTCATTTGAGAAGTCCTGTTAGCTAAATGGATTATTAAGGGCCTATGATCAGGAGTTTCTCTCCAATAAACATATGTTAAACAAAAAAGATCCTTATGTATGCATTCTATGTTAATGTTTAGAAACAAAGTAAAGAGAATGAACATGACTCACCAGCACCGACCAGAGCTAACATCTATTTCCTCTGTGTATTTTTAAGCTATCACAAAGAGCAGTTATCAACACTGTTTTAATTCATTTACTATATCTTAATAATTTTTTTTCATATTATGAATGAGTCTTCCTAAATAAATCGGATTGGATTTACAATATTACATCAGCTGAAAGCACAATTGAAAAAAAAAAAAAGACTCAAACCTCTAAGAGGTTTTGAAGCACAGTTTAATGCATGTGCTGAATGGGTACTGGGTGGGGTAACTTAATATAATCCCAGTTTCTCTCTCCAGTCAAATGCCAAGCTCAAGAGCAGAATATACTGCTACAGATCCAGTTCATATGAATTAGAAAAAAATTTACTAGAAAGAGTTAATCTTATCAAGATCCCACCATTCCAGCTGTGTGTTTACCAAGAATTTTCCTTAGAGAAAGGTGAAGAGAGCTTTCTTCACAATGGATGCAATATTATGGGTACTGTTAAATTTGGTCTCAAATTGCTCCAGCATTGTCCTATGACTTTGCACGAAATTCTGTCTTTAGATGGGTATTGGGATACCTGGGTGGTGCAGCGGTTTGGCACCTGCCTTTGGCCCAGGGCGCGATCGTGGAGACCCAGGATCGAATCCCACGTCAGGCTCCTGGTGCATGGAGCCTGCTTCTCCCTCTGCCTGTGTCTCTGCCTCTCTCTCTCTCTCTCTCTGTGTGTGTGTGACTATCATAAATAAATAAAAAAATAATAATAATAGATGGGGATTTTAGATTAGACATTGACTGTTACAGTATCAGTCCCTGAAGGGAAGAGAGACTACAAAAACAATACATTTTAATTGGGCTTGGAAAGTGGAATAAAAGATGTGGAGATACAGTAAAAATCAAGTCTGAACCAGGGAGCATTAGCCAAGAAGAGGGGGCCAGTAAAGTGGGGATCACTGGCTAGTCCTTTGAAAACTGAACATATGGGACGTGTAGAGACAGAAGGCGTAGGTCTGTTATGCGGAGTAGAAGATGTGGGCAGAAAGATGTGGACATAGCAGCTGCCTGAAGTTTGGTGGATGTGAGAAATCATAGGAGTTATATAGCTTTCAAGTTTAATAAAGACACGGTCAGTATATCTATCTATCTATCTATCTATCTATCTATCATCATCCATCCATCCATCCATCCATCCATCCATCCATCCAGTATCTGCCACTGGTATGTATAACAGCTTTTATTAGTTACACGTTAAACTGCTAACACTACCTGGCTCTTTGGTCTTGTTGAATATTTATGTTATTTAAAACAAGTTTATGTTTTTAGTATATTTGATGGGAGAGAAAATACTGAGATAGTAAATTTTTAAAAGTCAGCTAACTCAGGGGCTTCCATCACAGTCCTCATTTTGTGTCACCTTGTGTTTGAGATGATGATATTATATTCTTGCAAAGTAATATAAGCCTGCATAAAATATTTTCCTCTTGAAATGAATTCTGACTCTACAGGGAAAGAGAGATGGTATTTATCCATAATTTACTGAAACAATTTTTTAAATTACCTGAACATATCCCAACATCAACAACTAAAGAAATAAACATGGCATTTAGAAAATAAAAACACTGCTTCCTCATGCATAGGTTTATAAACAGAAGTTGGATAGTAATTAGTAGAACTGAACTGTTGTAAGGGCACCAATTAACTTTAATAAGTTGAGAAACACCTACAATACCTTTCTATCTTTATTATGACAAATATACTTTAGTAGAGCTGCATGAGCAAGTACGTAGTTTATTAGAATGGTTCCTGTTTCCCTCTTTTCCAGTTCTATAAAATTTTATAGAGGAGATAATTTTTATTGGATTTGTTGAGGAAAAGAAACTTCCAGCTTCAAAGCCTCCTATCCTATCCTTTGCCCCAAACTTCAAAAGTAAGAACAAAGTTTGAGAAGCACTTTTTCAATACTAGCACCTAGTGCTTTGCTTATAAATGTTTGACAGCTGGTTCTCTCAGGGTAAGGTAGGGAGCCCTGATTTGTAACATTTGATTTTTATAGTGTAAATATTCCCATCATGGTCAATTTCAATGTGACAAAAACTGGTTACCCAAATTCCTGAACATTTAACAGTTGTCTCTCTTGAGTTGTTATCACCTGGCTCCAGCACATAGATGCTTTTTATGGCTCAAACATGGAAGACATTCATATTCCATTAGCAAAAACTCAGGAGGAATCATCTAGTTTCTGTCCTCCCTCTTCCTGCAGGGGTCAAAAGCAGATCTCCAGGCGAAAAGACAGAAAGCACCAGGTGCCATGTAGTTGGGCTCCTTCTCTTTGTGTCTATCTGCCCTTAAGAATTTTATTGAGCCATGACCTTGTATCTGGGTTGGAGAAGTCAAGAGCAGAACCAGAATCACTTAAGTAGTAGCTTATCCTTCCTTCTATGTGGATATAAAAAGATTGACTGTAGATTGACTTTAAGTGGTATTCCAGTTTGAGAGTTTATAGCAGCAGTTCTCACCCCTAAATGCATGTTAGAACCAGCTGGGGAGCTTTTAAAACTGCTGAAGACTAGTTCCAATCCCCAGAGATTCTGCTTTAATTGGTCTAGGGTGATGACCAGTCATTGTTGTATTTTAAAAACTCCCAAGGTAATACACTAGGTTCAAGAACCACTGGTTTAGGGATTGCTTATAGTTATGTTACTAGACAGATGGTAATGAGAAGCAGCAAATGTGTGGAAAGGAAGTCAGCAATGTGTGATGGGTTAAATATTTATGTTTTAGAAGATACTGACATTATTAGATTGAAACACTAATATTAAATAGTGTCACTTTGACAAATTGATGTAAAGGGAACCAGTTTGACATATTTCAGTTTTGCTGAAAGTATTGCCTGAATTCTCTGTTTTCCCTGGGACAGTTTCTAAAAACCGAGCTAGAACCCATAGGTGCTACATCTTTAAGTTCAACTCGTAAATATCAGAAGAAAGAGGTCTTTGTCACTGAAGTTTTATGATAGCCCCAAAACAAACAAACAAAACAAAACAAAACAATAAGGGTCCATTAATTACACAATTATCACTTATGCAGACTTGCAAGAGTGATGTGCAAAACAGTTCTGTGACACTTATCTACCTCTAGGCATAGTGGAGAAGTCATGATTTTTTTTTTTTAGAGAGGATTTTTTTAGGGGTCCAATTTTAAGAATCATGTTATATTCCCTCATCCTACCATAGAGAAAGAAAAATGGGTATTTCATTCTCAATTCTAGTCAAGTGAGAGGGGCGTTAAGAGGATCACTCAGGGAGTTTGAAGTTTAGAGGAATAGAGGGGACAGATCTTTGTTCCATGTCTCAGAACTTTAGAGGCAAAAGTTGTGGCTGGTCCTGGTGGGAGATGGAAAGAGGAGTCTCCACAGGTGTCAGCTGAGCTTCGACAAGCAGCAGGACAGAATATGTCTTCGCGTTGGATAAGCTTAAGCGAAGAGCCATGTAGGAAGGAATTGGTCTGCAGGTCATTTTAAAGGGACATCATCCAAGAGGGCTGTCTTCTAGGTACAGACTATCTCATCCGAAAGAAGTTGAGATATAATCTCAGATGCAGAGTCAGAGGGGACTATCTTCAGTGGCCACATGAGTCTCTGGCTGGAGAAGGGACTGTTGTCCATACGGAGAGAGATATAAACAGATATTTCCAATGGAGAATCTCTAAGGTATCCATAAAGTACTACTCAGGAAAGTCAGCTTTAAATATCAACCAAACCCAGAGAACACCAACACCAGACCACACGTAAGATCCTGTCTGTCCCCATTTTACTCTATTTTGCCCCACTTATACCTGCAGCCAGGTGCCAGTGAGAACACTCCATGAGGGAGGAAGGAAAGTGGCATAAGAAGCAAAAGACAAGAGAAGTTAGTATGCACATTTTATTTCTTCACTGAAAGCCGCCAAGCTTGAAGCAATATCACACTGGGGAGGGGTGAATATTTAACATAAAGCTTAGAGTTGTGATTACATTGGACTCAGCATTTCAATTTTGGAAATGGAGACTTTATTTGTGATTAATGGACTAGAGGACATTTTTTTTTTTCATGTCCAAGAGAGTAAGATTAGATCTGCTCAAGGGCAGTGAAAGCAAGAAATGGAGCCCACGTAGAGGGTTTGGAAGACCAAAGGCAGGAAGGAATGAAATTACATTCGGCTGTACCCTATGGAAGCCTGGTCTTTCAATGTACTAGTTGTTCTATTCCACCAAAACTCAATGATTCTGAGAACCTGTCTGAAGTCTAAACACTCATTAGAATGCAATTTCTAACAATGTAACTATAATTTTCCCTGAATATAGTATAATCAAGGTGAATAGTAACAAAGGGCAGTTGCAGGACAAGGTGCATGCATGCCATGTGCTGGAAGGAGAATCAGATGAAAGAAACAAAGGTTCTGGCCTGGGCTATGTCATTTTTAAAATGTGTGGCTAAGAGAAAGTGACTTCACTTCTCTTAACCTGTGATGGATCCACAGACTCAAAGTAATGATATTTGTCCTACCTGTCTCTCGAAGTTGTGGGAAATACAACAGAAGGAAAAGCTTTGAAAAACAGCAAGTTTCCGTAAATGTATAGCATCACAGTGACTATAACAGGGCTCAAAATGTAGTGAACAATTCAGAAGCCAGGCCGTTGTTCTTGTTAACCTATTCCTGTTGCCTTTTTGTATCAGAGGAATAAAATTTTTTCTTTACAGGATGCCATTCTCTTTGTGATTCCATCCAAGAAAAAGAAAATCAAACACAAGAAACAAAAAACAACCACAAAAAAAAAGCCACGTTAGTTCTCTGGCTTTTGTTTCCTCTTAGTCCGTTTCCCTTGAGACGTAGAAATCAGAATCTCAGAGAAGACGTATTTATGTTTTAAACTAACATTGTTTGGTGATAAGTAAAAATGTGCAAAATAAATAAATAAATAAAAATGTGCATTGCAGAAAATTCAGAAATATGTAAGAGTATAATGAGGCAAGTAAAGTCTCCTATAACCCCCAAAACTAGACAATTGGTGTCAAAATCCAATGGTAATGCAAGCACTAGGAAGGCAGGTATTTGGTTCCCCCTGTTATATCCCCCTATTTTGGATGTTGTGAGGCAAAAAGTATCACTCAATACACATTCGAATAAGCATGGGTTAAGATTTTGGTATATTTCATTTTAGTTCTTCAATATGTGTGTAGATATGTGTAGAGAAATATATTAACCAAAAAGAGACAATTACAAAGGGCATTTTTAACACTGTACCAGTTAGGCTCTTTAGTTACAAAGAATAAAATAACTTCAGGTAATGTAGGATTAGTATAAGGATATATATGGAAAAAAGCAACATCTTGCAGGTATACTCAAGAATACTAATGTACTTTGTCCCTATGGAGACAGAAATATAGACTGTGGACGGCAAAGCCATCCAAACTCTAAAGTAGGTTTAACCAAAAGGTCTCAGTAGCAAAATTTTGTGGCTTCTATCACTAATATGACTTGAGTGTTTTCCACATCAAGACTGTATTCTAGATTTTTTTAAAATTTTTTAACCTATCTACTAAAAATTCCTCAACTCTTTATTTAAAAATACCAACTATCTAATAGAGTGAACCCAGTTGTTCTAAATAGTCTCCTTTATCTTTGAGTAGCCCAAATTTCTACCCAGTTATATCCAAGGCTACTGGCTAGCATAGAGCTTAGTTAGGTCAAATGGCCACTATGGTCTTACCTTTTGTATCCAGGTCATCATGAAGACTTCACTGGGAAAGAAAGAAACCTTTAAATAGGCATAATAGATATTCTGAGATCAGACTGGTGCATAAATTATACTGTATATTGTTTTGTAACTTGCTTTTTTATTTGATATGTTCTTACTCATTTAAACCATGTCATAAAACTTGACTGAACAGTGCTTACATAATACGCATGTATCAGAATTTTTAAGACTATCTTGTTATTACTAAATACCCAGATTGCTTCCTATTCTCACTATTATGAATAGTGTTGAAATAAACAATTAGGTCTGAAAATCTTGTTTCACATCTTCAATTATTGTTTGGGATTAAGGCTCTTCTTGAGGCTGGACAACCGACAGTTCTGAGGAGCAATGGTCAGGTTGTAATCTTAATTTTAGAGAAAAGATAATATGCCTGGTATGGATAGAGCTAAATCTAATAATTTTTCCATTACTGGTCATTTGAATTGCTTCCATTTTTCCATGATTAAAAATTTTAATTTTGTTAAAAAATTTGCTTGATTGTCTTCCTGAGTTTATTACTCAAGAGGATAAATCTAAAGTCAGCCTGCTGTTTATTTCTTCCTTCATTGACACCTGCGTGCTCTTCACTCATGCCTCTTCCTCTGTGGAGTGATGGACTAGACATGGAATCCTTTCTCCCTCACTTCATATTAACTCAGAAGTAAATAAAAGTTGTGTTCTGTCCAGAATCTAATTCTTTCTTTGTAAGTAATAGTTTTGTTTTTATTTCTGTTTTATTTTTTGGGGGGAGGTCTCCTCATTTCCTTTTTTTTTTAAATTTTTTTACTGGAGTTCAATTTGCCAACATTTAGCATAACACCCAGGGTCATCCCGCCAAGTGCCCCCCTCCGTGCCCATCACCCAGTCACCCCAACCGGCCTCCCACCTCCCTTTCCACTACCCCTTGTACATTTCCCAGAGTTAAGTGTCTCTCATGTTTTTTACCCTCACTGATTTTTTTCACTCATTTTCTCTCCTTTCCCCTTTATTCCCTTTCACTAATTTTTATATTCCCCAAATGAATAAGACCATATAATGTTTGTCCTTCTCCGATTGACTTATTTCACTCAGTATAATACCCTCCAGGTCCATCCACGTCGAAGCAAATGGTGGGTATTTGTCGTTTCTAATGGCTGAGGAATATTCCATTGTATACAGAGACCACATCTTTATCCATTCATCTGTCGATGGACACCGAGGCTCCTTCCACAGTGTGGCTATTGTGGACACTGCTGTTATAAACATTGGGGTGCAGGTGTCCCGGTTTCTGACTGTTTCTGTATCTTTGGGGTAAATCCCCAGCAGTGCAATTGCTGGGTCATATCTCCTCATTTCCATGATTGTTTACAGGGGCAAATTTTTTTTAATAAATTAATTTTTATTGGTGTTCAATTTACCAACATACAGAATAACACCCAGTGCTCATCCCGTCAAGTGTCCCCCTCAGTGCCCGTCACCCATTCACCCCCACACCCCGCCCTCCTCCCCCTCCACCACCCCTAGTTCATTTCCCAGAGTTAGGAGTCTTTATGTTCTGTCTCCCTTTCTGATATTTCCCACACATTTCTTCTCCCTTCCCTTATATTCCCTTTCACTATTATTCATATTCCCCAAATGAATGAGAACATACACTGTTTGTCCTTCTCCAATTGACTTACTTCACTCAGCATAATACCCTCCAGTTCCATCCACGTTGAAGCAAATGGTGGGTATTTGTCGTTTCTAATGGCTGAGGAATATTCCATTGTATACATAAACCACATCTTCTTTATCCATTCATCTTTCGATGGGCACCGAGACTCCTTCCACAGTTTGGCTATTGTGGACATTGCTGCTAGAAACATCGGGGTGCAGGTGTCCTGGCATTTCATTGCATCTGAATCTTTGGGGTAAATCGCCAGCAGTGCAATTGCTGGGTCATAGGGCAGATCTATTTTTAACTCTTTGAGGAACCTCCACACAGTTTTCCAGAGTGGCTGCACCAGTTCACATTCCCACCAACAGTGCCAGAGGGCTCCCCTTTCTCCACATCCTCTCCAACATTTGTGGTTTCCTGCCTTGTTAATTTTCCCCATTCTCACTGGTGTGAGGTGGTATCTCATTGTGGTTTTGATTTGTATTTCCCTGATGGCAAGTGATGCAGAGCATTTTCTCATGTGCATGTTGGCCATGTCTATGTCTTCCTCTGTGAGATTTCTCTTCATGTCCTTTGTAGGGGCAAATTTTTAAGAAAAAAATATTAAAATACATCATTATTAATGATTTTAACTGATTTAGGTTTTCTTTAACTCTGGATTTTTTTTTTCTTTTCTATTGTGGTTAGTTTCTCTTCCATTGTTATTTTCTGTTCTTTAGGAAGTCAAATTATCAATAATTTATAACTAAAATTAAAGAGATTTGTCAATTGTTCTTTTTTAAATTTATTTTTTCTTTGTATTTTAATTTAATAGTTGTTAGGCAAACAAAACAAAACAAAACACCCTCGAGATAACATGAATTTAAGTTAAAAAGCACAACACAAAATACCAGCAGTCTTGGGACACCTGAGTGGCTCAGTGGTTGTGTCACCTTGGCTCAGGGTGCAATCCAGGAGTCCTGGGATAGAGTCCTGCATCGGGATCCCTGCGATGCGCCTGTTTCTCCCTCTGTGTCTCTGCCTCTATCTCTGTGTGTCTCTCGTGAATAAATAAACAAAACCCTTAAAAAAAAATACAAGCAATCTTATGCTGCTCCACAACTAAAGCATTGCCAACACTGCTATCTCAATTCAGCCTTTCAGCCTGTGTGCTCTCTGCTTATCCCTTCCTGGATCTATCTTAAAGAAGGAGCCAGTATCATTTTTTTTTTTTTTTTTTTTTTTTGGTCTTCCTTCTGCATTTCAAAATAGCTTTACGGGGCAGCCCAGGTGGCTCAGTGGTTTAGCGCCGCCTGCAGTGAGTGTGATCCTGGAGACCGAGGATCCAGTCTCACGTCGGGCTCCCTGCATGCAGCCTGCTTCTTCCTCTGCCTGTGTCTCTGCCTCTCTCTCTCTGAATAAATTAATTAATTAAAAATAGCTTTATGATATCATACATACATGTATAGACATCAATATTCATGACAGTTCATTGATTAATTTTGCTTACTTTTAAGACTTATGAAAAGAGTATCAACCTACTTACAGATTTCTGGGATCTTTATTTTTCCCAACTATTTGATATAATGTTTCTAAAATATTGTTCATGTTACATGAAGCTGTAGTTCATTTTCGTTGCTGTATAATAATCCACTGTGTGGTATACAATTTTTATTTATCCATTCTCTTGACATTGATTTTAGTTTTTTTGTTTTTTAAGACCAGAACTGCAATGAACCTTTTGTATATGGGTTCTCTAATGGACTTTCAAGTATTTCTCTGGAATTTTGTCTAAGAGAGTAATAGCTAGGTCACAGGTAATGTGAAAATTCATGTTTATAAAGTAATACCAACTTGTTCTCAATCTGCTTTCACAGATTTTTTTGCTTTCACAGATTTATACTCCCATTATCAATTTATAAAAATTCAAGCAGATCTACCTATCTTTTAACATTTCCAAAAGTTGCCATTTTTTGTCAATTTGTTTTAAAATTATATCTCATTGTGCTCTTAATTTACATATCTCTGCTAGTACGTTTGAGTATCTTTTTTTTATATTTTTATATACCATTTGTGTATTCTCATCTGTAAAAAGTTTTATTTATGGTTTGGCCTATTTTTCTTTTTGATTGTTTGCTTTACTGCTGTGTAGAAGTTCTTCTAGAGAAGTTCCATTTCTTGGCAAACTCTTAGTTTTGTTTCACTTAAAATGTCTTTATTTTTCCTCTGCTCTTAAAAGGTTACTTTTGCTGGGTATGCAATTGTACTTGACAGTCATTTTCTTTAAACACCATGAGTATATTCATTCACTGTCATCTGGCTTCCACTGTTGCTTCTGAGTCTGCTGTCTATCTGCATTCATTTTAAATCCATCATTTCTCTTTGCCCACTTTTAAGATCTTCTTGCCTTTTATTGTTATTTATTTTATGACATACAGAAGTTATTCTTTAAAATTTTTAATTTCTTAGCGGTATACATGCGTGTGTCTGATGTTCAAATCATCAGTTGAGTTTTAGATTTCACAATTATATTTCATTTTGTGAAGCTCCACTTTATTTTTTTAATTAAAAAAAAAGATTTTATTTATTCATGAGAGACACAGACAGAAGGCAGAGTCATAGGCAGAGGGAGAAGTAGGATCCCCACAGGGAGCCAAACTCTGGGATTGATTTCCTATATATAGTATAGGCAAGCCTATAGAACCTTCTATCAGAAGATAAGACCAGCAAGGAGCAGCCTCCTAATGATCAGAGTCCCCAACTCGGGACTCAATCCCAGAGTTCCAGGATCACGCCCTGAGCTGAAGGCAGACGCTCAACCACTGGGCCACCCGGGCATCCTTCTATTTTTAATTTTTGAGGAACTTCCATAACTATTTTCCACAGTGGCTGCACCAATTTACATTCCCATCATCAGTGCATGAGGGTTCCCTTCTCCCCACCTCTTCACCAACACTTGAAATCACTTGCCTTTTTGAGGATAGCCATTCTAACAGGTGTGAGGTGATATCTCATTATGGTTTTGATGATGACAAGTGATGTCAAGCACCTTTTCATGTACCTGTTGGCCATCTGTATATCTCCTTTGGAAAAACGTCTATTCAGATTTTCTGCTCATTTTTTGATTGGTGTTCAATTTGCCAACATATAGCATAACACCCAGTGCTCATCCCATCAAATGCCCCCCTCCATGCCCGTCACCCAGTCACCTCCACCCCCAGCCCACCACCCTTTCCACCACCCCTTTTTCGTTTCCCAGAGTTAGGCGTCTCTCATGTTCTGTCTTCCTTTCTGATATTTCCCACTCATTTTTTCTCCTTTCCCCTTATTGCCTTTCACTAATTTTTATATTCCCCAAATGAATGAGACCATATAATGTTTGTCCTTCTCCGATTGACTTACTTCACTCAGCATAATACCCTCCAGTTCCATCCTCGTTGAAGCAAATGGTGGGTATTTGTCATTTCTAATGGCTGAGGAATATTCCATTATATACATAGACCACATCTTCTTTATCCATTTATCTTTCGATGGACACCGAGGCTCCTTCCACAGTTTGGCTATTGTGGACATTGCTGCTAGAAACATCGGGGTGCAGGTGTCCCAGAGTCTCACTGTATCTGTATCTTTGGGGTAAATCCCCAACAGTGCAATTGCTGGGTCATAGGGCAAATCTATTTTTAACTCTTTGAGGAACCTCCACACAGTTTTCCAGAGTGGCTGCACCAGTTCACATTCCCACCAACAGTGCAAGAGGATTCCCCTTTCTCCACAATGTCCTCTCCAACATTTGTGATTTCCTGCCTTGTTAATTTTCCCCATTCTCACTGGTGTGAGGTGGTATCTCATTGTGGTTTTGATTTGTATTTCCCTGATGGCCAGGGATGCGGAGCATTTTCTCATGTGCTTGTTGGCCATGTCTATGTCTTCCTCTGTGAGATTTCTCTTCATGTCTTTTGACCATTTCAGGATTAGATTGTTTCTTTGCTTTTGAGTTTAATAAGTTTTTTATAGATCTTGGATGCTAGTCCTTTTTCTGATAGGTCATTTGCAAATATCTTCTCCCATTCTGTAGGTTGTCTTTGAGTTTTGTTGACTGTATCTTCTGCTGTGCAAAAGCTTCTTATGTTGATGAAGTCCCAATAGTTCATTTTTGCTTTTGTTTCTCTTGCCTTCACGGATGTATCTTGCAAGAAATTACTGTGTCCGAGTTCAAAAAGGATGTTGCCTGTGTTCTCCTCTAGGATTTTGATGGAATCTTGTCTCACATTTAGATCTTTCATCCATTTTGAGTTTATCTTTGTGTACGGTGGTGTGAGAGAAAGACCCAGTTTCATTCTTCTGCATGTGGATGTCCAATTTTCCCAGCACCATTTATTGAAGAGACTGTCTTTCTTCCAGTGGATAGTCTTTCCTCCTTTGTCGAATATTAATTGACCATAAAGTTCAGGGTCCATTTCTGGATTCTCTATTCTGTTCCATTGATCTATGTGTCTGTTTTTGTGCCAGTACCACACTGTCTTGATGACCACAGCTTTGTAGTACAACCTGAAATCTGACATTGTAATGCCCCCAGCTCTGGTTTTCTTTTTTAATATGCCCCTGGCTATTCTGGGTCTTTTCTGATTCCACACAAATCTTAATATAATTTGTTCCAACTCTCTGAAGAGAGTCCATGGTATTTTGATAGGGATTGCATTAAATGTGTAAATTGCCCTGGGTAGCTTTGACATTTTCATAATATTAATTCTTCCAATCCAGGAGCATGGAATATTTCTCCATCTCTTTTTGTCTTCCTCAATTTCTTTCAGAAGTGTTGTGTAGTTTTTAGGGTATAGATCCTTTACCTCTTTGGTTAGGTTTATTCCTAGGTATCTTATGCTTTTGGGTGCAATTGTAAATGGGACTGACTCCTTAATTTCTCTTTCTTCAGTCTCATTGTTAGTGTATAGAAATGCCACTGATTTCTGGGCATTGATTTTGTATCCTGCCATGCTACCAAATTGCTGTATGAGTTCTAGCAATTTTGGGGTGGAGTCTTCTGGGTTTTCTAGGTATAGTATCATGTCATCTGTGAAGAGGGAGAGTTTGACCTCTTCTTAGCCAGTTTGAATGCCTTTTATTTCTTTTTGTTGTCTGATTGCTGAGGCTAGGACTTCCAATACTATGTTGAATAGCATCAGTGAGAGTGGACATCCCTGTCTCGTTCCTGATCTTCGGGGAAAGGTTCCCAGTGCTTCCCCATTGAGAATGCTATTTGCTGTTGGCTTTTCGTAGATGGCTTTTAAGATGCTGAGGACTGTTCACTCTATCCCTATGCTCTGAAGATTTTTGGTCAGATATGGATGCCGTATTTTGTCAAATGCTTTCTCTGCATCTATTGAGAGGATCATATGGCTCTTGTTTTTAATCTTGCTGATATGATCAATCACATTGATTGCTTTACATGTGTTGAACCAGCCTTGTATCCCTGGGATAAATCCCACTTGGTCATGGTGAATAATCTTCTTAATGTATTGTTGGATCCTATTGGCTAGTATCTTGTTGAGAATTTTTGCATCCATGTTCATCAGGGATATTGGTCTATAATTCTCCTTTTTGATGGGGTCTTTGTCCGGTTTTGGAATTAAGGTGATGCTGGCCTCATAGAACGAGTTTGGAAGTACTCCATCTCTTTCTATCTTTCAGAACAGCTTTAGTAGAATAGGTATGATTTCTTCTTTAAACGTTTGACAGAATTCCCCTGGGAAGCCATCTGGCCCTGGACTTTTTGCATCTTGGGAGGTTTTGATGACTGTGAAGCTCCACTTAAAAAAAAAAAAAACTACCATATTATTCTCTTGTTGATTGTTATTTTTGTTTCTACCCTTAATTTCTCTGTTTCATATATCACCAATCTATAATTTATATCTAATAATTATAAGACATTATCTTCAGTTCTTAGTATCTATATCTTGTTTTTTTTATATTTGCTGATTCTTATGAGATTCTGTCTTGGAGCATTTTAGATCTTTGATTGAAAAATCATTGTTTGATTGTGATCCATGGGACTCCTCTGGCTCTCAATTCAGGATGCTTCTCCTCCAGGAAAAGTTTGCTTCTGCCTCTGCTGGGAGCCAGAGTCTAGCATGTGGGATGTCCGGGCTCAGTGCAAGACCCTGGGCTCAACATGTGCTTTCAGCTGGCTCAAGGCTCAGTCTCCTGACAATGATGCTGCGACAGGCAGTTATCCTCAGATAAACCTGCTCTTGGACTTTCTGTTGCTTGTCATTCCCAATAAAATCCCCCTACTCCTAAAGGGCTGGGTAGAAGTGTGGACCCAGAATTACATTTTAAAAATATGTCCTATCCAAAATATAATCATATTTTCAGGGAAGCGGGGTGAAGTTCTCAGAGTACCTGGTCGGTCATACTGCCAAGGGTGGAAGTATTTCAACTTTTTAATAGTATGTTTCATCTCCTCCATTTCCTCTGCATTTCCTTAAGGAATAGCTCAAGTTCATCTTGCTCATCACTAATTTAATTTTCTGTAGTGCCTCTATGTCCTTATTTGTTCTCATACATATTTTATTCTGCCCTTTTACTTTTAATTTTATTATAAGCTACTATATCATTTTCATCGGCTTTTTATTTATATCTGTCTCTCACAGCTTTTTCTCATCTCAAATTGTAGTCTTATCAATTCTCTGTTCATTTCTCATATCTTAGAGGTCATATTTCCTTATATTTTACTGAGAACACAAGAACTTTTGCATTATGTCTGTTTCTTTAAATACTTTCTCAAAAGTATGTTGACTTTGCATATTATTTTCCTCTTAGTCTGTAGATATTGTAGTTATCCACTCTATTGGTTATCTTTGAAATAAAAGCTACCTTCCAGTGAAGCACTATTGAGAGAGACATAAAGATGAAAATAAAGATATTACCACTGTTATCTTGATTGTTGTTAGAATCCTCTTGGCAGATATCAAATTAGATAGATACACCACTTGGTCAAGTTTTACTGGAGTGAGAACTATTCTGAAACAGTATCCTGGACCTGGTGTGCATTAGTCTGGGCTCTCCAGAGTGACAGAACTAAGAAGATATACAGAGAGACACACAGTGGAGAATTAAATGGGAACAGACCCCTAGGATAGGGCAGGCTAAGCCCCACTATGCCTGCTAAAATGCCATAAGCAAGCTGGAGAACCAGGAAAGCCAGTGAAATATTTCACTGAGTCCAAAGGCCTGAGAACTGAGGGAGCCTGGGTGCTAATTCCCAGTCCAAGGCCTAAGGGCTGAGAAGGGTGGCATTAGTGTAAGTCCTAGAATCCAAGGTCCTAGAATCCAGAAGCCAGGAGTTTCTGTGAGCCAGGTCAGGAGAAGATGGAGATCCCAGCTCAAGAAGAGACAAGAAGAAAGAATTCCCTCTTCCTTAACCTTTTTATTTTATTCAGGTTCTGCTCACAGGGGTGAGGGCTGATCTCCTCTACTCAATCTACAGATTCAAACATCATTCTCCCCTGGAGACACCCTCTCAAACACTCCCAGGGGTAACAGTTTACCAGCTACCTGGTCGCCTCCTAGCCCAGATGGGTTGACACATTAAATTAACCATCACAGGCTGCATGCTCTTTTTGTTGTAAAGAGTGCTTTTGTAAATGATCTAAAGCTAGTGTGGTTTTCCATTTCTAGAAACTTGTTTTGCCGTAACAAAGGAGCACTGCTTTGCTCAGCTTCTCCAGTCCTGACCCATTTCTGTCCTTTCTGCTGCTAACTTCAGTGCTTGTCCACTTCAACGCTTAACCTGTGTTTTGATCCTGGAAATTGTCCTATTGGGACAGATGTAGGGAGAGGCAATGGTGGGAGGATACACAGTGCAGGACGGGATTAAAACTCAGTGAGCTAATAAGACAGCAGAAGGACCACTGCCTGGGTCTCTGGTTGGTGCAATTCCTGGGACTTGTTATCTAGATGGAAGACAGCAGAGATGGGAACAGGCATCCCCATGCAGTCCTTTATGCCAGGTAGATTTTCTCTTGAGCAGCAATGCTGTCAATGTAAACTACAGATTAATGGTTTTTTTTATTGTAGTTTATAAGTCTTAAATTAGTATTAATTCCTCTCAGATTCTGCTAGTAACTTGTTTTTGCTTTCAGTTCTTGATGTTATAGGTTTTCTTTTTAAGTCTGCATAGGGGGCAGCCTGGTGGCTCAGCAGTTTAGCGCCACCTTCAGCCCAGGGTGTGATCCTGGAGACCCGGGATCGAGTCCCATGGGATCGAGTCCCATGTTGGGCTCCTGCGTGGAGCCTGCTTCTCCCTCTGCCTGTGTCTCTGCCTCTCTCTCTGCGTCTTTCTGTGTCTGTCATGGATAAATAAATAAAATCTTAAAAAAAAACTTCTCAAGTTCTTTAAAAAATAAATGAAAAAATAAGTCTGCATAGTTATTTTATTGACATCTCAGAGCAAGTCATGAAATGCTAGTCACACACCTTCCTAATCCAGAAGTCTGCTTGACTTTTTAAAAGATTATTTTTATTCATTTGATTGATTGAGAGAGAGAGAGAGGGAGAGAGAGGGAGGGAGGGAGAGGAGAGGGAGTACATACAAGCAGGGGAGGGGCAAAGGGAGAGAGAGAAGCAGACTGCCCTCTGAGCAGGGAGCCGGGTGTGGGGCTTGATCTCAGGACCTGGAACTCATGACCTGAGCCAAAGGCAGATGCTTAACCGACTGAGCCACCCAGGTGCGCCGAAGTCTGCCTGCTTTTATGAGACAGCTTCCATCTGCACTCAAATGTCATAATTTAATTATTATCTCCCAAAGGGAAGAAAATCAGAGGAGGATTGCAAAAGCCTATTTCCAATCCTCAGTTACTGCTTTTCTGTTATGTCTGCTCCTTCCTAAAGCTTTGTGCTTTGGATGACAAAGACTACCTCTGTATCGTACTGACAAAGGTGTGAAGCTAAGAGTAATGAGCAAACTCTGAATCCCAGCTGTGTCAGTAATCAGGTACGCAACTATGAGAAAACCACTTAAAATTTACAGCAGCTTTATTTCTCAAATGAGAAAAATACTTGCCTTTCCTGCCTCAAGCAGAGGCAATTATCCACACAGAGGACAGCAGTGAAGAGGAGCTGATGTCGTTTTCAAACAGGTAAGACAAGCAGTAGCCCAATGAGGGACAGAGTAACACACAGCAGGGGCACATGACAGGGAATACGCAGGATAGGAGAGTATGAACATCATCAGCAGGAGCAAGTTCTTACAGTGTTTGTAGAGCACTGCTTCTCCAAGTGTGGCTCATCCAAGCAGCAGCCCTGGAGAATTCGTTAGAAGTGCCAATTCTTGGGCTCCACTCCAAACCAACTGAATGAGAAGAACTCTGAGAATGGCACCAGCATCTGTGTTTCATAAGCCTTTGGGGCAATTTCTAATGCTCATTAGATTTTGATAATTACTGGTGTAGAAAAAGGTCCCTACTATATCTGCTCACTCTCCTTACTTTGAAGATGAAGACTATCTTATTCAACTTTGAACACTAATCACTCAATTTCCTGGTAGAGAGCACATACCCAAGCATTTTAAAAAAGTAACTTGTCAATTAAATTTGAGGCAAAAGTCATGTTATCTAACCTCAACCGGACTCTTGCTGATACTTAGCAATCCTATTTATTGCTTGTTGACTTTCTAGTGTTCCAAACATTTTCATTCAATTTAATCAGCAACTCTACTCTCTTTTTTTAATAATAAATTTATTTTTTATTGGTGTTCAATTTGCCAACATACAGAATAACACCCAGTGCTCATCCCGTCAAGTGCCCCCCTCAGTGCCCGTCACCCATTCACCCCACCCCCCGCCCTCCTCCCCTTCCACCACCCCTAGTTCGTTTCCCAGAGTTAGGAGTCTTTATGTTCTGTCTCCCTTTCTGATATTTCCCACACATTTCTTCTCCCTTCCCTTCTATTCCCTTTCACTATTATTTATATTCCCCAGATGAATGAGTGAAAAGCAACTCTACTCTCATTCTTTATAGAGCGCTGCTGGCTTATACTCTCCTTAGTACATCAAGGGATTTCAGTCAACTCTCCTTTTCCATACCTTAGTAATTACTCCATTATTTCTACCTAATTTCTCAGCCTTTGCTATTGACTCAAGGAAGTGGTTCATTTTTCTGGGTAAGGTGAAAGCCTCCACTTTGACTCTTTTCTCATATTATTCCTATGTAACTCTGTTCTCCTTACTTTCTCGCAAATTTCACTTTTTTCCAAGCATACTGATGTTTCATGAGTGCCTAAATGCATTATTTACCCATTAATAAAATACAATCACTTCTATCCTGATAACCTATTGAGCAGAAACAAGAATTACTGTGATCTCCTAGTGTAGAGGAGGCTATACTAACTGCATTCCACACTCAATTTTTTACATTTAATCTTATTGTGCTGAAATATATATAACATAAAATAAGCCAGTTTAACCATTGTTAATTATACAATTCAGTGGTATTAATTTGTTGATCTTTTCAAAGATTCAGCTTTTGGTTTTAACTTTCTGTTTTCTATTTTCGTTCATTTATCCCAGCTCTAATCTTTATCATTTCCTTCCTTCTGCTAGTTTTGAATCTAGCTTCTCCTTTCTTTTCCTCCTTCCCCAAGGTATAGAGTTAGGTTATTGATTTTAGATCTTACTTATTTTTTAATGTAGGTATTATTAGCTATACATGTCCTTCTGAGCACTGTGTTTGCTGCATTTCATAAATGTTGGTATTTTACGTTTTTGTTTCATTTGTCTCGAGGTATTTTTTTAATTTCCCTTGTGATTTCTTCCTTGGAAGAGTGTTATATTTAATTTCTACATATGGGAGCGGAGGCTGAGGTCATTTGAAGAGTGATCCCTAATATACCTGATGCTTAAGCTGGGAAAACTGAAAAGTGAGAATAGTGGTTGAGGATCTCAGTTTGTGATCTTTCCAAATGGTCTTTCTGGCATGGTGGCTTCAGGACAGCAAGACTTCTTTGGAGCCTAAGGATACAAAGATGTATGTAACAAGAGAAAGCCAGGAGGAAACCAGATTCCCTTGAAGTCCTATACTCAAAAGTCACACAGCATCACTTCTTGCCTGTGTATATCACAGCAGTCATAGGCTCTGACCAAATTCGAGGGGGAAGAAACATAGTTCTCATCTTATCACTGTCCCACTTAAAAAGATTGTCCCACTGTCCCATATTAAAAAGTAATATGAGTGATATTTTTATGGTCATTTATGTATTTAAATACAACATGATATAGTATAACAGCAGTAATATCACTCTGAACTCTAATAATTTTTAAAAAAGTTTATGTAATGGAAGATTTGCTGATATGTAAAATAATAAATCTGTGGTGGTTAAACAACACAACCAATTATTCTTACTGTATTATTATTTTTTTAATTTTTTAAAATCTATTTATGATGGTCACACACACACAGAGAGAGAGAGAGGCAGAGACACAGGCAGAGGGAGAAGCAGGCTCCATGCACCGGGAGCCCGACGTGGGACTCGATCTCCAGGATCGCGCCCTGGGCCAAAGGCAGGCGCCAAACCGCTGCACCACCCAGGGATCCCTCTTACTGTATTATTAATCTTTTTTATATCTATCTCAAATGATACATTTGAATAGATTATGTTTGTCTCTGCTACATTCAGTTACAGCACAAAATGGCTCTAGTATTGTCATCTGTATAAACATAACTGTTGTTATAGTCCTCATCCACCCTGTTACTTTCTGGGCACAGATACAGCTACACAGGGATAAACAGAATGGAGAATGGAGACACAGAAACTCAAATATATAATCATACTCATTGATGTATGAATCTACATCTTACCTTGTTCTGCAGAGTTCATTCCAGCCTTCCTTTCTTCACACAAGGCCTCTTAGTTGTAAGTGTAGTTACGGAGGAATAAAGACATAAAAGAAGTGACTTAGAGACAGAAAAATGTCAAATAAAATATAAAATCATAATTTGTGTATGGATGTATACCTTGACTCATTTCGTGGAAAGGACTTGAATTGTCAGAAAGATAATGTGAAAGAAAAGGGCACCAACATTGAACATTCATAGCCTTTTCTTCCCTTCGCAAAAGCAAAACAATGCAAAAAAGTACCTTTCTCATCATTCACTGGTTCCTGGACTTGTGCAAAGTGTCACAAGGGGTCGACCAACTGCACTGATTTGCTCTGGGAAGGGCACAGGCACACTCTATCGAAGAAAAAAACCATAAGGCAAAGAAAGGAGTGATAAGAAATACAAATAGTCCTTGTGCACTGGATTTTAAAGTGGAAGATGGTGAAAGTGAGAGATGGCACCGTTGACACTCTCTACTTGAGCAGCTTTGGGGAGACAAATGGGTAAAAAGAGTAGTTAAGAAATTTGCATGGTACAGAAATGGACCTCCAGGGAGGATTTTCATTTCAACTCCAACTAGAATTTCAAAAGCTGCTCAGTCATTTTTGGATATTAGATTGTCATTTCTTTTGAACAGGACACTACGTTGAAACAGACCAGGAGATTAAAGACCCAATTGTTTTGTTTCAGCAATGAGGGTATCTAAGACAACTAACAATTCATAGAATATAGTAGAAAGAGCAGTTAGTTGGGGACGATGTGATGCTGAGTTCTAGTCTAGACTCAGAAAGAACAGTTTCTGGCTCTAACCCATTAAGATTCTGTCTTAATTTATATAAGACAAAAGAAAGATACCCAAAATATGTATGTTTGGCCTTGACCTTATGACTCCCAAACAAGTTGTTCACAGGGAAATGTATAAGATTGATTATATTTCTCCAAGTGGCACTCAATCATGATATAATCTTAATTTTCTAAAGGAATTGGGAACATAGAGGTATAGATATATTATGTATGGTTTATATAATATGTATGAATAGTGGTTCTTGACATCAGAAAGTTTCTGGGAATTCAGAATAGGCTTTTAAAAGCTACTATCTTTTCACCATGATCACACCTACAAGTGAACATTTTCCAGATAAATAATCTGACTCTTCAGCAATTCATCTTCGCTCCACTTATCAGGCAAACTGAACCTATGTAGTCATCATAGTTATCCAAGGGACCCGTTCAACTGGATTTCAATTTGATGTGTTTTAGTTCAATAGACACAGTTTGAGATGTCTGGGAGATTCACAAGGCAACTGTCTCAAAAGCTTATAAATGAGTACAGTCTTATTTGGCACAAATCATTTCTCATGAGAGGAAATCTATTTGGAGATAATTTTTTCAATACTATACTCACTGTGCCTTATAGACTGTTTTTGACAAAGACTCTATTTATTTATTTGAGAGAGAGAGACAGAGTGAGAGAGAGAGTCTGAGCAAGGTGAGGGGCAGAAGGACAAGCAGGCTCCCTGCTGAGTGTGGAGCCCCACAAAGACCTTGATCCCAGGACCCTGAGTTCATGATGAGCCAAAGTCAGATGCTTAACCAACTGAGTTACCCAGGCGCCCCTAGAGACTATTTTAAAATAATCTCTGAGCCTTTCTTACTGTTGCTAGCCTATAGAAGCACAAAGTAGCAGAAAGGTCAATGACCTAAGAATCAAATGACAGTGTTGGAATCCTGTTTAATCTACTAACTTCAAGAAATAATTGCTCAGAGTCCAGTTTCCTCATCAGTAAAACAAGAGGACAGAACATGAAGACTGCTACACTTATATTCACCTACAGTATTCTCTGGGCCATCTTTTAATATGCTTGTTCCAAAAGGTAAAATAAGTTGGATCTGGAGGTAAAATAGATACTGAAATTGGTATTACTGCTACCTGTTCTATTCTTATGTCCCTGGAAACCTGAATCAAGAAATAGCACTATAATTGCCATATTAGAAACCAGAACCACAGATCCAACACATTTTCATTATATAGCACACACAAATAGTTCTTTGGAAATCAATGAAATACCAAAGGGCAAACATTTGCTGTTGACCTTAAAAGAAAGAGAGGGTAAAAATCTAGACCAAAGTATGGGAAATTTACACAGACAATAAGAAAAGAAAATCAATGTTACATGTGGAGCATGAGCCAATATATTAGACACACAGTCAACATCAGTGTATTCTCAATGTAAGTATTCTGGTTTTCACTGGAAAAAAGTAGATGCATGATTTTAAAAGTCACTACAAGATTTACCACTCCAAGTACTATCTCATGCCACTCCCTTGTTCCAACATCTATTTGTCTCACCAGACATGATAGTCTTATTAGCAGAGCAATTTAATTGATTTCAGGTAAAGGGTTTTTTTTTTAATTCTTCAAAAAAAAACTATTTAATAACATGTACAGCCATGGAGCATGAACTCCAACTTATATACAAAAGGAAACATTTTCTGCTTCTACTGACTATTTCCACTTTGGTCCATTACATGGGAACTTTAATCATTTTGTAAGTTTTGAAGAAAATAGCATCTCTCTCCCTTTGCGTCTCTTTGATCCTTTATTCACAAAAAAAAAAAAAATCAGAGAAGAAACTTCTCAAAAAAGGAAAATAAACCTATTGATGCTGGGGACACCTGTGAATGTGTTTACATCAAACAGAGTTGTAGAAAGCATATAACCAGAACATGTATGTAGTTAGGTTTTCATAGTTTAGTTAAACAACACCAGTCTCCCAACTGCGTGATTGAAGTTTTAGTTGCCATGGTACATTAATTGTGAGTAATTTCATCAAGTACAAACTCCCCTGCTAGCTCTTTTTTTTTTTTTTGCCGATTTTATTTATTTATTTTTTTAAATAAATTTATGTTTATTGGTGTTCAATTTACCAACATACAGAATAACACCCAGTGCTCAACCCATCAAGTGCCCCCCTCAGTGCCCATCACCCATTCACCCCTACCCCCCGCCCTCCTCCCCTTCCACCACCCCTAGTTCGTTTCCCAGAGTTAGGAGTCTTTATGTTCTGTCTCCCTTTCTGATATTTCCCACACATTTCTTCTAGCTCTTGAGTCCAGAAATCAATATGCAAATTGCAAGTGCACATTATCATCAGTGACCAATCATGTCACTTCTTTCAAAATCTGTTGGTCACTGGGCCTCTCAGGCATACGTCTCAACATTGAAAGCATAAAGGATAGATGTTACCAGTTGATCCAAAATTAGAATGGACTATGATAATCTCAAGGCATAGAAAAGATACTTGCTCTATACTGTAAATTCTATGATGAGAAGAGAAAGGCAAGCACTGTTCAAATTATTCCTGATGACTTTTTTTACAAAGAAATAAAACATTTTAATTCTCAAGGTTTCTAATATTTTAAACCACAGTGTACTCAATAAATATGTATTTTATACAATATTTAAATAAGTACTTTGTGGATATTTTAAATTAATTATTAATTTATAAAATGTATCATTTAGGGAAATATAATAATTATAACAATATAATGGTCATGATAGATCATGTAAATTATGTTTTTTAAATTAATAAAAAATTCTATGATTTTTATAAAGTTATAATTAGTAAGCAGAGGTTCATTTATTAACTTAGCAGCTTTTTCCCCATTTCCTTACACATATATAACTGACAGAGATTTTTTTATTTTTATTTTTTGTGACTGACAAATATTTTAATGTTTTAACAAAAATGTTTTGTGGATTTTCCCATTAGTTACTGGCATTGCTTTGCCCTATTTCAGCTTACATGGTCATTTTTATGGTCCTGTACTACTGCATTTTGTGGTCCTATAAGGTAAATATGATCTGTATTTAAAATTATCATTAGCTGCCTTCACATCCTTTAGTCCTGATTCCCTCAGGCAGCTATAATGATCTCTTCCTGTTGTGTCTTCTGGTATTTATCTCCACATTTTCAAATAATATACTGTAATTGCCTTTTCTTGATTCATTTCAATATGTTCTCTTCATTATTTTTTACTACCTTTTCTTCAATTCTTTTTTATAGAAAGATAGTATTTCATCATATTTTAATGACTGAATAAATACAATTTGTTTATCCACTCTAATACTGATGAGCAGTTGGGTATCTTCCTGTTTTTGCCTATATACATAAAGCTGCTAAGAGCATTATTTTACAGGTCTTTTCACATTATTTGACATTGATACCTGAAGTATCAATATTTTATTTGCACAGTCATGTAATGTAATGCAGAGCAAAATTTGCTTTATTTTTTTACTACATTTACTTCAGAAATTTTTTTTACTGTATAACTTCATGCAGTGAATTCCAGCAAACATGTCAGTTTTATACAGCATATTGAGGAATATAAGCACTATGTTTCTCAGGGTTTACTGATAACAATTTATTTATAAAATTACACATAAATTAGTGTTGTTTACCTTTACTAGTGCTTTCCTTTTTATCATATCAATGACCTATTCTCTTGGTTCTTCCTGGTCCTGCTTTACAAAGTGATAACAGAAAAGTTCATCTAAGAAGTTAGCATTTGGCTTTTGCTGGCATGATGCACCAAGTTATATTTTAATACTTAATTGATCTGGACTTTCAATGCTTTTAATTACCTCCTGGTATTTTAAAAAACCTGAATCTATGTATATATTAATGATTTTATTAAATATTCTTTTTTTCCATATAGGCTGTCTCATATGGAGCGTAGTAAAAAGACTATAAATAGAATAAGAAATGAATATGTTATTTGAAGATTGCAGTGTGATGTGTAATCATACTCACTCTCCATGTCACTCCACCACCAAGAACAGAATCAACTGAGAGGTACAGATGTGAAACAAGGAGTGATCAGAGTATACAATTCACCACTGGTAAAAGTGAGTTGGAGGATATGGCTTGTCATGTGGCCAGTTATTACTTCCTTTGGAATTAAATGGATCCTCCCAGAACCTCATTTTCCGTCACACCCAGGGTACAGTGTGTCACAGGAAGGGAAACAGAATCCTTGCATCTTAAGGACAGGCTGCTCAGAAGCGTGACCCTGGAGACCCTGGATCGAGTCCCACGTCGGGCTCCCTGCATGGAGCCCGCTTCTCCCTCTGCCTGTGTCTCTGCCTCTCTCTCTGTGTGTGTCTCAATGAATAAATAAGTAAAATATTGAAGAAGAAAAAAAAAAGAAGCAGAGGGGAAATACTGGCTGGGTTCTCTCTGCATAAAGTTCACCTGTCTAAGAGTTTGCTTTGAGGCAAGGCCACAGTCCCAAATCTCCTAAAGGATCATGGTAGAAATATGGAGAGAAAGATAATTAATATGTGAGTAATATTTACATGGTGTTTGCCATATGCTACCCTCTATTCTAAGAATTTTTATATGTTAAATATATCTTAAATATATTTTTATGTATTAAAATATTTAATATTTACCAAAACTCTGCATGATATCTCCATTTTAATGATGAATAATTGGAGGCATAGAAAGAGTAAGTAACTTGCCCACAGTCACACTGTTAGTAAGTGAGCTAAGATTTAAACCCCTGGTGAGGTCTCCTCTAATACTACCCTCCAGCCCCAATACACATGCTTTAGGAAAACAGGGTTAGTCTCTGAAAAAAAAAAAAAAAAAACTGATTTGGAAAGCCACAGGCCCAAAGGACACAGTAGAGATACAAGAGCGAGAATATGTGATCTGAGAAGTCATGCCATTCTCAGTCCTGAAAATTTCTATTTATTTATTTTTTTTTAATTTTTTAAATTTATTTACGATAGTCATACAGAGAGAGAGAGAGGCAGAGACACAGGCAGAGGGAGAAGCAGGCTCCATGCACCGGGAGCCCGACGTGGGATTCATCCCGGGTCTCCAGGATCGCGCCCTGGGCCAAAGGCAGGCGCCAAACCGCTGCGCCACCCAGGGATCCCTCTATTTTATTTATTTATTTATTTATTTATTTATTTATTTATTTTAATTTTTATTTTATTTATTTATGATAGGCACACAGTGAGAGAGAGAGAGAGAGGCAGAGACATAGGCAGAGGGAGAAGCAGGCTCCATGCACTGGGATGCCCGATGTGGGATTCGATCCCGGGTCTCCAGGATCGCGCCCCGGGCCAAAGGCAGGCGCTAAACCGCTGCGCCACCCAGGGATCCCCCTCTATTTATTTATTGATGTATAACATAGATAAGTACACAAATCTTACATGTAAATTTCTATGGATTTTTTTTATATATGAATGCTTACATGCCACATCATCCAGGTCTATATTTTTAAAAATATTTTATTTATTTATTTGAGAGAGAGAGAGTGAGAGAGAGCACGAGTGTGGTGAGGGGCAGAGGGAGAAACAGCCTCTCCGCTGAGCAGGAAGCTGGATACAGGGCTCTATCCTAGGACTCTGAGATCATGACCTGAGCCAAAGGCAGATGACCCAGTGAGCCACCCAGGCACCCATCCAGATCTATCTGACAAAACATTGCCAACACCCTGCAGAAGTCCCGTTATGCGCAGTTGATGTATACTACTCACGTTAACCACTATCTGACTTCCACGATCACAGATTAATATTACCAATTTTTAATAGAATCCTACAAACTTTTCTGTGTGGTTTCTTTTACTCTTTTATATCTGTGAGAGTCATCCACATTGGCATGTGGAACAGTAATCAATTATTTGTGTTGCTATGTAGTAGTTCACTCATGAACATACTTCTCTTTTAATTTTTAAGTCTTTGGATAGATATTTCCTTGCATTGCTTCCAACTTTAGCTTTAATGAATAAAACTACCATAAACATTCCTGTACATGTCTCTTGGTGGGCATATGCACAAATTTCTTATAAGTATATACCTAGAAAAGGAGATGCTAGTTCACAGAGTAGGCATCTGTGAAACTTTAGTAGACATCACAAAACATTTTTTCCAGATTGTCTTGCCTATTTATATACTTCTGAGACATGAATAAAAAATTTTAGGAAAATTATTTCATCATTATGTCTTCAGTTGGTGTCTCTAATTTCCTCTACTAATTTTATAATTTCTATTAAATTTGTGTTTGTGGCTTCTGAGTCTATCATCTATATTTTATATTGGTTTTTCAGGTTTTTAATCCTTTCACCTCCTGAGCAGTAATCTATTCTGTAATAATAATACTCTTCTTTAGGTAAAACAGAAGAGCTGCAATTAATACTCTCATTCAAAAATAATAAAATGCGAAGTAAACAGAATCACTGGCCACAGGAATTCTGAAACACTGGTAGGCAAATGTTCACAGATTTCCCTCTGCTGAGAAGTAGCTTCCCAGTCAATTGTCCTTTCTGACTCATCTCCATTATCTGGGGTTGGAGAATGTTTCTTTCCTTCTTCCCCCTTATCTACTACTGAAGAGGGCCCTAAAGAATATTCTCTTCTAGTAGGTGGAACTGCTTACTCACATTTTCTGCCTTCCAAGTTAACCTGGGTGATAGTTTTTGCCAAATATTTACTATTACATAATATAGCGTACATTCTTACAGTCTTCCATAATAGTTCCTTACAGCCTGCTGGATAATCAGGTTTTCTATAACAGCATTACCCAACTTCTAGTACCTGTTTCTGTATTGGTCTGCTATTTTGGTCTAACAGACATACACAAAATCACAATGGCATCTAATAATAAGCATTTATTTATTGCTCATGCACCTGTAGGTTGATTGTAGTGATTCCTTTTCAGGTTTTCAAGTCAGCCAAAGGCTGGGTTATCTCTGATATCAGAAAGAGAAATCAAACATGTGAGCACACACACACTCCCTCCCTTCCCCCCTCTCTCAAATCAATAAATCAATAAGGAGTGCCTGGGTGGCTCAGGCAGTTGGGTGTCTGACTCTTGATTGTGGCTCAGGTCATGATCTCAGGGTCTTAAGTTAGAGCCCTGCAGTGGCTCCAACCCAGCACATAGACTTCTCAAGATTCTCTCTTGCCCTCCCCTCTGCTGTTGCCCCCATCCCCACTCTCTCTCTCAAAAAAAGAAAACAAAACAAGAAGAATTAATATTGTTTAAATGTCCATAGTACCCAAAGCAACCTACAGATTCAGTGCAACCCTCATCAAAATCCAATGGCATTTTACACGGGAATGGAATAAACAATCCTAAGATTTGTATAGAACCACAAGAGACTCTGAATAGCCAAAGCAATCTTGAGAAAGAATAAAGCTAGAGGCAACATACTTTCTGATTACAAAACTATATTAACTAATACAGTATGTTGTTGTCATAAAAACACACATAAATCAATGCAACATAATAGTCCAGAAATAAATCCATGTATATATGGTAAATTAATTTGCAACAAAGGAACCAAGAATATACAAAGGGGAAGGAATAGTCTCTTTAATCAAAGATATTGAGAAGACCAGATAATCACAGGCAAAAGAATGAAACTGGACCCTACCTTACACACACACAAAATCAACTCAAAACAGATGAAGGACTTGAATGTAAGAACAAAACCCTTAAAATTCCTAGACCTCACTCTGAGGTCATTAATAAGTTGGACTAAGACATATACTGGATGATTTCACTTATATGTATAATCTTCAAAAAAGTAAACTAATAGGAACAGAGAACATATTGGTAGCTACCAGAGGCAGAAGATAGGGTGTGAAAGGTGGGAGAAATGGGTGAAGGTACAAGCTTCCAGTTAAGATTCATAAGTTCTAATGAATGCTGTATACCATATGGTGACCATAGTTAATAATACAATTGTATCCTTGAGAGTTGATAAGAGAGTAGATTTTTAAAAATTCTCTTCACAAGAAAATAATTATTTTTTTGTGACTTTTTGAATTGTGTTTGCAGATATTTCAGTTTTATTACAATTCACTTGTTAGTGACTGGACAATCATATTATTACGTTGAGTTTTCTATCAAAAGGGAAGGACGTTTTCTTTTTTTCCTTGAATGAATGATTACTACAGATTTTTATTATGTATTTTAAAATTCAATTTGCCAACATATAGTATAACACCCAGTGCTCATCCCATCAAGTGCCCTCCTTAGTGTCCATCACCCAGTTACCCCATTCCCCCACTCACTTCCCCTTCCACAATCCTTTGTTTGTTTCCCAGGGTTAGGAGTCTCTCATGGTTTGTCTTTCTCTCTAATTTTCCCACTCAGTTCCACTCCTTTCCCTTATAATCCTTTTCACTATTTCTTATATTCCCTGTATGAGTGAAACCATATAATGATTGTCCTTCTCCAATTGACTTATTTCACTCAGAATAATACCCTCCAGTTCCAACCATGTGGAAGCAAATGGTGGGTATTCATCTTTTCTGATGGCTGAGTAACATTCCATTGTATATATAGACCACATCTTTATCCATTAATCTGTCAAAGGACATCGTGACTCCTTCCACAGTTTGGCTATTGTGGACACTGCTGCTATGAACATTGGGGTGCAGGTGTCCCGGCGTTTCACTGCATCTGTATCTTTGTGGTAAATACCCAGCAGTGCCATTGCTGGGTCATAGGGTAGCTCTATTTTTAACTTCTTGAGGAACCTCCACACAGTTTTCCAGAGTGGCTGTACCAGTTCACATTCCCACCAACAGTGCAAGAGGGTTCCCCTTTCTCCACATCCTCTCCAACATTTGTGGTTTCCTGCCTTGTTAATTTTCCCCATTCTCACTGGTGTGAGGTGGTATCTCATTGTGGTTTTGATTTGCATTTTCCTGATGGCAAGTAGGTGATGTGGAGCATTTTCTCATGTGCTTGTTGGCCATGTGTATGTCTTCTTTGGAGAAATGTCTGTTCATATCTTCTGACCATTTCATGACTGCACTGTTTGTTTCTTGGGTGTAGAGGTTGGTAAGTTCTTTATAGATCTTGGATACTAGCCCTTTACCTGATATATTATATGTGCATGTCTTCTCCCATTCTGTAGGTTGTCTTTTAGTTTTGTTGGTTGTTTCCTTTGCTGTGCAGAAGGTTTTTATCTTGATGAAGTCCCAATAGTTCATTTTTGCTTTTGTTTCCCTTGCCTTCATAGATGTGTCTAGCAAGAAGTTGCTGTAGCTGAGGTAAAAAAGATTATTGCCTGCATTCTCCTTTAGTATTTTGATGGAATCTTGTCTCACATTTAGATCTTTCATCCATTTTGAGTTTATCTTTGTGTATGGTGCAAGAGAGTGGTCTAGTTTCATTCTTCTTCATGTGGCTGTCCAATGTTCCCAGCACCATTTATTGAAGAGATTATCCTTTTTCCAGTTATTCAACCTAGTCCTAGAAGTCCTAGCCTCAGCAATCAGACAACAAAAAGAAATAAAAGGCATTCAAATTGGCAAAGAAGTTAGACTCTTCTTCTTTGCACATGACATGATACTGTATATAGAAAACGTAAAAGACTCCACCCCAAGATTGCTAGAACTCACACAGCAATTCAGCAATGTGGCAGGATACAAAATCAATGCACAGAAATCAGTGGCATATCTGTACATTAACAATGAAACTGAAGAAAGAGAAATTAAGGAGTCAATCCCATTTACAATTGCACTCAAAACTATAAGATACCTAGAAATAAACCTAACCAAAGAGGTAATAAATCTATACTCTAAAAAACCACAGAACACTTATGAAAGAAATTGAGGAAGACATAAAGAGATGGAAAAAGATTCCATGCTCATGGATAGGATGAATAAATATTGTGAAAATGTCTATGTTACCCAGGACAATTTACACTTTCAACATAATTATAATCGGGCGGCCCGGTGGCGCAGCGGTTTAGCGCCTCCTGCAGCCCAGGGTGTGATCCTGGAGACTGGAGATCGAGTCCCACATCAGGCTCCTTGCATGGAGCTTGCTTCTCCCTCTCCCTGTGTCTCTGCCTCTCTCTCTCTCTCTCTCCGTGTCTCTCATGAATAGATAAATAAAATATTTTTTAAAAATAATTGTAATTGCATGAGGTGATGAATGTTAACAAAACTTACTGTGATAATCATTTCACAATACATATATCAAATCATAATATTGTATACATTAAACTAATACAATATTACTCGGAAATTATATCTCCATGAAGCGGGAAAAAATGTTGATCACATATTCTTCAACTTTTGTGAATAAAGCTAAGGTTCTTTTTACTTTATTTTTATTTTTTGGTACTATGCCTGACTTTGGTTCACATTATATGAATATGTTCTTAATTCCTGTAAGCAGAACATCAGGCTACAACTGACTATTTTCAGTTCCAGATCTAGGAATTATATGGCTTCAGATTGAGCTTATTTCTTCATGTTTTATATTTCCATTCTCTTACTGGTTTATGAAGACGCTCATCTTGATTTTGAGAATGCCTATATCTTATTAGTTTTTTTAAAAAACATAGCTGTTATTGCAATACATTTTAAATGTAGAGGAAAATAATCTCTTCATTTACTCTTTTTGCCACTCTAAAATATGTGTATCACCATTACACTCATACACACAGACACTCCATATTCAAAGTACTGATCTTTTAAATTCAGTAACTTTGCAATAAAGATAGATTTGGGACTGCCACATAAACAGACCCTTGCCCTTGATCATTCAGAGAAAATATATAGGCAAAGTGGTATTAGTGGAGTTACTCTCTTAAAATGTCTTGTTGAATTTTAATACTTAAAAGTAATTTTTCATTAGTACAGTAGGTACTGATCTTCATTTTACTCAATATCATCTTTACAAAAGATGTTAGCTAATTGCATCAATAGGGTAAACAAGAATATGAGGTGTAATCTACTCTAAACATCTGACAGGCTATTTTCAAGCTCTTTTGGAAACTAATTTTGCAGCAGATGTTTGCATACAATGTGCTAATTTCAAATGGTGCTTATTTAGTTCTTGGAGGAAAATATATCAAATCATCCTCCATTTGGAAGAACTTATACATTCCCCAAGTATCTTAGAAAATTTCTTCTATAATTTCTTATATTTTAGAGATACTGTAATCATTCTTACTGGACTTTGCAGTTTAACTGGAAAGATAATAGTTTACTGGAGGAACAGATTTTAATGTTAGACAAATCTGTGATCTAAAACTCATAACTATTATTTTCTGTTTGCGTGCACTTGGATAAAGTTAACTTCTCCAAGCCTTAGTTTCTATTTGTTGAATGGACATGCCAATGACTAATTTCTAGTACTTTGGGTGGTTTAATTGAGACAATGAATATAAATTTCCTAATAGGGGACTGGTAAAGAGTTGATGCTCAATATATATTCGTTACAGTGTCTATTTATCCCACATCTGTGAGATTTTATCCTAAAATGTAAATGTGACAATTCTATGCTTCTCCTTCCAGTCACTCATAATGAGTAAGATTATGCTTACCAGCTCTTTTAATCTCTCCATGTCAGAACAACAAAATCTGGGTCAAAAATAGATGCTAGTTCTTTATGTACGCATATATGTTTCCAGTTCTTATTTCAGTGTTGGCAGAAAGGGGCGATACTTTAAGGATAAGAGCATGCAGGAATCAGTGCATTTAGTAATTCTGAAAGGTGGCCCAGGAGATGTTGTTCTGCTTACATAGACTCTACAAATAGATAATGCCATAATGAACTTTTGTTCTAAGGAGATATTTTATACCTCTAACATATTAAAATCTAACAAATGCCAAATGGAATTGAAGAGATGGAACAAAACTCAGTACATTTGTTTCTAATCTAAATTCACCCTTGAGGTACATTAGGACAGAATCTGAGTTATTCTGCCAAAAAGTTTTCTTCTTTTAGTCTCACAAACACCCGATTGTGCTGTGCATATTGGTGCTTCTCTAGGAGTAGGTCAGCAATCATTCTGCAAATAGAAATTAGCTAGAGAATGCGTGAGTAGGAAATGCCCAAGTTATTACTCTAATGCCAATTATTCATGATGGGAGGTTATAAAAATTTCCTCTAGGAAAATACACACACACACACACACACACACACACACACACACACACTTGAAGTGAGAAGACCTGGATTCAAATCCCAGCTTTAGATCTTTCTAAAGAGTTCAATTCTTTCTCAAGAGTTCTTCAATTCAGTTCTAAAAATGAATTGGTTTTAGGTATAACACTGGTTATACCATGTGTAAGTCAGTCTTTCCAAAATTCAGTTTTATCACTCCTAAAATATGTAATTTTTGACTGTCTACCATTACAGGCTACTTGGACAGCAGATAAAGAAGGAAACAGGTTACCTTCCATTCCTTCTCGTGTAAATAATATTACACATTCTATTTTTTAATTTTTTTAATATTACACATTCTAAAGAAAACTTTTAGTTCTGTGATGGATGGAAGAGTTGAATTTCAAAATACCAGCAATAGGATTTTGTTCACCCACGTGTTCCCTGCCCCAATATGTATATCATCCAATAATCGGTTCAATAGAGAATAGTAAATTAAATCTGGAATTAAACAGTGCCATCAAAGGCATTTTTAAAACATGGCTTAACCTTCTTGATTTTTGCTTTCAAGGAAGTTAGGAAAACCCACAGAAAGCTTGCAGATGAGATAAGTATGCAATTCAATAAATGTTTGTGAAGCATCACTATGTCTTATGCTGTATTAGGCTCTAGGATATAGAATATAAATAAAGCAGCAGCCTAAATTGTAACTCTTATATGCTGCTGATAGAAATGTAAAATGACACAGCCACTTTGGAAAACAATCTGGCAGTTCTTCAAATGCTTACCATAGTTACCATATGATGATCCAGCAATTCCACTCCTAGAAACACACCCAAGAGAAATGAAGACCTATGTCCACGCAAAAACTTGTACATAAGTACACATAAAAGCACTGTTCATAACATCCAAAAAGTGGAAACAACCCAGATGTCCATCAATGGATAAACTGATGAGTGGTATATCCATACAATGTTATATTATTCAGCAATAAAAATAAAGCACTGATATATGCCACAACATAGACAATTCTGAAGCATTATGCTAAGTGAAAGAAGCCAGTAACAAAGGGCCACACATTACATGGTTCCATTTAAAGAAAATGTCTAGAACAGGAAAATCTCCAGAAACAGAAGGATGAAGGCGTTGGAAGAACCAGATGTGCAGGAGGGTAAAGACTCAGGGGTGTGGAGTTTCCCTGTGGGGTAACGAAAACCTCCTAAAGTGGTTTATGGTGATGAATGCACAATTCTGTGAGTATATTAAAAGCCATTGAACTGTACACTAAATGGATGAACTGTATGTGAATTACATCTCAATAAAGTTGACAAAAGTAGATGAATAAAGTGAGACAGACATGTTAACAAATAAACAATGGTGGTTTCTGTTACAGAGATCCATCTCATTCTCTCAATCATTCTTTCACTGTGCACTTATTTAGGAGGTGCTGACTCTGTGTCAGGCACCTTGCTGTGAGCAGGACACATACACAGTAGTGAGCAAAACAAAAATGGTTTCTATTCTCATGGACTTAGCCACTACTAGCCCAGAAACCGGTGCACTCTTAATTTTCATTGTTGAGAAAAATGAAATTATGGCCCTATTAATTTATGGGGGTCAATTCTCCGTTTCTGTGTGTCCTAAGTAGAATTATTTTAATTAAATTTCATTTAAGATGTAAAGGTTTTACATGTAGGATTTTTAGGAAGAGGGACTGAGTAGAAACTCAGAAAGAAATGAGGTGCCTTATCTTAGGAAGATGAAAAGTCCTTGATGATAGCTTGAAATGCAATCACTCTTTGACCAGCCATATAGATTGTTTTTTACTGATATTAATCAGAAATAGTAACAAATCGGAGTTTCTGAGCAAAAATACAAAGACTTATAAGATCAACCAAATACCTTATATGTCACAATTTAGGACACCAAAATTTTTTAATTTTTTTTAATTTTAATTTTTTTTATTTTAATTTAATTTTTTTATTTTAATTTCGCTGTTAACAGAGTGTTATATTAATTTCAGGTGTAAGACACTGAATCTTTTACTACCTCTGTAATGCATTACCTGCCTCACTCAGAAGAGGTTGTTCAGTATACATCAAAGTCCACTGGCAAGGGGCACCTGGGTGGCTCAGTGGTTGAGCATATGCCTTCGACTGAGGGTGTGATCCTGCGGTCCTGGGAACGAGTCCTACATCGGGCTCCCCACAGAGACCCTGCTTCTCCCTCTGCCTCTCTCTCTGTGTCTATCATAAATAAATAAATTTAAAAATCTTTAAAAAGAGAGAGAAAAGGCTATACACTGTATGATTCCACTTCATTCAGCATAAGACCCTCCAGTTCCATCCACGTTGAAGCAAATGGTGGGTATTTGTCGTTTCTAATGGCTGAGGAATATTCCATTGTACACATAAACCACATCTTCTTTATCCATTCATCTTTCGATGGACACCGAGGCTCCTTCCACAGTGTGGCTATTGTGGACACTGCTGCTAGAAACATCGGGGTGCAGGTGTCCCGGCATTTCACTGCATCTGTATCTTTGGGGTAAACCCCCAGCAGTGCAATTGCTGGGTTGTAGGGCAGGTCTATTTCTAAGTCTTTGAGGAACCTCCACACAGTTTTCCAGAGTGGCTGCACCAATTCACATTCCCACCAACAGTGCAAGAGGGTTCCCCTTTCTCCACATCCTCTCCAACATTTGTGGCTTCCTGCCTTGTTAATTTTCCCCATTCTCACTGGTGTGAGGTGCATCTCGTTGTGGTTTTGATTTGTATTTCCCTGATGGCCAGTGATGTGGAGCGTTTTCTCATGTGCTTGTTGGCTGTGTGTATGTCTTCTTTGGTAAAATTTCTATTCATGTCTTTTGCTTTTTAAAAGATTTTATTTATTTATGTGAGAGACAGACAGAGATAGCGAGAGAGAGCAAAAGTGGGGAGGAGAGGGAGAAGCAGGCTCCTCGCTGAGCAGGGAGCCTGATGTGGAGGTCAATCCCAGGACCCTGGGATCAGGACCTGAGCAGAAGGCATACGCTTAACCAACTGAGCCACCCAGGCAACCCTATTATTTTTATAATAGGAAAAATTACATATTTCCTAACAAAGAAGAATATATCATTGTATGAAAACAGTACTGAAAAAATTCGAAGTAGCTCTTGAAGACAGAAGAGCAGAGGCTAAGTGGATTTCTTCATCCTTGTTTAAATCAGACCTAAAGCATGCAGACATAGATGCTTCAGCATATAGCTCTCCAGTCATGCATATATTTATAGGTATGCTTCCAAAAAGAGGCACATCTCTACATCTATTTACAGTTGAACATAGCCGTGTATTCACTAAACATAGAGATCTGTTCAATCAAATAGACGCACAAACTCTTACTTGTATTCACCCAAATACATAGGCATTGCAAACACTGACACCCACACTCAGAGGGAGTAGTATCTACATCAGCTGAAACTAATTCTTCAGTTTTAGTGAAAAGCAAGAGAGCAGTTTTGCTCACAACAATCTTTTAATCTTTTGTAAGTACAATGCTATTTTTTCTGTACTTATAAAATCTGGATGTGCAAGAGATCCCAACTCATCGCTCAAATAGCTTAGGATTCTAAAGTTAAAAATAAACATTATGTAGTGAAATTAGTTTTTGCATTTCCTTACTAATTTTATATGCAATGACTTCATAAGTGCTTTAGGACAGTATAAAGTAATGAGCTTTTGGCCTCATTACAGCAAGTTTGCAGGGCTGGCAAAGGAAGTGGGAAGGGAAGTGGCAGCAGGAACTGCCCAGTGCCTGTGGAAGAGTCTGAGGAGACAATGTTCTCTTTGGAGCAAAAACTATAATCTTCGGTCCTATAGGCTTGTGCAAAAGTTTAAATGAGCAAATTTCAGACATGCCAATGAAAGACTAAGGAAGTATACTTGGTGGGCATAACCGTGATTTTAACCCAGATGTTCTACATACACATGAGCATTGTTAGTTTGGAGCCACACTCTACCGCAGTGGTTCTTAAAGTCTAGTGAGCATCCAAGTCACCTGGAGGGCTTGTTAAAACAGGAATTGCTTGGTGCCACCCCCAGAATCTAGGATTTGGCAGGTGCGTGGTGGGGCTAGAGAACCTGCATTGCTGGCAAGTGCCAATGTGGTGATGAGGTTGCTGGTCTCAAGGTTGCACACTTGAGAACTGTGCTTCAGAGGGAACGATTTAGGGAAGGAAAATGTATCAAATCTTCTGGGGAATGGGGAGGAGTCTGACTGGGCATATGCAATTTTGCAAACTTGTATAGGGCCTTCTACTTCACTCCTCTCTCACTCCCATCTACCTCCTCCCAGAGTGATAACTAACTACTGGGCTAAGCAAATTACCAGTTTCAATTAGAGAAGTGGGTAGTACTAGCCTTAGAAAAACTTTCGAAAATTAGAAAAAATGTGTTACAGATAAGGAGTTATTATGAAGTGGGAAAAGGAAAAAGGGTAGAAGCCCAAGGCTATTGCCTCACCATTGCCAAACTTCCATAGTCTTTGGAGATCAATACTCATTTATTTTTCATATGAATGTAAACTTAAATGTATTGATTAAATGACATGAAAGTCATAAAACAAAAGGAAGAAAACTAGCATTTATGAAAAATTAGTGCCAAAGATTTCCTCTGGTAATACTGACTAAAAGTTTTGTAGTCTTGGCCAATGAAATCGGGTTCCACACCACAGTAAGTAAAGGGTGGTTCTAAGTGTCTTAGCAGAGAAAGTAGAACTAAGAGAAGGTCTGAATGACAGCTCCTCTAAAGGCAAGAGAAAGAAATATCCAGAGGACAGACTTCTGTCTCAGCTTCTGAAATCACAGAAAATGGTTTTAGCTGTCAAAGCGATAGCTATGGAGCAGCTTGTCCTCACAGCACCGAATCAATGCTGGGGCTGCTTGCTTCTCTACACAGAGTCCTTGTGACTGACCCTGGGTGAGCGGCTTAAGCTCTGCAGGTCCCAGTTTCCTCATCTCTAAAATGAGGAAGCTGGAAGAGATGATGTCTGAAGTCCCTTCCAGTGTGAACACTTTATGAGTTAGTGCCTGACTGGGGATGCGGCCTGTCCAGTGCTACTGGGCGCAGCCACACGTGATTGAAAACACTCCACGCACAGTGCCAGCTTATCTTCAAGGCTGAAAGGAAAAGGAGCTAGCTTTAGACAAAACGGTGAAGTAATCCAAACTTTAGTTAGCCTTCTTTAAGTTTTGTTTAAATCTGATCATTATGCCCTTTCAGATTCCCTTTTAGGCAACTCGGTTTCTTTCCATTTCCTCATTATCCTCTCTTCAAACCCCACTTCTAAAGAAAGGCGCATCAGCTGTTGATGGACATTGTAGGAAATATTTCCTGGGCAACTGATAGCCTCTCTAAAGGATGGGTGGCTGTAGGTTAATTTGAAAAAATGCTCAAAGGTAGATGATGATACCAAGAGTTAGTGCGGACAATTACAGAATCCATGGTAAGAGTCTTGGAAAGCAGGTGTAGGAACCCAAGCAAAACATGGGTAACAAATTTGAGATGAGCTTGGTAAACCTAAAGGAATGGGATCCTTGATCCTCAAACACAGTTCCCACAGAATCCAGAAGAATCAAGGCTTGCTCTTAAGAAGGGCTAAAAACAGACACACAAACAAACAAACAAACAAACAAAAACAAGCTTAGTTAAGTTTGGGGCAAATAGTAGTAAAATAATTGTAATTATCTTGGCAAGGGGGTATGTAGGCATATACTAGGGAGATTCCTATCAGAATCCTTCCCACTGCTCCTGAAATCTTACTATATCTTCCCTTTTTTTAATTTAATTTAATTTTATTTTTTTTACTATATCTTCCTAATGAAAGTCTCATTTGTTGGTCTAGAATCCCTAAAAGCTTGGCTATATTCTTCTGAATTCCTTTTTAAACTTCCTTCCATTTGCTAAGGGGAACCTTTTGAAGGTTGGGGACTTCAACCTTGAAGTCTGATGGGATGAGGTGGAGGGGCATGTGTCCAGGAATTATTGGCTTCTAACCAGAACACCTGACCTTTAAGACTTTTACCCCCAAACACTGGCTTGCCTCCAACCCAGGTCACTCTCCTGTGCTTCTTCTTCTTCTTTTTTTTTTTTTTTTAAGATTTTCTTTATTTATTCATGAGACACACACACACACACACAGAGAGAGAGAGAGAGAGAGAGAGAGAGAGAGAGAGAGAGAGGCACAGACACAGGCAGAAGGAGAAGCAGGCTCCACGCAGGGAGCCCGATGTGGGACTCGATCCTGGGTTTCCAGGATCACACCCCGGGCCTAAGGCAGGCGCCAAACCGCTGAGCCACCCGGGCTGCCCCTCTCCTGTGTTTCTTTCTCTTCCCTCCTACATTGTAACCTAACCATGGTCAAGCACATAATCATGTTCTTATACTTTTGATCATCCCCCTAAAGCTGAGTGATTTAAAGTTACTGTAACTACATTCCCTCCATCATCTCGAATATCTAGTACCTGGTCTTCTGGGTAGTAAATAGATTAAACAGCTCCCAGGCAACTCTGGTAAGAGGCAGGGGCAGAGAGAACAGAAAAGAGTGGCAAGAGTCTTAGAACCAAGCTGTATTGGGTAACGTGAAATGAATCAAAATTCAAAACTAGAACATTGTCTCTGAATAAGTGTTAGTGGATATATGTAAATATGAAGAAAAATATTGATCGTTGGAATTTAAAGATAAGTAATAACAAAGGCAAGATATATTAAAAACTCGGCTTTATGATGAAAGAGTTTTCAGAGTGCTGTGAGTTTCCCTTTTCTTCCTACTCATGACGGAATAGAGGGAAGTTTTTCCTCCAAATCAAGACAAATATGTGAAAGTTTCAAGTCAGAGTCTTAGAGAATATATAGACTTCTGCTTCATTGTCTTCTGGAAAACTTTAAAAGTGATGATCTAGCTGAAGCTGCTAGAGAGGCAAAGGAGGAAACAGGTAAAATGGAATGGAGAAACCAGACCACACACTATAGCCAGGTGATGAGCTTTGCAACAACCCTAAGTCTTGTAAGGCAGTATGTGTTCTTGATACCATGTGATGAAAATGACACTATACTTCTATAGTCTTCCTCCCCCAAAACCTACAACCCCAGTCTTATTATGCAAAAAATATCAAATTTCAATTGAATAGCAACCTCCAATATACTAAACCAGTACTTTCCAAAACTTTCAAGGTCATCAAAACCCAGGAAAGTCTGAAAAA
Source organism: Nyctereutes procyonoides (assembly GCF_905146905.1). Taxonomy (NCBI): domain Eukaryota; kingdom Metazoa; phylum Chordata; class Mammalia; order Carnivora; family Canidae; genus Nyctereutes; species Nyctereutes procyonoides. Next base: position 29,766,972 of record NW_026575120.1, read on the forward strand.
ACTATCACAGCCAAGAAAAACCTAGGGATATGAAGACTAAATATAATGTGGTTTCCTGGATGGATTTTTTTTTAAAGATTTTATTTATTTAATAGAGAGAGAGAAAGAGAGAGAGAGAGAGAACAGAGGAAGAGTGAGAGGGAAAAGCAGATTCCCATTGAGCAGAGGCTGATGCAAGGCTCAATCCCAGGACCCTGACACTTAAGCAACTGAGCTACCCAAGTGCCCCTCCTGGATTGAATCTGAAATGGTAAAAATAGGTAAAGACAAGGGAAATGCAAATAAACTATGGATTTTACTTAATAATAATGTATCAATATCCATTCAGTAACTGTAACAAATATGCCATACTAATGTAAGATGTTAATAATATGGGAGACTTTGTAGCATGAAAGGGGTAAAATGAGAACTCTGCTATCCACCCAATTTTTCTATAAATGTAAACTGTTCTAAAAATAAAGTCTATTTAAAAAATAGTAGCAGACGGATGAGTAAGAAGATCTCACCAAATGGGTGGTGAGTTCACCATGATTATCTTCCATTTTCTCTAAGACTAAACTCAAATCAGTCCAAAATCCTGTAGTGGGCATCAGAGAAGACAGAGCTTCAGAAGAAGCCCTCTAGTGCTGGCTTAAGGATCAGGAAAGGTAGTTCTTCTTCCCCTTCTTTTTTTTTTTTAGTTAACATACAGTGCTATATTAGTTTCAAGTGTACAATATTCAGCGATATATATTCAGAAATTCCATACAATATCTGGTGCTCATCATGACAAGCACATTCCTTAAACCCTATCATCTATTTCACCCATCCCCCACCACCTGGTAACTATCACTTCTCTATAATTAAGAGTCTGTTTCTTGCCCCCCCTTGCTCATTTGCTGTGTTTCTTAAATTCCACATATAAGTGAAATCATACGGTACTTGTCTTAAACTGACTTACTTTGCTTAGCGTTATACTCTCTAGACTATCCATGTCATTGCAAATGGCAAGAGTTCATTCTTTTTTATGGCTGAATAATATCCATCGTGTGTGTGTGTGTGGTGTGTGTGTGTGTGTGTGTGTGTATCTCACATCTTCTTTATCCATTCATCAGTTGATGGGCACTTGGACTACTTCCATAATTTAGCTATTGTAAATAATGCTTCTATAAACACAGGGGTGCATGTATCCATTTGAATTAGGGTGTTTTTGTATTTGGGGGATAAATAGTAGTGTAATTACTGGATTATAGGGTAGTTCTATTTTTAAGTTTTTGAAGTACCTCCATGTTTTCCACAGCAGATGCCCTAGTTTGCATTCCCACCAACAGTGCAAGAAGGTTCTTTTTTCTCCACACCCTTGCCAACACTTGTTTCTTATATTGTTGATATTAGCCATTCTGACAGGTGTGACATAATATCTCACTGTAGTTTGGATTTGCATTTCTCTGAGAAGAAGTGATGTTGAAAAAAAGTGATATTGAGCATCCTTTCGTGTGTCTATTGGCCATCTGGTCTTCTTTGGAGAAATATCTGTCATGTCTTCTGCCCATTTTTTAATTTGATTATTTGGTTTTTGGGTGTTGAGTTTTATAAGTTCTTTACAGACACTAACCCTCTACTAGATACGTCATTTGCAAATATCTTCTCCCATTCTGTAGACTACCTTTTAGTTTTATTGGTTTTCTTTGCTGTGCAGAAGGTTTTTATTTTATTTTTGCTTTTATTTTTCTTGCCTCAGGAGACAATCAGAAAAGTGTTGCTATGACTGATGTCAGAGACCTTACTGCCTGTGTTCTCTTCTAGGATTTTTATGGTTTCAGGTCTCACATTTAGGTATTTTATCAATTTTGAGATTATTTTTGTGTATGGTGTAAGAAAGTGGTCCAGTTTTGTTCTTTTGCATGTAGCTTACCAGTTTTCCTGAAAGTATTTGTTGAAGAAACTGTCTTTTTCCCATTGGATATTCTTTCCTGCTTTGTCAGAGACTAATTGGCCGTGTAATTGTAGGTCTGTTTCTGACTTTTGTTCCACGGATCTATGTGTCTGTTCTTGTGCCAGTACCATACTGTTTTGCAATATAGCTTTGCAAGATAACTTGAAGTCTGAAATTGCAATACATCCATCTTTGTTTTTCCTTTTTAATATTACTGTAACTATTCAAGGTCTTTTGTGGTTCCATATACATTTTACAACTTTTTGTTCTAGTTCTGTGAAAAATGCTGTTGGGATTTTGATAGGGATTGAATTAAATCTGTAGACTGCTTTGGATAGTCTAGACATTTAAACAATATTTGTTCTTCCAGGGGCAGCTCGGGTAGCTCAGCGGTTTAGCGCCACCTTCAGTCCAGGGCCTGATCCTGGAGACCTGGGATCCAGTCCCATGTCGGGCTCCCTGCATGGAGCCTGCTTCTCTGCCTGTGTCTCTGCCTTTCTCTCTCCCTCCCTCTGTGTGTATGTGTGTGTGTGTCTCTCATGAATAAATAAATAAAATCTTTAAAAAATATATTTGTTCTTACAACCCATGAGCATTGGATGTCTTTCTTGTGTGTGTGTGTGTGTGTGTGTGTCTTCTTCAATTTTTTTCATCAATGTTTTTATAGTTTTCATAGTACAAGTTTTTCACCTCTTTGGTTAGGTTTATTCCTAGGTGTCTTACTATTTTTTATGCAATTGCAAATGTAATTGTTTTCTTAATTTCTCTTTCTGCTGCTTCATTATTAGTGTATAGAAATACAACTGATTCCTGCACATTTATTTTGTATCATACAACCTTGCTGGTCTCATTTATTATTTCTAGTAGATTTTTGGTGGAGTCTTTTGGATTTTCTATAGATAATATCATGTCATTTGCAAATAATGATAGTTTTACTTCTTCTTCACCAATTCAGATGCCTTTAATTTCTTTTTGTTGTCTGATTGCTGTGGCTAGGACTTCCAGTACTATGTTGAATAAAAGTAGTAAGAGTGGACATCCTTATCTTGTTCCTAACCTTAGGGGGAAAGTTTTTCCCCATTGAGTATGATGTTAGCTATGGGTTTATCATATATGGCCTTCATTATGTTGAGTCAGGAAAGAGTCTTCTAATATTCAGATACAACAGAGGAAATTCCTCATTTTTCTTTTCATTTGTTTTTCCTTTGTTTTCTTACATCCTAGCCTCCAAATGACCTTATGACATAATAGCAACAGAGGCAATGGAAACCCAAAGAATTCTAAAACTCTGAAAGAAAGGAACTTTTCTCTCCTATCAGAGGAGCTGCAGTCAGGGGTAGGGGAAAACTTATTACTTATCCGTGTCTCTGTCCTCCTGACCCTTAACCCCAGACACAGGCATAGTCCAAGAAAATACACAGTACAACAGGGTATATAGAAGGCCTGGCTCCCCCGATGGAGTACCTAAAAGGGAGTACTGAGGAGACTACAGAGGAGGATGAATATGGGAATGTGACCTCTTAAAGTCCTTTATGAATTCCTTGGTTCATCCCTAAGCAAGTATGTATGAACCTATCCCTAAACAGAATACGTAGACCTTGATAATCAAACTGTGGGATGGACCATTAATGTCCCAGACTGTTCAGTGGGTGGTGTACACATGGCATAGATCCTAAGAGTACTGCTAAGAATTTTAAAATTGAACTGACATTGGAATCACAACCCACTGAGGGCTGATTAAGACTTGGAGCCTGAGCCCAATCCTGGGCCTGAGCCCCAGGATGACTACCTGCTTAAAATATCATATTCTCTATCAAAATTAAGCTGGGGTCTCATAACATAATGTTGAAAATGTCCAAGATACAATAGAAAAATACTCAGTCTTTGAAGAACAAGAAAAATCTCAAGTTGCATGAGAAAGAACAATCAGAAGCCAAACTGTGGAAGGAACCAAGATGTCCTTTGACAGATGAAAGGATAAAGAAGATGTGGTCTATATATACAATGGAATATTACTCAGCCATCAGAAAGGATCAATATCCACCATTTACTTCGACATGGATGGAACTGGAGGGTGTTATGCTGAGTGAAGCAAGTTGATCAGAGAAGGACAATCATCATATGGTTTCACTCATACATAGAATATAAGAAATAGTGAAAGGGATTATAAGGGAAAGGAAGGGAACTGAGTGGGAAAAATCCGAGAGGGAGACAAACCATGAGAGACTTCTAACCCTGGGAAAAAAAACAAAGGGTCATGGAAGGAGAGGTGGGTGGGGGGATGGGGTAATTGGGTGATGGGCACTAGGGAGGGCACTTGATGGGATGAGCATTGGGTGCTATACTATACATTAGCAAATTGAATTTAAATAAAATATTAGAAAAAAGAAGTCAACACTGAGATGGCACAGATGTATCATTTTCTATGTAAAGAAGAACCAAATAGAAATTATAGAACTGAAAAATATAATAACCAAAACTAAAAACAAAACAAAACAAAAAAAGAAACCACAGTGGATGAGCCAATAGCAGACTGAAGAAAGAGACAGTGAAGCCAAAGACAGTCAGTTAAGGATTATCCAATATTAACTACTGAAGTATAAATTAATGAAAAAATAAATAAATAGAGCCTCAGGGACATGTGGAAATTTACCAAAATGTCTAACATTCAGACTATCAGTGCTTGAAGAAGAGAAGAGAAAAATGCAGTACAAAAATTTTTTTGAAAAAATAAAGACTGAAAACTTCTCAAATTTGGAAAAAGAAATAAACCCACAAATTCAAGTTCAGAAAACCTCACAGAAGGGGAATGCCTGGGTGGCTCAGTCAGTTGAGCATCTGCCTTCAGCTTGGGTCATGATCTCAGGGTCCTGGGATTGAGCTCTGAGTTGTGCCCCCTGCTCAGCAGGGAGTCTACTTCTCCATCTCCTTCTGTTCCTTCCCCCTACTCATGCTCTCTCTCAAGTAAATATACAAAATCTTTTTTTTTAGAAGAAAATCTCACAGAAAATAAACTTCCCATTACCCACATCATAATTAAACTGCTTAGAACCCAAAGATAACATCTTTAAAGTACTCAGGGAAAAATAATGTGTACTTGTACTGGAATGATGATTCAAATGACGATGGATGGCTCCTCAAAAATCATAGGGCCAGAAAAATGAGCAATGACAATTCTAAAATGAAAAGAAGTGTAATGCATAATTCCAAAGCCAGCCAAAATATCCTTCGGAAATGAGGATGAAATAAAATATTCTTGGATTAAGGAAAACTAAGATTTGTTGGTAGCAAACACACTGCAATATGTTGTAAAGGAATTCTTAGGACAAAAGACAAATGATACCCAAAGGAAACTTGGAACATTAGGAATAAAGAAAGAGTAAAATTCAGGCTGAAAAAATAGACTATTCTTTTTTAAAAAGATTTTATTCATTTATTCATGAAGGACACAGAGAGAGAGGGGGAGAAAGAGAGAGAGAGAGAGGAAGAGATGTAAGCAGAGGGTGAAGCAGGCTCCATGCAGGGAGCCCGATGCGGGACTGGATCAGGGACTCCAGGATCAAGCTCTGGGCTGAAGGCAGATGCTCAACTGCTGAGCCACCCAGGGGTCCCAATAGATTATTCTTTGACACAACTAAAGTTGTATCAAATGTGTTTTGACAGTTGAAAGTAGAATATGTAACACTATCTAATGAGGTTTCCAATGTGTGTGGATGTAATGCATCAACAACTACGGCATACAATAGGGAGGGTAAAGGGATCTATAAGGTGGTAAAGTCCTACTGTACGAAAGGGGCCCAAACACTGGTAGAGTTAAATATATGTACTGGGGCTTTTGTGTGGCTCAGTCAGTTGAGCATCTGACTCTTGGTTTGGGCTCAGGCTAGGATCTCAGGGTCATGAGATTGAGCTCCACATTGGGCTCCACACTCACCTGGGAGTCGGCTTCAAGACTCTCTCCTCCTGCCCCTCCCTTCACTCATGTTCATGCAAGCATGAGTGGTTTCTCTGTCTCTCTGTCTCTCTCTCAAATAAATAAATATATATATTTTAAAAATATGTGTTTTGAAACACCCAGTGAAAGCTCTAAAAACTCTACAAAGGAAAACACAAATTGAAACCATCAAGACTTTTGTGAGCTTATTAGAATGGCTAAAATAAGATATACTGACAATACCAAGTGCTAGTGGAAAAGAGGAGCAACTGGAATATTCCTGGAGGGAATGAAAAACAGGTTAACTCCTTTGGAAATCAGTTAGGCAATTTCTTATAAGCACTCCCTTAACGCGTGATTTAACGATCTCACTTTTAGATGTTCACACTAGAGAAATGAAAACTTACATGCATACAACCGTACCCCAAAGTTTATAGAAGCTAAATGGCCTTCAGTGAGTAAATGGATGAGAAGATTTTAGTGCGTTCATAGAGTGGAACTCTACTCAGCAATAAAAAGCCATGCACTGTTGATACATGGCGACATCTTAGAAGAGTCTCGATGGCACTTTGCTGACTAAAACAACCCGTTCTCAAAAAGTTACATTCTATTTGGAAAGCATTCTTGTGAAGACAAAACTATAGATCAGATCAGCAGTTGCCAGGTTTGGGGGAGGGAGACAGTGTGACTACAAAACAAGAGCCAAATGGAGTTTGTTAGGGTGATGAGACTGTTCTGCACCCTGATCTCAGTGGTAGCTTTGCAAATTTATACATGTGTATAAAAAAAATCACAGAACAATACCACGTTTGTTAATTTCATTGTATGTTAATGTAAAGAGTATGTATTTTAAAAGGCATTCGCAGAGATAAAAACAAGATTAAAATCAGAGGAGCCAAATGAAATCTATAACTCTGTGGGCACTGAAAGTAATAACACAGGATATCCTGTTGTCAAAATGTCTTTTGAACTTTAGAGGTCACAGATAGCAACTCTATAGTGCTAAATTCACAGAATGTTCTTCCTTTATTGGATAAATTATATAAAAAAAAATATCACCGGGTCAAATGGCATTCATTCCAAATGTTTTGAAGAAGCCCTTTTAGTGAGAACCTGGTTCCTATTTTCTCTTGAGTGTTTCCAGGCATACTGTATTCTTCCACCTTTGAATTTCCAGCACCTTTCATTTTCTGGCAGTTTATTGACATCATAAGCACTCATAAATGTGGGGTATAAATTAGTGATGTTGGAGTCCAAAAAAAGAGGGACGGATTTAGATTTCCCCTGTAATAAATGAATGCTTGTTCATAAAAGTTACCCTGAAATAGTTCTATCTGATGTCCTGGGAGGGGGAGGCAAAGATGAAGTTTATAATGAGGACCACTGATGTCTTGGATGCCAATTTCTTGGCCCCTGTGAAAACTTCAGGCAGAAGAAGAAAGCACCTGCATTCATGAAGTGAATTCAAGATCCTACGTGGTGAACACAGGTAATTGCCAAGCAAATAACAAGAAGAAAGATAAAGACATTCTGGGTAACACAGAAATGAGAAATTGATGAAAAATTCTGAAAAATCTTCCCTTCTAATTATTCCTTATATTCATCTTTATTCATTTCCTTCAATGAAGAGAGGAAATGAAAAGAATAAATTTAAGATAATTTTTCTTCCAGTGAATGCTTCTGCAGTTCTTTTTGTGTAATTATTGAGCATGGCTATTAAAGTCACCTGCAAGGATCAGCTCCAGTCTCCATTGTTACCAAAGGTTGACATTTTTATAATTCTCTTTTCTGTTCTCTTTGACACCTTGATGAAAATCCTGACATGATCTTTCCTGGAAGAAAATGGATTACTCAGATTTCCATAAAGTCATTTTCCAATGTGATTGAGTCTCTTCATTTGGTTGAAGACCAGGGAATATCATGATAGCTGTTGCTCTCCCAGATGTCAGAAGATCTTGAAAGAAAAACTTATAAGGCTACTTGAATACATTATTTCAGAAAGGAGGTACAAAGTTTCCAGGTTTAGAAATGAGAACAAGTGGGAAAAGAGGCATTTTGACAACTAAGTTCAAAGAAAATAGCTTCCCTAACAAATGACCATTCATAACAAGAGATCATAGATCTGGAGCTCTCTGGTCTAGCAGCAATAATCATTTATATAGGTAACTCAAATTAATTCTCCCAGTAACCTACTGAGGATGAAAACAGCATTCTGAGATTATATAAAGTATGATGGTTCTTGATATACCACCTGAAAATCCAACTCCACGTCTCCTGCTCTTTGCTTAAACAGTAATTTTGAAAAACATCAGTCTCCTCTGCACCTAAAAGTACATTTCCCCCATTTCTTCTTTTACCTGATTTTCTTTAAAAAGATTTTATTTATTTATCTGAGAGCAAAAGAGTGAGAGAACACAAGCAGAGGAGTGGCAGAGGGAGAGTGGGAAGCAGGGTCCTCACTAAGCAGGGAGCCCAACGCAGGGCTCCATCCCGGGGCCCTGGGATCATGACCTGAGCTGAAGGCAGATGCTTAACCAACTGAGCTACCCCCCTTTCCTAGAGCCCAGCACCCTTTCTTCCTTTTAAAAAATTAAAAATATTATGTAATTCTGGGAGCTATCTTATAAGAGGCATTTGTAAAACAAAATACGTTATTTAATCAGAAAAACTATCAGCTATATAGGCAGTGAACTAATTTTCAACACTTTCTGAAGTGCATGTGGTTTCAAATAGTCTATCTTTTTTGCTTCTATCATTGCATTTGTAAATACACGTTTAAGGTTAAATACATTTACCTAATTAAATATGTAAATTGTTACTGTTCACTCTTGCTCCTTATCGTCATCTATTCTCTTGCTTCAAGACCTCCTTTCTGATTACCAAAGGATATAACATTGTAGTTTTTAAAAAGATGAAAGTTATTGGCTAAAAAAGCAGGTTACCGAAACACATGGTGTGATTTTATTTTGTTAAAAAAGATATTTATGTATATGTTATTCATATAACTCTGAGGAAGAAATTTATTCACCTAACTCCCAAAGAGAGAGATCTGGAGGGATGGAGAAGAAAAAGGAGGAGGAGAATGGAGGGGAGATCCAGAAGGGTATACACTAAGGTGTTAACATTAAGTATGCATTTTTATTACTGTTTATGAGTTTTGTTATCTGTACTTTTTAATTTTTTTACAATGTCTTTATGTATAGCTTCTACAAAAATATGTGTGTATATATACACAGACACATATATACATATACATATATGTATATATAACAACTTGAAGAAAGCACTAATTTAAGTTTTGTTTGAGGCAACTATTTTATTCTGCTGAAAAAAGAAACAAAAGAAACACATAGTCTCTTGCCAAGGATAAATCAACTCAGACGCCAACAAGAGGTTTTAAGTTTGCCTGGAATTTCGAAGTTATGAATGTTGAGTGGTCTCTAAATTTGGAAATCTGTTTTTCCCATTGCTAATGAAAAATCGTCTCTGTACTATCATACACAAAGCACTGGATCCCCTACAACTGTAAAAATAACCCCCTTTATTTATGATCATGCTGTTTCAGGCACCCACAGCCAAGTGTCTTCCCGGCTTTGGAGGCCAGAACTCTTCTTGTCTTTCTTCATTTCACTCTTATCAGTCCTGATTCTCTATCAAATTTGGTAAATGCCAAAAATAAAATCGGTAATTTAATGAAAGATGATATGTAAGTATTATACATGCTTTGTACTTTCAAATAATACCCAGTATGTTGTGGGGTTTTTTGTTTGTTTTTGTTTTTGTTTAGTTTTTTAGTCTGTGGGATCAAGGAGTTTTCCTTCTTCATATTCTACAAAGTACACTTCCTCTTAAAAAACAACAGAAAAGATGGGAAATTGGGGAACAAGGGTATGTCACTGCCCACTGAATGATGGCATGTCGACTATGGACACTTCCCTGGGGTTCCTGGAAGCCTCTGCATGCAGCATCTCTAGGTCACTGGCCTTGACGATCCCTCTTCTCAACCTTTTCAACCCTACTACACTCTACAGAAGGTCTCTTACAGGAGTGTAAAAAGTGTCATTCTTTATTTTCACACAATGCAAATGGCCCCCAATAGGTTGCTGCAAAAAGATTCCCAGAAATAAGGAAGTAAAAGGTAAAAGTTACCTCTCTCTCTCTCTCCCTCTCCCTTTCTCTGTCTCCCTCTGTTCCCCACCCCGCTCCCTTTCAATCAGGAGCAGTTTTGTTTCTGTAACAGGAGACTCAAGCAGAGGGATGTTCCCAGAGAGTGATGAGTGTGTGGGCAACTCTAACTCTATTATTTTTAATGGCCGAGAGCCTTGCCAGACTGCTATAATGTATTGAGACTTCAGAGAAGCAAGGAAACATTGTAAGATTTCATTTACTTAATGGCTTACAGATTAATTGAGTTCCATACAGCCCTGAATGTTGTATAGTTTTCCTTCTAACGTATTGCACTAGTTTTTAAAACAGTACAAATGATTTTTCATTAAATAAAGATAGCATTTTTTTCTTCTATTGAATTAGATAGTTTCAACTGACCCAACACATCAAGTTCAAACACAGAGATTTTAAGGTAAAAGAAATGAAATGATATTATTCCTTTAACTTCAACAAAAAGCATGATTCTGTTATTGAATCCTCCAGTGATAGAACCCAAAACACAGAAGCTGAGTCTTAAGAGTGCTTTTCAAATAGGCGAAGCTTGCAAATATAGTGCAATATTTTAAGAAGATCAGTAATTTTTAATTTATTTATGCCATGTATTTATGTTATTCTTCTGTGTTATGTAACTTTGTGTGCTAGTCTCTCTTTAATTGAGGATGAAAAATGAAAAATAAATATTACTTGACCTGTTTTGGCCCTAAACTTTTCTACTTTCAGTTTTCTTGGGGTTGTACCTTCAGTGAATGCTGAGGAAAACTGAAGTCAGAAAGATTTTGTCAAGGAACTTCCTCCTCTAAATGACAAGCCTAAGTTGACTAAAGGCACTTCCAAGTATTACTGTATATGGAGTTAAACTAATGCCACACACTCCTCTCATTTAGAGAATAAAATTAATGATAGTCATAGAGAAGCGCACAATCTATCCAGGCCACAGTAGAACCAAGAATTGTCACTGAGATAAGGTGTTTTGGATAATGGGCTTCAAATGCATATGTGGAGGTTAAGAGTATTTTATTACCAAAGTGCAGGTGAGGGCATCCAGGTGTAACTGGAGGTAAGGAGGAAAGCAGTCTGTCTGGCACAGCCATTTCATGTTAAACAAAGATGGTAGACTTCGAAAGGTTGTGGGCATGGGTCAAGGAGATAGACAGAGAGGATGATAAATAGAAAATAGAACAAATACATGCCCATCTGGAAGTCTGGATTTGATCCTCGAAGGGCAAAAAGTCATCAAATTTTTCTGAAAAATGAGGACTAACATCTCTTTAAAGGGAAGAGACAACTGTAAGCTGATAATATTAAAATTGGCAAATTTAATTAATTAGTTAATTTAAATGGATTGATTTGAAACCAACAAGCTAATTTAAAATAGACTTTTTTTTTTTCCCCTTCAACTTTGCAGCCATATATAATAGGGGGAGAAAAAAAAAAAAGAAGAAAGTATCTCCTATGCTTTGAGGCTCTTTTCTCTTTTTCAGATTCTTTTCTTCCACTCATTCTTCTGCCAATTCTGTTTCTACCACCAAGAGCCCATTACTGCTGTGCAAAGTTCAACCATGATCAAAATCAGGTGTATATGATTCTAGATCTTTAACTGTTGAGTGATGTGCGGCCCTGTTTGGTGTCTCATCTTTCCTTTCCCCCATGTTTAAATTAACTAATTAATTAAATTTGCCAATTTTAATATTATCAGCTTACCTTATTTCCCCAGTTCCCTGTAGCCAGTCCAGCAGCCCTCTGGCTACCAGATTAGACACTTTCCCTACACTATGTGCTCCCCTACTAGTGTTTCCTACCTTATACCATGGATTTTCCTACCTTCCTCTACCCTCCTGGCACCTGCTATGCTACTCTATTCATTTATTTATTCTTTTAAAATTTTTTTCTATTTATTGTTTCTCTTTCTCTCTCTCCCTCTCTCTCTCTGTCTCTCTCAGATTGTACCACAAGGCATTATTACAAATATTTTACTGTTCTCAAAATTCTAGTCTTATTTGGCTTTTTAAAAAAGATTGTATTTATCTATTTGAAAGAGAGAGCAAGCAAGCATGAGCAAGGGGGCGGGGAGGGGCAAAGGAAGAAGCAGACTCTCCATTGAGCAGGAGCAAGATGTGGGGCTTCATCCCAGGATCCTGAGATCAAGACCTGAGCGGAAGGCAGATGCTTGACCAACTGAACCACCACCCAGGCGCCCCTTATTTGGCTTTTAAAAAACATTCCCTGGGGCATCTGAGTGGCTTAGTCATCTAAGCATCTGACTCTTGACTCTTGATTTCAGCTCAGGTCAAGATCTCAGGGTCCTGGGATAGAACCCTGGGGCAGGCTCCCTTCTCAGGAAGGAGTCTGTTGAGGATTCTTTCCTCTGCGCCTTCTCTGTGCACATGCATGCGCGCTCTCTCTCTCTTTATCTCTCAAATAAATACATCTAAAAAAAATTCCCTAAAAGGATAATTTCAGATTTTTTTTCCGACCTCTGCATTTTTCTCCCCTTAGCTTTTAATTAACGATTAAGCTTTTATTGAATTGAGAAGATGAAACCAATCTTCATGAGCTTTACAATACACTTGTCTTCACTGAAGTAAATGACTGTCTCTAAAGTTATCCTTTCAATTTGAAGGAATTAATGTTTTCCACTTCTCTAGCCTGAGTTTTTTTTCCTCTAAATGCTGGATCCCATCATTTCTTTCCTCTTCTAGTGTTTTTGTCTCTGCCCCACAGATACTCCAACTGCTTAGTAATAAGCTCAATAGTAACTCTGAACTTATTATTTATCTTTAAAAAATACACACAATTTACTGAGGGAAAACATTTGTTCCGTTAGTCAGTGAGATTTTAAGAGTTCCGTTTCTATTTTCCAAATTCCTTTTAGGGATTCTTCTTCAGGACTGTTGACTGACATCTATGACTACCTCAACCCCTTTAAATCTTACCGAAATGTGAGTAAACTCTAAAAACAACTTTGCACCACTAAATCCGTTGTACCACCACAAAAATCAAAACAATGTGGTTAAATGACCAGAACATAGAGAAAATTCTTGGCACCATGAAATAGGTTGTGAAATGTGACCATGCTTAGACTCTGCAATTCATGACAGGCTTTCAAAAAGAGGAGAACCTCAAAAAAGTGAGTTTACTCAGCAAGACTTCCAAAGTTTTACAATTCCAAAGGCAACTGGAAGTGAGAGTAGGACCGGCGCTGTCAGGTGAGTAGGAGGTTGATTAAGTTAAGGGCTATGAAACAGTTGGGGTGGGAACCCTGGGTGGCGCAGCGGTTTGGCGCCTGCCTTTGGCCCAGGGCCCGATCCTGGAGACCCGGGATCGGGTCCCACGTCGGGCTCCCGGTGCATGGAGCCTGCTTCTCCCTCTGCCTGTGTCTCTGCCTCTCTCTCTCTCTCTCTCTCTCTCTCTCTGTGTGTGTGTGACTATCATAAATAAATAAAAATTAAAAAAAAAAAAAAAAAAAAAAGAAACAGTTGGGGCAGGGAGTTTCTCAATAAGGAATTTCCCTAGAAGCTGAAATGAGGTAAATATCTATCAAAGAAAAATGGAGGTTTTTGCCCCAAGAGACTCTGCATGCATGCTGTGTCAAGAAAAAAACAACCATATGCCCAAAAATCTATTATACCTGTAAATTCTTTCCTTCCCAGGAAAGCTCAGACACACACAAACCTTCTCCCCACATTCATCACTCCCAACCAGGGTCCTCCATAATCAGGGTCAGCATTCACCGTGGGAGTAAAATTATCATATTGAAGGTAAAACAATAAGAATAAAACATCTGCATTGATGTTTTCTCTATAGTTCATTGTGGGATTTATTTCTTGATGTGCTTTCTATGTTGTTAAAGATGCTTTTAGACATTAACCCAGGTACTTTTAATATAGCAAGAATAAAAGGAGAAGTGTTTCAAGGACTTAGAAATGAAAAAAGATAAATAAACATGGTCTTCGATGACAGTCCCAAATCTGAAATAATGTGTCTTTGATATAATTCTCTAACTCATGCTGATAATCGGGAACCAAAGAACTGAGGAATACTAAACTGAATCTAAGATTATGAAAGGAAACTGCCAATAATCATCATATTAAAAGTTACCTTTTGCAGAATTTAAGGGAAAAAATTCTCCCCTTCCCTTTAAAAAAACAAACAAACAAACAAAAAAAAAACACTTCAGTATGCCTTGAAATGTTCTTCGTTTTCTGTCCTTAGCAACACTAGCTAGATCTGAGGAACCAAAATACAAATAAGCATCAAATGATTGAGAAAAAGGCTTAGTAGGGTTAGGGAATGATGGAATTATTTCCCTCAAGAGGCATTCTGGAAGTTGTGAAGCATGTATACTATGACAATCTATTAATTTTCCTTACTTTTTTTTTTCTACTTTTAGTTTTCAGCAAATACAAAGCCAACCAGCACTCAGCTCTGAATATTCACTAATCAAAAGACAATTCCCTCTGGCTGTGGCCAGGATGAATAACATCCAAGAGATAAACCACATTCTTCACCCATGCTCCTTCACTTTATCTTCATTCTCTCCTCCTTTGACTCTTCTAGGCATTTAATAATAGTTTTTTTTTTTGAAAGGGAAACATACAGAATTACATATAAATTATTTTCTTAAAATATTTCATAAGGAAAACTCACTTTTCCATTATGGTTAACCTATAAACTCAAAGTCAATACAATAAGAAATTCAAGCAGGTCTGAGAGCTAGAGATGCTGGAAAGCCAGTGGTGTAAATCAGTCCGAGTCCAAAGGCCTGAGATCCAGGGGAACCAACAGTGTAAATCCCAGTCTGGGTGCAGGAAAAGAGAGGTTTCCCAACTCAAGCAGTAAGGCAGGAAAAAGCTGAAAATTCCTTCTTCCTTTGTCTTTTGTTCTCTTCAGGCTGTCACTCAATGGTGGGTTGAGGCCCACCACACTAGGGAAGGCAGTCTACTGAGTCCACTCATTCAGAAACACCCTTATAGATACAGCAAGAAATAATACCAGGTTTTTTTTTTTTTTTTGGTGCAGTCAAGTTGACAAATAAAATTAGCTCTCACAGATGATGGATAAACAACTAGATTGCTGAAAATTTTATTTTTTCCCAACCCTTTATATATTTTTTCATTGCCTAATGAAAGAAATTGATGACAAATTATTAAGTCATTTCAAAATCACATCCAAATAATACTATAAGCATAAGAATCCCATTGAGCATTAAATCCATCCAAAGAGTAGATTGAGAATCCATTTGCCATTCATTATCTTTTGAGCTGAACTGGTCAACCTCACAGCTTTTGACTGAAACATACCTACCAACTTGGCATCCAGGGAGGAGCACTGGAAGGAGAAGCTGAATCCACGTGAATCCAACTATCCAGAACTATCTAATAGAGCCATCATATTCTGGCTGCCTCTCCCAGTGATCTGCGGTTGTAACCTTAAACTTTTTTTTTCACTCCGTGTAAGTAAAGAATAAGAAATGCAAGTAGAACCTGATTCAGTGCATAAGTTCTCCATCACCAAGACCGTAGATATATTTATTTTTCTGTTCACTGTCAGGAAAAGTCATAACTATTAAAAAAAAACACTTGTATTTACATTCTAAATTTAATAATATTAGACTGGAGCTTATTTTTTATTATATCTAAAATTGATGGTAAGTGTATCTACAGAACATCCTATAAAGTGGTCTGAAGAAGCCAAATGGTCATGTGCATGACTACAGAGCCTGAGTTCTTTGTCTTACGATAAACGACTCTTGTCTTCCTTTCTTCTCTTGCCTCAGAGAACATGTGAGGTATGGAGAGAATTCCTATAGCCAATTATGTAGTCACTATGTAATTTTAGATGAACCAATTGGAATTCTAATCCATCGCCTATAAACAATTCCTTCCTAGAAAGGGCTTTAGAAGGATAAGATAAAAGTGCAACAACTACTCAAAGTACCTCATGATAAAGAGATACTACAAATGACAGAAAAAGCCAGAATATTTGGGCTTCAAGGATTCTCATACTTCATCTATTGATTTTTTTAGAGGTCCGGAGGGTTTAATCTCTTACTCTGGAATACGTAATTAGATAAAGCCAAAATGAGAGACTGTAACTTAGTGTTTCAGTTGGTCCCAAAGTTCAACGTTCATTCTTCTTTACTCTGCAATATTTTGTTTCGTTTTGTTTTCATTTAGGATGCTCTTCAAAAATAGAATAGATATTTTCCCGAAGATGCTCTGTAAATTTGCTGAATATATATCAACCATATTATACATATAGGAGACTAACCTCTTCATAAAAAACAAAACAAAACAAAACACTACTTTGAATGTTTGGCACTCTAAAGAAGTCTGGGTAATGGTAAGAATCATGTAACCTATCTGAATTATTAGTCTGATTTTCATATATTGGTACTGTCTTTATTTCAAGGTGTCTTGACTCTGCTGAGGTTTCTTTCCTCCTTATGTATGACAACAGTATCCTGCAAAACTTCTCAAGTCCCAGGTGAAAATTTCACATTTTTCGCAGACGCATTGCTGCTGCTGTGCCCCGCCCTCCAGACACTATGGCTGCCACTATCACCTATGGCATCAGCCCCCAAAGTCCTGGACATGAGAATCACTTGGGAGGTTTCACAAATCTTGGTGTTTAGGTTACACCCCTCATCAATTAAATCAGAATGTCTAGGGGTGGAAACCAGGCTTGGGTGCTTTTTTTTTTTTTTTTTTTTTTTTTTTTTAAAGATCCCAGGTGATTCAAAGCACAGTAACATTTTGAGAATCACTGGCCTATTTGCAGGGGCTGTCAGGCTACAGAAGTAGCACTTTTTGCCCCATCTTTTTTCTATTGTGATCTGTTCTGGGCTGCATGGGTTAGTTCTCTCTTGGCTCTTAGCCCCACAGATGCCTTTTTATTTTTTCCTCTCTTCTGCCAAGGACTATCAGCCTCCAAACTATTTTTCCTGGACTCCGTTGCTAACTGGGTTTTGATTAAATTCTGCCAAAGGGAGGCTTTGGCAGCCTATTGGAATCAAGAGAAAGAAGTCATTTTTATCTGTTTCTGGCTTCAGCAGCTGCTGTGATGTCAGCAGCGAGCACAGCAGCACTAAAAGAACTATAGGCTCCTGGCTCCTTGCTCTGTGTTGTGGTAATGGAGGCGTTCCCCTCATGGGTTCTGGGCAATTGCAACACTTCTTGCATTTGCTTGCATTACCTTCACCCTTTGGATCCTTCTTTCCAACAATTTAGAAATATTTAGCTACAGTGAGTACTTCTGAAATACCTACAGTGATTTCTTTCCCCTGTAGCTTTGTCCAGGTATAACTGACAAATACAACTCAAAGATATTTACAGTGCATGTCACTATGATTTGATACACATACACGTCGTGAATGGACTCCTCCCATCCAGTTAATGAAAACACATATCACTATATATGTTTATATATCACATCTGGAGCACTGAGTAAAGATTGGAATATCCTGAATCAGGCTGTGGAAATTTAAAGAATAGGAAGATACACATATCACTGAGGTATTTTAAGGGAAAAAAATAATAGGTGTATCCACTGGAAAAGTTGGCAAGGACAATGAGTGTGGTAGAAAGAAAAGCAGTGCCAGGAAATGCCATGGAAGCCACTAGAAGGGTTGAGGTTCTGCATAAGATGATAAATAGATTCACACCATTATTAAACTAGTAAACAGTTCTCTCAGATGGTTTTCTCATTTCCAATTCTCTTTGGTTCAAGTTATGACACCTATAAAAATATGGCTATAAAAATCTGGTAAGAACTTATTTTAATTGTAGACAAAGCACCTAAAAAGAAATGACCTTCCTCTTCTGTTCTGGCTTTGAAAATCCAAAGCTATAAACTGAATTTATTTCATTTTTGTGACTATAATATGCTCAAAGATGACTTTGTAAAATAATTTTTTCTTACCTTTTTTCCAGAATCTTAAAAAAAATAAAAGTATCGCTCACCTAACATTTACTAATTTCAGTATTTTCTGTGTATATCCAGTTAGTCTTGCTCATATTTTTCCTTTTTCTATATGCTCAGAAATTTAAATATATAGAATAAACAAAAACACTTAAATAACTTTTCTATGGAAAAATTATATTGTATGCCATGTCATCTTCCTTTCATTCTTGCTACCTCCTTATCCATTAAAGGAAATTAATGCCTTATTGGAAAACATTTATTTTGGGCACTTTACAAAGAGAAACAAGGAAAAGCTGGTCTGTATACCCTAATAGATCATAACCTTTTATTTTTGAATTAGAAATTATTTTTATTTCTTGATTATTAAAGTAATACATACTCATCATAAAAATTCAGATAATGTAAGAATCTGTTTTAACACAAAGGAACTTCACCAGGGTCTAGAAACAAAATAAAAATATTTCCTAATACACAATAAATTAATTACATATAAATGGCTAGTTATTTTATTAACATAAAGAGAAATGAAGGCCTACAATCAATAGTGCTGTTTTATTTTTTGTTTTTAGAGCATCTACCAGTTTATGTATGGACACTTTTATTTGCATAAAAACATACAGTGCTCCTGTGCTCTTTTCTGAGCACTTACTTCTGCTTACTAAATTATGACTTGATCTGTTTGACCTGTGACTTATAGAACATATTATTAGATCTTACAGAACAAAGTTATACCATGTTTGATTCCAGCATGTTCAAAGGAAGTCAGTATAGCCTACATTTATTCTCCTTTTTTTTTTTGCTGCCTTTACCATCTGTATTAGTTTCCTACATCTGCTGTAACAATTACCAAAACCTGTGTACATTAAAACAACAGAAATGCATTTTCTCACAGTTGTGGAAGCTAGAAATCTGAAAATCAAGTTGTCGGCAGGACCAGTGCCTCTGAAGGATCTGAGGCAGAAAACTGCCCCATGCCTCTCTCCTAGCTTCTTCTCATGGCTGCTGGCAATCCAAGGCAGCCCTTGGCATACAGTTACACTCCAATTTCCAGCTCCATCTTCCCCTGGCACTCTCCTTTCTTTGTGTCTATATTCTGTATCTGTGCACCCCCACTCCCTCTGCTTCTATGAACCACCTTTGTTGGATCAGGACCTACCCTAACCCAGGGTGGTTCACCTTAACTTGATTACATCTGCAAAGACTATTTCTAAATAAGGTCGTTGTCACAGATGCGATAGGGGCAAGGTGGGGGGAGTTAGGACTCCAAGGTATTTCTTTGAGAGATACACTTCAACCTACATTGTTTGGTGAAATTTGTTATTGCCTGTGGCTTCCTTATAAAATGTGTCTTGACTAATACCTCTCCTAATGTTTTCTTTTATTGAAGATTAAGTTAGAAAGCAGACAGGTGTCATTTTTTAGAAAGAGAATCAAAGACTGGAAGGAGGGTGTAAATAATGGACACTTCCTTGAGGAACCACTAAGTTAGCCTAATTCTCCACTGTGTCCTCAACACTGTGCAAGTGGACACCATATTTACTTGGATATCTTCTGAGCACTCCTCGGCCCTGAAATATGGTCTCCTGAGCCCAGAGGTCTGCTGTTTCCCTCAGTATGAGTGTCTGTGGGGAGGTAAGTGCCTAACATCTCAGGCCAAGACTACTGAAAACAGTCCCCAGCAACTATTAGGCACCCAACACTTATCTATTAAATAATGAATGAATAGATGAATGCTCTAAAGTGTGAGAGAAAAAAAAAAACTTAACCAAATCCTTGCTGTCTCCAGACAAAACCTGGTATCACTGGAATTAAAAGTGTTCTAGGTTAGCAAAGCCTAGATGTTTGATGTGCTTCTTCAATCCTGTGGGGACACTCTAGAATAAAGGGCAATCTGTAACAGCTGGATAACTTTATAACTGGGATGCTGAATAAGCATGGTGAGAAGGATGTAATAAAATTAAATAGATTTTTGTTTCCTGCTATCTTTTGCAAATTAATTAACATATTCTAAGTGACAATGCACAGTGCCTATTTGCTAATGAGAAATAGCCTGGTTCTCTCTTTTATGAGAACGCTGAACCTGGCCAACTCAGAGGGTACCACCTTCTGGACTCATTCGTACCTGTTCCACCTTCCCCTTCTTGCAGGTCAAGGCTTTATGTTCAGTTTGGATTGAATTGAGGGAGGAAGGCACTTGCCTTTCTTGATGAGGAGAGTGCCTAACGGAGCAAAGCTGCTGAGCCTGCCAGATATTGAAAGCTCTTTCTTGGGTACTTTCCTGGGTTCTCCAGATGCCCCCGCCCCCATCCTCAGGGCTGCTCCTGTTGGGCAGTCTACACCTTCCATATCAGGCAGCTGCTCCCAACTTAGCTTCTGTTTTCCCCTGGACTCACTCCACACACAACTCTCCCTGTTGAAATCCTCACTGCTATTCCAGGCATTGTAAGGGGGTGAGGTCTTAAAAGACTCCATGTCAGCTCATTCCTTCAACTCTGGAGCTTGGGAAAATTCATGGGAAGAATTAGTGCATTCTTTAAGATGCTGCCTTTAGTCTTTGGTGAGAGTGCACTTTGCACTGACATTCCAAATTGATCTCTCTCTCCCTTTCTCACTCAGTGCTTCAGGCCAATAACTACTGTCTCTCTCCCTAAGATAAGTGAGACTTGTGACACGAAGATAAGTGACACTTTACCTACTGAGCACCCTAACTGCAGAGTGGTTTGTGGAGACTGCCTGTCACTCATTTGAGGATAGAAGGGAGTACCCCCCTTCATTCTTATAGGGTAGATGTAAGAGCATGGGTGGCAACTCCTTATGTACCCACAGCTCAGCCTCTCACCTCTCAACCTGTTTATATCTCCCTTGTGAACTGGAGAGCTCTCTCTATGTCTCCATGACATCTCCTGAGAAATGTCTACTCGGCAGTCTGGCACTTAACTTTGAAATTTCACATCTGTTGCATCCAGTTGACTCAACTGAAACTGAGAAACAAAGAGCCCAGTTGTATGAGCATCACATCAGTAACTGAAATTCTACTTTTTTCCAATGGCACAAAATAATTTAGTGGTTGGTGAATGGCTGTATTCAGGTTTCCCCCCATTTGTATGTATGTTTCATCTAGAGAAATAATTAAATGGAAAGGTGTGTTAACATCTAATCTCGTCTATGTAAATTTTTGCGTGGCCAGGATAGCACGTCTTGATGCTTATCCAGATTAATTATGCAGTATCTTCCTTGAAAAGCCTCTAGAGTGCTCACCTAGCAAATTTAAATCTATAAAATGTCCTATATGACTATAAAAGTCATTACTGAGAAAGTCTAAAATAAGTTTTAGCTTTGAACGCAGGTGGCCAATCTACTAATTCAAATAAGTCAGTAAAGTAAGGTGTTGACAGAACTAGGTAAGCAGCCATAGTGATGTCAAAATGTAGATCATTACTGGAATGTGCCTTATCTGATCTTCTAATATCTTCTACCTCTACCTAAGGTGAAATCCTAGCTTCTGATCACGGTCTGCAAGGCTCTGATGTGATCCAGCCCCTGCTTAAAACCAGACCTTTCTGTTCCTATTCTCACCTTGAATCACTTTACCTTCCAGAAACACTAGATTTCTACATGCCTCTTTATCTTGTTACTATTTATTACCCCTGCACATTATAATGCTTCTTTCCCAGAGGTTCTCACCTGGGAGTAATTTTAGGCCTCCAATGGGCCCTTTGGCAAAGACTGGAGACATTTTGGTTGTAACAGCTGGAGCGAGGGACTAACAGCATCTCCTGGGTAGAGGCGAGGGATGTTGCTAAACATCCTGCAGTTACAGAACAGCCCCCATAACAAACTATTATCTGCCCCCCAGTGTCAATAGTGCCAAGACGGGAAGGGCCTTTTCTGTCTGCAGTGATCTACCTACAAATACTGTCATGGCTTCTCCTCCTTCTCATTCCACCCAAGCAAACACAGCCCAACCCCTCACCCCCATCCCCATGAAGGTCATCACTATAAGGTCATTGCCTATTTTAAAGTTTATTGTTTTATTGTCTTTAATCTCCCATAGTCTCTATCTCTGGAAGGAGATTCCTTGTTCTCCATGCTGTATATCCTGCATCTAAGCAGTGCTGGTCACACAGTAACATCCATTAGATACGTGTTGGACAGGCGAGACAGAGAAAGGCACATAAGAGTGAGTTAAGAAGTAGCTAAAACATTAACATTTTTTTCCCTAAGATACTTTGCTGAGCCAAAGAAAGAGGAAAATAGTTCAGAATGGATCCACAAAAATGGCAGGGGTTTTCAGATGCAGTGGATTAGCAGATTAGGGTTTTCAGTGGCATCCCTGCTGTTTTAAAAGGTCGGGAAAGTGGGAAGAGAACTCGAGCACAACACACCCTAATTTTACAGTAAAAATAACATAGTCACACCATGGCAACTCATGGGTCAACAGAAGTAACTCAGTACTATGTAATGAGTGGCAAAGAGAGGAAAGGCCATTAGGTCTCCCGTGGGTAGAGGAGGAGACCCACTTAGGGAAAGAACACTGTAGATAAACTAGAGCTTGTCCTTTCATTTTACTTTGGAATTTAGTTAGTCTGTTTGCTGTGAGTCGACGTCAAGGCAGTTGTTTATAGGTGCCCGTTTTCTCAAAACACACCAGATGAATTTCCCCCTTCTGACCTGGTGCCTGAAAAGTAAAGATGGCATCCTTATTCCTTGCTGGTTTGATGGCTCGGTCCTCAACAATTTCTGTTGTTCATTCAACACAGGAAGGAGGAGGACGTTTCTTTATGCAAATGCAATGCTACTAAAATTTGCTCATTTTTTATCATTATCCACTGAGTTCTGACTTTTTTTTTTTTATCATTATCCACTCAGTTCTAACTTAAGGAAGTGAGATTCCCCAGCTTCCAAAACATTGGTATGAGTTGGAGGAGGGGTGAAAACACCAGGAGTAGACAGATTAAATCTGTACCTCATGGAAGTTTCCTGATTGACTCCACTTCTACCTTCACTCGAGGGGTGGTTGCTCTAAGAGAATTATGACAGGAGTCTGTGAACCTCTTGAAATTAAATTTAGAATAATGTCCATATACATCTATGTTTTGTTCTGAGAAGAGTCTTTACTACTTTCCTGGAAATTCCAACATTTCCTTTCTTTAGGTATTATGCATTCTGAGAATATTTCTTATTTTTGTGACATAGCAATTATAAAATTAGTATAAACTGGGGCCTATTTTGACAAACTTATTTGAATGTGGGGATACATTATTCACATGTTTCCTTTCTGGAAGGTACAAAGATTTAGTAAAGAAGCCTGTGACTCACCAAAAACCACATGGAGTCTTTGGGCTGGTGATATTCTGGAGCATCCTGTTACACCCTCTGAGAAGAGGGCAGGCCTTGTCTCCACAGAACAAGAGTTCCAATGAGCCAAATGGAACAGGTACAGATGTGACTCCTCTAGATTGACTCCCCACCTGGTTCTTGTTCCTCCAAATATCATATCACTTTTGAAAACAAAGGGATTTATTTGCCGAAGCAATCACCACTAGCATTCTTGGGGAGGAGTCAGGAGAAATAAAGGGAGGGGGGATGCTCAGAGGGGAGTGGCGGATGAAACATGCAAAGTAGGACACACTGGGGGAAATTCTTGACTTTCTACAATTTTATTAATAGAATGTGGAGTCTGAATTTGGGGAAGTAAAGGGCGATCATGTGAGACTTTCACCTCCTGCTTTTTCTCCCGTGTTCATCAGTCACACTTAGGAAAGGAGCTGAGGTTCTATTTTCCTTAACTCTGTCTGAAACATGTGGCAGGTGAGGAGGGATAGCGGTCATCAGAATATTGCCACACGAACTTGTAACAAACAGAAAGCACTAATAAAGAAAAATGCTACAACTTCTGCATCTACCTGGACAAGAAATTACTTACATTAGCTTTGCCTTGTGCTTTACTTCACATAAAAACACACAGTATTTGTGCCAAATTATCCCATTTTTGGAACAGGAGTGAAAGGGAGGTGAAAATACCTTTTACTTGGCAATCCTGACCTCCAAGAATCAAGAGAAGTTTCTTTGGGAGTTATACTTCCAGCTCTGTGACAAAGGTTTTATAGATAGACAGCCAAATTCCCTTAGTGACTAATCCTTGATTTTTCACCTCAAAAATAGTCCCTTTCAAGAGAAAGATGTGTGAGTGGGTCATCTCTCCCTCTTTGAGGCTGCATATTGGATATAAAGATGATAAAAATGCTGATTGTATGTATTTATGCTGAGATGGAAAGATAAAACAGGAGTCCTCACTCAGTGGCTGCTGAGGCTGGATTTCACATCAAGAAAAACAGGAGATCCACACATGCTTTCTGTCTCTATGAACACATGGCAAACATACCCAAACAATTTAAAAATGGCCATTGTGTTGTAAGAAATATGGCTAGTAAAGAAAAGATTCAATGACCAAGCTTTAGGCTATGTGAAAATAATAAAGTAGGATGAATACTTCTTTTTTTAAAATAATTCTTTATGGAAACTTTAGAAGCAGTTCTGGGGCATCTGTCAGAGGAAGGACAGACAGATGAGGACATAAAATCAACCCAAGCCTGTCTCCTGGATGCAGAGAAAGTATCTCCTAATGTCTCATTCATAGTGCATACAAATAAATGTGTTCATTCTGTGATTCCACAGCGACATGGGACAGATGGCCATGAAGCCATCCTAGGCATTAACAGGGATCTCTCTCAAAGTCTGGCATAGTTCCCCAGAAGAATAACTCCCTACCTGTACATAGTATGGTAGGTGGTCACCTATATTCTGAAATTTGGAAGATACTCAAAACCCTCACTGTATTTTCCCTCATCACCATCGTATTTGGAAACTTTAAAATACCGGGAGTCAATTCCCTCTGTATAGGGTTTCTAGAAGTTCCTGATATTAACCTTATTTATGCTAGTACAGTATTGATTCTAGCACCTTGTTAGCTAGCTAGCTGGTAGCGGGGTTCTTTTATTTTATTTTTATCTTACTCTTCTAATCCACTGTCACATAGCTAAAAGCAGTCAGCACGGACAGCCTCTGATGAGGAGTTGAGGAAGAGAAGAAGGGGTAGGAAAAATTCTGTTCTTTGGGTTCTGACAAGGATGGTAGAAAATCCAAAGCATTAAAAAGAACTTAATTAGGGGAAGTAAAAAAAAAAAAATTAGGGTCACAATTTGAAATATTTTCCCCTGGGTATGTTTTCAGATGAGATTAGGGTTCTATGACTTGTCTGAATGTTTTCTACACAATTCTAACATCAAACTCATCCGTTCTTGGAGACCTCAATCCTGAGACCGTTGAGTCCAGCGTGGACTGGTTTTCCTCAAGGCCAACTGCACAGCTGTGAAATTGGCAGCTCCCCTCATCATCATGAACGGTTTTCTCTCCTGTCTTCTATGTTACAGCCTCTACTTCCTGAGTCACCCACATTTCCCTCTTCCATATTTCCTCCCACTGCTTCCTGGGAAAGGACACGCAGGAAGCAAATTGTTTAAGACTTTGTACATTACTAATAGCGTGACTGAGGATAGAACTTTAGGTAGAATCAATTTTTTCCTTTAAATCTGAAAGCAATGTTCATTATAGTCAGATTTCTAGTTCTGTGAAGAAATTTCATTTTATTTTATTTCTATGTAATAGGATAATGAAACTTTGATAATCTCTAATTCTCTTTTTAAAATTTTGCAATAATGGTGTGTCAGTATGAGTCTGTTCTACTGCCCTGACGTAGGGCACTTTTTTTTATCAGCAAATTGTTACTTTTGGTATTCAGCATTTTCTCTTGAATTATCATTGATAATTTCCTACCGTCTGTGTTTTCGGGTCTTATCAACAGAAACTTCCTATATTTGAATATTTCGACTTGGCGGCTAATTCCTTAAACTTATTGTCTCACCTTTCCTACCATCTGTCTTTTAATTTTTGTTATTGTCCTACTTTCTAATAGACTTCTACAACTTGATTTTCCAAAATTTCTACCAGCATTTCAGTTTCTGCTATTATATTTTTTGATTTTCAAGATTCGGGAGGAAGAGCAGAGAGTTGTTTTATACTATTTTCTGAATATCCTGGTTTGCAATTTCAGTTTGTTTTTTATGAAAGTCATTTAATATTAATGTTAATCATAGAAAGAATTTATCTTTTCTTACCTCTCTCTCCCTCTGTGTGTATGTGTATTTTTGCCTAGTCTTCTCATTATTTTTTTCCTATTTCCTGCTTTTGTATTTCTCCGTGTTTTCGTGTTATGTATTTGTTATAAATATCTAATAGTTCTTAACTGTTCCTATGGAAAAGCAAAATATCAGAGACTTATTTGGAAGCAGGGTTTTTCAGCGCTTGGCTTTACCGTAGATTGATCTGGACCAGCCATTTAACTGGGTAATCCCCATCTGACAGATTGTTACTGTTTTCTTAACCTTATCAGTTTCCCCACCACCACCACCATCACCACCACCACCACCAACAACAACAACACCCAATTTCTCACTTGGGAGGAAGCACAGCTACCAGAGTTTTCTTGAATCTAAATAGAAGATAAGAGTATGGCATTTATCGTCTAGGAAGAAAACTCATTTAATTCCTCTGTTTTCTGCTTGTTATTTCTGGCCTCACATATGTTTGGTGCCCACAAATCTGCTTCTCTCTCATTCTCAACTTTTATTTTCCAGTGGTTTGAAAATGCAGCCACTACCCAGAGGAAATGTTTATGCAAATATCAACGAACTCTACTGTTTTTTTTTTCCAATGCTACTGTCTTAAGCCCCAAAGCACCCTCACTTTTAGATCCATCCAAAGTGAGTTTCAGGGTTCCTGAGGCTTTATGGAATTCTGTGGTATAAATCAGAAAGATTCAGATTCTGAGTTATGCTTTTTAAAATGCTCATTCTCTCTCTCTCTGTGTCTCTGTCTCTCTCCCTCCCTCCTTCCTCCCACCGCCTATACATCCAACCATCCATCCATCCATCCCTCATGCCAGTTGTTTGTTGCTGTGCTATTTGATAAAGTGCAATTACTCGTTCTTCTTTTTCTTGCCTGAGTACTGGACAACTTCAAAAATAAGAGGGAAGAAAGTATATGGAAAACAAAGTAAACATTGTGAAAACGTTAATGCTGATATTAAGCAGTGTTTCTTTTATCTATAGGAAAGTGGCCCTCCTGTTATTAAATTGTAGGACGAAAATGTCCAGTGCTGGTTGGTAGAAGGCTCCCATCCCTCAGATGATGCCATTCCTAAAGATCCACAGAGTACGTATTACCTAAGGCCCGCTGGCTCCTTACAAAAAAAGGAATGTTCTGACCACAAATGCCCACTTTCTTTTTCCAATCTCACCAAACAGGATATTCCACCTCCCGTTGGGTAGAGTGAATAAGTGGATAGGAAGAAGCCAAAACATTTATGCCCAGGATCTCCTTTCACATGCAGGTAAACATCAGGAGTAAGTCGGAAGCATCACCACTTCCAGTATTTCCTAAGTTTTGTGCCATTAACTCACTGGTTTGACCATTAAAGCTATGGCTAGTTGGGAATGTGCTGTCTCCCTCTTGGGGAGAGATTAGCTGTCTGTGAGAATAATCCTTCCTGATGCTACTCTGCATTTAACAACTGCTCATTTGGCTTTCTTCTTGGATATGGGTCAGAAGAATGCATTAATTAAATCATCTCCAAGGCCACCCTGTACTCAAGGCTGAAAAGTCACTCCTTATTCTATTTCCCTTCTCAAATTATGTCCAGCTACTTTTTCAAAAGTCCTCAATAAGACCAGATGACATCATACATATATTTCAATAGTAAACTACATAAAGACACCGTAATAATAAAATTCTAGCAGCACAGAGCTGCTTCAGACATGAATATAAATCTCCTGACATCATCAAATTCCCTGGGAGAAAAAAGATCCAACTAGTAAATCCCCTTGCGAGTCAAAGTCCAAAGATCAAAAGATTTATAGATACAAAATTAAATTATATTGTCCTTATATGTTACTAATATGAAGAAATTTAAGTCCATCACAATTTCTCATTTCTGCTCGATTTCAAAGCTTGGTTACATTTGTTTAAGTGGTCAAAACTAGTGGATAAAAGCACAGAGTCCAGATCTGATTGCCTGGATTCAAATCCTGTGGGTTTTGATCACTGGGCGACTATGGATAAGTTATTGAATCTTGCTGTCACTTAGACATCCAGTCTGTAAGATGAAAATGATAATCATATCCACCTCATGAAGTTGATGTTAGTTTTACAGAAAGTAACATATGTGAAGTCCTTTAAAGAATGCCTAGGATATAATAAATTGTTAACATGGTTTTATTGAGACTGTCTTCCTGAACTGGACAGCCTTCCACAGGAATGGCTAGAACTCCTTTGAGTCCTTGAAAGTTGAATTGATCAATGCCACGTCTCCGAGGTTGCTCATTTTTAGAACCTAAATCATTAACAGGACATCTAAGAATATGATGACACCAACTCTACACCCACCAAATAATACAAAATCCTTAGGTCCTAAAGAAGTAATCCCAAGCAAAATTACATTCCCAGAAGCCAGTATTTGGAGTTGCTGAAGATCACAGTGCATTCTCAATGGGAACTGATTGAGAGAGCATAAATAGAGAAAATCTTTCTTTAGCCTTGCCATCATTCAAGTAATTCAGAATCCATGACCTAAGAATTTAAAATGCCCATCAAGATGTTCATTTGGGCACGTGCATTTTCAGTAAATGGCAGGAGGTGGAAGACATCCACACATGCATGCTATCTCTTCTCCTACAGAGTAGCACCTGTGTAACAGAAGCGCTGCTTGGAAGAGATTGTGAACTTGGTGGCTTTATTTTGTAGTATTTTCACAACTTCTTAATTTCTTTTCCTACTACATCCGTGACCCTAGGACAAAGATGAGTGAGAGAAGAGAGACACAGAAAGAGAGACAGAAAGACACTGGCTAACTATAGCCAACTACTCCTTCCAAGTGCACTAAATAATTCTACTTTTCCAAAGGCAAAGTTATGAGCAGTGGAGACAACTTACCTGATTCAGCACAATGCACGAGCAAGGACATCCTGAGAATGGGAATGAACTCCACTAACATTTCTGTCCTTCCGTCTTTTCACAGAATTTAACATTTGGGTTTGTGGATTATTTTTTACTTTAGCTTTCACTTTCTCAAACTTATGTTCCTATATTTATTTTCTTTCTCCTACTCTCATTGTGTTAATTATTTTTCTTTTTCTAACTTACCAAATCGGACATTTAACTCCCTAATCTTACCATTTCTTTTATTCTAGAATCTATTTCTTTACCTACTTATTTATTTTTATAATCTCTTTTAAACGTTGCTTTAGCTGCATCCTGCAAAACTGGATAATGTACCATTCTGATCTCAACTTAGCCAAAAATGATCAAGTTTTTTTAGAGGGAAGTCAAATTACTAAAAGCAGTATCTCAGATGTTAGGCATACTTATGGTAGATTAATTTCCCATTTTAATTCCTTAATGAATTCTTATTATATAGCCATCCTCTTTATAATTCATTGATGTTTGCTATTGCACGTTGTAAGTTTTTATTTTTTTGATGTCCAATTTACATACAGTAAAAGTCACCCTTTATATAGTGTAAGTCCTGTGTATTTTGATGAGAGCCTAGTTAGGTAACCACCACTACAATAAAAATGTGTAAAAGTTTTATCAACTTTTATTCTTCCTTGTAGTCAACCTGCACTCTCACCCTTAGCCTTTAGTAACACTGATATATTATCTGCTCCTGTAGTTTACTTTTTTTTTAGAACATCATATAAATGGAAACACCCATCATATTGCTTTTTAGGTTTAGAATCTGCACTTAGCATAATGCATTTGAGATTCATTGTTGCAGGTATCAATAGTTTGTGTCCTTTTGTTGCTGAGTAATATTCCATTAGAGGTAGTGTCACAATTATGCATTTACCTATTGATGGACACTTGCATTATTTCTAGATTGTGGAATGAACAAAGCCATTAAAAATGTTTGCATACACATTTCTATTCTGATATACGTTTTTATTTCTCTTGAGTATTTACCTTAGAGAGTATTGCTGTAAGTTAAGTATATGTTTTACTCTGGATAAACTGATAAACATTTCCAAAATGGCTGTATCATTTTGCCTCCCAACCAGTAATATCTCTTTGATTTATTCTAAGTAATTTATTCACGTAGTTTACTAATTTTCTCTTTATTTATGTCTTATTTTACATTGTTATCAAATTCATTGAGGTTATTAATTTTGATAATTATATTTTTCATTAATAGAAGGTTTATTTACTTATTTTCATGTCTTACTGGCAGTTTTCTATTATCTTGTTCCTTTCTTTTATTCTGATTCTTTATTTCTTTAAATATTTTTAATGTAGTTATGTATTCTTTCTGATATTTCATCATGTGATATTCCCTGTGAGATCTAATTGTGGTTTTTTTTCCCCTTTTCATGAAATTTACCCTGATATTTGGTCAATGTGAACAATTTCCTAGTATGTGTGGTGATTTTGGATTTCTAAGTCAGGTTCTTTGGGATTCAATATGTGAGAATCCACTGAGTCCTGGGTTGAGGGAATGACTTTCAGAAATTATTTGTATTAGGGTTTACTAGTGCTCCAAAATGCTACCAATTCAGGCTTACTTTAAGTTAATTTTATTGACCTGAGTTTCTTTCCTTTGAAGGAAAGTAGGCTATGGTTTCAATTTCTTAAGGGACCTGAGGCCAAAAGAAATGTTCCCTTATTTCTCATTTATATCAGGCATATAGATTTTTTTTTCTATCAATCCTTTTATTCATTAGGTAACTCTTCAAATTCCTAACTTTATTCAGGTTTCTTAGTCTGTCACCTCACATGGTCAAGGTGAATCCATGTCTGTTTTACCCTCATGGCTGCTAAAACCCATACCTCTGCTTAATAAGACAAACTGATTCACTTAAAATTCTGCTTAAAAGTATTTTACTTTTGCCCTTTGTTTATCCCCACATATTAGATATATTATTTTACATAGTCAATATTTTTAAAATTTAAAGGAATTTTTATCATTTTCTTTCCTCATCATTTCTTCTTATAGCATAGATTTTTCCTCCAGGTTTGCTATATTTCATACACAGTTGCTTTATATCCTGTAACTGATAGTTCCAATATGTGAAATTCTATGAATGTTGCTTAGCTGAATTATGTGACTCATTCCCTTGTGTGTTAATTGGTCTCTTGGATTTCATATTTGGTGTTTTTTTTATCTTCATGGGAATCCTATAAGGCTCTGACTTTGCTTTTGCAAGGTGCTAGGGGAAAGGATTGTTTAATGATCTGGGGCTAATTTAGCTCCTATCTTCCAAGTCTGTGCTTAATGTAGGAGTTTAAGTTCAGCTACCACACACTGTACTTGACCTAATACTTAGTATCCAGATCTTAGAATTGATATAGGATAACACAAAGCTGTAGGCAACCAGTACCATAATCAGGGGATATAAATACAAACACTCCCATGCACTTGCAAGGCATAAAGAATAATGTCCAATGTCTTGGAAGAGTAATTCCACCTGCCAGGGTCTGTGGTTCACTCCCTAGTAGTAGCTTAGCACTTTACAGAACCTGTCCAATCATCTTTTGGGTAGGAAATACAGATTGAATTAAATACATTTACATAGGAAGAGAACTAAGAGATCATCCAATGCAGTTACATAAAACAAGAAATGACCCACCCAAGTTCATGCATGCAGCTGGTAGTAGAACATGCACAGAGAACCAATTTGGTGTTAGGTAAAATGTATGAAGTGTTCAGCAGACATAAAGATCGACATGAGCTCATCTCTCAGGAGCTGGACATCTGCAGCCAAATAGATCAATTCTTATTTCGTTTTCTGCCTTCTTCCCTTCTCCTTGTCCATTATCTAACCCCAGGCTCCTCATTAATATGGATATTTAGGCTTTAATTATACTTGTTATGGTATTAAACTAGATAAAGTTGTTGCAAATGTTCCATGCTGGTTTTGCATTTTAAAGATTATAAATCTAAATCATGTTACACTGCAATAACAAATGTTTATTTATATGGACTTCAATACCACATTAATCTGGAATACACTAATTTGTAACTTATCATTTGGGACGAGCAGGGCTGGAGTTCACTTGAATTCTGTTTGTGAAAAACGCATTTCAGAGCAAATGGATAGCATATACAAATTTCAGGAAGTGTGGTTAACTGCTTTAAGAGAAGAAATTATTTTCAATTAACGTAGAGCATCTGTTTTCGATAGTTGGCATGTTAATTACAAATCTTGTCTTTTCAATAAAGGGAGTCCTGGATATTCACTAGGCAAACCTTTGTTAAGCTGATTCAGACCTCAAGGCAGCAGAACTGTATTGAAAATTTTATCAAAAATTAAGACACTACAGGGGCGCCTGGGTGGCTCAGTTGGTTAAGCATCTGCCTTTGGCTCAGGTCATGATCCCATGGAGCGCCACATCAGGCTCCCTTCACAGTGGAGAGTCTGCTTCTCCCTCTCCCTCTGCCACTCCCCCTGCTTGTGCTCTCTCACTCACTCTCTCAAATAAATGGATAAAATCTTTTTTAAAAAATGAAGATACTACAAAATCACAAGCCACTCCACTATTTCATTTAGCTGGAGAGAATTAAGAAGTTGGGCTAAGATTCTGAAAAAATTATGTTTTGACTTCATTCACAACCCTACAAACTAAAAGAACAAAAATAGCAATAAAAATAGTTTGTGCATTTAAAGAAGCAAGTTTGGAAGAAGAATAGATTGGATTAAGTCAAGTCTAACTCTGAACTATAGAAGAATGGACTTTGAGAGTCACCCAATTGCTAACTTCCCTTCTCTCTCTCTTTTCTGTAGATCAACTATGTTTAAAACTCCTTTCAGATGCCAGCTTCTCTAGGAAAACTTTCCTGATTCAAAGTCTCAATGAGATACCATTATTCTGTTCTTTCAAAATATCTGCATCATCTCTACAGACCACTTTTCATCCAGCAACGCAATAGTTGGTGTACATATCCAGACATCACATACCAAATCTTCTTAAGGTCATTCAACCTTAATTTTCTTGAAGGTAGCAACCATGTCTTTTCTGATCCCCACACACAATCTAGTATGCAGTAGGCACTTTATAAATGTGTGAGACATCTAAGTAGCTGGAATTTAAAACTCTGTTCCTTAGAAATAAACTGTAATTCTAGAAATATTTTGCATATTGGATAAATTCTACCAGCACAGTTTTTATTATTCATACACTTTATTTTACAGGATGCTTTTCAGAGGAACAACAACAACAAAATGAACTTATTCCCAATAGTTACTTTTTTAAAACATTTAGGTTTTGGGTTTTAATGTAATTGATGCTTTCCTTCACCTTAGTTGAAAACTTCACAAACTTTATATGACCAAGCAGTTCTAATCCATTGAGTTAGGGAAAGGAAATTATATAAGAATAAGAAGTAAGGGGAGAAAGTCAATTAAGAAAAGAAGAAAGGAAAGCAGAGATATAAAGCACACTTCAAGAAATTGAGTTAAAGTCAATATCAACATACTTTTATTCAGTTCCTGCTATGAACTCTATATTGTATTTGATACCAAACTGTATTGCATATGGAATTCAAGGAATTAGAGTCCTAACTGGAGAATCAAAGATGAAAAGGATTTCATTTCTACTAACATTTTTAGAAAGGCCTAAGAAGGGAAGAAAGCTACAGGAAATGCACTTCTGTACCCATTGTACTCCTAACCTAACAGATGCCTACCGATAGGGTATAGCTATTATTCTTGCTCTGCCATTTAATAGGTATACAGCATAAGAAGAGTCACTAAACTTATGCTAACCTTCAGCAGTAATACCACCATGCAGAACAGTTTTAAGGATTGAATAGTGAGAAGAAAAGCCCATAAAAATGCCTGGCACATGGTGGGTACTCAATTTAAGTTTTTAGATAGTGTAGTGTTATTCTTTTTCTTTTATTCTGGGTAATAATAGACTTCTTCATATTATTAGAAACATTCAAACAATTTAAGAATTAGAATACTCTTTTATGTTCTCACATAATTAAAGGTAGTTTTGGTGTGCCTGACATGTACCACCTATTCTGTGAAACTGCAGAACTAAGTGGAGAGAGCTGCCTTTTGGGCAGAAAATCTGGAATGGAACAACAGCTGCTCAAAGTCCAGCTTAACCATAGGTGTCTGTGATGCTCTGTTTCATGGTGGGGGTAATAAGTGGTTTTATTTCCTCTCTGTTCTATGTCATAATACCATAATTGATACATCTGTAACTCATATGATCCCTACTGTCCTGAAAACATTACTGAAATAAAAATTCACAAGGTTCTTTGTCCCTAAAGATGTTACTGCTCTGCTTATTGCTTACATGATGAAGGAGAGAGATAAGAAAACAAGGGGAGGGAAGTACCTTGCTCCAAACTCCACCAGAAGTAAACTATGCAAACTTGTTCTTCAAGAGGGATTATTCTCCAACTTGATGTGAAACAATGCCAAATATGTATGGTTAAGGGACAGAAGGGATTCGAGATTCAGGTGGTTACCCAATGCTAAGCTGAGATTTCTGAAGTCCACTTACATAGTCATAAACATGTGCACATGTATAAACCTACAGAGATACCCTAACAAACACATGTACCAGTGAACTTGTAACAACTACATGCATTCAAAGATGTGAACAGAATAGGTAAAGATGTGTTGGGGCAACTGGGTGGCTCAGTCTGTTAAGTGTCCAACTTCTGATTTTGGATCAGGTTATGATCTCAGGGTCATGAGTTTGAGCCCTGTGTCAGGCTTCATGCTGGGTGTGGAGCCTGCTTAAGATTCTCTCTCTCCCTCTACCCCTCCCCCTGATCCTGCTTACCTGTGCACTCTCTCTCCCTCAAAAAGTAAATAAATAAATAAAAGAATAGGTAAAGATGTGAGTCGATGAACAGGAGGCTTAGTAGGGAAGCAAGAGGCTGGGAAGGTGATACATGGATGAGGATCAAAGTAGATGACAGGCAGAGAAAGGAAATGTGAGTGGTTCCACAGAGACAAATGGATGCTAGTGTGCAAAATATTTCCGCTTAGAACATGAACACAACCAGTTGTAAGAGCCAGAGCCTTTTTTGTGAGCAAAGATTCTAAATTTATCTGTACTATTTGGAGCTATCATATGCAGTCATGTTTGGCCTTCCCCAGGTGCTGGCTGTCTGACACCAACTGAGACATTTGATATGAAAACACTACATCTGATGACTATTTTCCTAAGAAAATGAAGAAAACTTTCTTTTCCATAGAAGAGAATTCTTCTTTGTCTAATAGCGAATGTATCAAGTCTTTAAAGGGAGTATCTTGAAGACAATAACCACATTCATCTTCCAAGTACTTCCCTTGCCTCTTGTTACCCGTTAAGCTGGAGGGCCACTTGACATTCCACTCAAATGTTTCTGTATATCATGTTACTGGGCTATAAATGCCCCCATTTGAAGCAAATCAAGACTTAGTTATCATCTGCCAATTAAAAGTTCACTGGAACTCCATCTACATTATACTATCTCACCACTGGAGAGAATTTTTGGCCAGTGAATATTTCGTGATTTTAAGCCACAATAGAACAGAACATCATTCTAAAAGCTGCTGTGTTGCTGGGGCAGTGTGGACTCTCTCTAATCAGAACACTTTCGGAGGTCTCCTTAAGAGAAATACAGTGGCCTTCTAGCTCAGGGAGTTCTGCTGAGTGGTCTGGCCTCAAGAGAAGGGACTCCTTCTGGGTGGGGAAGTTTTCAAGCAGGCTGCGCTGTTCAACAGAGGTGGAATCGCTGGTGTTGCATGATGAAACCTTCTCATCTCTGAGGGTGGCCTTACTCATCCCCAGTGCTCTACTTCTAGGAGTTGGCAGAAGGGAGGCTGGGGAGATCATATTTCCCAACTGCTTCCTATTCTCCTGAAGCCTGAGGTGACAGTACCAGTGAAGCCTTCTTTCATACACTTGATCTTGCCCAACAGTGACATCAACAGAATGCCCATGGCTAGAACCGTTTAGTTAGTGTGAGCTATCTGCTAGGCAAGGTCCTAGTCACTTCACCTACAGCATATCACTGAACTCTAACAATCATTCGAACAAACTGGCATTCTGATATTCATTCTACATACTGAGGCTCAGAAAGGCTCAATATAGACAAAGTCTATGTTGACAGGAAGTGGCAGGACTAGGGATTCAGATCCAGTCAATGTGACCACAAAATCATGGGAGCTAATCATGCCAGGCCTTGACATATAAATACATGTGAAATGCAACCTGAGTGCAGCCACAGCCAAGTGCAGCACACCCCCGACTGGGAAGCATCTCAAGGGCAAGTCTGGGAGGAGGAGGAGGAGTTTGAGAGTAAACACAGGGCCTCCATTTCTCTGACAGATGGCTGCCTTTGTGAATCTTCCTTCCAAGGGTGGGACTGTGCGGAGAGGAATATAGATTTTCACCAGCCAGGAAAAGTCATGGCATAATCTGAGGAGGTGTCTGCTTTCTGGCAAATTTTGCTCCTCACCAAGTATAGTCCTAGAGGCTGGCGACGAAATCAAGAAGAATGTTCTCTCATCTCTTTCCTCAGGAGGATTGGGGGCTGACTTCCTGGCTTGGAGGCAAGGCAGTTTTTCTCTACAGACCCACTTCTGCCGCTACAATCCCTAGTGTGTCTGTTGAACACATATTTCTTTCTTCTAAGTAGTATAACTTAAGAAGAGAGCAAGTGTACAATTTCGGAAGTCAGAGCAGCACGTTCAGAATTAACACTATTTTAAGGTTCCAATATTTTTAAAATAAGGTGTCAGAAAGTAACTGAGAAGCAACTGAGAAAGGGGGATTAGATGCTACTTTTAACTGTGTTTTCAGCAATGGTGATACTGAAAACCTTCAGCTCTGCTGGTTCACTCACTGGCATGTGGAATGCTGGTTTAAGCTGAACCCTGTCTCCAGAATTAGACGTAAAATACACTCTGGGTTCCCACCTAGCCCAGGCACAGTGGCCAAAGGTTTGCTTCTACAAATGAGGACGATATTAGTGCCCAGAGACACAAGCTTTCCCTAGGCATGAGGATGGGCATGAGGCAGACCACCTATATCCTCACATGAACTTCCCTATAATCAACAATAACAATAACACAGTGTTTAAGGTAGTTAGGTAGGCTTAGGAGAAGTGTTCAGACAGTTTTTCAGTATAAAATTATCTGGCTCTTACAGGACCAGAAAACACGCAGAAATGCAGTTCAACAATGATAAAAACACGCAGAAATGCAGTTCAACAATGATAAAAATAAATAAAAATGGCAAAAAATAGAACAATTTTCTCTTCTTTACATTCCATCTCTTATATTGAAAAATAGATTGAAGATGCTAGACGGTATACTTGAAATAATGCATTTCAACCATCACAGGGAGAAGATGGAACTTCTTTCCTTCCTTCCAATTTAATGTAAAACCTTTGAGGGAAAGGACTGTGTGAGTTTCTCTTTCTATCTTTGGCTGTGCCTAGCATGTTTCTCTCATATAATGGACATTACAAATACTTATTCAATTTATTAAATTAAATTGCCCCGAGTCACACAGCTAGAACAAGGCAAGCCGATGCTGGAGACCAGATTTTTTGGCGGCTTAGTGCTATGGTGTTCTCATTACACTATACGGTCATAACTAAAAGGAAAAAAAAAAGGATCTATATATTGAATATACTATGCAGATTGTAAAGTAATGAAAGATATCTTTTGATGATTATGGTTGTCCACATAGGTCACATAGGTATTGTCACTACCGATACTATCTCTGTTCATGGGATTTTAGGCATGACCATGGTTAAGTAGGATGAGCCCAAATTCTTCTGATGGCTGAGCCTTCTTGTATTACCTCATAGCCAATACTTGAACATTTAGTCTCTGGAATTTTCAGAATATCACGGATGCTTAAATAAGCGCCACAGACAAATTAAAGGACTGTGTAGAGAAACTGAAAATAAAATGCCACAAAGATAAAAAGAAAGGAAACTGTTACAGAGAAGGAAAGGGAATCACATCAAATTAGTGAGAGAGGTAGGCACTGGCCACTGAGATAGGGCTTAGGAACCAATGAGGACAGTTGATGTGAAGGGGCCCATGGAAGAAGCTGTGCAGAGGGGTTAGGGCTTGAATAATACAATACATCAGACTTGATCTTAGATACATTTTTAAAAGATTTTTATTTATTTATTCATGACAGAGAGAGAGAGAGAGAGAGAGAGGCAGAGACACAGGCAGAGGGAGAAGCAGGCTCCATGCAGGGAGCCCAACATGGGACTCCATCCCGGGTCTCCAGACATGATCTTAGAAATCATTCCATTAACCTTCAAATTATATCTGAGGACACCAAGATCAGAGGCAAAGAGACAAATCAGAATGGCGGTGGTTGAACTATAACTGGAATGATGTTTGCTTTTGCACAGATTCGTTGTGCAGTTACCTGCAAGGCTGCAGCAACTCAAGGGCAAGGACATGCCGTGAGTTCATATAGGTTTGGGGGCTCACAAGAGAAGGACAGATAGCAGAAGTGGCAAAGTTCTCACAGGTTCTCACAATTAAGTGAGAGAGGAAAGCTAAGCACAGCAGAAGATGTTCTTGTTGTTCCTTAACCAGTCTCTAATTTTTCAGACTTCCCTGAAACTAAAAGCTGTTTTGAGATACACAAAACATAGTGTAAGTTCAGTGAGGGTGGCACCAGGGCCTCACTCTGTGGGCAACCATCCCGTTTTCCAGATGATAACATGACAGACAGACATAACATGACAAAGTATTTTATGTTTGTGAAATAATTGGATCACTGTCTGGCATATTGGTGACTGAGTCCCACCTTTAAGAGGTTCTCAGATTTTCCAATGAGTAAAGAAATAACACTGAAGCCTGATATCTCTATCTTGTAACTGTAAGGTTACTCGACACCTATGTATGCATTTGCGCCTTTGCACGGGGTTCAAGGGGCTCTGTGCCCTCGCACATGTGACCAAGTGCTGATGAGAGTCACAGAGAAGTAACCAACAGTTTTTAATTCATTATTTGATGTTGAAAGTCTTACTAATGGCTATAACACAAGGCAAGACAGTATGGCTGGTGTCAGCTTTAGAGCCACTGAAGACACACACACAGTCAGATAAAGCTGGATTTGATATCACTTCATGTCTCAGCTTCCTATATATAGAATGGGGATGACAATAATAACAACAGTAACATGATCTACATCACAGTATTAGTGGGGAAAGTAAACAGCATGATACATACAAAGCACTAGCCCAATATGGGCTCATAATAAACAATATAATTATTGTTGTTGTTGTTGTTATTTTAATTTGAACCCATTTGTGTTTTGTGCACAATCTAAGGAGTAAAACAAGCAGACAGGGAAAATTAACATTTATTAAAGGCTGACTGTGAGCCATATGAATTATTATGCATCATCTCATTTAATCATCTCAACAGTGCATCAGGTAGGCAATATCATTCCTGTTTAAGAGATGCAAAATGTGAGGTTCAGAATGCTATATTTAACTTGTCATAAAGTCACACAGCTTCTAAGTGTCAGATAGAGGATTGGAAACCAAATCTGTATCCATTTTGAATAAATCACATGAATTATTCCTCTCATTTGGAAATGAGTTTGTTAGAGTGAAAAGAGAAGAAGGTTCACATGTGTCTATATTGGTTTAACAAGTCTTCATTAAGCATCTTCTTTAGTTGCTGGAAACACTACAAAAAAATTCCATGAGCAATAGCTTGACCTCTGGCCTCTATGTCCTTACAGTCTGGGAAGAGAATATCATCCCTTAACTGCCAGAGAGACCCTCTCCTTCCTGAAGAGGAGGGAAGTACGTACACAAACCCAAGCAAGTGGAAACTGTCACCTTCACAGCCAAATCAGCCTGTCAGGCAGCCAGAGTCGGGCACTGATTGCACAGCTGACATCTGTATCTCATATTAATCACAGTGTCCCAACTTGGCCAGAGACAGAAAGACAGAGACAAGAAGCAGCAAATAGCCCAGCTCCTCTGTGGTTCTTCCATCTATCCATCAGAAATGCGTCAGCATGGGTATTACTAAACTGATCTATTCAGGGGAGGACAAAACCCAACACCAGAAGAGCCAAGGACAATACCCTGATAGGTTAGATGTGTTCAACATTCTTGTTCAAAGTAGTGCTTTTATAATTTCATGCATGTTTGTCCTTAAAAGTCTTGCATGTGCTGTGTTTGTGATATATTGCCTCCTCTTCCTCCAACCCATATGGGCAATTCCGTTGTGCCGTTGGAGCTCCTCAAGTATGAATACCAAGTCTTAACATGTTAACAAAAGACAATCAAGCATAAAACTGACTTTGCCTTGAACAAAGATTTACCATTAGTCAGAGTTCTCCCCCACTTCATTTTTCGCACTCTTGATTTCTAGGTAGAGTTTCCAACCTAAGCATTTCTTTATATTCTACCCTAAAAAAGCCCTGAAGGTCCCCCTCCCCCATCTTCCCTTAAATCAGGAGGCTCTATAAAGTGCTAAGCATCCACCTCCTTTCTTCCTCCTCCCTGGGTTTTATCTTGCAGGCTGTAACTTTCAGATAAGTGTTCTCCAGGCATACATGAGGAAATCTACTGAAAAAAACTTTTAATAAAATATGAAAAAAAATTTTAATAGAAATAATAAGAAACTAATTAATTTTTATAAATATTATGTTTTTACATATACATCTGTACCAATGTATGCATCTGTGTCTATATATAGATGTAGATGTAGATATAGATATAAATTGATGCTATCAGTCAGAACAGGGACCATACAGTCACATGTCAGTACAGTAAGTACAGTATCTGTAAGGAAGTTGAGAAGCAACAATGAGCAGAGACGGAGACCGGTATTCTCATTTATTTGCTATCGGTGGATCAAGACATCTGAAGTTTGTCTAAGTCTGATTTTGTGGATTTCTGCATCACATCATCTAATGTCCTTTAATTAGCCCTTGAAAACCGTGAGGAACTCCACGTAAGTTCCTGTAAGGAAACTGTGGCTTGCCCATAATCCAAAAATGCTAGACTAAATAAACAGGAATATGACTCAACTGACACTTCTACTTCAGTACCTCTGTGCAACGTCTCTGTCAGCAGCTAGAGAGACAGGAATGAGATTGTCAGTACTGTGCTACCAGGTAGATGATGGAAAAATTAAGCATATAATCTACCTCTTTAAAGTAAGTGAGACATTTTATTTTTGATTATAGTTACCAGAGTAACAAATTTCTACTACGGAGAGAACATTTTTTTAAATTGGATATTCTAAAATATTACCATGGTAATATGATTTTGTTGTTGAATTTAAGCTAAATGAAGAAAGCTCTATTTAGAAACCTTAATAACTTAGAAGTAAACACAAAACAAACTTAAAAACATTACTTTCCAACCAATATAAAAATCTTTTATGCAAGATTAGATTAACTTGTTAAAAATATCTAAGTGCAATTTCTTCCTTCATATTCACAGGAAAAATTTGTTGACACTGGGATGGATCTAGAACAATAATTATTGTGTCATGTACAAATTTATTAATAAAGGCATTCATAAAGTGTGGTGAAAACATGAAGGAATTGATCAGTTCTGTTGCAGCAGTGTGTGTGGGGTGCAGGAATAAGACAAAAATTAAACATTCTTAAGTTGGCTCTTTGAAAACAAATCAGGAAGATAGGCTACTTCAGATACTGAAACACTAGGTGAACAGCCTTTGAAAGACACTGATGCATTCGTGGGGTAACTGTAAAGATGTGGCACTGCTGGAATAAAGTTTGCAAGACACAGGGAATGGTGAGGACTGATGCTGGAGAAAAACACACAGGATTAATCAGGACCATTCTCTGTACTAAGAAGTATAGCCTCCAGGGGTGACAGAAAATTGCCTCACAAGCAAAGCATCACCATGAGATTTACAATATAGGAAGATCACCCTCACAGACAAACAGGAGCACCACAAAGGGTGGGGGTTAGTTGGTTTGGAAGCAGAGCACCTAGTAACAAGATATTTAAAATATTACTAAGTAAAAGATCTTGAAGTCCTGAAAAACACCAAAAGCAACGGAGACAGAAGAAGGACAAAATGGAAAGGTCTGTAGATAATAAGTCATTTTTGATCAACTTCCACACTTGGCCGAGACAAGGGAGAAAGGTCTAGGGTTAATGAAGGTATGTTGATAACAAGAGTCACTCAGTTTAGACACTTGCACTAGGGATTTAGGAGTCAAGACATTTGGTTCTAGTTCTATTCTGCAAAGATGGCCTCAGGAATCATGAGTCATTCAGTGTCTTCCTCTAAGAATTCTTTTCTTTTCTTTTTTAATTTCTTATTTATTTATTTAATAATTATTTTCTAGTCAAGACATTTGGTTCTAGTTCTATTCTGCAAAGATGGCCTCAGGGATCATGAGTCATTCAGTGTCTTCCTCTAAGAATTCTTTTCTTTTTTAAAAAATTTCGTATTTATTTATTTATTTTAGAATTATTTTCTTCAATTTCCAAATAGGGATGTCAAAATCTATCCTATTTCTAATTCTTAATAATAGGATGATCGTGAATGATAGGAAAACAATGGCACCAGGCAATATAAAGTATAGCTAAATTTTGTTTATATGGAAATATGAACAAAGACATGTAAACAAAAGAATTGTTGTAATTTTTAAAATAATTACACTCATGTAAATGCACTCTGGAAGAAGATCAACTTGCTATAACATCTAGCTCTTGGTGATGGTAGCATATGCCAGATTGTGAATGGCCAGTGGGTGAAGCTGCAAGGTGCAATCTGTGCAACATGGCAGGGCAAATTATTGTGACTAAGGATGGAAAATTATTCTGTCAGAGACTAGACTGTGTTGGAAAAATATGATAAACTTTATGGAATAGAGATAATTTGCTATAGAGTATGACATACTCATTATGTACAGGCTAGTAGACAAATTTGAAAATTAGGCATCATAAGAGCAAGCAGAAGAAGGTAAGAAATTGCTTCTGAAGAGCTACTGGATCATTCTCACTGTCAGGTTCTCCAGTGGTGCAAAAATCCACATGACTAATCGAAGCTCAACCTGAGTTTCCTGGTAAATTACTTTCTATCAAACTAAAACATGACAAACGTTCAGCATTTTAAGGAAGTAAGTACATGGAAAATTCAGATTTTGGGCGTGAGAGTTATTAGGAAAATATGTGTGTTATTTTTAAGTTACTATAAATTTGGAGTTTTATTTAATCTTTTCCTAGTCTCATGGATATTCAGTTGTTTTTACCAATATGGAGTCATGACAGATATGTATTACATTCCTCCACTGCAGTTCAAGTGATTTATTTATAGCATATAATGGCTTTCCAAAGTATATGGTTGGAAAAATTTATTTATTTTTCACATCCTATAGGGTCAACTCTCTTCTATTTTTTAACCAGAGTGCTGTTTTAAAGGAAAGATACCTTAACTCTGGAAAATTCTTCATCAAGTGTCTGGAGAATCTTCTCTAGTGTCTAGAGATTTGGGGAAAAAAATGAACATTATGATGATTTTGATGGATTGTTTGTTGTAATTTATCACCACTCCATCAGAGAGCAAGAGACAAGGTGTGAACAAGAAATATAGTTCTGGCTTTCA
The DNA here is from genome assembly GCF_905146905.1 of Nyctereutes procyonoides. Classification (NCBI taxonomy): domain Eukaryota; kingdom Metazoa; phylum Chordata; class Mammalia; order Carnivora; family Canidae; genus Nyctereutes; species Nyctereutes procyonoides. The sequence goes on from NW_026575120.1 coordinate 29,810,623, forward strand.
CAGTTTACTGGAGTAGGCTAACAACTGGAATGTAGTATAGTAGGTGATCCAACACCATATGCCTTAAGACTGGGAAGCAATAAAAGACTAACTATGGAAAGGCAGTGTCTGGGAAGGCTTTTAGGGAAGCTGAAAATTCAGTAGGGCCTTGAAAGATGAGGAGGGTTTATCAGTTGGAAAGACAAGAGGGGAATTCCAGGCAGACAGAACACTTTATGCAGAAATAGAGATCACATAGGTCCTAGCCTGAGTCAGTCCTATTGCAAGCTTTATTTGACTATGTAGGGCACATAGTGAGGGAGCAAGGAAGGGGAGAGCTCCTTGGTTATCACATGAGGACCTGGAAGACAGTTTGACTTGGAAAGGTCTTATATGCCAGCCTGAAGAAGCTAAGTTTGCTTCTCCTGACAAAGAGGAATAATTTAAACTTTCAAGCTGAAAAGTAATATAATCGTAACCATCATTTTTTTTTTTTTTATTTATGATAGTCACAGAGAGAGAGAGAGAGGCAGAGACACAGGCAGAGGGAGAAGCAGGCCCCATGCACCGGGAGCCGGACGTGGGACTCGATCCCGGGTCTCCAGGATCGCGCCCTGGGCCAAAGGCAGGCACCAAACCGCTGCGCCACCCAGGGATCCCGTAACCATCATTTTTATACCAATAAATAAAATAGAGGAAGAGATACTGGTGATATGAAGTCTCATGAGAAGGCTATTAATGTAATCGAGGAGAAAAGTTGATCTTTAGGGTACTTTATGATTCTGTATTATTATTGTCTTTGTGCTTGTGAGGTAGATATCCTTTACCATTTTTGCAAATGAAGAAACCAATAGTAAGCTGAAGTAAACTATCTGTGGTCATCAAGAAATCAAAAGCCACTCTGTGATCGGCCCCTAAACCTACCATTTCTTCCCAAGAGCTCTGGGTTCCCTTTTCTTCTTAGCAGAAAGCAAAAACAAAGAATAAAAAATATTTATTGGCCAATTCTTCCTTCAAAAATGTCAACAATTATTACTTAAAAATATTTATTCTAGTATCTTACACATTTAATGCTTTTAATAATTAAAAAATCAACTACTACTAACCTCTTATAACAGATTACTAATATGCAAATGTATGTAACAGTAGGATTAATTTTAACTCATTTATAACTCATAATTTTAACTCATAATTCATTTTTAAGCAGCATTCCAAACTGAAATGTTCATGGAGAAGGAGGCAGGGGGTAGCTACTTTCTCTTTACACAACACTTCTAAAGAAACATAAAAGTACCTCTAGAATTCCAATGAGTCTAAGCCCAATACTATTTGGTGTGGGAGAGAAGATCTGATAGTAGATATTTAAGAAATAGTATGGAAGTTCCAGACTCAAGCAATTAATTCAAGCACAACCTAGGTCCTTTGAAGTCCAGTTCTATAGGGTCATTAGACCTCTTTTCATAGCACTTTAATGCTCTGACTCTGATACCAGATAGAAATCGGTTTGAGTATCAGCTCTGCCCTTACTAATGGGACTTTATTTTTTTGTTGTTGTTGTTGTACTAATGGGACTTTAAAGAAGTTATTTAGGATTAATTTTCTCTTTTGTGAACCAGTGGCATCACTGACTTCATCAAAGGGACATTCTGAGGTATAATAATTTAATCCATAAATGTCTTCAACCAGTGTCCAGCCAAAAGTGTGTGTGTGTGTTCACTACATTGTACTCTTCTTATAGCTGCCCATTTAAAAATCATGGAATCCAAACTACGAGGCACTTCAGCAATTATCTGAGCATCTGATTTTGCATCTGAAAGCACTGATGTCTAGACAGAAAATATTTGTCTAAGGTCACATAGCTAATCTATCACAGAGCCGGGACTATCACCTACATCGTTTAGATTCTAGTCTGATGTCTTTTCCCATAAAACATACCAACCTCAGAGCTGTATGATCTACTCATACACTGTGAGTTGTTTTACAGCAGATGTGTGGCAGTTCTGTCTGGCATAAATGTGTGTAGCTGAAACTCAAGTAATTTGGATGTGCCCAGGGGAACAGGCAAGATAAATACGAGTGAGCCTCAGATTCTGGTGCAGATTGAAGAATCAAGCACGATTATGTGTACCGCTCCTTTTCACCTTTGGATTCTTTGGGATTTACAGATCTCTCACATAGGAAGCTGACTTCTTTGAAAGACAGGTACTGTGAGATGCATGCCCTGAACTCCACAGTGCATAGCCGCCGAAACAGCTGCTCAAGCCCCAGCCCTGGAGCTGAGCACCCGCTTCACCTTAAGGCTGACAGCTGCTGGCAGCATCTGATGCGCCAGCTCCCTCACTCCTCCAGAATGAGCAAATAGTCTGGGCCCTGATCTAAGATGAGGAAAAACAACAGCATAATCAGTAAAAACTCTGCCACCAACGTACATGCAGCAGCAGTTTATGACGATGACAAAGAGGCACATAGTTGATGGAGAAGTCCATATTTATATTAAATAACTATGTGAGTAAGTCCCTGGCTCCTCTTCAGCAGGCAAGAAAATCTCTTATCAGGACTTTGCTCCAGCAATGCAGCTTCAACATGAATCATTCCCAACAGGGAAAAGCTTAGCTCTCTTTTAACATTGGAAACAAACAAACAAAATAAATAAAAATCATATCACCTTAAATGGAAGAGGTATCACCACAATTCAATCAATATTTATTTTCTACTTAAAAGCCTCTACGTGTGACTTAAAGAAGTCACCTCTATTTTTATTCTCATATGTTAAATAGGATGCTGAATTAGATAGTCTCTGAGGCTTCTTCATTCTGCATAATTTTATAAAACTGAGCTTCAATGTATAATGTTTAATTGCACCTACATATCTAATTGTATTCTTTTATGATTGTTTACCAGCCCAAAGCAGGGCTCCCATTTTCTTATAGTCCAGAAATGGTCTATAAGAAAATATTGTATGAGTCCAGGCAGCTTTACAGAACTGTTAAAAACTATTTGATCTATTGATACATTAAGAAAAAACAAGAGATGGGAGGAAAGGGAATAATAGTATGTTATTTAAAACATTCTATAGGGGCCCCTGGGTGGCTCAGGGGTTGATCGTCTGCCTTTGGCTCAGGTTGTGATCCTGGGGTCCTGGGATCGAGTCCTGCATCAGGTTCCCTACAGGGAGCCTGCTTCTCCCTCTGCCTATGTTTCTGCCTCTCTCATCAAAAAATATATAAAATCTTGAAAAATTAAAAAATAAAATAAAAACATTGTATAGCTTCCCAAATAGTTCTGCATTCCATATTTTATATAATCTTCACAAAACCCCAAGAAGTACATGTTTTCTCCTATTCTTTCTAAAATTCCGCAGCTCAGAAAGTTAATGGAATTTACTAAGGACACACAGCTTTAGGCCTTTTGATTTCAAGTCCAAATTGCCAATCATCTATCTACTGATGAGGAGATATAGCATAGTTTAATATGTAATTTTAATAATGAAATTGGTAATGTTAAAGTTCTTACTTTAGTGATTCATTTAAAATATATCAACATAAGTGCAAAATAAATATAAATTGTCAATACAAACTGTGCCGCAAAAGAATAAAAAAAGACAATGAAAAATAAAATTTGGATGAGAATACTTCTTGGAATAGAGTCAAGAGGAATAGTATTGGGAAGGAAATCACATAGGAATTAAACTCTTTCTGTATTTTTTAAAGAATATATATGCCAAAGATGGAAAAAAATACCAAGAATTGGCTAGTTTGGCATGTGGGTGCGTAAGTGCTCATTATACTATTCCCTATATTTTTTCTGTATCTTTGAAATATTTTATGAATTTTTGTCTTAAGAAAATACATGATAAGTGTATTTTAGCTGCATGCCTATTTCCATATACTCATTTGTAACCTTGCTTTGAAAAAGATGTAACAATCTTAACCACTTCTACATCCCAGTACCTGGAATACCTGTGTGGTTTTGTTTTGTTCTATAGTTCGTAAATTCTGATGGCTTCATAACGATTATGAGAAGATGAAAAAATACATGAGAGATCATAATCATGAGGGATTAGGTGAATGAAGGATAAAATATGTAGCAGTTCAATAATTTGGCTTTCTCCCTCTACAGAGCAATTACAACAGGATAAATTTCTGGGACATGTGGGTGGATCAGAGGTTGAGAGTCTGTCTTTGGCTCAGGTCATGATCCCGGGTCCTGGGATCAAGTCCCACATCGGGCTCCCCATGGGGAGCCTGCTTCTCCCTCTGCCAATGCCCCTGCCTCTCTTTGTGTGTCTCTCATGAATAAATAAATAAAATCTTAAAAAAAAAAAACAAGATAAAGTTCTCCCATAGCCAATACTTATTACTGGATAATGAGTATGTGATTATACTATTACTTATAATTTTCTATTTACTTGATTTTAATGAACTGTTATACCCTTTTCCATATATAATAAGGAAGCTGGGGAAGTTTTCCTTTCCAACTACTCAAAGTTGTGACTTGGGGGAGATTATGAATGTGAAAGAAGGAAAAAAATATGGAAACAATTCTCCCAAGGGGGCAATACCTTTAGCAAAACAACTCTTACTGTGCACAGAGGAAATATTTATTGCCAGATTAAGATAAATGTTAAACATTGATGACTAGATCTGTGATAACTGTAAAGGACTATGATGTGATACTTATTTTCAGTCATGAACAGTAATCTATAATACTGGGATGAGAAAACTATCCATTTGTTCAGGCTGCTGTAACAAAATGTCTCATAAACAGTAGAAATTTATTTCTCATAGTTATGAAGCTGGACGTCCAAGATCAGTGTGCAAACTTGGTCAGGTTCTGGAGAGAGCTCTCTTCCTGGTTGGTAGCCAGAGTCTTCTCACTGTGTCCTTACATGGTAGGAGGAATGAGGAATTCTTGCCTTATGATTCTCTCACAAGGCGCTAATCCCATCTACAAGGGCTTCACCCACATGACTGAAGGACCAAAAGCCCCACCTTCTAAATACCATCTTTGGGGGTTAGGATTTCAACATATGAATTTTAGAGAGGCACAAATATTCAGTCCATTGCAAAGATGTTGGGCATACCTTCATACTTTTCTGCTATTGTTTCTGGTTTAATTGTTTTAATGCTCTTGTTATTATGCTATTGTTTTAATGCTCTTGAGCATTAAAAAACAAAAAACAAAAAACAAAAAAACAAACAAACCCATGCAGCTTGTGGCGGTTTTGTGAAGTATTTGAATTTCAGATGGTAGTGCATTCACTCCTTTTACTGCTAAGAACTCTCAGTCTAAATACCTGTTCCGTTTACCTCTCAAATGTATGCCTGTAACTCCTATGCATAATCAGGTTTTGACCCTGGCCTTGTTCTCACCACAGTGCACAGAGACATTGCCAGATTCCGTAGTCTATCCATTCCCCTGGTCAATAATTCCTACCGATCTGTAAGCATTCTCCAATTTGAAACTCCTCAGGACACCTTAGGGTCTAAGGGCAGGTTGCCCCAAAATGGACCACTTTGGTATGAAGGCTCTTTTTAGTTAAGAGCAATCAAAACCCAGAAGAATCAGGAAAAGCTCTTTACCTTCCCTTTAACTGCGAGCTTATGCCAGAAAGAGACTTATTCACAGAGGTTCCTCTTTATCTAAGAAACTGCCCTGCAGAGCAGGGCAACTTTGTTTTCCAAACATCTCCTTTCTTCTTTATACTAATGGCCCTTCTCCCTTTTGAATCCTCAGACCCTAGCCTTCTCCTTAGGTCATGTAAGCATGTTGTCTCACTATCTTTGGAATTTCATATCTATGGATCCCAGGTATGTACACTATGAAATCTGATTTGCTCCTGTTAATCTGTCTCGTATCGATTTGATTCTTAGTCCAAGAATCTAGGACTAGAAGGACCTTGAAGGGCAGAGGAACTTCTTTCCCAATATATCTAAGATAGATAATACTGCTGAAGAGTCAGTCAGTTCTTCCCACTTCTAACATTGCAGCTTAACGTGTAAATTTAAGTCATTATCTCTCCTTGTCCATTGTCAGGCCTTTCTCATCTCACATTTTTATCAATTTTTCATCATTCTAGGACACACAGTCTTAAAGTACTTTTCGAATCTACACTTTTCAGCCAAACCAATATCTAATATCCCAACAATCCTTCTAGTTCTACATTGACAACATTGCTCTGCAATTATTGAGAGGACAACCAGTTCTGATTGTAACCCTGAGAGCTCAAGTTTGTATACCTCGCATGAGAATGGAGGTGCTCATAGGATGAATGAGAGACTTCTGAGAGAGCTTCCCTGTTGGCACAGACAAGGGGAAAAGAAGGAAGCCCTTGTGGAAAGGACACAGATGAGGAACTGGACCTGACTTGTTCTATCTTTCATATGGAATGAAAGCCTTAATCTCCAAGAAGAGAGCAACAAATACTGTCTCCCATAGGTCACTGTCGAAAATCTACTGCATCTGAAAGGAGGGAACAGGAAAGAAGCCTCTACTTCTGGTAAAGGGGTGAGAATAAATACCAGAACCAGAGTGACAGCTGCAACAGTGACTGCAATGTGTTCTAAGACTGAGGCTTGAAAAGAATGTCAAAGAATGTCCCCATAACTCCTACCATGAGGCTAACAACAATTAAATAAAAACAAGCTCTGAATACTGCTGGACCATCTGTAAGAAACACACCCCTCGGAGGCATAGTATAAAGAGGAGACTGTATGAACCTGAGAGGGTAGCTGAGATTGAGACAAACCCTCCAGAAAATCGGCACACCTCCGTCCCAATACCAATCATCACTAGAAGAATTCAAAGACTGTGGGGCATGGAGGGACACTGTAGTAGTCACAGACCACAAGCTCAGAATGACTGTGCATGAATCCCTCCTAACCATACGATAGCCCTAGCAGGAGGAAAGCATGCCAATTCCTAGGAATAAAAACTGCATGTCAGTCCATGCTATCCTACAAAAGATACCTGTTTTTTAACAAAACAGAAAGCATACTAAAAGGAAAGAAGAAAACAATACACTCCTGATAGATAAAGAAATAAAGAGAATCAGATTCAGATATGATGAGAGTTGCTGGAACTCTCTGACAAGGGATTTAAAAGAACTCTGATTAATATGTCAATAGTTCTAAAGTAGCAGACAGACGATATGCAAGATCAGATGGGTAACTTCAGCAGAGAAACAGGAAGTGTAGGAAAGAATCAGATGGAAATTATGTATTTTTATTTTGCTTCGTTCTTATGGTAACCTTCTATGGGTGATATGTGATAATGGTTTTCTCACTGTATTATTTTCAAGTTTTCTTTTGAAATAATTTTTAAGAAAAATAGTTGGACACTTTAAATAGAAATATGAAGTTATAATGGTACAGAAACTTTGTACTATATATTCCACTTGAAGTTTGTGAACAAGAGAAAAAAAAAACAAAAGCAAGATAACTGGGTCAGAAAGGGGCTTGATAAATAACATTTTTAAGCACATTAAATGAGCCTTGTAATAGTCAATTATCTTCAGGTTATAATCATTATAATAATCAATTATCTTAAGGGAGCACTAAAAAGTCTGCAGCTCCATACCATGACTGGCAGTTATAATTATACATGTATATATATGAATCATCAGACATGCCCTTAAAGGGGATCATAATATGCAACCTCAAAATATGCCACTTTGACATAAGGATTATTTTAAGCTAAAGGCATTGAGAAGAAGCAGATACAAGAAAAGTGCTCTGCCTTCCTCCTCTCTGCCTCTCCATCTGGAAGGAGCCCCTCACTCCAGTACCGGGAAGGGGAGAATGAGTCATCAGCAGAGATAACACCAAGTCTGCATAAACAGAACCTTACTCAATAACGCTTATCTTCCATTAGTTTCACCCCATTTGGTTACCTTCCCATAACACACCGCCCTTAAAAGCCCAAGCTTTTGTCTTTTCACCACTCCACAGAGTTATTGCTCTTGTTAAGATGCTTATATATAAGCCTCGGGGCCTAACCACTTATTTGGATTTTCACTATTTTTCTATGAAGGCCCTCACATACATTCATAGTGAACTGTTTCTCCTGTCAATCTCTGTCAGTTTAATTTATGGATTTCAGATGCAGAACCTGAGTAGGTGCAGGAAAACTTTTTCCCATAAGCGTTCATGAAATCGAACTTGCCACGCTCTGGAATTGTCATTCAACACATTGCTGGAAAAAAAAAAAATCCCCTATGCTAAATGTTGGCAAATTGAACTCCAATAAAATTTTTTTTTAAATCCCTATTTCTCCAGAATAAGAAAAAAAATTCTATAAGTCAAAGACAACTTTTCTGAATACTGCAGGGACCTCAGAGTTGACTGATTCTTAGAAATGAGACCCTAAATCTTCTGCCGTCCAATGGACCTGAATGAATACCTTGTGTCACCGGAGGTGGAGGTAGAGAAGAATCTAATGCTCCCAGCTTCAAATCCCTGACTCTTGACTGCAGAGAAACAGGAACCTGCTTTGATCAATAAAGAAAGTAGATTTTACCTTGAAGATACCAGCTCTCCAACGATAGGGTGCTAAAGGTTACAGTGTGTTTTGCTTGGTCGTTTTCTGAATGCAACAGTATTTGGAGGATGACAATTTAACTCTTTTGTTATTTATTTTAAGCAGTGAATGGAGAGGTGAACACAATGACTTCTTAAAAACTTTAAATTGACCTCCTAGAGACTCTATAAGGAAAAATAGAATGAACAATATAGCCAGAAGACTGAGTCATCCTGCAGAGAAAGCCTTCAAATGCAGTGTATTTGCCTTATTTTCCACTTTAAGAGCTTGTATTCTGAGGAAAAACAGATGAATTTAAGGGAAGGCGCTATATAGAGCTGTTCTTTCGGGCTGTTATTTTCACAACTTATTTGCAAGAGGATGACATCCAAATCACATGTATATGTATATGTCTGATATATATATATATATATATATTGTGTGTGTGTGTGTGTGTGTGTGTGTATGTATATGATAACACCCATACTCTAGCAATATTATCAACAAATTAATTTATTATGCTTTTATTTGCATTTCTATTCTCAAATGCAATGGCTCAGTGAAGTGCCTTCTGTTTTTATTCATATTTTCAGACTGTGAAACTGACTGCTGGGTCTATCTTCTTCTAAGGCATGTAAATTTTATGAAATCCAAACATATTTGAGAAATATAAACACACTTGTATTGACTAAGGACTATAACCAAAGATTGAGCTCTGATTTGAAATTTTTTTTAAAAGTGCATTATAGTTTCAAAATCTATTCAAGTGCAACATTCATTTAATCATCGCAATCCTGTGAGGTAGATACTGTTGTAATTCTTATTTGATAAATGGAGAACCTCCAATACAGAGAGCTAATGATTTTGTCACACTTTGACAAGTGCATAGCTGGTTATAAAGCATAGATCTATAAACTCAGAAGACAATGAGTATTTATTTTGTTTATATGTAATGCTGTGCACTAGAGAAGAAAGAAAACTAAAGCACGGTGCCAGTTTTAAGGAGAAAGAGGATAGTGAGGAGATAGACAATAAGCAAAATACAGAGTAAAGAATGCTAATGAAAATGCATTTTTGAAAAGGTAGCTAATCCAGTTTGGCTGTGTATGTGTGCCAGGAAGGGCTACCAAAAGGTAGATGATTAAAATTTTAGGGACCAGTGAGGTTGGTTAGGTAAAGGACTGCACAGGCCAATCAAGTCAGCAGCATCAGTACATTATGAAGAACAGATTTCTGCATCATCACCGTGGAGTCCATGAGTGGCGGAGGTACAAGAGTGTAATGGCATCTAAGGAAATTATGATGTGAACAGCCAGATTACAGAAGATCTTTCTGGAAAGCTCAGGAGGTTGAAAGGCAGTCTGGCACAATTTTAGTAGGCACAAAACGTTCTTAGATGTGTTAAAAAACAAAAAACAACAGTCTAGCAACAGTTGGGAAAAGAGTTTAGAGGTGGGGAAAGACTGGAGGCAGGTGAATTAGGAGGCTGAAAGCAGGTCAGGGTCTCCACTAAGGGCAGTAGAGCTACTGAGAAGCAACAGAGCACAGAAGATAGGAAGGTGAAAACTCAAGGCTTTCAGACTTGAATCACCTAGCTGGGTACTATAGAGAAAATCTCAGTGGAGTTCAGTTCTGGATATATTATATTTGCACATTCAAAGGGAAATGCTGGTAGAGTTGGATAAAGGAATCTAGAGGCCAGAATCCCGATTAAAATTGAATTTTAGTCTGTAAATGTTTACATAATTGAGGAAAGAAGTTTAAATTCATCAGACAGTATTAAAAGTGAAAATAGGAAGTATCTGAAGATAAGTCTCTGGAGAAGAAAAACATGAAAATAAACTTGAGAAGAAAAGAGATTACGTTTAAAAAGACATAAACAAAAATAAGACAAAACAAAACTGGAAAACCAACAAAGAACCCAGACGGTTTTAAGTAGGGTGGAGTATTCAAAGGGACCAGGTACTACAGTGAAATCAAGTTGTTCTTGATAAATGGCACCAGACGACGCGACGCTAAGGAAAGCATTCTTAGTAAGGAGGTACAGATAGATGTGTGTAACAGGATTGATTTGGGTGTGAGCCACTGGTGAAAAGTGAACACCACTCACACACACAACTTCCTGGAAACTTGAGAAGCAAGGAATGAAACTGCCCAGCATAAAATGGAAATACAGGACTAAGTGTTGGGCCCTATGCTCTAACTCCAAATTCCTATATTCCACTCCCCCCTTTGCTTTGGTTTGTTTTTTAAAAACATGATTTTTGCAACCTATTCCAATTATTTCTTCTGAGAAGATTAGTTTAGCTGGTGAGAACCTGATGCTAATGAGGTGAAAGTTCTCCCTCAACCCAGCCGGCCCTCCTGACCCAGCTGATCTCCTTGTAAAAGTGCACCTTTTGACTAACCAGAGAAAATGAAGATTGTGGGAGGCTCAGAAACCTCATTATCATCATATGCAAACTACAGGTCACAGATCAGTAATATCCATTTTGCATAAATGGACAGGGCTCTTAATGGTGGTAGAAATAGTTTCAGTCTTCAGAGACGCTGAGATGCAAATACAAGAGTTGTGCCATTATCCCAGGTTTTTAACCCAATTTGCATAATGGCAGGACTGGTTCATGTAACAGTGTATTCACTGGTATCCTCGTATTCATTTTGTTGCCCAAATTCCATATGCTACCTGAGCACACTTACCCTGAAATTCTCCTTCAGACAAGACCTTACAGACTGGAACCATTCTTGCCTTCACGGAGCTCACAATATGACAACAGACAGAGGAACTGTAACACACTTGGCTTGGTATATCTTCCTCTCTCTATGCTGGAACTGCTGACATGCTTCCAGTCTCTGTTCAGGCATCACTTCTTTCTGAGCCCTTTAACAATACGGTCCACGATGGAAGCTGCCCTTCTCCTTCTCTCCCACAGTACCCCTTACATATTCCTATGAGAGTCCTTACCATGCTTTACAACAGCAGTTAATTGTCCAGCCACGCTACTAAAGCAGGAATGTTCTTGTTGATGTTTCTTTCCCAGAATGCGACCTCACACAACTCAAGTCTCGATATGAGATGTTAAAAGTCTGTTAGGAGTATAAATGACTATAATACGACCGAAAGTGTGTCATAAAAGAAATATAAGAAAAGTTATATAAGAGGTCAGGAAAGAGAGTATGAGTAACATCTCACCTGGACCTAGGAGAATGAATAAGATTTGGATATGTAGAAACGAAGTGAGGGAGGTATTACGTGTAGAGGAGTTAATGTAGGCAAAAGCAAACATTTCACAAAGGCTTCTGGACGTAGTGGGTAAAAGAAGCTCAAGGGATAAGACTGAGAAGAGATATTACAATCCAGCTCTGGAGAACGGTGCACATCAAGTCCAGGATTTTGCTCACCTATAACCACAGCCACATTCAGGTCCAAATTCACTCCAATAGCTATGAGAATATGCAAGTCTTTACATTACTGTAATGACAGATGTAAGAGAAGCAGGACCAAACTTTGTTCTTAGTAGACACCCATCTTCATATAACACCTCTCTGAGCTTTCAGCTTATGGACTTAGGTTCAGAGACTGCCCTCTGAAGGATGAGGATGTGAAGTTAGGGAGCTTCTATTAGGGAGACTTATATATAGACTTCTGGATAGGCTGGCAGAGACAGTTCAAAGTGTAGGTACCGGCCAGCAGGGGGAGAAAATCCTCCAATTCAAAAAATAAGGGCCAGTGAGTACCCTCAGTCTCACAAGAAAGAGCACCAATCACCCAGACTATGATTATAACACTTCAAAAGGTCCAGTGAGGGTAAAGGACAAGGCTTATCTTATTGATGGGTAAAATATTTCTGAGTTCTTGGTTCGAGGATCCCATTTAATCTTGGCCCCTTGTATGATGACTTCATTACAGTAAAACTCCCAAGCATGGCATATACCACCGCCATTCCCTACGGAGTCTAGCCAGGTGCGGAAGTCATTTTTGTTTTAGGTGGTGGCTGCAAGGCCAATAGGTTGCTCTTATAAGCTGGGGAATCCATGTCGGGCTCTTTGCATGGAACCTGCTTCTCCCTCTGCCTGTGTCTCTGCCTCTCTTTGTGTCTCTAATAAATAAATAAATAAAATCTTAAAAAAAAATAAAATAAGCTGGGGAATATTATTTGGGGATGATTCCTACATATTTTCAAGAGGGCCTTGGATTTTTGTCCTTATAAAAAACCCATCTACCTTAGTTGATTGTATTTGTATGGCATGCAAATGTGAGCAGTTTCTTTGGTGGACCACTCTAAAAATATTATGAATATTCATTTGGAATTTGTTCAAGATATTATTAGGAAAAAACATGGCGGTATAAATGAAACAAAAACATCAGAATGTTGATAAATGTTGATATAAGAATGTATATGTTGATATTATAGAACATAGATTAACATATCATCTTCCTCTTTTGTGTATGTTTAAAAATTTCCAACAAAGAATTGTTTTTTAAAGGCAGTGTAATGCAATGTTTGGACTCTATCAAGCAATTCACAATGTGCTAGTGTTTCCCCAGTCCACTGATGACATATCACCAGCTGTGGAGCTCTGGACAGTCACTGCACACTAGATACCCAAAAGAAAGGAAACTTAGGATGCTCTTCTGTGTGCCGGAGGATGGGAAAAAAGCTGGCCCAGGGCTGTAAACCAAGTGCCAATAATAGATGTGATCTGTTTAGTCACCATTATGATATATGTCACTGTAGGAACAACAGTGGACACTTTTTTGTACAGAACTGACAATCCACAGCGAAATGCTAAGTGCTAGTGACTTTTTTTTAATAGTCAGGTAAGGTTGTTAAACTGCAAAATAGTGTTATATAACATCCCTGCCTGCATTAAGTCTTTTATGTAGAGACCAATTCATTTCTCTACTCCTGGAAAGCAGTATTGTTTCAATCGCATGACAGTGGCAAGTTTTAGGATTACAGTCATTTCTCAGCAATGCCCCTAGCCAAATGTACAGTAATAGAATTCATCAGCAGGGGTCATAATGATTTCATCCAACCACCCTGTCCTCTCACTCGTGCTGGATTTAAGGAACTCAGAAAGTCCAAATCAATTATACAGTCTAACAAAAGAACAGTAAGGCTGTCTCGATAAAATAGCCAGCAACAGCTTTAAAAGCTCTGATACGGAAGGCCTTATATAAGGCCTCTCCCTGGGGTGGGAAATGGGAAATGGGGCCTAGGGTCAGAACCTGGCCTTACCTCCACTCTGATTCTTGCTGAGCATGTCCCTGCATCTCTCTTACATCTGTGTTTGGTCTCTATAGAGGTTATAATCTTATCTTCTCTGTTCCCATCTGCTTCTCTTACCTATGGGCGCAGCCTCCATAGAATATATGTCTTTGGCTGCATGTGCTGACCCTGCGTGCATACTCTCCTGCTGGATCTTCTCAGGCTCTGCTGAGAAAAGTGTTTTCCCTGACTACTAGTAACTTTATAATAGTTCTTTGTTTGTGTTACCTTTTACCTTTTGAATAATCCTGAGGCTAATCCTTTTTTTTTTTCTGGAATTTCCAAAATGATCCCTTCACTTGGGGGCTTTAGTGGTCTGGGGAATCATTAGGTATGCTCATGAATACCACAACTCCCCAGGTATGAGGCATTTTAGTCTGATCAATGACCTGATCACTCTGAGGCTCTTGTGGCTCACGGCCAATATGCTCACTTTGTGTTATCAGCCATCTTGGTGATCTACAATCATCACTGGGAGGATGTTCTATTACCAAGATGGCCTATTAGAATTATTTCAATCCATTCCTTAAAGTCATATGGCTATAAATGTGGTATGTCCACTAGGGTTAGCAGGGACCACAAAAGGGGTTCAAGTACACACATTACTATCCAAACACTTGGTAAGTTTATTAGGGAAATTGATAGGTCAATAGCCAAGCATACAAAATCCTCCAAGACTTCACTAGCCCACGGGGAGGAGTGCTTAAGCCAGGCACAACTGGACTTACATTGAATGTGCTCTTGGAGAGGGACTCTGGTTTCCCTACTCCACGTATCTATAAGATAGATGGGAGCAGGGAGGCAGTCCTTTGTTGAGCATGTAATAGTGGAAGCTTGGTGAGGAATAAGGCTTTTTCTTTTCTTTTCTTTTTTAAAGATTTACTTTATTTATTTGAGGGGGGGGGAATGTACTTGCAAGTGAGGACAGAGGAAGAAGGAGAGAGAATCTCAAGCAGACTCCCCACTGAGCACAAAGCCCAATCCAGGACTTGATATCACAACCCTGAGATCATGACCTGAGCCAAACCAAGAGTCAGACACTTCATTAAAGAGCCACCCAGGCACCCCAGAAAAAAGATTTTCAAACCTGAATTTAGTTAGATAATCTGCATACTAATGCTACCGGGTTCCCACAAACTAAGGGCCTTGGGTTCCCATAAAGTAACTCAGTACTGCTGAAAGAGCTCACGGAAAAGCTTCCAGGAAGAGAAAGGCAGAAAATCCAATAGAATCAAAGGAGACAAAATACTTGTCTATCTTCACTCACTGTATGTTCTTGCCATCTCTTTTCTGCCTGCTGTTTCATTAGTTTCTTATAGAACCGTCTTCATACCCCTTGTACAGGAATAACTTGGAGGGCTTGTTAAAAATTCTAAAGTCTGAGCTCAATTTGAATTCTACTAAATCTGACTGTGGAAGGATAAGAGCCCAGAAATCTGCTATTTTAACACAAGTCCCTAAGGATGTGCAGGGACACTAAAGTTTGAGAACTAATATTCCAGGACAATGTTTCTTAAATCCATCCAGTCACCTGGGACACTTGTTGAAAGATGGGTTCTCATATTTCATTTCAGACCTACTGAACAGATCCTCCAAGAGGATTTCTACCAATCAGGGACTGTATCTAATTCATCGTCATATTAATTCTAGCCAAGTGCTCATCATATTGCAAGCATTAAAAAAAATTAACTGAATTGTGGCTAGAAATACAGTTGTGAGGTTATTTTAAGAATTTATTTAGGAAACAGGTGATCCCTGGGTGGCGCAGCGGTTTGGCACCTGCCTTTGGCCCAGGGCGCGATCCTGGAGACCCGGGATCGAATCCCACGTCGGGCTCCCAGTGCATGGAGCCTGCTTCTCCCTCTGCCTATGTCTCTGCCTCTCTCTCTCTCTGTGTGTGATTATCATAAAAAAAAGAATTTATTTAAGAAACAATAAGAAAAAATTAGAGCAAAAATTAATTTTTTCAAACAGTAGAACTTTATTTTCTCAGAAGAAATGGCTTAAAAGGAAGTAGAATCAAAACCGTACCTCTCTTAGTAGTTAGCAAAAAGAACCTCAAGGAGAAAGCTATTATTAACTCAATCATACAGCATGAAGAGATCATATAAGGCCATGGTAGGGCTTATGTTATCAACACAAAGTTTCCTAAGCACTGAGAATCAGTCTGAATCACAAGCTAAGGTCTCAAGGTCAAATCATCCTTGGCTGTGAGCTAAGCGAACCTTGAGTGACTGAGAGTAACTGGTCTGGTTTCTTCTATCAAGGATGTGGTAACAAGAGGAAGCAGACAGATGGGATAGACAGCAACTTGAACGATAACAAATCAGAGAATATGATTCAGGAGCATATTTGTAAATCAAAGGAAGAACATGGACAGAGAAAATTTGGAGGCATTAGTTAAAGGTAATTAAAGAGAAAGCATTAGATTTAGGGGACTGAAGCATTTTTAAGACTAGAAATATGTCTGCTATTTATTATTACAGGACCTTTGCCATAATGCTCTATGTGGAGCCCTGGGCCTGGTCCTTCCGTGAACCTCATGAGGGGTTCTAAAGCGGACCTTCATGACCTTTAGCTCAACAAGCCCATACTCACAGGTACCATCTGCCATCCTGCAGATTCCTAATATTAGGAAAGAAGAACACAAGTTTCACCCTAAATTCTAGAGCACACCTTGCTTGTGTCATCTACCTCTAGGCCTTCACAGGACAGCAGTCAGGGTAGGAGAAAGAAAACCTCCCACATGTGAGAAGTACTAGGATTATTTTTGCCATATTCTCTGCATAGAGAAGCTAACCAAGGTTTTCCAGAAGGAAGGACATTTAAATTTGAAACCAGAAGAATTAGTTGATATTTGATAGTCAATGAAGAGAGGGAGGATTGTTCCAGAATGTGGAATGATAAATGCAATTTTCCCAAAGCGCATGTAGTGCTTTGGAATAACTAGAAGTTTAGTGTGATTGTAATAAATTGTAAAAACAGTGGTACAAGATGAGGCAAGGGGTGGAGGAAGAAGCAGATACTGGGGACTCCTGTAGGTCATAATAGGGATGTTTAAACCTTATCCTTAGAGCAACAGAAAGCAATGAAAGATTCTAAGCAAGATCTTGAAGGTTTCCATTTGTGTTTCTAGAAAAATATCACCCGAGTTGTAACACAGAACACTGACTGAAGATGAATATAACTGGAATCAGGAAATGTTACAGAGTTCTGTTGGTATGATCCAAATGAGGAAACAGGATGACCTGAATCCCTTCAGGGGAAGTAAGTGTAAAGAAATGTTAATAAATTAGAGAGAGATTTGAAGGATGTGGAATTATCCTCACTTAAGTAACCTGCCTTTCCCGGCATGCCTGGGTGGCTCAGTGGGTTAAGTGTCTGCCTTCATCTCAGGTCATGATCCCAGGGTCCTAGGATCAAGCCCCACATCTTGCTCTTGGCTCCACGGGAGCCTGCTTCTCCCTCTGCCTGCTGCTCCCCCTGCTTGTGCGTGAGCTCTCTTTCTTTCTCTGTCAAATAAAGAAATAAAGTCTTAAAAATAATAAAAAATAAATATCTGCCTTTCCTGTAATATGGAAGAGACTTTCCACCCACATTTCCAGTATATCTCTTCTCACAGCTTTCTAATTTCTTCCAAAGAAATAAGTAGCTAACATTATTGGTCAAAGCCTAAGATACTAAAGGAACCATATATACTTGTGATTAAAGTTTTTATGCCTAGATGAACAAGAGCCATGAGTGTCTTCATCTTTTACCTTCTGCCTCCATAAGATAAGCATTAAGAGCCTGGTCTTTGGAGGAAAGCCAGCAAATCTTATCCAGATGATGGGATTCAGAACCCCTTTTGAAACGTGGTCATTATTTTATTTCCTAACAGACATGTCTGAATGTACATGCCCCACTGTTGAGGTGTGGGAGAAGGTAAGAGGTATGAACTGGCAACAAGCGCTCTGATGAAATTCTCATGTAGGATTCCTATTTTATGATTTGGATGAAGATTCCTGGGGACAAAGGTATAGACCTTCATTTTCTTGTCAGGTGGTTACTGGAAACCATCTCCTCTGCAGTCCCAGACATTTGATACTAAATGGTAAAGAAGTGAGAGCCTTCACTGAAGCTACTACTCTTCAGTCTACTTTCATCTGAGAAATTCTCCATGGAGGCTGGGAGGGAGGCAAATATTAGATATTTTTTCAACTGTCCGTTAAATGATCAATCTCAGTCAAGGTAGACCGGTTTATATAGTGAAAATAAACAAACCCCAAATGCTGGCAGCTTAACACATTGAAAGTTTATCTCTTGCTCCTGCTCTAAGTCCCCTGTAGGCTGTTGGAGAGTGTGCCCACCGCAGTTACTCAGGGCTCAGGGATATTAAAGTTCTATGTCAGCATGTGCTTCCCAGATCACTGTGGGAGTGAGAGTGGGATATGCTGACTCCCTCATTGGCTTTCAAAGGATCCAATAGCAAGGGATACATGTCAGTTCTCCTCACATCTCTTTGTCCAAAGAAAGACTTAGCTTCAGAATACGGTGTGGAAATACAGCCCGACCCTGAGCCTGGAAGATGGAAATCTGTAAGCACTTGGTGAACATCACTAATAAATGGCCATGTGATACCTTGTTTGCCATTTGGCTCATGCTTCCTTTGTCTATGCTCACATGACTGAGAACCCTGAAGCAGAAAAAAAAAAAAAAAAGAGGGAGAGAGAGAGAGAGAGAAGTTTTCAATGAACAAAATCACACCCTACCTAGATTCCTTTCAATTCTTGATAGAATCAAATGTCGTTAATGACTGATTATAAGATAGGAGGGACAGAGAAGGAAAAATTCAGGAAAACTCAGACTCGTGTCTTGGAGAATCTAAATGTTGTGCCATCTTAAGCATAAAATCAAGGGACTTCTCCGATTATCGGAGGACAAACATTATATGGTCTCATTCATTTGGGGAATATAAAAAATAGTGAAAGGGAATAAAGGGGAAAGGAGGAAAAATGAGTGGGAGATAGCAGAAAGGAAGACAGAACATGAGAGACTCCTGACTCTGGGAAACGAACTAGGGGTGGTGGAAGGGGAGGTGGGCGGGGGGTGGGGGTGACTGGGTGACAGGCACTGAGGGGGGCACTTGATGGGATGAGCACTGGGTGTTATTCCATATGTTGGCAAATTGAACACCAATAAAAAATAAATTTATAAAAGAAAAAAATTAAAAAAAAATCAAGGGACTTGGTGGTTCACACCCCCATGCAGCTTCTTCAAATTCTGTATCTCATGTTACCACACACCCTCAAATATTGTCACAAATCCCAGAATTTGAAATATTTATGATGTTTAGAATTGCGGTGGACAAAATACCTGACGATACCTAAAATTAGCTACAAACATTTTGTAACATTTTATAGCATATTTTTTCCAGATGTAATTTTTTTTTTAAGAAAGAAAGAATGTACATGAGCTCAAGTGTGGGAGGGGCAGAGAGAGAGAGAGAGAGAGAGAGAGAGAGAGAGAATCCCAAGCAGCCTCCATGCCCAGCCTAGAGCCAGATGTGGGGCTCAAATCTCATGACCCTGAGATCACAACTTTAGCCAAAATCAAGAGTGAGATGCTTAATTGACTGAGCTATCCTGCGCCCCCGGGTGTAAAATTTCTTAAAAGAAACAATAGGTACTATTTCATGGAAAGATCAGTGACTACCATGTAAGATTTCATTATTCCTTTTCTCCCCACCAGTGCCAATCTGCCCCGGGACTGCCACCCGATTTCAGTCACTTTATGCACTGGGAGTCATTCAGAGAGTGAACTTGAGACAAAGTAAAGGTCTTGGGGAGGAAACAAGTTCTGTTTTTACAAAATTGAATGCTTGTTGCCCGTGAAACATGTGAGTAGAAATGTCAACAGGCACTGAGGCATGTGGGTTTGAATCTCATGTAGGGAGAGATCAGAGTTAGAGATACATATTTAAGCATCACCAGCATATAGAAAATAATTGAATGATGGGAGTTAATTTTTTGGGTTTTGTTTTGTTTTTATTTTTTTTAATTTTTTTTATTGGAGTTCAATTTGCCAACATATAGCATAACACCCAGTGCTCATCCCTCCAAGTGCCCTCCTCATTGCACATCACCCAGTCACCCCAACCCCCCACCCACTTCCCCTTCCACTGCCCCTTGTTCATTTTGATGGGAGTTAATATTCTTCTTTCTTCCCCCACAGCCAGACTTCCAAGTGCTACCATTTCTCTTGGGGCCTTTTAATAGATTCAAAAAGCTCCCTCTTAAAGGAACAATCTAAGTTTTATATTCCAAGTCACAAAACTTATGATTCCTTCTGCTTCTTATGCATAACTGATCAGTCAGAGGCTGAAATGTTATTACTTGGAGGTGACAGTGGAGTCCGATACGAAATCAGGTCACAAGAGAAAGCATTATCTAAGTGCCCAATCAAGAAAATTTCCAGGAGAAGCTTTTTATTCATAGAATATTTTTAAGTGTTTGTCTATGTGACATGGAGGATAAATAAGAAAATGATTTATATAAATTTGGCTTATTTGATAAAACTGCTATTTAAGAACCAGTAATACACACAAACTAATAAAGGTATTTATGTGCCTCAAATATTTGTCTTGATATGCTCTTCTGTGAAGCAATTTCACACTCATCATCTTTAGAAATTTCCAACAAATATCCTTACTTTGCTCGGTTTCTTTACTTGGCTACACATTCAGGCCTATAGGCCTCTTAGGGGAATATCAGCATCAGCATGTGCATACGTGTGTGTGTGTGTGTGTGTGTGTGTGTGTGTGTGTGTGTGTTGACAGAGAGAGAGAGAGAGAGAGAGAGAGAGAGAGAAGACCTCCTATCTTTTATATTTCACCAATAAATATTCTTTAAGTCAGTGAAAGAAAGAAAGAAGGGAAAGAGGAGTAATCAAAGGTAAGATGGAGCAATACTCATGCCTTGAACTTCATCATCTTTGGTAATTATGTCTACTATTTTGGGGGAGGAGAGAAATAATTAATCTCTGTTTAACTGTTCTTTATGCATCCTGTCTTCTCTAATAATATTCTCTTGCCAATTTATATTCCTCCCTCTTAAATATTTAAAAGCCTTCTAATTTTCCATCTAGTGTGTACCTAGGCAGATGCAGCATGTTTAATTAAATGATTTGCCTTTACCTAGAGTTTATAATAGGGTTTTTTTTAACTGCTTCAGAAAAGTCTTGCAAAAACAAGTTATTATAAAATGCTAAATTAAGTTTCAAATTTAGACAAGGTATCTGGGGTTTTATTTATTACTCTGATAATAGAGTTCCCAGCTACTATCTGTGGTCTTAGCTCTCCACTTTAGAGTATGTGAGTGAACAAAATAGGCTTGTAACTATTTACGGAAATTCAGAAAGGAAGATCATTGAAACTATAAAAGGTTTTAAGAGATTTTCAAGTCCAAAAACCATACTTTTTCCCCCAAAATACGAAGACACATAAAACTCCACCCCAGGGAAATATAGTGACATAGACACTACAGACATAAGAAAATTATGTTACTGAAGGACAGTTTATACACTTTAATCAGTGTTTTTCCCATAATTTTATAAAAGAATATCTGACATTTAATGGGGACTTTGCTTCCTCTCAATAAGTAAAAACTTGTGCTTATCAAAACACCATGTTTCGTTGTTCAAATTTTTCCTCTTCTGTTATCAACCGTTTAGATTATAATTCTTAATCCTTAATCAGCTAAGAAAATACTCAAAGTTACTGTCATTATATATAATTTTTTTCATCTTGCCCAGAGGGGGTCAGGAGGGAGCTTGTTAAGGTGAGTTTGGGAATCAAGATATACTGTGTTTGTCACAAGCTCTGAGTCTCTCAAGTAAACCAGGGGAAAGAGTGAGTTTGCCATGTCTCTGTTCTTTCCAAGTTTATACTGGCTACTGACAATGCTAATTTCTCTTTTAAGTGTTACAGGCTATCTGGCTAAAAATCTATTCTAAAGGCTTTTTTTTTTCCAGTAATA
Organism: Nyctereutes procyonoides; assembly: GCF_905146905.1. NCBI lineage: Eukaryota > Metazoa > Chordata > Mammalia > Carnivora > Canidae > Nyctereutes > Nyctereutes procyonoides. Next base: position 29,832,407 of record NW_026575120.1, read on the forward strand.
AACATGAAATTATCATGTCACTTTTGAATCCACATTTTCTTTCTTAAAACAAAAACAAAACACGAATACTGTGTTTTTATATCTTTGAATGACTTATAAAGGAGGCATGATGTCTGCCAGCAACAATTGCAGGTTATATGTGTCTGACAAAGTATTTTTGTCTTTATCATTTTAACAGATTTTTTCTTTGATTACTTAACAATGTTCCATTGTCTGTCTTGTGGCTTGCATTTCTGACAGAAAGTCTGCGGTAATTCTTTGTTTCCTTTTTTCTTTGGCAGTCTTTACTAGATTTGTGTGTGTGTGTGTGTGTGTGTGTGTGTGTGTGTGTGTCACTGACTTTCAGGAATTCTACTTTGGTTTTACTGTGTTGGGTGCAATTTTGTATCTATTATCTTTGAATATCTGAATATTCTATTTGACATTCTGTTTCTTTGAAGTTCTTGGATTTGTGTGGTTAGTTTCCATCAAGTTTAGAAAAAGTATTAGCCATTAATTCTTCAAATATTTCTCTATCAGTCTCTCAATTCCAACTTATTTGTTAAACTGATTGATATTTTCTGAGACATCACTATGTCTGTTTTTTTTTTCTATTTTTTTCCTCTCATTGCTTCATTTTGGTAGTTCTCTTGCTATCTTTAAGCTAATTGATGGGGTTTTCTTCCTGCAGTGTCTAATCTGCTAAAAAGCTCCTCCAGTGGAGTTTTTAAATACTGTGTCTCTGATTATCAGAAGCAGCACTTATCATTTTTAAATCTTCCATTTCTCTTATGTTTGTGTCTTTCTTTAATTCTTAATCATATCTTTATAATGTCGTTAAAGTTTTTATCTGCTAACTGCTTTATTTCTCTTCTTCCTGAGTCTATTTCTATTGACTGAATTTTCTCCAGGCTATGGGTCACATTTTCCTGTTTATTTATATGTCTGGTGATTTTCTTTTCTTTTCTTTTTTAAAGATTTTATTTATTTATTCATGAGAGACACAGAGAGAGAGGGGCAGAGACACAGGCAGTGGGAGAAGCAGGCTCCATGCAGGGAGCCTGATGTGGGACATGATTCTGGGACTCCAGGATCACCACCTGAGCCAAAGGCAGACGCTCAACCGCTGAGCCACCCAGGTGCCCCTGTCTGGTGATTTTCTATTTGATGCCTGACTTGCAGATGTGATGTTGTTGAGTGTCCAGATTTTGTTTTCATTATAGTGTATAGAATTTTGTTTTAGCTGGCAATTATGTAACTTGCAAATTAGTTTCATACTTTTGAACTTTGTTAAAAAGATCTCTAGTAGCTTTTATTTTGGTGGGAATTTTAATTTTTTAAATTCAAGTTAGTTAACAAAGACTGTATTATTAGTTTCAGGGGTAAAATTCAGCGATTCATCAGTTGCACATAATACCCAGTGCTCATAACATCACGTGCCCTCCTTAAGTCCCACCACTCAGTTACCTCAGTCCCCCACCCACCTCCCTTCCCGAAACTCTGTTTCCCGTAGTTAAAAGTCACTTATGGTTTGTCTCCCTTTCTGCTCCTATCTTATTTTATTTTTCCTTCCCTTCTCCTATGTTCATCAATTTTTAAAAATTCCACATGAGTGAAATCATATTTGTCTTTTTCTGACTGACTTATTTTGCTTAACATAATACACTCTAGTTCCATCCACATTGTTGCAAACAGCAAGATTTCATTACTTTTGACAGCTGAGTAATATTCCGTTGCATATATATACCACATCTTTTTTATCCATTCATCAGTGGATGGACATCTGGCCTCTTTCCATATTTTGGCTGTTGTGGACATTTTTGCTTCTAAAATTTTTATGGAACCAGAAAAGATCCCAAATGGCCAAAGTAATGTTGAAAAAGCAAAGCAAGGCTGGAGGCATCACAATTCAGGACTCCGAGCTGTAATCATCAATACAGTATGGTATTGGCACAAAAAGAGAAACATAGATCAGTGGAACAGAATAGAAAATCCAGAAATGTACCCTCAAACATATGGTCAACTGGTCTCCAACAATGCAGGAGAGAATATACAATGGAAAAAAGACAGTTGTTTTTTTTTTTTTTAATAAATGCTATTGGGAAAGCTGGATAACTACATGTAGAAGAATAAAGCTAGACTACTTTCTTACACCATACACAAAAATAAATTCAAAATGGATGAAAGCCCTAAATGTGAGATAGGTCCATCAAAATCCTATAGGAGAACAAAGGCAGCAACCTCTTTGACCTAGACCACAGCAACTTCTTGCTAGACATGTCTCCAGAGGCAAAGAAAACAAAAGCAAAAATGAATTACTGGTATTTCATCAAGATAAAAAGCTTCTGCACAGCAAAGGAGACAATCAACAAAACTAAAAGGCAGCCTATGGAATGGGAGAAGATATTTGCAAATGACATATCAGATAAAGGGCTAGTATCCAAGATCTATGAAGAACTTATCAATCTCAACAAGCAAAAAACCAAAAAATCTAGTCAAGAAATGGGAAAAAGATATGAATAGATATCTCTCTAGAGAAGACATGCAAATGGCCAACAGGCACATGAAAAATTGTCCATATTACTCAGAATCAGGGAAACACAAATCAAAATCACAACGAGATACGACCTCACACTGGTCAGAATGGCTAATATTAACAACTCATGTGGAGAAAGGGGAACCTTCTTGCATGGTTGGTGGGCATCTAAACTGGTATAGCCATGCTGGAAAACAATACGGGAGGTCCTCAAAAAGTTAAAAAGAAAATTACCCTTCAACCCAGCAATTACACTACTAGGTATTTATCTAAACGATACAAAAACAGTGATTCAAAGGGGCACATGTACCCCCATATTTATAGCAGCAATGTTCTCTAGCAGCTTTTAATCCATAGCTATTTTAGCCATCCTTCTAAGGCTTCACCCTTCTGAAATTTCTCTTAAATGTCCTGGTGTTCCAGAGAGATGTTCTACCCCGAATAAGCTGGAATGTGTCCCAACCCTGTGTGAGCTTCAGGAATGTTAAGTTTTCAGTTTCTTTGACATTCTTTATCTGGCATCATAAGCTTTCACCCTAGGCAAGCAAAGCTTTTTATTTAGTAACCAATTCAAGGGGACTCTGTGCAGAGTTTTGGAACTTTCTTTCTGTATAGCTGCCTTGTTTTGCGGTAGTCAATTTTGGAAATTCTCATGGACATACTGTCTTAAAATCAGATCTTTGTTTTCTCAAAGCAGTAGGTTGAGGGCTCTGCTTGGGTACCCTTTGCTGCATGACCAGTGACTATACTTTAAAATTTGGTACAACTATAGAGATATCTCTTTGTTTCTCCTCTCTTAAGGCTCACAGACCTGTGTTGCTAGCTGTCCAACATCTGAACATAGTTCCAGCTTTTTAGTTGTTTATGGTAGAAAGACAAAACTGTACTACTTCATCATGGCATTGGTACCATCAGTATCTTTATTTTTCCATGTAGTTTCAACCTAAGTACTACCCAAAGCTTTAACGATGCAACATTTCTTTTCTTTTTTTTATTGGAGTTCAGTTTGCCAACATATAGCATAACATCCAGTGCTCATCCCGCCAAGTGCTCCCCTCAGTGCCCATCACCCAGTCATCTCAACCTCCCACCCACTTCCCCTTCCACTACCCCTTGTTAATTTCCCAGAGTTAGGTGTCTCACATGTTTTGTCACCCTCACTGATATTTTCACTCATTTTCTCTCCCTTCCCTTTATTCCCTTTCACTAATTTTTATATTCCCCAAATGAATGAGACCATATAATGTTTGTCCTTTTCTGATTGACTTATCTCACTCAGCATAATACCCTCCAGGTCCCTCCACGTTGAACCAAATAGTGGGTATTTGTCATTTCTAATGGCTGAGTAATACTCCATTGTATACATAGTCCACATCTTCTTTATCCATTCATCTTTCGATGGACACCGAGGCTCCTTCCACAGTTTGGCTATTGTGGACATTGTTTAACAATGCAATATTTCTTAAAAGAACGCTCCATATTGTTCCTGAAGTTTTCTACAAAGATGTTGTCCCCACACTTTTATACTATTTATCTTACCAGAATAGATAATTGTCAGATAATAAATGAGACATATATTCTGTTCTCCAATGTGTCCCAATCAATTTACTTGCTGGTATGTTGACTACAGTTGCTCGGTAGAAAAACGACCAGAAAAACGACCAAGTTTGAATATGTGAGAAAATAATAACTGTATCAATACCTGACCTACAGGTATTTTCAAATACCTTCAATTATATTGCATCCTCATTTCTTAAGGGTAGAAACCTGAAGACTGATAAAACACTCTGTTTCTCATCACAGAGCAACTTTGATTGAGTGTTAAATTTCCAGGGGAACAGGGGCTAGTCCAAATAGGCAAATATTCAGTGGCCTAATTATATTCTCTGAGAAAGAGCCTTTTCTTGCCTTGAAATGAGGAACTAATTTTTTGTTTGTTTTATTTTCAGTAGAAGAGCAGAGTTGAAGAGAAAATGAAAATGTATTAGAAGCCAGGGGTAGCCCACATACAAGAGATTTTCTTCTCTAACCATGTTTTATATAACCTTCTTCTGGAGTGGCCGTGAAATTTCAGGAAGTCATAATAACATCCATCATAAAACAACAGAAATTAGGAACAAGCTCATTACCATCATAGCATTAGAATGTCAGCCATACCTTCCACCGATAGGACCTTAGGTGTGTGAAAATCAGGACCTTCATTTCTTGGGTTCCTTCCTCTAGGCATTAATATAGTGTGGTTTCCCCCTACCAAAATATTGTTTCCTACTACATCTCTGGCTGCCTTTACTGTGAGTTCTGCATTTCCATATTGTGGATGTCTTCAGTTTACATGCACTGATGTCAAATATTACAAGGAAAAATGACGGTAACATATTAACATAAAACTCCTCTAAATTCTCTAGATTCCTCTCTATCTGCAAACTTTTGCGAAGGGGCATTAACTCATTTTAGTTTTTGTTTTGTTCTGAGATCTATATCTATTTGTATCTATGCATCCTTTCGTCTCCCAAACAACTAATCCAAACCTATCCCTTTGAAGCACTGAAGAAGATATTGCTTTTTAAATGTAATTCAGTATGTGTTCTTGTCAGATTTAGGGCTGGGTAATTTGCAACTAGATAAAGTCTTAAACAACCCATCTCTTCACATTTAATGTGTTCAAATTTTTTAGGAAATCTGTAAATAAATGATCTTCACTTTTTTTTCACTCCATAGATTCTACTTTCCATCCCCTAATCTGCAATAACCATCTTATTTTTAAATCACTTAAGTGCTGACAGTGTTGCAGCAGCCTTGTAAGTTTATGTGATGAATACAGAACTGAAGACAGAAGAGAGATATGGGAGGGAGCAATGGATAAAGGGGAGGGAAGAGAGAGAAAACATAAAGAATCTGTAGAAATTGGTGTCAGAGAAACTTCAAAAGATGTGAATATGTATTTGCACTTCTTTCAAATACGCAGTTTTGCAAAAGTAACCATCAAAGGCTTAAGATGTGATCTAACATTTACTATTTTTCAAAGAAATGTTCAGTTCTTGGGATTATTATGGCTTTCTTATGTCCGTTAACATCTACAAAATGTTCTATCAATGACTCCACTGATTTCAACAGCTGGCACAAGAGATTGCAGCTACTGCCTGTTGTCCCTGTACGTCATTTGTTCAGCAGTCATATTTGTCAATCATTAAATTAGTAGCAAAAACAATAGTTTTTAGTATTAGTAGCAAACAATTCCTTTTTTAAAGGAAACGTCACCAGATTTTGCAGCAAAGTGTGACAAATAGAAGGAGAAGCATTGTGAAATACGATCCTACTTAGGAAAAGGAAAAGAGATGATCATGTAGGTTTCTGGTTACTCTCCAATTTGACCATCCAGATTCATTGTCTGTCATACACTAGCTGGACTCCATTTGCTGGCTGACTTCTGTTTGGAATCCACCACAGAATGGCGTTGGAAGATCACAGAGTAAGAGAGGAGAGCCACAAGTTTCTTCTCTTCCTGCTTCAGCCAAGCAGTGTCTGTGACTCTCCATGAGGATGAGTCCAGCTGGGCTGCTCCTCTGCAACTGCTCCAGCTTACTGACTCCTAGAATACCGATTCCTCTCTGTCCCCTTGCAACCTTAATAGCAATAACAGCTTCCAGCTACTGGTAGGCTCAGAATCTGATTGGTTACCTTAACACTGCCCATGACTCTGAGTAGTTCCTTCGTTCAAGTCTCTTAATTTGAATAATTTAGGGTGAATGATGTTTTTTCTACAAGAAACCTGACTGATATCACATATATTTGTTATATCTATTAGGATCCTGTTTGTGTTTTCCATTGGGATCAATAAGTATGTAAATGTAGCTGGGTGTTTATATAAACACAAACACTTTAGTGTCGTTTACTTGAGGTAATACAGACTGATTCATTGAGCCTGGGTCATTCAGAAGTCAAGCTGATAGGGAATACTGGTCTCAGAATATATATATATATATATATATATATATATATATATATATATTTCCAAAAGATACTGAGCTGCTGTTTCTGGAATGGATGTCAAAAGGGCTAGCCGTGTTCCTGTTCTGTTCCTAATGCTTGCTAGCCAGAGTAATTTTAGAAGAATCATAAAATCATAGCAGGCTGGGTTTAGATATACAGGAGCTCATTAAGCCCCTTAGAGTTAAAAACCCATTATGTCCCTGAATTCCCCTTATGTTGTTTTTGTTAACTGGTAGTTAAGCCTGTATTTGAATACTACCCATGGTTGAAAGTAAACTAGTTCCAAGGCTGGCCACTGCAAATCTGGACAGTTTGAGCTACTGGGAACTTTCCCCTCACATTCAACAGAAACCCCACTCACTATCACTCCTGCCACTGGTGCTAGTACCATCCTCCATCTGTCTAATCTCTCTGCCACACCACCATCTTCCAGATACTTGCATATAGTTATTATGATCACACTGAATTTCCTTTTTTTCAACTAACTTTTTCAACCACTTGCCAAGCCCCTCTCTAGTTTTATGATCAGATAGCACTATTTTAATTTTAATTTATTTCTATTTTCCCAACTTTTCTCTGTGTCCCTAAGCAAACTCCCTTTATTGGAACCTGCTCATTTGCAATGCATTTGTATAGTCTTCCCTCTGCAGTTTCCCTGATGTGCAGGAGCTCCCCTGCTCTCTGATTCTCTCTTCAATGGTTTCTGTATTTCCGCTGAAGCCCTCATCTACCTCATGTATTGGACACACAGATAGCTATAAATCAAATTTTGCCTATTATGACAAGAACTTATCTACATTTGACTATGATCACTCTTTTATCCATCCAGACAGGATTATATCCAGATTCATATAGAAATGGGAGAGAAGTATTTGACCTTGTGCATTTTTTTTCTCTTCCTAGCTCCTAGGGGCTATTTCTTCCCCCAAATAATTGATCCATTAACAATATTGTGCTTCCTGTAGGTACCAATCAGTGTTTAAGAAGTGGGATTTCCACTTCTTCAGATAGCAGGTCCTGACTTTCCTATCATCTATGATTAATCTAACAGGCTCTGGAACCAGTTTCTAAACTTTTGTTAATCCCTCTAAAAATACCTGCATCAACTGCTTTGTTCTATTACATAAAGCCTAGAACAAAACATGCCTTGATGACAAAAAAAAAAAAAAATCACTTAAGGGTTCATTCACAAGTATTTCCTGAGTGTTTCATACATGGTAGGGCCTCCGCTCCAACTGAGTACACAAGGGGAGCTGGGAACCCCATCCATGCTCTGTCTGTGGGCTTCAGCTATGAGACACTGTCCTATTTCAGTAGAAGGAGTCTCACTATTAAGATAAAAATATTTGTATAGCCCCCATAATATCTCTTATTCTTTTATAAGCAAAGGAAAGAAAAAAAATGAAGATGAAATACATCTAGGAATACTGAGAGTACAGGCTACATGAATTGTGAGCATTGAGTGTACATTTCACATTGTGAATGACACAGGCAGAGGGAGAAGCAGGCTCCATGCACTGGGAGCCTGATATGGGATTCGATCCCGGGTCTCCAGGATCGCGCCCTGAGCCAAAGGCAGGCGCCAAACCGCTGCGCCACCCAGGGATCCCCACAACCATTTGTTTATTTGTTTGTTTGCTTTTCTGCTATTTTTATGGTCCCAGGCAGTAGTAAGATAGCCTCTTGTCTACTACTGGCTTTATCAAATGCTATGTATTGAAATGTGACAGTAACATAGTGGCTACCACTAAAATAAGACAACTTGACACCATAAAAAGAGGACAGACCTGAAAGCCATGGGTTCTATCTAATCCTAACTCCACTTCTAACAAATTCGTGAACTTGAATGATTCTCATCATGCTCTAGGCCCTCAATTTCAATCCTGTGAGAGGCTTGATTTTGATGGTCTCAAAAATCATCTTATCTCTCAAATTTTCTGATTATATCATTTTGCTTGGAAAGCTAGAGAAAGAAAGAGAAAGAGCCAGCTTGCCCAGTTGCAAAGGGAGTTGAATGCTGGCACAAGAATTCAGGACTGTATGTGGGAATGTGTGATTATAGTACAATCATTATGATTCATCAAGAGAATAAATTCCCTTGTTGGTTACACATACACACTCCCCACCCCTTCCCACTCACAACTTTTACTTCCTGGTTTAGGAACAGTCTAAAAGTAGGGAAAGGATGTGGGTGGAGTGGGGAGAGGGGAGGGGAGGGGAAGGAGCGGGAAGTGTTCTCTATTTGGAAGAGATCTTTGGAAGCTCTTTTTCATGCTCATTTATACCACCTACAGTGCTTTTATTCTTCCTTGCTGAATGTTTGATTATCCTAACCAGACAGAAAGTAATAAGTCAAAATAGTTACCATCATTCCTTTTCAAGCATAATAAGCTCAGCTAAAACATTTTCATACATACACAAATGATGACTTAATTCACTGAATAAAATTAAAGAAATCAAAATTAAGAGAATCAGTTATGCCAACAAGAGAGAGGGAAAATTGCATAATAAGGCAACTCAATTTCTACACCTATGGGTGAGAGAGAAATGACCAAAATTGACCTTTAAAAGCAATTTTCCACTTTTTGTCCTCTGATATACTGAATCTACTCTCACAGTAATCAAATAGCTTAAAAGAAAAGCTTATAAGTAGGTTTTATAACCAGATAATATTCAGCTCAGGGACTCTCTAGATGGGCATAGTGTGTGTTGGCACTATCTGGATCACAGCACGAAAATCACTGGTCTTTAAGTTTTCAAATATTTGTGGGAAGCTCATGACAATGAGGATGGGATTTAGCTGAACTTTCCATGGACCTCAAAGTTAAATGTAATTTCTGGTGGGAACAAGATAGCACAAACTCATTTCTCCCTACTCCTTCTCACTAAATACAACACAAAAGACTGGAGAAAATGCAAGAGGCAATCAAGGGAGAATAGTGAAAAATGGAGTGAGGAAGTCAAACTGATTGAGGACATCAAGGCTGAAAGAACAACATAGTATTAGCAGCATTTTAGGACCTTCCACCCAACAAAGGAAGTGGTCTAGATGCTGCATCTCTAGATTCCTAAGTTGGCAACAGAAAGTGAGCATTGTGGACTGAATTTTTGTATCCCCTCAAAATATATATGTTGAAAACCTAACCCTCAGTGTAATGATATTTGGAAGAGGGGCCTTTGGAGGTTAATTAGATTTAGATGAGGTCAAGAGGGTGGAACCCTTATTATAGGATTAGTACCCTTGTAAGAGAAAGATAGCAGAGTAGGAGGATCGGATGGTCATCTTGTCTCACCTATAGATAACACCCATATCAGCATAAATAACTCAGAAAATAACTCTGAAGACTGGAAAAACAGACTCTCCACAGCTAAAGCTATAGAAGAGGCCACATCAAAGAGGACCTCTCATATTTTATAAACTTTAGTTCCAAAAAAAAAAAAACACACAGGAAGAGAAAAAGGCAAGCTCCCACAGAAGAAAGGCTGAGACTAAGAGTAAGAAGATAGCCATCTGTAAGACAGAGAAGAAGGTCTTTACCAGAATCTACCATCTATGCTGGCAATCTGATTTTGGGCTTCCAGCCTTGACAACTGTGAGAAAATAACTGTCCATTGGTTAAGCCACAGAGTGTATGGTATTTTGCTATAGCAGCCCAAGCTGACTAGGACAGTGACCCAATTAGGTCATTCTTCCACAGATGGAATGGGATCTCTGATGACAATACCAGAAAAACTGGTGGCACCAGTTTTTGGGACAGACCAGGAGCTCTCAACTACCATTAAGTGGCCAAGATACACACTTTCCTTCCTTGCTGACCCTGAGATTCCTTCCCACCACTGAAAGACATCAGTGGTTGATGGTGCCAAATATCATTTAACAAATTAATATCATTTAACAAATATTTACCTCACAGCCATTTTGTGCCATGCACTGTTCAAGGTGTTGGGATTTGTCTGTGGAAAAAAAAAAAAAGCTAAGAAAACAAGGTATCTACTGATAATAACACTTGAAGATATCATTTCATTAAGAATTTTAAGAAGACAAGTGAATGAAATTATATAAAGCTTATCATGGTAACCTTAAATGCAAACATTCACACACAGATTAATGTTCAGGCCCTCAATTTGAATCCAACTTTTTCTAAGAAACTGGTGAAAACCTTAGACTGAGATTATCAACATAGTTATTTTTATGTTCTTCTGATTTGTCACCAAGCCCCACACTGTCATAAACTGGCTAGTTTGTGCTGAGTTAGCAATTACCTTTATTAGAATTCTTAGTCTCTGTATCAACAGTTATTCACAGTTTAGATTTTAAATACAGTTTTCTACAAGACTGCTAAGAAGATTGTTTCTCCCCAACATACTCTGAAATGCCAGCTGCCTGCTTTAATCTAGAAAAGGCATCTGTTGATGTAACGCAATGTTGCTCTGTCTGTGATCAGTGTTCACCAGCCTTTTACTCGTCTGAATATTCTCTGGGATCTGCCCAATCCTGTGGCAATGGGAAGAATTTAATAGCCTCTAACTTGTTGGGAAAAATGTAATTTCCTAACTAAATCCAAATTTAAAAGATACTCCACAAGGAACAAATCATGGAAATCTCTGTTATTCTATTAAACATTCAACTGATTGTGGTTTTCTGAGGATTAATTATATAAATACTAATTAGGCAAACTAACATATTCTCAGGCAAAACTGGACAGCATCCTACTTTATTTTTCAATGTAATATGTTTCCTTCAAATATAAAATACCATCCATTCAACTGACAATAATGGGATATTGCTTACCTAAGCTTAAAATTACTTTTTTTGGGGGGAGGGAGGGGAGAACATACTGGCCTTTTTGGAATAATTTCAGATTTATGGAATATCTGTAAACATAATATGGAGAGCTTCTGTTTATTCCTTACCCGATCCCTCTTGTTAACATTTTAAATCATTTTTTTTTTTACATTTGTCGAAACTAAGACATTGACATTGGTACGTTGCTATTACATAAACTCTGGACTATATGAATTTCATCAGTTTTTCTATGAAACGTCCTCTTTCTGTTCCAAGATGGAATCCAAGGTGCCATATGGTTTCTAGTTGTCACATGTCCCCAGTCTCTGGCAATGAGTTCTTAGTCTTGATTCTCATGATCTTGGCAGTCTTGAGGAGTACCAGCCAGGTAGCTTACAGAATATTCCCTATCTGAGTTTATTTAACCCTGTTTGTCTCATGATTAGATTGACATTATGTGGTTTTAGAAAGACTATGATACATGTGATCTTGTCACATCAAATCAGGGGAAATATGACCCATAAAGCATCATTGGTGATGTTAAATTTCATCACTTTCATAAGATGATGTGTGTCAGGTTTTTGCATTGTAGAGTTACCATCTTTCCCTTTCCCTACTTTATTCTTTTAGATGTGTAGCTTTATTTATGCTTTTATTTTAAAATGATTAAATTACAGAAAACATAACAACACTTGTATACCTACCACTCGGATTTCTTTTTAAGATTTTATTTATTTATACATGAGAGACACAGAGAGTCAAAGGCAGAGGGAGAAGCAGGCTCCCTGCAGGGGGTCTGATACAGGTCTCAAACTCAGGACCCCAGGATCATGACCTGAGCCAAAGGCAGACACTCAACCACTGAACCACCCAGATTCCCGACCTCTCAGATTTTAATAAGTTTTAAAATTTCATCATTTATGTTCCAGGTGGGTTTTTTTTCCTAAAGATTTAATTTATTTATTTATTTATTTATTTATTTATTTATTTATTTGAGAGAGAGAGAGAGAGAGTGAGTGAGAGAGAATGAGAGTGCACAAGCTGTGGGGGAAAGGGAGAGGGAGAGGAGGAAGCAGACATCCCGTTAAGCAGGGAATCCAATTCAGGGTGCAATCCCAGAACCCTGGGACCATGACCTGAGATGAAGGCAGATGCTTAACTGACTGAGCCACCCAGACACTCCATCACTAGGTGTTTTTGTGTGTGTTGTATATATATATATATATAAAATTAATATTCCTTATATGTTATTACATTATTCCATTTTCCTTTCTTGCTTTATAGAGACAAATCGATTAAAAACTAATGTTGAAGGGGGTTAAAAGCAAATTTCATGTTGATAAATACTATGAGAACATTTATGTAAATAAAAACCAATATCATTTTATGACTACGTGAATATATAGTATCAAAATCATAGAACCAAAAATATTTTTTATTTTTTCTTTCCTCAACTTTCTTTTCTGAACTCCCTTCTTTGAGTTTGTTTCTTATGTAAGTACATCATTTAGTAATATTCCTTTAGCAGGAGTTTGAGAATATTAAACTTTCAGTTTTTGGGTGTCCAAAATTATCTTTATTTTACCCTAATCATTGAATAATATTTTAGCCGGGTATAGAAATCTAGGACAAAAATTATTTCCTCTCAGAATTCAAAGGTAAGAATCTGATAGAATGCTATCATCAGTCTAACAATAATTCCTTTGAAAGTGTTTCCTTTTCTTCCATTTACTTTCAATATTTTATTTCATGTTGTAAGATGTCACTCAGCTATGTCTAAACTGACTTGATTTTAGTTCTGCTGTTTCAAAGTCAATGTCCTCCTCCTTTGAGTCTTTGAAGATTTGAATTTTGTAAGTTACTCTCTGCCAAACCGTAACTGAAAACTCAACCTCAGTTGGTAGACAGAACTTGCCTACTTTCCATTTCTAGGACAAGGCAGCCCTTCAACAGTTCTGGTTTTATCGTGGTTGATAGGTTTCATTCATGCCTCTGGGCCAAATGTCTTTTTCTTGGTAGAAAATGCTTGAAAACTGTTCACAGTTACTAAGATTTACATGGTTTTGCAGCTTTACTGAGTGATTGGGCCTAAGATCTCACTTCTGTGACTTCTGTGCTCTCCAGAAGGAACTGATACTCTTCCATTCAAAGTTTTGAATGTGTATATTAATTTAAAATTAATTCTATTTTATCTTCTCCAGAATTTCTAAGTGTTTGTAGAACTGGGTAGCTCTGTTACATCATGAGAGTCTACCACACTAACTGAAAGCACCAGAACACTATTTCTAGACTTCCTATGGAAATAAAAAGAGAATGTTGAACAAAAATATCATTTCCATCTCGTAGATGGCTGAAATCTAACTGAAGATACCAGGCACATACTTAAACAACATAGAAGTAAAAATGTTATTGGGCAGCATTGCATAATGAGTCAAGCAGTATAGATTAGGGATTAAGAATGTCTTGGCTCTTAAGCCGGGATGTCTAGATTAGAATCAAAGCTCCATCATGTGACTAGCATGTAAAAACTATTCAAAAAAAAGGTCAAAAACCGGTCTCAAAATTAACTGACCATAATAAGACTGATTTGGCAGAGAAGAGATTTCATAATAAAGATTTATTTTGAAACAAACTACACTATGATTCAAACCTACCCCCCAAAAGAGAGAGTTGTAACCCTGTCTTTCTTCCAATAGAAACCACTCAGAAACTGATATTTTCCTATGTAATGTGGATAGGTGTCCAGTTCAAACCTGAGAACTAATCAGATAAAGGACTTGTCAGAGAGGACTAAAGTAGCCTGGAAACAAAGTGCCCAGTGGCAGTGGCACAAACCAGTGAGAATCCTCAGGACTAGATATGGGAACCATGGCAGCAGATATTGCAGAACTAGAGCCAATCAGTCCTTGCCCAAAAGAACCACTGGGAGATAACTGGAGATTAAGAGTATTTCTTTGCAGTGGATTGCTTAAAAAGCTATAGACCAAGGAGATACAACCACTGGAGAAATAGAAGATATTATTTCATAGAGGTTGCCATCAGAAGAATCCAGCAAAGGAATTTTGCATGGAAGCAAAACAAGCTTCATATAGCTGCCAGTCCCAGAGAGTTTGAACATATTTTACAATAATATGAGCCAAATATGAACTTTCTGCTTCCACCATTACTGTGGCAAGTGGGAAAAGAGGTAATAGAAAAAGAAAAAAAAATGGAACACTATCTTTTTCCAACACTACTGGTTCTCCCTTACAAAATAGTGTTTGTGAAGTTGTATTACTTTAGGGTGAAGAGCAAAGTGACAGGATTGCCAAATTTTAATTCAGTGGCAAGGGGAAAAATTTTCCTAGCTGAATGAAGTTTAAGAGAATAAATGTAAAGATTTTTCTACACATATTTCAAAGGTACTCCTTTCTTCTGAATCCTCTTTAATCCAAAATGGCCTTCTACTATTAATTTTCTAATTTCTTTCCCAATCCAAATTTTTATTTTTAAAAAAATCCATAATACGTAAATAGGAAGATGAGTTACTCATTACAAATACTGTGACACAAAGGAGCTAAGCTTGTCTTCTTTTATTAAAGGTATTATTTCAATATATTTCATAGATTACAATTTATTGTGATATATTTCACAGTTTTTTCCCCTTGACCCAGGCATTATTTAGGAGATTTTTCTATTATCGTTGTCATTATTATTTCCATGGGCATTTCAGTATTAGGAGTATTGAGCTAGAAACCTATTTATCATTTTAACATTATCAAATACAATGAATTCCAAACAGATTTCCAAAATATGTTTTTCTGAAAGACAATCATACTGTGCTTATTTCCTGCCTTGAATAATTTTTTTTTACTTCTTCTACTTTAATGACTTCTTAAAGCTTTACATAAGTCTTCTATGTAGTCAGAAGCAGAGGTTTTCAGATTGTTTTCAGGCAAGCCTTAGGGTTCCCTGAGATGCTTCACGTTCCAGTCCGATCATGAGACTCTGAGTGGGCAGAAATCTGGACCTCAGTCCTGTTTTACTCAAAATAGATTCTTTTTGATAAGTTTCATATATAATTTGGTTTTATATGAAAAAATGAAGCATTCTTTCCTAAGAAAGAAATTCAAACCCATCAGTTTAAAATTCATATACTCTTTCGATCTCTCCCTATGACTGTTAGGAGCCTTTCAAATACAGTCTTAAAGGAAATCAAATAATAGTTCCACACTTTCTTAAGCAAAGCAGTCATACGTTAGCACAAATAAGCATATTTTGACTCCAAAACTCTGCTCACTACAAAGACACATATACATCTTAAATCCAATGGCAAACCTAAATCTAAATCCATTCGATTGTTTCCAAAATATGTCATCATCATCATCTGGTTCCTCACCAAGACAAATAAGATAATCTGAAGAAGAAAAATTTTGTTGTATGGCAAAAAAGCACTATGGGAAATTCCCTAAGTAGCAAATTGGCTCTTAAAAGAAACTTTTTTTTTTTTTTTTTTAGTTAAAAACACTGGCCAATAAATTCATAGGAAAAAATCTCCAGCTCTGAAAATATTTAAGTATTTTATTTTCCATTCTCAGAAAAAAATTCTCTGAATTTATTTCCTAATGATATTTAGTGCTTAGAATACAAAGATAACTCACGGTATGTGAGAAACATAACAAAGAAATGTTAAACAGAATAGCTTTATAAATTTCAAACAAATGCATGCCAGAGCCCATTACAGACGTTACATATTTACCTAAAGATAAAGATGTTATGTTATCATGGTCTATCTTAAGATAATACTATTTAAAGAGTTCTAGGAAATTTGTATCAAATAAAAAAAATACATTATCTTCTATTACATATTTTCAAAATCATAAATGGTTTTATAATTTTTACATAATTCACATCATTTAGGTCTTCTTTTATTTGATTTAATAACATCCAAAATATTTGGAAGGAGCACTCACTGTGTTAACAAAACTAACAGAAGAGAATCTTGATTTAGGGACCACTTCTTACAACTGGACATGGTAATTCTTATAGATCGAATACAATGTCAGAGTTTTCTAAATTTTAGGGATGCCTAGGCAGCTCAGCTGTTGAGCATCTGCCTTTGGCTCAGGGTGTGATCCTGGAGTCCCGGGATTGAGTCCCACATCGGGCTCCCTGCATGGAGCCTGCTTCTCCCTCTGCCTATGTCTCTGTCTCCCATGAATAAATAAATAAAATCTTTAAAAAAATAATTTTGTGAATTTTAATACTCTATTTCAGGGTTTTCTAGAATATATTTGAACATGCCATACCATGTGTGTTCCTTTTTTTAGTTGAAAAAAGAAAGAAAATAAATATTGACTTCTACAATATTCAGTCATGAAAGGGGAAAGGAGGGATGCTCAAACTGGAGGTAAGGTGTGACTCCCAACTATGGTCACCTTCTGGTTCATTTTGTTGAGAACCCTCTCTGGGCACCAACATAAATGTGTCCAGCCACAAATTGTCCACCCAGAGCATGCTATATTAAACAGGGCTAGCTTTTTCCTTTCTTGTTTCTGTTTCTTGCCTAATTTTTCCTACTTTTCTGTGTTTGGGCTTCATTATGGATCAGGAGATCCTTAATGAAGACTCATAGCCCATGGCAACAGCTGCTTCATCTTAATTCTTCTTGTACTACCAGTGTCCCATTCACTTGGTGTTTGTACGTGGCTTGTATTGCTATTATTTTAAAAAATCGTTCTAGTCTATAGGGCAGCAATTAAGAGTAAAGGCTTTGAGTAAAATACATTATTCTTGACTGTGGGTGCAATGTTTTACAGTGGATCTCTAGAGCTTATTCATCTTGCTTAACTGAAACTTCATGCCCATTGATCAGAAACTCCCATTTCCCCTTCCCTGTAGCTCTTGACAACCACTATTCCACTCTTCGGTTCTGTGAATTTGACTTTTAGATATCTCATGTAAGTGGAATTACATAGTATTTAACCTTTGTCCATACAGAAATGGCTCATTTCACTTACCATAATGTCCTTAAGGTTCATCCACATTGTTGCATATTGCAGCATTTCTTTCTTTTCTATGATTTTCCCAAAATTCATAATACTGAAACTGTTTTGGAACTAGATAGAAGTGGTGGTTACACAGCATTGTAAATATATCAAATGTCCCTGAAATTATTCATGTTAAAATGGTTAATTTTGGGATACCTGGTTGGCTCAGTCAACACTGTCTTTAGTCATTCCCCAGTCAGTTAAACATCTGCTTTCGAGTCAGGTTGTGATCCCAGGGTCCTGGGATTGAGCCCCACAGCAGTCTCCCTGCTGAGCTGGAGGTCTGTTTCTCCTTCTGCCCCTTCTCTGCTCATGCTCTATCTCTAGCTTCCAAATAAATTAATAAAATATTTTAAAAATGGTTAATTTTGTGTTAGATAAATTTCACCTCGTGGAAAATGAAGAAATACATTTTTTACAAAAAGATTTTTTAAAAGTTCTAGGATCACATATCTAAAAGATGTGGATGGGATCCCTGGGTGGCGCAGCGGTTTGGCGCCTGCCTTTGGCCCAGGGCGCGATCCTGGAGACCCGGGATCGAGTCCCACATCGAGCTCCCGGTGCATGGAGCCTGCTTCTCCCTCTGCCTGTGTCTCTGCCTCTCTGTCTCTCTCTGTGTGTGACTATCATAAATAAAAATTAAAAAAAATAAAAGATGTGGATTTTACTATATGTCAATTATATACCTCACTAAATATCACTGCAGCAAAAGAAAAATATTAAAGCCTTTAGAGTCAGATGCCATGGGTTCAAAGCCTGCCTCTGTCATATATTAACACTCTGTGAGCATAGGCAAATTATTTAAACTCCCTACTGTTGAGTTTTCTCATGTGTAAAATTATAATACTAATACTGTTGAGGATATGTGAGTTGTGGTGCAATTAAAATGGCATCATGGTATTTAACCAGAACCACAAGCCCAAATCCTCCCTTAATGCACTCACCTCTCCTCCACAAAGTCCTTGAAATTTGCACAAAGCCAGTTGGGGTTCTGAGACTCTAGGGCAGACCCTGGTGATTTAGACTGAAAAAGTGTGTTTTTCCTTTCTGACCTCAAACAAAAAAACAGACCTGTTCCATTTATATCTACCCCAAAGTCGAATTTCAATGCAGCATTTCTATGTTGGAAAAATTATAATAAAACTATATCTCTTAGTGCAAAGGAAAAGAAATGACAGAAATAAGTCCATGTGTCTCAAAGCTTGGAATGGAGCCAGCCCAGGCCACTATCCAAGGCATGGCTACTGAACTGGAGTGCATAGAGTGCACCTCTAGCTGTTACTATTCTGTGCTGGTGTAGATCCCTGTGTAACAGGACTGAGGTCCAGTACGAAACCTGAAATTTGACGTGTACAAATCTGGACACTCTTTCTTGAGGTAGGGTAACTTGACCTTGATTCCAACTCACTTTTAGGGAATGACTAAAGACAGTATTGAAAAAGGAACAGAGAGGAGCCTTGCATGCCTTTCCCTGAAAGCCAACAAATATCATCCTCATTGGTTCGTTATAGAGATTCAATGAAATAATCTATGAAAGCCTGGATAACAATGCTGAAAATAAGCCAAGTTATTATAAGTAGGAGATGGCAAAAGTATTTGTTGAATTGACTATGTCATTTTGTCAAACTGTCTACCCTGCTTTCTGCTCATTTTCTTCACTGTGGATGGCTGGGTTCTGGGCTACATCATGACTTTGTAGGAGAATCCTGCATATTCACCTTTTTTAGAAGCATTTCCCTTTGAGCCTTGTGCAATCAGGACATAAAGGTAAAACGAACTATATCATTACTTTGAAAAGCTCAGGATCATTCTAATTGCTTAGCAGGACAGGGACTGTGCAAAGGGCTTAGGCACTAAGACAAGCTGTTATAAAAAGGGTTACATGTACACTGGTTCTTTGGAAATCAAAAACTCTGACAATGCACCCCAGGGAAGCAACAATTCCTGTGCTTTTCAGGCAGATGAGCTTAATACTTGCCATACAGTGACTTCAGACACACTGCCTTTCTGGAAATGAGATTGTATTTCAAAGAACTGGCTCTTGTTATCGATCTCTTCTCTTCTAAAGAATAGGGGGGGGGGAATGCTCTCTTTGAAAGAGGATTTTAATGTTTACTGTCATTTTGGAAATGCAGGACTCACCCCACAGTTACTGATCATTTTTCTCCTAAGTGCTATGCAGTACAGTTCTGAAAGATGTCACCTTAAATCTGAATATCCCTACCATAGGGATTTTCCTTACGTGGTACCCCTGGAAGCATGAATAACAATAAATGATTCCATTCCTGATGCTCTTTTTCTATAAAACCTAACTTCTTATTAAGTAAGTAAACATTTTTTCCTGGCCATTAGATGTCCTTTAAGAATGCTTTACAGAGGGTATGTCTGGCTGGCTCAATTGGTGGAACATGTGACTCTTGATCTCAGGGTTGTAAATTCAAGTCCTGTATTGGGTATAGAGATAACTTGAAAAAATAAATCTTTTTTAAGAAAAGAGAGAATATTTTACAAAGATTTCATTTACAGAAAGATTGAAAGGCGCATAAATTGTAAGTATGAACATACCTTAGAGATACTAAACCCTCTTGTCACTTACAAATAATCTTCTAACTGAAAACTTTGGTTTTCTTTCTTTCTTTCTTTCTTTCTTTCTTTCTTTCTTTCTTTCTTTCTTTCTTTCTTTCTTTCTTTCTTTCTTTTTTCTTTCTCTTTCTTTTTTAAAAAAAGATTTTTTTTTATTTATTCATTCATGAGAGACACAGGCACAGGGAGAAGCAGACTCCTCGCAGGGAGCCAAATGCGGGATCTGGTCTCCAGGATCATGCCCTGGGCTGAAGGCAGGTGCCAAACTGCTGAGCCATCCAGGGATCCCTTCTTTCTCTTTCTTGTGAAACTTTGACTTTCTCTCATTACAGACTTTGGAAAGACATATGTCTGACCAGTTGTTACTTATACTTCTTGTTTTAAAAGTCCTATCCCATTTATTTAACCAAAAGTCACTAATGTTAAGGCTTCTTACTGGTTTTCATAATCATTTAATTAGCCTGCTCTGTTATGCAAAAGGATTTAATCTTACATTTTCTTTCATTCTTTATGTTTCATATTTCTTGATTTATCCAAGACAGAAAATACGTACCACTTACTTTTTTAATGTAAAGTCTGTATCCAATTCTACGATAACGTTTTGTCAATAAGAAAAGTCAACTTATCGACCATCTTGATTATTAACTCAATGAACTACCTCTACTCTTCCTTATCAGTATTTAGCTAATGCTCCATCACTTCTTGACAAGGGCCCACAGTTTAACACTGCTCAAATCGTTCTAAAGAAAGCAATGACATATCTCTAAATATTTTCAATACCTTTATACAACACTCCTTAAAATTATTCCATGCTGATTGTGACTACTGTAGAGAAATACAAAGTATGTTAAAAAAAAAAAGTAAATGGCTTTTAAGGATGGCAACCCAGAAAATATAGATTTGGTGCTCTATGTTGCCATATCCCCAAAATATTTGCTTAAACTCCCTTTTGAACACAGCCTATAAATACACCACTCCTCTCCCATCACTTTTTTTCCTTCTAGCTTCTAGGAGATAGCCTAGGAAACAGTGTATTGCTGTGGACTCCCCCCACCCCAAAAAAAGGAAGGAGAACCTATATAACATCATTGCTCTTATTTATTTAGTAAATAAATAAACCTCAAAATCTTTGACTAAAATTACACTTGAATTGTTTAAGATAGGTTTGGTATCTGATATAATTTGTATGTCTTATTTGGACATCTGTTCTCAGTCTTGTGTAGATACCAAGAACATCTCTTAGAGGAGCATTAAGTCTATGAACTGAGCAAATGGTTACGAAAATCTAAACCTTTAAAGTACTCTGTAAGCATTATAATGTAGTAAAAGCATTTTCTTTCAAGTTGGACAGAGTCAGGTTCTTTAAACTGAAACTGGATAAGCCTTATATAAGAACCCACGATTAATTTTTTTTGGTATCGTATGGACATTTGTTGAAGTGTTTCAGCTATTCAGAGATTCATGTTTGGGGTTAGTAAAACAGCAATGAACCAGCAAAGAAGAGAGAGAGAGTAGGGGAAGGAGGGGAGAGTATCATGGTGCTCATGCATGCATGTGTGTACACACACACACATACAAACACACACACACACAGAGAAAACAAAGTCTTCCCGTATCCTCTACAGAGTCAGTGTAACTGAGAATATCTCTATTTAGCTGACAACTGTTGAACTAAACAACTCCAGAAAGAACATTCTATTTGGCTGTAATCAAGTCATGTTTTCTCAGGCAGCAGAGAAGAGTGGTTATCTACTGGAGACCCACAGATCTGGTTTCAGTCTTGAGAGGGTATTTAATCTCTCACACTTAAGTCCCTTCTATATAAAATTAAGATCATAATTCCTGCTTCATAATCTGTTATAGGATTAAATTAAATGTCATATTAAAGAGGCTTAGCATTAATCCCAGCACTGCTAGTTATTTTACAATTAAGTTCCTACTATAAGACAAGTTGTAAGTCTTAACGGCTATTCTGGTCCTTGTATCAATGAATAAACAAGGGAGAACAATTACTAAGAATAAAACAAAATATACTAGAACAATTGGCTATGTGAATATCAACACAGATACAGATGATATATATACAATAAGACAAAGGGAGAACAGAAAGAGATGCCTTCTAGAATGGCAGTGTGAAGAGCCTGGTGGACGCTTGGCACAAAGAAACTATTGAATAACTGTTGAATATTTCTGAGAACATTTTAAAAAATAGTAACAATTTAAAATCTATAGAAAAGATAAAGTTACCACATGATCTCATTCCTATGGTATATCTCTATGAGAAATGGAAGTTCTATCCACAGGAAAGCTTATGAATATTTATAACACCATTACTCATAATAGCCAAAAAGTAGAAACACCTTAAGTGGTCAATGACTGGTGAATAAATGAAATGTGATTAATCCATACCATAGAATACTATACAGCAATAAAAAGAATGAAGTACTGATGCATACTACAACATGTATGAACTTTGGAAGCATTAAGCTAACTGAAAGAAATTCATTAAGCTAAAGGAAAGAAAGATCATATAATATATGTATTTTTTCCATTTCTAGGAAATGCACAGAATAGAGAAATCTATAGACACAAAAAAGAAGATGAGTGTTTGCTAATGGCTAGTGGATAGGGAACACAGATCAGTGGGATGGGCAGTGGCTTATTAAGTTTACAGGATTTCTTTCTGTGCTAATAAAAATGTACCAAAATTAGATGGTTGCATAACTCTGTAAATATACTAGGGACAACTGAATTGTAGACTATGTATTTGTGAATTGTATGACATGTGAATTACATCTTATTGAAACCATTTTGAAAAAAGTGAGATAGGATTTGACACAAGTTCTTTAACAATTGGTTTAAGGGGAAGAGAAGGAGAAAAGAGAAGAGAAATGGAAAGACAGAGTGAGCAAGTCAGTGTGCAGGAAACCATTGATTGTTTTTGACAGGAGAGAAATAATATTATATAAGTCAAAAGTCTTGAAAAGTTTCTCTGAAAAACCATAACAATTTTCCTAGATGAGTATAAAAATTATTGAGGGAAAATAGCTTCAGAATGGGTGGAGAAAAACCAAAACACTAATTGACTGTAGTTAGCAATAAATTACTTTCATTATTTTACAATCATAGTTCTTATATCTTTTAAGTTATCAATAAACAAAGAAGACTCTTTTTGTTCTACTACATATTTTCCTTGAACTAAATGAGTTTTCATTTGCCATGACTTTTTATTCATGTTTCTTTTGCCATATTTGAATATACTTGCTTATTTATGTTAGCATTACCAGTAATACTAATACCACACTAATCTTAATACTAATATGTTACAAGCAAAATCCCTTGCTAGTAGCTTAGCCTCTAATTTCCTTTAGAAGTCTATCTCCTTCCCCCTGTAATATGGTGATAATTTTCACTTCTTCTAATCTCATACAAAATTTTATATCCAGCTATCAAAATTTGGAAACTATCTATCCATGGACCATAACACTGTGATAATCGACAACATCAGATCTTAAAATCAGAGCGCCTGGAAGTCGCTCTAGAAATTATCTTGACCACTTCTTCCTTTTTATCTTTTTTTTTTTTTACTTCCTATTTCATTTCAACAGATAAAATTCTTTGTTACTTGTTATTTATTCTGATGCTTAGCAATTGTACACATAGGACCTCCTGGAGCAAATCATCAATCCATTTTTGAAGAGCAGTGGAAAATGGCTATCTCCTTCCTTTCAATGTCCTTTTTATGTATATATGTTTTAATGTCACCTTCCAGGCATCTTTGTTTACTATAATAAATAACCGACTTCATTTTATCTGTCAGTTAAAAAGACAACATAGAACAAACAAAACAAAACAAACAAAAATTGATGAATATCTATACTTAGAGGTGTAAGATTAAGCAGGTAACCATTTAATGCAATATCATATTAAAAATAGTATCTGGCATTTACTGCTTTAAGCAATTTATGTATTCTCTATCACTTGGTATTTACAGCAATTCTTAGAGAAATTCTTATTAATATCTACATTTACAACTGGGGACACCAAGGCACAGAGCAATTATTTGCTTAGTCACAAATAGGCATATTTTTAGTTATTTTAAAACATTTTAAAATGGAACAAGTAGATTCAATAGAACAAATGCTCAAAATAACTGAAAGACAAATCAAGTAGCTGTTATTATTTCCTGCTGATTCTTTTAGGTACAAGTAAATTTTCAAACATACATAAATATAGTAAGAATAGTCCACTGAATCCCCATCATCCAGCCTCAACTCCCATCAACTCAACACCTATCTTGCCTCATTTTCCCTTTCACTCACATCCCCTTGAATATTTTGATACAAACCTAATATCCTATAATTTTTCCTTAACATTTATTAAGTATCTCTCAAAGATAGAGGCACTTTTAACATAATCACAATACTCCCATAATACCTAAAATAAACAATATAGTACCATAAAATGCACAATTAGTGTTCACAATTCTCTAATAGTTCCTTTTTTTTGACAGTTTGAACTGGAATCCAAATAAAGTCTATATATCACAATTGGTTAACATGTCTCTTAATCTATAGATTTCTCTTCCATCTTTAATTTTATTTAATTTTATTTTATTGCAATATATTTGTTCAAGATACCACTCCCTGTAGACACATAGTATCTATTCCAGTCTATATTTTGCAGACTACATCACAGTGGTATATTTCAACAGATCTCTCTGCACTGGTACTTTCTGTACTTCTGTTGTTAATTCTAGAGCCTTGATCACTTTGGGGGTGGTGTGGATTTTTAAAATAGAAAAATGTTGGTCTTTTTAGAGAATTGAAAATGCAGAGAAAAATCTACCGTAAGTATCAATTTAGCTAAGATTAGACATAAGAATGAATAAAGACAAAAATTTTGCCTGAAATCCAACATCCAAGACAGAGTCTAGGATTTGGAAGGACAGAGTAAAAACTAAATATAATAAGTATTTCCCAAAGCTTGGTCAGAGTTTAACAGACCAATCAACAGGGATGAAAAACATTCCAAGCCTTAATTTGAAATCTTTCAAACTGACTCACAAGCTACAAATAGGTACTAGGCTTTGTTCTTTCATGGTTTGTGTTCCTACATTCACTACTAGAGTGAAATCCAGAACCATTTGTCACACATTGCTCAGTGACACTGTTTAATTTCTATAAAAGCATGAAATCAACTTTGAAAAGTAGTAAAGAGTATTGGCAATAGGAGCAATCCTCAGCTTTCCTGAAGAAAGAAGAGAGTAGAGTAAGATAATTTTTTGACAGTATCACAAACTGAGATTTTTTTTTAACTTTTGAAAAATTATAGGACAAAGGAAGTCTATTGTCACTTATTCTAAATTCAGTTGTGTATACTGCATTGCAAGAGAGAATGACCTTTAGTCATAAATTTTGTAATTTCCCATCTTCATGCCTCAGAGACATGTAGCTCCTAATTTTAGACAACCTGCATGTTGTTAAGTCATGGATTATTGGCTTTGTATGAAATGGCAAAAGACCAAGCAAGTGGGATTAAAACATGATCCCAGGAAAAAAATACCCGGTAGTATGAATGGTTTTGCAAGTCATGGTTATTTTTTCCCTCTCCTCATTTAAATTTCACATGGATCTCTATTAATGCCATTCTTTTAAAAGTGGGTTGGCAAGATACAGATTTCTATGCAGGTTTGTATGTAAATCAGCTGTCTATTAAACTCTCCCTTCTAATCTCCACCACGTTCTTTCATTTGTGTGCTTTATGTTAGAAGATGACTCTTAATTCTGCCTTTTTATTCCCATTAGGAAATGCTTTACATTTTTTAACGGCATGGAGCTCTCAGCCAGGTGAACCTGATTGGGGTGAGAAATTAAGTTCATATTCAATTCTTTATCCTGAGTACATCATAAGTACAAAAGAGTCTCCGAGTTAGAACTATCTATAATTTTGATGGAATAAAACCATTACAGAAAGTATAATATCCCAGGACATGGCATTCTTTATTTAAAATGTATAACGGCTACCTGAAATGGTAAAACTAGTAATCTTTTGGGCCCTACAGCCTAGATCTAAATCTCAGATCTATCACTTTGCCAACCATGATTTTGGCATGTCTCTTACTCTGAGAGGGTTTCTTCGAAAGTAAAATATGTAAGAAAACTTCTTGTGCTCGCTTCGGCAGCACATATACTAAAAAACTTCTTGTTCAGGAAGGCTATTAATATTCCTATTCTTATCAGTACCTCTAAAGATGTGGCCTGAACTTTGTTTCACAGGTGATTTCCATTAGTGATTCTGATGCACATGCAGATGTGACAAGCACTGCTACATAGCACTACTTCATTACCGTTTTATGGATTTATTTTTTGAAGATTTTATTTATTTATTCATGAGAGACACACAGAGAGAGGCAGAGACACAGGCAGAGGGAGAAGCAGGCTCCATGCAGGGAACCTAACATGAAACTCAATCTGGGGTCTCCACGATCACACCCTGGGCTGAAGGCAGCATTAAACCTCTGAGTTACCACGGCTGCCCTTTATTACCGTTTTAATATGTCCTTGGTAACTGAAAACATTTCCATAAGCTTACTGATCATTAATTCTTAGATTTTTGAGTACCTAACTGATGTGCTTTAGCTCAGTTTTCAACTCAGCTGCTCTATGTATTCCATTGATTTCTAACTGTTCATTTTATACTAATAATATTAACCCAGCATATGATCTGAAAGTTTTTCCCAATGTTTTGCTTGCCTTCTAATGTATAATGGTGAGTTTTCTGAAATAATGTCCATAAATGTTTGGTAATTGATATTTGTTTTATGGGTGTTTTTTATATTTGTGATCAGAACATTTCTAAATCATGAGATCGCATTAATATGTATATTAATATTATATATTAATTATATAATTATGTATATAATGTTATGTATTATTGTGTATATATGTATTGTGTATATGTACATGTATATATAATACACAGTATGCAATATATATATATAACTATATACATACTGTCAGCCCTAGCTTTGCTTGGTGGTACAGGACCACAAATATATGCAAGCTGAATTGGAGAAAATAATAATACATGGGGAAACCATGGACACCATGGACCAATTATTGGACACCATTGGTCACTGATCATTTTATGTAGTAATGTGTTAATCCGTGGACTGGAGCGTTAATAGTGAAGCTTGTACTTTATGCAATTACTATGACAACTGAAATTTGAACTGTACTGTTGGGTAACAGAATTCATGCATGTCAGACCGTGAAAAGTAAGGGCTACCTCTATGTAATATAATAAGCAATAACATTTCTTTTTGAAATATTATTTATTACACGTAATTTTATTAACTAGGACTTCAAAATTAATTGGCCTTCAGAGATCAGGCTGGTACCATAAGAACACCAGTTATACAACAGAAAGTCATGTGAAGAATGTAGGTTATGTCCCAACTAAATCCAAACACTTTTTGCAAGCATTGCTGCTGAATAAACATTTAGATACCACTTTCCCCATTTATTCTAAATAATCCATACTTTTCTGTCCATAATTTTTGTTATATTTGTGAGGATGAATACAATTGATATTTTTAAAAAATACATCTTTAAAAAAATCTTAATAAAAATTACAATTTTATTTTTAGACATATGTAATTTATGAAACACAAAATTTTAAGTATATATTGCGAATATTTTCCTAAGTATAAATTCTGATTATTATTGGTATGGAAAAACAATTATTTGGGTTTTTTTTTTTTTGCTATTTGAACTCCTTTTAGTGTGAATAATTCTCAGTTGCTTTTAATGATAGTGAGTTTTCCAGGTAGAAAAATATATACATACTGAATGATATTAACTGTCGCTCTTCTTTGATGAATATTTAACTTATATTTTGTCTAATTGTATTAGACATACTTCACTGATAACAGTCTTGTCTTATTTGAAACTCTCATAGGAATGTCTCTAATGTAGAGATTTAAATAGTATGTTACATCCAGTACCTTAATGTTAGTCAATTACTATTATGGTATTTTATCAAGTAAGTGTTGAGGGTTTGGTCAGTATCTTTAAGTGCATGATGGTGGTATACAAATGGCTTTCCTAACACTAAACTGTCCTTGCACTCGCAGAATAAACCCTACTTGTGCATATCGTATTTTATTGTACAGAATATTAGATTAATTTTATTTTTGCTGAGTATTTGCATCTCTCTTCGTAAGTGGCAATTTCACCATTTTTTTAGGAGCTAACTTTCTTGGATTACTAAAATGTTTGTAACATAATAAAATATATAAGAATATTATTTATTCCTTCTTAGAAGAGCTTTTTTTCTTTTTAAGATTTTATCTGACAAAGAGAGAGAAAGCACAAATGGGGGAGTGGCAGGTAGAAGGAGAGGAAGAAACAAGGTCCCACTGAGCAGGAAGCCCTATGCAGGGCTCCATCCCAGGACCCTGGGGTCATGACAAGAGTTGAAGGCAGATGCTCAACCAACTGAGCCACCCAAGAACCACCCCCTTAGAAGAATTTAAAAGAGAATTATTTCTCCCCTGATAATATTTTTTAAAGATTTTTATTTATTTATTTATTTATTTATTTATTTGAGAGAAAGAAAGCACAAGTATGGAGGGGCAGAGGGAGAGGGAGAAGCAGACCTTCCCTTGAGCAGTGAGCCCAACACTGGGCTTGATCCCAGCACCCCGAGATCATGATCTGAGGCATCCTTTACTGACTGAGCTACCCAGGCACCCCTCTTCCCTGACAAATTTAAACAACCAAGTAACAACCATTCTAGAGTATTTTTAAGTTATAATTTTATAGAATGTTTTAAATTCCTACCATATTTTCTGTCGTCTTCAAATGTTTCTATCTAATCTACTACCTATATCATCGGATACCTGAGCTATCTGTCAGAGTTTTCACTTTTGCCTAGGGTTTTATAACTTTAAAAACTTATCTGAATCATTTGTTTTAATAACCTAAATCCAGGCAGCCCGGGTGGCTCAGCGGTTTAGTGCCCCTCAGTCCAGGGCGTGACCCTGGAGACCCGGGATCGAGTCCCACTTTGGGCTCCGTGCATGGAGCCTACTTCTCCCTCTGCCTGTCTCTCTCTCTCTCTCTCTCTCTCTCTCTCTCTCTCTCTCTCCATATCTCTCATGAGTAAATAAATAAAGTCTTAAAAAAATAACCTAAATCCAAACATTTTTATACTGTACTTTGGCTTTTTTTCTTTGTCACAGTTGCCAGAATTTTCTATTTTATTAACTTTGTCAAAGAACTAAAATTTGGAATTAATTTTAGTGTTTTTCTCTCTGCTCTAATTCATTAGTTTTCACTTATACAACCATAAAATGGAAACTTGTGGCATATTTTGGAAAAATATTCGAAAAAAAATCTCTGTGGGGTGGCTGGGTGGCTCAGGCAAGCATCCAACTCTTGATCTCAGCACAGGTCTTGATTCTTAGGGTCCTGAGTTTAAGCCACATGTTGGTCTCCACCCTGGATGTGGAGCCTATTTAAAAAAAAAAAAAAAAGATCTATCTCATAAGGAGACTTATGCCTGGCCTATAAATAACTCCTTCAACTTAAATATAAGAACTAAATAACCCAATAATTTTTTTAATAAAGCAAAAGACATGGACAGAAACAGAAACTTTACTCAGAAAATAAAATGATAAGGATAGCATATAAGTATATGGGAAGACTTTCAACATCATTCTAATTTTTCCATAATAGACCATGCACATTTGCAACTGAGTAGCTTTTTCCGTTTTCTCCTTGCCTATGAAATTCTTTAAAGCCTTTTCTATAGTTGAAAGTGTCTACCAGGCACGTCCATAAGATTCTTACAAGGAATCTGATCCTGCACAAAGGTCTAAGTGATGGATTTATTAATATTAGTTTTATGACATATATACTATGATCCATCTTGGTAAATGTTTCATGGACACCTGAAAAGAGGGGATCCCTGGGTGGCGCAGCGGTTTGGCGCCTGCCTTTGGCCCAGGGCGCGATCCTGGAGACCCGGGATCGAATCCCACGTCGGGCTCCCGGTGTATGGAGCCTGCTTCTCCCTCTGCCTGTGTCTCTGCCTCTCTCTCTCTCTCTGTGACTATCATAAATAATAAAAAAAAGGACACCTGAAAAGAATATGTATTCTGTTGTTGACTGGGTTGATCTGTAAACATCAATTAGATTGACAGCTGATAGTATTAGTTAGGTCGTCTACATGCTTACTAATTTCCCTGCCTGCTTGTTCTGTCCATCACTGAGAAGTCTGAGTCTAAAACTGTCATTGTGGATTTGTCCATTTCTACTTCCAGAGCCATCTGGTTTTGCTTCATGTATCTGAAGCCCTGTTGATGAAGACATGCTTGGGGCTGTTACATATTCTTGAAGAACTACCACTTCGTTACGTGATGCCTCTTTTATCATAACTTGACAATATTCCTCGCTCTTAGGTTTACTTGGACCGAAATTAACATAGCTACTTCAGCTCTCAGTTGGTGTCTGTGTGATAGATCTCTCTCAATCCTTTACTTTTTAACACATTTGTTTACATATAGTGTGTTCTTATAGATAGCATAGAGAGTGTCTTGCTATTTTATCCAATCTGATAAATTATCTTTTTAATTTGTAGGTTTAGACTAATCATATTTAAAGCAGTAATTGGGGACAGTTGGGTGGCTCAGCGGTTAAGCTTCTGCCTTCAATTCAGGGCATGATCCCGGAGTCCTAGGATCGAGTCCCACATCAGGCTCCCTGCATGGAGCCTGCTTCTCCCTCTGCCTGTGTCTCTGCCTCTCTCTTTCTATGTCTCCCATGAATAAATAAATAAATAAAATCTTTTTTTTAAAAAAAGTAAAGCAGTAATTGATTTTACTAGACTGAAGTGCACCATTTTTCCCCAGCTGTTTTCTAATTTTTCCACTTGTGTATTCTTTCTTTTGGTTTCTTTGTCTGACTTCTCTGAGTTTCACTGAGCATTTTAAATTATCTGATTTTATTTACTCTATTGATTCATTCTTTATAACTCATTTGTTAACAATTTTAGTAACTGTGCTAGGGCTTACAACATAAATATTTGAATAATCTGCACCTACCTTCAAATAATATTATAAGGCTTCCCATGTGTTGTAAAAGACTCGCAAGTGTCCTACAAATTACTCCTTCCCATCTTTGATATTATTGTTGTCATACATCTCATTTTTTAAATAAACTATGAAAACACAGTGCATCAAAATTATTTTAGCTTTAAATATTCATTTCTCTTTTAGATTAAAAACGATTTTATTTTAGCTTTATTTTCCTATTTTTGGTACTCCTCATTTTTTGTATAGTTCCCAGTTTCTAATCTATATTATATTCCATCTGCCTGAAGAACTTTAATATCTCTTGTGCATTATTATGCTATGAATATAAAACTTCAGATTTTCTTTCTTGTTTCAGAAGCTTAACTTGAAGAATATTTTCAGTGAGGACAGAACTTTAGTTTGAGATTTTTTTTTTCTTTAAGTACTTTGAAGATGTTACTCCATTGTCCTCTTGCTTATATTGTTCCAGATGAGCAACTGCTGTATAATTCTTACCCCTGTTCTTCTGTAGAAACCTGTCTTTTTTTCCTATGGCTACCTTCAAGATTTTCTCTTTGTTTTAGTTTTCAGCTTTGAATGTTATGTGCCTAACTGTGGATTTTTTTTTTTTTTTTTTTTTTAGTGTTTATCCCGGTTGGCGTTCTGTGAGTGTCCTACATTTGTGGTTTCAATGTCTGTTACTAATTTAGGAAAATTGTAAATGATTATTTACTAAAATATTTTTTTCTTCCTCTTCTTTCTGATTTTTTTCCTTCCAGGAAAAAATTGTTTGAGATTCCAATTACTCAAACAGTCCAATAACTCAATTACACATTAGATTGCCTGATAGTGTCCCAGCTCTTGGATGTTTTATTTTCTCTCTCCCCTCTCCATCTCCTTCCTTTGTCTCTCTCTGTCTCTGTCTTTGTCTCTCTCTCTCACACACACGTGCAAGTGCACACAAACACACACATATTCACACATTTCGGCATGGACCATTTCTCCTGACCTATCTTCAAGCTCACTGATTCTTTCCTTACCTCTGTCAAGTCTTCTGATGAGCATTCTTCATCTTTATTACTCTATTTTTGAAATCCAGTAATTCCATTTGATTCTTTCCTAAAATTTCCATCTGATCTGCTAAAATTTCCTATTTTAGAAATAGGTCTCGCATGTCCTATTTCTATCAGGTGCAAAACATTTTTTTTTTCTTTTTTCTATTCTTCTCCCCAAGCTGTAGTTGGTTTCCACCAACTCTCTCTGGTGACAGTTTTTGTTCTCCTTCCCTCTCAGATTAAGGTTTTCAATCTCTAAAGGAGACAGAGAAGATGTGTCTGGATAGACTTTTGTAGTAGCTGCAGCTATTCTCCTCCAACCAGCACCACAGGATGCACTTTCTTAATAATCTCACTTGTCTTCCCTGGGAGTACCTGATGTGGTTTCTGGAGGAAAAATCTGAAAAGGGATGCAAAGCCCCCTATTCACATTTTCCTAGAACATTCACAATTTCAGGCTAGCTTTCAGCAATCTGTTAAAAGTTTGTAGCTGAATCCTGTTTCTGTCTGAATGACCACAAATAATAGTCGCCCCAAATAAGCACATGCTGAAGTTCTATTTCTCCATACAGCCTCCTATCTCTTTCCAGATTTTGTGTTAGGTTTCTGCCCTGTGGCTTAAGTTCTCAGGTGGGTCAATAACAGTCTTTGATTAAGTCCCAATAGTTCATTTTTGCTTTTGTTTCCGCTGCCTTCATAGATGTATCTTGCAAAAAGTTGCTGTGGCCAAGTTCAAAAAGGGTGTTTGCCTGTGTTCTCCTCTAGGATTTTGATGGATTCTTGTCTCACATTTAGATCTTTCATCCATTTTGAGTTTATCTTTGTGTATGGTGAAAGAGAGTGGTCTAGTTTCATTCTTCTGCACGTGGATGCCCAATTTCACCAGCACCATTATATTGAGGAGACTGTCCTTTTTCCAGTGGATAGTCTTTCCTGCTTTGTCAAATATTAGTTGACTATAGAGTTGAGGGCCTATTTCTGGGTTCTCTATTCTGTTCCATTGATCTATGTGTCTGATTTTGTGCCAGTACCACACTGTATTGATCAAGATAAAAAGCTTCTGCACAGCAAAAGAAGCAGTCAACAAAACTCAAAGACAGCCTACAGAATGGGAGAAGATATTTGCAAATGACATATCAAATAAAGGGCTAGGATCCAAGATCTATAAAGATCTGAACACCCAAGAAACAAAAAATCCAATCATGAAATGGGCAAAAGACATGAACAGAAATTTCACCAAAGAAGATATACACATGGCCAACAAGCACATGAGAAACTGCTCCGCATCCCTGGCCATCAGGTAAATACAAATCAAAACCACAGTGAGATACCACCTCACACCAATGAGAATGGGGAAAATTAACAAGACAGGAAACAACAAATGTTGGAGAGGATGTGGAGAAAGGGGAACCCTCTTGCACTGCTGGTGGGAATGTGAACTGGTGCAGCCATTCTGGAAAACTGTGTGGAGGTTCCTCAAAGAGTTAAAAATAGATCTGCCCTATGACTCAGCAATTGCGCTACTGGGGATTTACCCCCCAAATACAGATGCAGTGAAAAGCCGAGACACCTGCACCCCAGTGTTTATAGCAGCAATGTCCACAATAGCCAAACTGTGGAAGAAGCCTTGATGTCCATCAAAAGATGAATGGATAAAGAAGATGTGGTCTATGTATACAATGGAATATTCCTCAGCCATTAGAAATGACAAATACCCACCATTTGCTTCAACATGGATGGAACTGGAGGGTATCATGCTGAGTGAAGTACATCAATTGGAGGACAAACATTATTTGGTTTCACTCATATGGGGAATATAAAAAATAGTGAAAGAGATTATAGGGGAAAGGAGATAAAAGGAGTGGGAAAAATTAGAGAGAGTGACAAAATATGAGAGATTCCTAACTCTGAGAAATGAAAAAGAGGTAGTGGAAGGGGAGGTGAGCAGGGGAATGGGATGACTGGATGATGGGCACTGAGGAGAGCACTTAACAGGATGAGCATTGGGTGTTATACTATATGTTGGCAAATCAAACGCCAATAAAAAAAATACAAAAAAAAAAGGAACAACTTTTGAATTGCAGGTTGTCCATTGTTTTTCGTCGTTTTAAGGGTAGCAATCTAAAGCTCTCTTCTCTGAGCAAAACCAAGAAATCTCTGCAGGATTTCAAGCTTTACTTTGTTGTGTCCCATGATAAAGAATGGGATATGAGGGCCTGAAGCATTGTTTTTAATTGTGTAATACTGGACAAAACATAAATATCTATGGGTAAATAAATCATAAGAGAGCCTTATGAAGCACAGCTATACAGCAATAAAATGAAGAAAATATGTTTACGTGGATATAAAATTTATAGGTCTCAGAAATGTATCTTCAAATGAGAAATGAGTTATACAGAAAGGTATTGAAGAAAGCATTTGCAGTAGGCACTACAACAGATATTTACATTTCTTTCATGTAAATATCTAATAACAGTAAAAACAGTAAGGATTGGGAGGTTACATACAACTTATTTATACATTTTATTAAATTAATTCGTGGATTTCATGGATCTTTCAAGACTGAATTGATTTCCAGAAAAATGAAATACCAAGAAAGAGATTACCTCAACTTGTATCCATCCTGCTACATCCCAAATGCCTAGAGTCCATATTTTCCTTTTCCATCTTCCTGATTTGGCTTGGAATACTCCATGTTCTTCCGCCATTCTTTGTCTCACTAAAAACCAATGGTTCTCATTTTTTCTAATACCCTGATAGGATTCCTTTTTTTAAAAAAAATATTTTATTTATTTATTCATGAGAGACAGAGACACAGGCAGAGAGAGAGGGAGAAGCAGTCTCCATGCAGGGAGCTCGACATGGGACTCGATCCCGGGTCTCCAGGATCACACCCTGGGCTGAAGGCAGGCGCTAAACCACTGAGCCACCCAGGCTGCCTCCTCACAAGATTCCTAAAAGTAACCTACTTTAGCTGCTGCCTCCCAAAACTATGTCTTTGCTCACACCAGTCCTGCTGGCCAGAACATACTTCTTCCTATACTGACAATTGATTTCTCCATCTTTCATGTCACATTCTTTATACCTGATCTTTTTAAAAGTGTTGTTTTTTCCTACTAAACATGATATTTCCTATTTATTTATTTATTCATGAGAGACACCGAGAGAGAGAGGCAGAGACACAGGCAGAGGGAGAACCAGGCTCCACGCAGGGAGCCGGACGTGGGACTTGATCCTGCGTCTCCAGGATCAGGCCCTGGGCTGAAGGTGGCGCTAAACCGCTGAGCCACCTGGGCTGCCCAATATTTCCTTTCTTTAAAACATTAATGATTTGTTTATACTCTCTATTTCAATCTCTTTTGTTTGAAAATACATTTCCTACTCCCTTTCTTTTATAAACCCTTATAGTAAATAACACATTAATGAAAAGCTGCCCATTTGGATGGCCTCTCCTTCCTCTGTTTCGTCTTTTGAGGCACTAATGAACTCATTGTTCAATACTTAGCGATGCTCATTGGCTCTGTTACCCTTTTAGGACTCTACTTTTCAATATTTAATATTGAAGAGAAAATCTAAACAAAATGAACTCAACTTTGTACTATGATTTGTCATGATGTCACACTTAAGAGTGTGACATGTATTAAGAGTTAACCCAAATTTTTAATTTTACATGGTGGTGAAATTGACTGCTCCTACATTTTATGGAAAAATATTTTCCATTGAAATAATACATTAATAGTTTGTAATTAAGATAATGCAGGTTTGTTTTTCACTTTGAGAAAATTTCATTTGCTACAGTCCATTTACATGATATCGTCAGCTTAGAATGAATAAGATGTAATATATATGGTAAAATATTGAAACCATTTCCCTCTTGGTTTCTGTTTAATGTTGAAAATATGAAACTGGAGGCAGTTTTAACTCCTTTTCCTCACACTCACACTTCCCAGACTGTCAGTTTAGGCTATTTTCCAAGCTATGCCGTAAATTCAAGCTGACTTGGGAGCCTTTGGACCATTGCAATGCTCTTTCTATCCAATTTGCAGAAACATTCATGCCTAAGGCCCTTAGCCTGCAAAAGCTAATTTGGGATTGATGTGACAGGAATTCTAAGCTCTTGCTGGAAATGTAAGAAATAAAACATGCAATGGGAGCAAAGAATGGAGAAGATTAGAGCAGTATTTACGGACTTTCTCTTGACTGCCTCCATATACAATCTAGTTTCTACTTTTTTTATATTTCACTCTAAGTTTAACCATACAAATTTGATTTTTATATGTAAATTTTTTAAAATATTTATTTTGGCAGTGGCAATCAACTGAACAAAACCTAAATATTGGAATGGTAACATAACACAGTAATTAACATTGGCTATTGAATAAGAAACATAAATACTATGGCCAAATTATTTAAACAATCCTAGACTCAAATTCTGCATCTGTGAAATGGGAACTACAGTAATACCTAAGTCATAGCATTGTGTAAATTTATGCTGAGAATTCTCCACCTTGCTTCCCTTTCCTTCACACACAGAACAATTTTTCAAGTTTCGCACTTGTGCTCTATATCCCCAGAGAACTGATCCCCAAGGATTCAATTACATGGGATCCCTTGCCTTAAATCTTTAATTGGGTTCAGTTAAGGAGAGACACAAGACATCTAAAAATAGAAAAAAAATAGATCAAGATACTTCCCTTTCTGCTACAGACTGTAACAGAATTTGTGTCCCCTCCAAATTTGTATGTTCGAAACCTAATCCCCTAATGTGATAATATTTGAAGGTGGGGCTTTGGGGAAAGGATTAGGTCATGAGGGTGGAACCTTCATGTATGGAATTAGTGCCCTTACAGAAGAAACTTCAGAAAACTCCCTTACCTCTTCTATTGCACAGTAAGAAGGAGGCTTTCATGAACCAGAAAGCAGGTTCTCTCCAGACACCGAATCTGTCAGCACCTTGATCTTAGACTTCTCAGCTTCAAGAACTATCATAAATAAGTTTCTGTTATTTATAAGCCACTCACTCTCTGGTATTCTGTTACAGCAGGCCAAACTGACTAAAATATCCTCTCCAGCCTAATTTAGCACTGTGGTTCCAGCAGGGATTGTGTCCCATGACTTCTCCAACTCCTGCTAGAAGCTCTCCTCCGGTAACAGATCTTGGATTCCAGTAGCATCACTTTCTTTCCTTGTCCCTTTAGATTTGGGGGTTGTAATGTTATCCTAGTACAACTAGGCCCTAGTACCTCAACATCATTCATTTATTCCCTAACTCTGTCCATACCTTTGGGAATAATTTTTTCATCCCAAAAATAGCACTTGTAAAAAAGACCTAGCTAATTTTGTGTTTTGGGGTTTTGATAGATATGAACTTGCTACTTTTATGAATAATAAGCATGTTTCCCCTCAACTTTCATCTATCTATTCAATATTTATTTTTTTATTCAGGATTCTTCTAACACTCAGATTATTTACATGCCCTTTTTACAAATATTTTCTATTTTTGTTATTTTTTTTCTATTGAGAAGCAGTGGATAGAACTGCAAACAGACCTTTAGGTACACAAATATCATGAGTTTGAAGAAGAAAGGGCTAGTAATTTTTATTATTATTTTTCATGCCTTATCTAACTTGATCATTTATTCTTCTTGAACCTGGAAATGCTTTGAGAAACACTTTTTTAGGGGGCAGTATATGATCACACACACACACACACACACACACACAGTCACACATGTCTTAGGTCACAATTTATAAAAACCATCCTATTGATCTTTCCTAAGTGATCTCATACATTGAAGATAACTCTCAGTTTGCAATATAGCCAAGTTATCCCATCAATAGTTTTCAGTCTTTTTCGCATTCCTTCTTTTTTTTGTATATTTTTTATTGGAGTTTGATTTGCCAACATATAGTGTAACACCCAGTGCTCATCCCATCAAGTGCCCCCCTCAGTGCCCATCAACCAGTCACCCCAACCCCTTGCCCACCTCCTTCTCCACCACCCCTTGTTCATTTCCCAGAGTTAGGAATCTCTCATGTCCTATCTCCCTCTCTGATATTTCCCACTCATTTTCTCTCCTTTCCCCTTTACTCCCTTTCACTATTTTTTATATTCCCCAAATGAATGAAACCATATACTGTTTGTCCTTCTCTGGACTTACTTCACTCAGCATAATCCCCTCCAATTCCATCCACGTCGAAGCAAATGGTGGGTATCTGTCATTTCTAATGACTGAGTAATATTCCATTGTATACAGAGACCACATCTTCTTTATCCATTCATCTTTTGATGGACATCAAGTCTCCTTCCACAGTTTGGCTATTGTGGACATTGCTGCTATAAACATTGGGGCGCAGGTGTCTCAGTTTTCACTGTATCTGTATCTTTGGGGTAAATCCCCAGCAGTGCAATTGCTGGATCGTAGGGCAGATCTATTTTTAACTCTTTGAGGAACCTCCACACAGTTTTCCAGAGTGGCTGCACCAGTTCACATTCCCACCAACAGTGCAAGAGGGTTCCCCTTTCTCCACATCCTCTCCAACATTTGTTGTTTCCTGTCTTGTTAATTTTCCCCATTCTCATTGGTGTGAGGTGGTATCTCATTGTGGTTTTGATTTGTATTTCTCTGATGGCCAGTGATGCTGAGCATTTTCTCATGTGCTTGTTGGCCACGTGTATGTCTTCCTCTTTTCACATTCCTTCTTGAGATAAGAGTAGACAGCTCTAGTAGACACAGGTGCCCTGGGCTCCTGGGAAACCATCCAATGTCTCCTCCAACTCTCTTGGTTCTACAGTAGCCGAATAAATTATTTTCCTAGAACTTTAAGAACTGTGAACTCCCCCCCCATATTATCATGACTAAAAGTAAAGGCAAGAGAAAAGAAGAATTGGAACTGTCATTTGAACCACAGGCTTTTAGAGCAGCATTGCTGTTTTAGCAGATGCCAGTGCCTTGTATTAACCGTGACAGAAGTTGCATGTCCTGAGCCAAATGAGAAAATAAATGTTTACTATCTAGCTGGAAAGCTGAAAACCAAAGGCAGGGGGTGGAAGGCAAGTAGACAGAAAACCATGGATGAAGGCAATGCCATGGAGATGAGTTCAATAAATCTGTGCACATCTACATTCATATAAATCAAAGTAACTCAACCAGGCAGATGTTCTGTATTTGTTCCTATTGGGTGTCAGCACTTTTTTTGAGGAAGCAGGCAGAAACTACCTAACTTTATCAAAATTACTAATTCTCCAAATGTACATTCTGTGGTCTCTCAAACTTCCTGGTCTGAAATTCTTATATTTCTCAGAAGAGACCAAAATTAAACTGGGAACACCAATATGGTAAATAAAGGAATCCTTGGAATACTAAACACACATAGTATAGGGTGTACTTTGAAAAAACTGGTAGGATTCTGTTAGGCTCCTGGATCCTTGTGGAACAGTATAAGAAAGGGTCACTGTAGTCCTAAATTAACAGGGTGTTCCTGGCATTATTCAAAGAAAAGCACAATGTTGGAACAGCTCCAATGGAATCGACATAATTGCTCTAGAGAATATCTAAACCAACCAGGTCTCTATAATTTTTCTAGTTTTAAACAGCCCTTGAGAGACTTGAAGCTCCCAGAAACTTCAAGCCAACTCACCTTCTAGGTTGAATGTGAACATGTACCCAAATATTTGTCACATATGGACAGACAGAAGCTCTAAAAATAACTTTTGAAAATATGAGGAAGCATGAAACACCAGATCCATTATATAAGTATATAAATTAAGGTGACCATACACTTGACAGAAACCAATACCCTTATAAAAGTGAAAAGTGAAGTTCCTAATAGTTATTTCATTACAATAGGTATAAAATATGTCCATTCTGAGCAAATCAGGATGTATGATCACCCAACCATAATTCAACATGGCTTAGACTGTGGAATTTGCAAGAAGAAGCCATAGAATTGAGACTAGTGATACAGATGGTGACAAATTATCAAGGGTCTTGAGCACCAAAGATATTTGAACTTTCTCTATAGATGCCGGGAAACCATTCTTTAGTCCTCGAATTTGACAGATTAGATGCCCTATCAATGTTTTTTTTTAATAAATCTAAAAATCAAAGGCAAATATATTCGTCAGTTCTATTAGTCTCCTAAATGTTTTAGATTCCAGAAATTTATTGCACCTACTTCACACAAAGCATGGTACTTGGGTGAGGAGAGAAATGCAAATAATCATGACATAGTCCCTTGCTTCCAGGGAAAAAATAATGATTTACTTAAACTAGCTATGTTTACTACACTGCAGAATAAGCTAAGTTAGATAAGACAATACAAGCAGCGTCTCTGTTTTCTATCTTTGTTTTCTACACAGTATAGGATTCTTTTTTCTTTTTAAAGACATTATTTATTTATTTATGAGAGACACAGAGAGAGGAATAGACACAGGCAGAGGGAGAAGCAGGCTCCCTGCAGGGAGCCCGATGTGGGGACTCGATCCCAGGACTCTGGGATCATGCCCTGAGCTGAAGGCAGACGCTCAACCACTGAGCCACCCAGGCGTCTCTAAATAAGAGCTTACTAAAATGCTTAGTTGAATTAACCAT
This sequence comes from Nyctereutes procyonoides, assembly GCF_905146905.1. Taxonomy (NCBI): domain Eukaryota; kingdom Metazoa; phylum Chordata; class Mammalia; order Carnivora; family Canidae; genus Nyctereutes; species Nyctereutes procyonoides. The sequence continues at coordinate 29,873,039 of NW_026575120.1, forward strand.
GTGAACCCTAATTATTGTCATAAGCACAGGCATTCCCAATAAGAATTATATTAGATATTAGAGTAAAATGCCTTGATTATTTGTAGCCCCATTGTTTGCAATATATGGCACCCAGTTAAAACCCAGCATGCACACAGCTGATTGAAAAATTGTGTTGGCCCAGGCAGCTTTATCAGAATATATTTTCTTTTTAATTTTTATTTTCCCATGAAATCCAGTCTACAGAATCAATTGTTTCCAAGTGCACAGGTATAATCCATTTCCTAACGCATAGCAATTTAATGTGGGGGAGTTCCTTATGAAAGCAGTTTTCTGAGAAATATAATGGGCTACAAATATTGTTCCTAAGCAGTACATAAAAGGCAGGAGGTTGTTGTACCTTTGGGAACAACAAGATAAACACACCTGTCATCTGAAATTATACCTGTCACAATACAATGAAACAGTGCACATGGATTTTTCCTCCAGACTGTGATACTTAGCTTTTCTACTTCTTTGTAAATACTACTATAATTCCTTGATTTAAAACATGCACTTCCAAAATTTCAGGGCTTAGTCGTGTTGCTAGTTGTTCCAAAACAAAATAATAAAAATGAAGGGAAAGCCATCATTATAAATTAAACAAATATGGTGTATCCCAAATACAACCCAGTTATTTCCAGAAATTTGAATACATAAGAGCTTGAAGTATTGGCTAAGAGTTTAGTTTCAGCCTATATATTCAAGGTAGATGTTAGACTTGTCCTTCGAAGGTATGGATATTCATAAAGCATTTTATGATGCTTATAAATAATATATTGAATTTGGCGTCTTCTTCAATTCAACTGAACATGTCACAGATATGTACCAAATTAATCAGATTTTTAAAGTTCCCAACTGGAAAGTAGGCATCCTTTAAAACTTCATGGATATATTTATCCTGATTTAATGCAGTAAGTGATAATATAGCAGACTAAAACATTAATAAAATTGTAAAGTTTATACTGTTAAAGAACTTGCGGGAGCTAGGCTTTTTCCGCTACTGCATTCCACAGAAAGTAAAATAAACTAAGATACTGAGGTTAGAGAAAGCTTGACCAGCAAATTAATCTCTGACAAAAATCAAGATTAACCTAGAGGTCTTCAGAATCCTGATTTAGGATTCCACCAGTTAGGAATAGATATGTGTGAGTGAGTGAGTGAGAAAGAGAGAAAGAGAGAGAGAGAGAGAGAGAGAGAGAGAGAGAGAGAGAGAGAAAGACTTCACATTGAATATTAAATATCAAATGCTACTTAAAGTTTCAAGAACATAATAAATTTATTGTTCATGGATTACAATTTTACATCCATTATTACATCTAATCAGCTATATTTTGGTTGTTTCTTTAGTTGTCAAGAATAAACATCTGAAACTATTATAAATGCATGACTCTTATAATAGGACTCCAATATGAAATATAAAAATCCAATAATAGTTTCCATTTACTTAATAATAATAATGGCTTATAATCAAGATGATAGGGAAGCCCCTGTGGCCCAGCAGTTTAGCGCTGCCTGCAGCCTGGGGTGTGGTCGGAGGCCCGGGATCGAGTCCCACGTTGGGCTCCCTGCATGGAGCCTGCTTCTCTCTCTGCCTGTGTTTCTGCCTCTCTGTGTGTGTGTGTCTCTCATGAATAAATAAATAAAAATATTTTTAAAAAATTAAGATGATACTTATCATTTAAAATCATCTTCAAAAATCAATATACAGAAATCCACTACATTTCAAATTTTATTTTATTTAAATTCGATTAATTAACATACAGTTTATATTAGTTTCAGAGGTAGAGATCAGTTATTCATCAGTTGCATATAAGACTCAGTGCTCATTACATCACATGCCCTCCTTAATGCCCATCCCCCATCCCCACCTCCCTCCCCTCCAGCAACCCTAGAGTTTGTTCCCTATAGTTAAGAGCATGTTATGGTTTGTCTCCCTCTCTGATTTTGTCTTATTTTTCCCTCCCTTCCCCTATGATCCTTTGTTTTGTCTTAAATTCCACATATTCGTGAAATATATTTATCTTTCTCTGCCTTATTTCACTTAGCATAATACCCTCTAGTTCCATCCACATCATTGTAAATGGTAAGATTTCATTTTCTGATGGCTTAGTAATATTCATACACACACACACACACACACACACACACACACATCTTCTTTATCTGTTCATCTACCAATGAACATCTGGGCTCTTTCCATAGTTTGACTATTGTGGACATTGCTGCTATAAACATTGGGGTGCAGCTGGTTTTCTATACACTAATAATGAAGTAACAGAAAGAAAAATTAAGAAAACAGTCCCATTCACAACTGTATCAAAAATAATTAAAAAACTTAACCAAGGAGGTGAAAGATCTACACTTTGAAAACTATAAAACATTGCAGAAAGAAATTGAAGATAATATAAAGAAATGGAAAGATATTCCATGCTCATGTACTGGGAAAACAAATACTGATAAAATGTCTATACTACCCAAAGTAATCTGCAGATTTAATGCAATCACTATCAAAATACCAACAACATTTTTCACAGAACTAGAACAAATAATCCTAAAATTTGTAAGGAACAACAAAAGACCTTGAATAGCCAAGGCAATCTTGAAAAAGAAGGATGAAACTAGAGGTATCACAATCCCAGATTTTAAGGTATACTATACTAGTAATCAAAACAGTATGAGACTGGTACAAAAATAGACACATAGATCCATGGAACAGAATAGAGAACCCAGAAATACTTGATTTGATTATATGGTGAATTAATCTTCAATAAAGGAGGCAAGAATATGCAATGGAAAAATGACAATCTCTTCAACAAATGGTCTTGAGAAAACTAGGCAGCTACATGCAAAAGAATAAGACTGGACCATTTTCTTACACCACATACACAAAAGTATACTCAAAATTGATTAAAATCCTATATGTGAGGCCAGAAAGCATAAAATTCCTAGAAGAGAGCATAGGCAGTAATTTCTTTGACATTGGCCATAACAACACTTTCTTAGTTATGACTCCTGAGGCAAGAAAAACAAAAGCAGAAATTAACTATTGGGACTACATCAAAATAAAAACCTTCTACAAAGCAAAGCAAACAATCAACAAAACTAAAAGACAACCTACTGAATAGACGATATTTGCAAATGGCATATTTGATAAAGTGTTAGTATATAAAATACGTAAAGAACTTACACAACTCAACACTAAAAAAACAAATAATTCAATTAAAAAATGGGCAGAAGACATGAAACTACATTTCTTCAAAGAAGACATACAGATGGCCAACAGTTACATGAAAAAAAAGTTCAACATCACTTTTTATCAGGGAATTGCAGATCAAAACCACAATGAGATACCACCTCACAACTGTCAGAATGGCTAAAATCAAAAACACAAAGTTTTACAAGGAGTGGAGAAAAAGGAACCTCATGCACTGTTAGTGGAAATGCAAACTGGTATAGGCACTATGGATAACAGTATTGAAGTTCCCCCCAAAAATAAAGATAGAATTATCATATAACCTAGTAATTCCACTACTGGGTATTTACCTAAAACATATGAAAATACAAATTCAAAAATATGTATGCACCCCTATATTTATTGCATTATTTAAAATAGCCTAATTTTGGAAACAGCTCAAGGATCCATCAACAGATGAATGAATCAACATGAGGTAGTACAATGGACTATTAGCCATAAAAAAGAATGAAATCTTGCCATTTACAATGACAGGGATGGATCTAGAGGGTATAATGCTAAGTGGAATAATTCAGAGAAAGATAAATACTGTATGATTTCTCTCACATGTGGAATTTAAGAAACTAAACCAATGAATAACAAAAAAGAGACAAACAAACAAAAAAACAGACTCTTATATAGAGAACACACAGATGGTTACCAGAGGGGAGGTACATGGGAGAATGGGTGAAACAGGTGAAGGGGATTAAGAGTACACTTAGTGTGATGAGCACCAAGTGATGCATAATTGTTGAATATTCTATTCCTGAAACTAATATAACACTGCATGTCAATTATACTGGAATATTAAAATATTTAAAAATTTTAAAAATAAATCATCTTCAATATAGATAACGTAAATTAAAATGCTATTACATATCTGTTAATTTTATAATGACCCAAACATATATGTGTACCATTTTTCTCCATTCTAACCATAGGAAAAATGGGTTCCTAACAAAATACATTTAAGTAAATAACTAACAATGTATTGTTATGTTTTAATCAAGGTGATAGAAATGAGTTAATGGCCCAAGACAGGAAATGCCAAAACTTCATGAAACCCCCCCTCACACACTAGCAAGAACAAGGCAATTCAACACTGACTGTCCAAATAGTGGATTAATAAATGAACTAAACAATGTATTAATTAATGTTCTCAGCGGACTTCTTTCCCCAAACTTATAAGCCAAGCCAGCATTTGCCCAATAGTTATGATTTTAGTACATGTCTGTACTAGCTGAATCTACCTTGGTGAGCTTGGCCTGAATTCTCACCTCCTTCAGTGGGGCAGATGTCTACCACAGATGGCTTTCTACCATTTCTGGTGAAGAAAAGGCCAGTTCTGTATAAGATTTATAAAGCTGTATAAACATAGTTTATTAAGCCCTTTGGGGTGAAAGTTACTATATAAATGTAAAATATTCAAGCACTTAATCCAAAGTACCTTTTTATATCCTCTGTCAAGCCGAATAAACAAAAATGCAAAAGAACATAATATATCACTGCTGGAATATCCATCAAAAATAGCCACAACTTTTCCATTTTTGGTCGATTCTATTTGTACAACCCTAAGTTCCAAAGATTTCCAAATGTTTGTTGAAATGTTATGCCGCCCCTTCTCTTCCCCCCACCTTTGTCATTGACTTGATCACTTTCTATGAATTAACATAAACAAAGCTACATGTCCTTGCTCAATAAGGGTGATACCGAAACCTTCAGCTGGTAAGATAATAATGTCATACCATAAACACCCTCTCTGGATATCAAACTACAAATGTTAACAGTTAAATTTTTAAAGGTCTCAGAAAACTGGAGTGGAATGTGTATAATATTACTCAAACAGAATTAACTTTCCAGTTTCTTCAGGACTGGCTGGAACATGGTAATGTTCTACATTTCTCATGTAGACTTGACAGTCCAACCTGAATGGTTTCAGGGCCAATCAAAAGCCACTGGTAAGAGCTCTTGTCTCTTGTAAAACATGTAACTTACCTTTCAGAAATGCCCTGGCATTCCCTAGGCATAATAGGCATAATTTAGTTTGAGGAATATATGGGACAATATATGGGACATATTCCGGTATATTGTTGAGAGGGAGAGAAGATAGATTTAGTGTAAATGGAAGTTACTGGTAATATTCGCCTGAAAACAAATTGTAATGGTCGTCACTAGCGCAGCCTACACACATTCACTATTTAGTATATGGTAGTCACTGTGCTAAGCACTTTACATGTATTTTTTATCACAATGGCCCTACAAAGGAAATAGTAATATTACATGTCCCTTTTCAGAAATTGATTAGTCAGAGGTTACACTCCTAAGACAAAGATGAATCTAAAGGTTTTGTAAGGCCTTAGAACTAATCTAGGATTGGTTCTTAGAACACACTGCTTAGGGGAAACCCTACCAATGTCCAGACTCAGGCCAGAGGTAATACTGACAAATGCGTACACAGCTTTTTGGCTGAATTTCTGAGGCCAGTGGTGAGGTTAGCATTTCTACTAGGGCTAATATTAGGGTAAGGAATCTTACTGAGGTAAGGAGAGGCTTCAGCTAGAGGAATTGTCTTTCACTTTGCATAGCATGTAACAAAAGATGGAGAAAATGTCCGTTGTCTGTATGTAAGAAGTACAGAGGCAGGAAGGAGAAATGTTAATGGATATTATAAAGGAGGAGTAAAAGTTTCCACAGCCACCCACTGGCACTGCTAATGTCTGAGGCATTACCAAAGCTGTGTAGGAAAAGCCTAATCCTCAGCCACACCTTTGCCTGAGAATGAACCACATTGACGTTACAGTACACTTAACCCCTCAGGCATCCCAGTTAAGACATTTCCCCTAGCTCTAATAAGTGTGTTGTTCTCTGACTGTCTGGGGTCCCTTCCATTACTGCATTTTGTGACCCTGAAAGAATTAGGAGATCCAATTCAACAATCCCATCTACAAGCCAACTAAGCTTCAGGAGGAATCCCAGTTTGACACCTGACAACTGTGTTGAGAGGACAGATAACTGTGTCCTGTGGTTTACAAAGATTGGTCCTGAAGCCTAGGCTAGTTTTAGCCATTCTTTCAGAAGCAGAGGAGCCTATGTGGTGTGGATGAGCAGAGGGAAATAGCTTTCGAGGGCTGTTCTGTTCATGTGGGTTTTAATTAATGTTAAAGAAAAGTGTTGTGCTATACTCTCAAAATCATCAAATCAAGAGCAACACACAAACAATTATTTTACAATCGAGAATAAGAAAATTTGCCATAAAAGGGAAACAAACTGCTTTGTGAGTTTCCCAGGGGAATAACTAATAGATACAATAGGAAAGTCTTCTTGGTAGATATGGCAATAAAGAAGGGTCTTCAAAATCTGATGCCCCTTTGCTTAAATATTATAATTGGGGGAGCTTTGAAAATACATTGAGCAGCAAAACTATAAAAGGCTAGGCTGAAATTTAAACATATATAGGAACCCAGACATAAAAGGCCTATGGAAAAAATAAATAAATAAATAAATAAATAGATAGATAGATAGATAGATAGATAAATAAATAAATAAATAAATAAATAAATAAATAAATAAATAAATAAAAAGGATTATGTTAGAAGTGTTCTATACCATGGAGGGAACTTAACCTCCCAGGCAAACATGGCTCCTCACATATTTCCCTCTGCTCTTCCACATGGCTGGCCACAGAGGACATAATTCCCTAAAACATTTGCCTGTAAGCTCCTTCCCTGTAGGGCAGGACAAAATGTCTGTTCTTCTCACTATGTTGAACATTCTTCAAAGTTATAGGCATCTTGTTTAGCACTGTAGTTCTAGCACAAAAAATAGAGTTGGGTATAGAACTGGCATTCAAAACACTCTAGATGAATAAATGAAGTACTGTGCACATAAAATGAATAGTGAATTCACTAGGGGAATCAGGAATCACTGAGAACAGAGGTGGAACAGGGATTTATGGATCTACATTTACTCTGAATTTAAGTCTTGCTCTTCTCTGGCCCCAGACTTGGTGCTGTTGGACCAGGATCTAACCTCATCCTCCAAGTCACGGCAAACTCTAGGGTCTGGGAATGACAAGGGAGCAAGAATTAGACATGTGGCCTTTGGCTTGATGCATAAATATCTCACCATCTCAGTAGCATGGTCTTAACCCTCTTTTTTATGATGTTACTTATTTATTTCAGAGAGAGCATGAGCAGGGAGATGGAGAGGGAGAGAGAGAAGGCTCCCTACTGAGCAACAAGCCCAACATGAAGCTCTATCCAGGCACCTGGGGATCATCACCTAAACTGAAGACAGTTTGCTTCACCAACTGAGCCACTTAGGTGCCTCTGGTCTTAACTCTCCTAAGATTCTTTTTAGGTCTTCCTTGAAAAGCCTGGAAAGAGAACACCAAAGCTAAGTTGCAAGTTACAGAAGGCTGCTAGAGAGAATAATTCAAGCACAAAGTGCATTGTAGACTTGAAAGAAAAAATAAGAGAAGGGACAAGGTGTTCATAACAGTGAGAGAAAACAGATCTTAACGATTCCAATCTGTGTTCTTCATCTTCAAGATTGGGAAGAGTAAATGTTTGTCTGACAGTGTATACATAGTGAAATAACTGAGGTGGAGAACAACTGGTTTGTCTGAGGTGGCAGCTTTGCACATTACACCAAGAACTTTCTTAGCTTTAAAACCTTTTTTTTTTAAATGAATGTTGATGGTAGATGTTTGTTTTCATCATTTCCAGGTATTAGCGGATAAAAATAATTTGGATTATATACTTATGAAAATCTACCCTTAGTCATATCTATTTACAGATACTTGGTATTCTTGAGGTCCTGACAAGGCCATCTCTCTCACAAGCTTTTTAAAGTTAAGGCAGATTTAGCGTAAGCTCTACTTCTTAGCACTGCAGGCATTCGTTACCTCTTTGTCATGCAGAATGTTAACTTGGACCGGACCTTCTTCCTGGGCAAGTAGTTGGGGTATTTTTTTTCTGTGTTCCATTGGCCTATTCTTAGAATTATTCATACTTTTAGAAAAATTGTGGTAACAATTGTTATTTGAAGACAGAGAAGACTGATGTGAAGTGTAAGTTGAAATGTAAGAAAACAAGTACTTAAGTGCATTGGATGAAGTTGGATGATGTGATTAGCAGGCCCACAGCAACAAATATATTTCTAGAACATTGCATATGGTGTTGCCTCTCCGACCCAGCCATCGGCTGGGAATTCTATTTTGAGTTGGTTTTCTAAGAGGAAAATGTTTAGTTCTGAACCATCCACCTTTGTTCACCCTACTTCTCATATCCAAATGCATTATCTGCAAATGGGTGCCATGGTTAGAAATTAAGAGGATTTGTGTCTATGGAAAAATTCCTACTACAAATATACTATCAGCCACGTGATAAGACTTAGAGTGCTAATCATCTCTTTTGAACTGAGATTGTGTTTGCTTTTATTCATTAACATTGAGTGAATGATTTCTACATGACAGGCACTCCTCAAATTGGGTTTGTGCCACAAAAGGATGGATAAAGGCACAGAGCAGGTGGGAAGGGTATCTCTTCCATAGGAAGCCAGGGAAAGAATTCCCAGTCTCTGACTACAACGCATATTTTTATTAAAATAGCAGCACACTACATAAATAAGATTAAGTAGACCAGACACGTTGAATTTCTGTATCTAATTAACATAATCTACCTAGAGTTGCTCATGGCAATCCATTTTCTGAGTTGTGTCTATTCTCAGCTTTCTCAGGATTATTGCCCTTCATATCCTTTTACCACAACTTTTAGTTATTTACTAAACAACCACGAGAAACAGTTTTTGTTGGTGTCAGATGCTGTACTTTCTAGAGTACTGGTCACCTGGATAATCAAATTTAAACTACATTAAATGAGCCCAGCATTAATCACCAATTAAAGTCCAGAGGCGAATTATTGAAGAGGGCATTTAAGTAAAGGGGGACGCTTGAAGATTATAGTGGGCAGGGCACAAAGAGGCAAGAATAATCACATTCTACGTTAAGCAAAGATCATAGAAATCTCTATTTGTTTGTATTATGGCAAAAATCAATTAGTCTATAATTGGAATTTTTTTTCTGTCAGACTACACCACGCCAAAGTGAAATCATTACATTTGACATCACTAATAAAACAGATAGGTTTTCAATTAACATTTAGTTTTCTCTAAATATAATCTCAGAAAATCATCCATCAATAGACAAGCCTACATTTCTCCCCATGTACAGATTTCTGTCTGGTGTCACAGAAGAGAAAAATCCTAGTGAGATTATTAAAAAGAGAGTATGTGCACTGATGTAAAAACAGTCCGTATTACCAAAGAAAGAGTGACTGAGGAGCCCCATGGCCCAAGTTTGAACTCTGCTTCACCATTCATTGTGAGGCCTCAGACAAGTTACTTTAACTCTCTGGCTCTCAGTTGTCTCAAATTTAAAGACTTACAAATTTATTTCACAGTATCTACTTCTGAGGATATTTGTGAGAAGCTAATAATAAAGAATTTATGTAAATTACAATTATAATCCATAGCAGGGAATAACTACTGGATATTTCACTGTTGAGGATGAGGATGATGGCAATGAATTATTTTTAATATAGTGCCATAACCATAACTTGTATTCATTAGACTGTCCTTTAATATACCCACACATGTTAATCTGCACTAGCCTACTCTCCTCCCGTACCCTCCACCTCTCACAAGCCCCTCTGGCAGGAACAAAATGCAGCCCAATCTCTGCAAGCTTCTGACAAGAGGCCTACCCTTCCCTTCCTAGCAGCCCGGTCCTGACTGCCTTGAAACTACCACCACCACCATCACTTCGGGCACCAAATGTATCCCACAACTCCCAGGCACCCCTCAACTTCCAACTCTAATTCCCTAGACATTCTTTACACCTCAGTCCTCATTTCTACCCAACTCTGAAATCTAGCCATGCTTCCCTCTGAAATTCATAGACAGCCATCAGCAAAATTCCCTATATTCTCTTTTTTTCTTCATTTTTCTTCCAACATCCTTCTCTACTGAAACCTGACTTTCCTGACAGCCCTACCAATAACTGTTTTTTGTCTTTCGCTCCCTCCCTAACACTGGGACTGCATACTGCTTGCTGCTTATAGAACAGTCTCACTTTCCTCTCTAAAAACAAATGCAAAACAAAACAAACTTTGAATCTCCTGCATTCAAACTATACCACCACCATTTCTCCTTGTAATAACGACTTATCATTGCCAAGCTGTCATTCATGCTTATTCCTTTAAGATTTTTAGCTTCCGGCTGACTGTCACTTTCTACAACAACATACCTGGACGATTCTTAGTGGTTTAAATTTCCACATGGATGATTATTCTAAACCCAGACTATTAATTCCTTAATTCTCTAAAAGGAGTTTATTTCCCATCCTACCAGAGCCATAATTCATGCTCACACCCAGACTTTCTCATTACCAAAAACTACAACATCCTGAGACTTCATTTTTAAGTGTCCCACTATCCATTCACTACCTATCTTTTTAGCGCCTTCCATCTAGTGACACAACTCTCACAATTTTTCAACCCCATCAATACCTATAATCCATTCATTCTGCCTCCTTTTCACTACCCTTTATTTTCTTCAATGTTCTACTTCCTTCTCTAACCAGTTAAAATATCACGATCCAAATTATAATGACCCCTTGCATTATCTCAAGTCTTTTGTCTCTCTCTGGCTTCAATCATTTTGTTAACTCCAGTGCTTTTGCAATTCCACAAGTGGCTAGAAAAAAAAATAAAGTCACACTGTTTAGTCTCACTTCCAATGAGTATCCACTAATCTCACATGGACTATTCATGGCAACCCTTCTACATTTACTCACACACAACTGCATCGTAAGTTAACCTAAAAGAAAGTTAATCTAAAGCCTCTAACCTCCCCAGGATTTATGTTCAGCTGATGGCCTTGCTTTTCTTTCAGCAAGAAAAGAGGAAACCAAGGAGGATTTCTAGTTTCCCACAATACGTCTATTCACCCACCTATGTCTGTATCTTGCTTTCCTCCCTGTTACAATGGTTGCAGTACCCAAAACTCCAGTTAAGGCCTCCCATTCCATCTGTTCTCATCCTCTCTCATCTACTCAAAGACATCATTCTAGCAATTCTCCTCTTTCCCTTCTATATCTCAGCTTCCCTTAACTAGAGCAACACTCCCGTAGACACACAAACCTATTGCAATTTCTACTTTCTTAAAAAAATAATAATTACAAAATCTTTCTTAACCACTAATCATCTTTCATTTACCATCTCATTTCTATGAGACTTTTAAAAGAAGAAATTTGGGATTCCTGGGTGGCTCAGTTGGTTAAGCATCTAACTTTGGCTCAGGTCATGATCTCAGGGTCCTGGGATTGAGCCCCACATTGGACTCCCTGCGTAGTGGGGAGTCTGTTTCTCCTTCTCCCTCTGCCCCTCTCCCCTACCCTTCATTGCTTGTGCTCTCTACTCTCTTTCATGCTCTCTCAAGAAAATAAATAAAATATTTAAAAATTTTTTGAAAGATAAAAAGAATAAATTTATCAAGAGTTGTCCCTATTCACTCTCTCCATTCTTTATCTCTCTTGTCTCTCAAAAATCTAATTGAATCAGGGGTTTGCCCTTTCCTCAAAACACCACAAATAGTTTCAAAGCTAGCAATAATCTCTTCTTGGTGTATTCAATAGTTACTTTTCAAGATTCCTCCCATTTGACATTTCAGTAAACAGTAGCTCTCTCTTCTAACTATTCAGGAAAAAAAAATGGAGCCATCCATGTCTTCTCTGCATCCCTCATATATCCAACCCACCATTAAATCTTTAAATCAGTTCTTTCCAAAGATATGTAGACTCAAACTCACCACATCCACGGCAATCCCAGAGTCCATGCCATCACCATCGTCCAGGGCTAGATAGCTGGCAAGACTTGCTGACCATCTCCCTGTTTCTATCTTTGTCCTCTAGCCTATTCTCTAGAGAGCAGAGAAATTGATCCTCCTAAAATATAACTGATATCCACCCCCCTTAAAGTCATCTATATGAGAGGTCATCAAACTCCTGTCTGCAGGTCAAATTCAGATGGTAGATTCCAACACAGAATGATTTTTTATATTCTTCAGGGTTAAGCAGAAGGAGAAGCAGAAGCATAAATGGAAGAAGAGGAAGAAGAAAAAAAAAAGAAAGAGGAGGATAGACGAAAAGCAGAAGGAACAGAAGGAGGAGCATATGTGACAGAGATCTTACATATCCTGCAAAGCCTAAAATATTTACTGTCTGGCTCTTTATTTGCTATCCCCTGACCTACACAAGCTGCCTCTCTCTAACCTCTACCTCTTTGACTTTCTGTACTTTAACTATATTAATATTCTTGTTCTTTTTTTTTTGCAATGTTCCAAACATGCTACTGCCTCGAGGCTTCAGCACTAGTTATTCTTGATCCTATGTCCTCCCCAGATATCCACATATGGATGGGATATGTGGATATCCACCCACTTCTGGTCTTTTCTCGATGAGACCTTCATTGATTGCCCCTTTTAAAACTGTGTCCTCTCTAGCACTTCCTATATTCCTTCCTTGCTTCATTTTTCTCTTGAGTACTTACTCAGTTTGAAAACTGGCCCCCTTGTGTGGAAAGCAGAGAGACAGAAGAAGGAGACATACCACCCCAGATTGGTACGTGGCAGTTTTAATAAGAAAGGTAACTTATATACAAGGTTTGTCTTGGGTGCCACAATACAGGCAGATCTCAGGACCTACTCTCCAGAATCTCAAAATTTTACATAGAAATCAATGAAATCCAGGCAGGTATTCAGTCCAGATGGTCTCAACAACACCTTATTCTCTCAAGGCTTTATGTGTCCTTGGAAATGGTCCCCACAGTGGTCAGACACACATCTGAGGACATGGGAAGGGATGAGGAGCCTCTGACTGCCCAGGTCCCACTCTCAGGTTGACTGGTGGTTCCATCTTCTTCATCATCTCCTCCAAGTTTCACTATTTATCCTATTACATATTTAACTCATGTTTTATTGACCGTCTACCCCAACTAGAATGTATGATCCATTGGAAAAGGAATGTACATTCACCTCATTCACAGCCAGGCACCCAGCATATATGACAGTGCCTGACACATACAAAGCACTCAAAAAATACTTATTAATTCAAAGAAATAATAGATTGTGAACTCTGCTAGTTTTTTTTTTCCTGCTAGGTTTTGGTAATATAAATATGCATCTTCTCTGCAGTCTTATGGCCACTGTGACTAAGCGAAAATGCCAAAGTTTTCTCTTGATTTGCAAAATATTGTGGTTGTTTGCTGTTACCATCACAGAACTTATTCTACTATTTACCTAAGCTGAACCTAGTTTGGGAGGCAAGCATTCTTAGCAAGGATATATAGGAGTTGAATGTTTTATTGCATCCTGCAGCACCTGCTTCACTTTGTCCCATCTTCTCACAATAAACTGCTCCCCTTCCATCCACATATGTCTGCTCTTCTCTCCCCTGTTTGTTTCTTCTCTTTTACTTCATATCAAAAATATTTATGAGAGTGAGAGAGAATGAAAGAATTGAAGTAGAAAAAAAAGTTAAAGCGCCTTATATACTGTGTTAAAGATTCATTCAATCAATCAATAAGATTTACTTATAAACAAGGAAATAAAGACTAAAGTAATAGGAGTGGGAAAAGATCAGAAAAGTGAGCCAGAAGGCCACTCCCATTTACTAATCCCTATTCACCAACATAAGTGTGCTAGCTTGGATGATAATGCTGGGACATGGGGCCTGAAAAGGATAGAAGATCACCATGGAAAGCTTGATTCTCACACTGACCAAGTAAAAACTGTTATTTACATTCATGACCATCAATTCCATAACTACAAATATAAATAAAAAATAGACTATAAATCAACTTTAATTTGTCCTTACTTCTGTAGCAAACATCACAGCACATCCTCTACTAAAAATGAATTTATAGAAACATCCTTGTCCACAAATTTCAGGACAATGAACCATCAACTGACCTCAGACACTGGAGATTCCTTTCCATTCAAAAATCCCACCAATTAATTCTACTATTTTTCATTCCTGTGAAGCAACAGTCTCCTGGACTTCTCTAGTTACATTCTCTTTTTCTTTCTCTGGATGATTCTGACTTTTGTCCAGTCATGTCAGAACCTGTAACTGTCAGGTATAGTCATCAGGAAACAGGGGAAAACCAAAATTAGACAATTTGAGGTAAGTTTAATAAAGGCCATTTTCAAAAACATGGGCAAGGTTTAGGGGGAAAAATGCAGTGATGTGTATCCAAGGGTTATTGAGATCAGAGTGATACTCTTAGGCCTGAAAAAGACAGGGGACAGAAATGATTATAGAACTCAGAGAGAGTACTCTATAGAGAGTGCCACCTAAGAGGAATTGTAGCCTTCGGCAGAGGGAAGAGTCTACCCACAGGGAACCTGCAGGGATTTCCTTTCAATCCCCAAACATCTCTTGTTGGTCCCTCCTACTGACAAAATCCAACTAGAAGTCATAGGATAAGGAAGACTGGTGATGGAGTCTATACAGGTCACTCTCCCAGGACACAGAACAGGAAGGAGAACCATGGAGTTACATCTGGAGCATTAAATATCAGCATTGGTTAATTGTAATCTCTGTGTCAGTTAAATACTTTTCAGACTGTTCCCAGATTGGTAAAAATGCTGGGGGTCACAGAGAAAGAACTAATATGTTAAAGAGACAGCATACATTCTTCATATTGCAAAAGACATTTAATATGTGGGATCAGATTTTCATTCCAGGTAAATTCCTATGAGGATTTCTATAATTTTTTCAGGTTAAAAGTTAATCATGACTATGTTCATAAATTTGTCAGACAGCATGACTAACAAGGCATAAGAATCTTTATTAAATAAACCTCATTCTTTGCACCTAAAACATGAACTCAGTGGGTTTCTGAACTAGAATGACAACTCCCTCGGTTCCTTTGGTCCTTCCAACCTTGCTCTGTCCCTGTTCCTATTCCAGGTCACTGTTCAGCGTACTAATGCCAAGCCTGCTTTTACCCAAAGTGCCTGTTTCGTATGCTGTCATATATATACTGCTGGTTGGATCTCAGCCAGTGGAATTAAATGAAATGGTTTTCTGTCAGACTGAATACTAATTATGTCTTCATGCCAAAGCTAGGTCTGCATAATGACATCATTTGCAAGTAGGCTGGAGGTTGAAGCTCAGATAAAGTTTGCTCTGATATTTACATATACAAGCAAAGCAGTTCTAGGCTGTTTAGCTTACCTGCTTTGTGTTGGTTTCTTTGATAGATTTGTCTTTGAAAATCCAAGGTCTTCTCTGGACAACACTGTGGATTAAGTAAATGCTTCATTGTTTAGGTCACTGTCCTCCCATTTCAAGACTTCAAACCCACAACTCAGTTCCCAAGGGAAGCCTCCAGGACACTAAATTTTTGGATTGCCATGGACCTTATATCCCTTTCCGGTCACTCATATTTGCCTAACATGATAAAATACCTGATTTTCTGAGGCAGTGTGATTTATATCTGTGGGTAATTCTCAAATTTTTCCGTTTTGTGCACTATCTTAACCTTGAGCTCATCAGCCTATCAGAAATAATACCCTTTCACCCTTCAAAAGAGGTGTACATATCCTACAGCATTCATTCACTGCATTCAATTAGCTAAATTACTAATAATTCCATACTCTGAGAACACTAAGAGAACCCTTCCAAAGCCCTCATTTTTCTCTCAGTTGACATTTTAACACTTTTTCTATAGAAGTAACCATATTCATGGGAGTAAAAAGACAAGAAACAGACTAATGTTAAGGGAGGCCCACTGGGAACAAATGTTTAGGTCAGGGGAAGACATACACTATCTACTCAATTCAACACACCCATAACACAGTCTTTGAGTTTAAAGTATCTTGGTAGGTATATAAAGCATAGACTAACAATGTGAATCCTGTGCTCCAACATCTCACAATTATATGGAATTGTAGAAAGAGAATCAGGCAGGTCATCAAAAGTTGTCACTTTTAGGTCAACCTGTATTGAACTAAAGAGGTATGCAGCCTTGGAAAGCCATTAATTCTTCTGGCCACTGAATGATGAGAATTTATACAGGCTTTAAAATTAAATTCTCCTCTCAGGCTATAATATATTCATACTGAAATAATTCTTTTAAAGTCTAAAAAATTTACTGCTATACAAACATAATTGCTTTCTATTGCTGTCAGAGAGTAGCCATTATGTGAACATTATGACATATTTCACTGATTTTTAGAGTGCCAGTAACAAGTTAAAAACTCAAGACACTGGTGATATTTTAACCTAAATATTTGGCCTACAATTAGAGAATTCTTTTTTTTCCAAAGAACTAATCTGTACTGTTTACCCTCCCACAAATGTCCCTTATATAGTTTATACCTATATTTAACTGAGACACTTATGTTCCTTTTTACTTTATTATGTAGAAGCACTGTAAACAAGCAAATGTCAATAAGGTTCAAGGCAGTGAAATATAAAGTCTGAAAACACTGAGGTCAAATCTCCAGACCAGTGTCCAGGGCAACTCAATGGCAATCCACCACTGACTCTTCAGTCAAAAATTTCTTTCTTTTATTTGCTTTTACCACTATAGCTATAAGGCATGACTCCAGGTGACTTTCCTGGAGTTGAAAAGCCTCGAATTTTTTATAATTCATGTTCTGATCCACTTGAGGGAAAATATTATCTTCATCTGCCCAAGACTTTTGCAGCTGTGTCGGATAATAATCCATCATGAGGGATCCCTGGGTGGCGCAGCGGTTTGGCGCCTGCCTTTGGCCCAGGGCACGATCCTGGAGACCCAGGATCGAGTCCCACATCAGGCTCCTGGTGCATGGAGCCCGCTTCTCCCTCTGCCTATGTCTCTGCCTCTCTCTCTCTCTCTCTCTCTGTATGACTATCATAAATAAATAAATAAATAAATAAATAAATAAATAAATAAATAAAAATAGCTACCACTTAAAAAAAAATAATCCATCATGAGAGTGATCATTAGAAGATTTTTTTATTATATCTCAGTATGCAATGTATACTTGATTTGGTGTAACTAAATTTTTCTTATATATCAGAGTTTAACCCCTTAATTCATTAGATTTTTTGAAAGAGGGGCCAAGATGCTTACCAGAGTTAAAAAGATAGTATACACAATTTATGTGAAGATAGTATATGCAATTATGTTTTGTTTTGGTGTCCATTCCATAAAATTTTTTTTAAAAACTACCTTCAAGAGAGCAATGGTCAACTAATAGTAAGTGAGGTCATATAGCAATGGGTCATTACCAAAGACAACCTGAAAATATAACCACAATCTTCAAATACTTCACAATCCAACAAATAGAAATAAAAATGTCAATGTAAGAAAAATATGATGGCATGAACTTTTGGGGAGAAACATGTTTCCCTGCCACCTTGCTCCAAAAAGAATTTAAGGTCGTATTCAAGGATAAGTAAAATACTGGAAATTTGTATAAATTAATTGCAGATAAGAATACATAGAAGCTAGTAGGCTCCTACTGGTTTTATGATTATGTGTCAGGACTGTATGTAGAAGGTTAACTTAAATAATTCAGAAGAGCCACTGAATTTCAGGGTTAAAATTGAGTTAACATCTAGTGGCACCTGCATGGCTCAGTAGGTTAAGCATCCAGCTACTGATTTTGTCTCATAGGTTACAGGATTGAGCCCCATGTTGGGCTCTGTGCTCAGTGGGGAGTCTATTTGAGATTCTCTCTCCTCCTCTTCCCCTACCCCTTCCTGCCCCCCACGCTCTCTCTGTCCTTCCAAAATAAATAAATCTTTTTTAAAAAAACACACACACAGAGTTAACCTCTTACCCAAATGAAGAAAATATTTCTTCAAATAATTCTGACCCAAGATAATCAATACTGGATTTTATTGTTTGCTGTTATCCTGTCCAGTCAGTACCTCCTGGGGTAGTCTGTTCTCCTGAGGGATAACTAGTTGTGATAAAGTTCCTTAAACTGAAACAAAATCTACCACTACCTGATTTCTCTTCACTATTGCAAGCTTTATAGCCTCTAGAATGGCCCAAGTAAAACCTATTCTTTTTGAACATCAGCCCTTTCAGCAACTGGAGATAGCTAGTATGCCCCAGTTAATATTTTCCTGCACAGTAGTTAAGAGAGTAGGCTTTGAACCCAAAGAATTGAGTCTCAATCCTATATTCACAGCAAAATGGCTTTTTCCTCCAGACAAGTTATTTAAATGCTCTGAATTTCCTCTATTTTAAATGGGGGAAATAATATCTGCCTAAACAGTTTATTGTAAACATTTTTAAAAATGATATAAAAAAGGACGATAAATTAACACTGTACTTGGTGCCTCTTATATGCTCAGTAAAGTTCCTCTCATAGTCTCTTTATTCCCAGATAGCTGACATTTTCCTTAAATGGCCTGTACTACAAATTCCTTATTACCACATCACAAATCATCATTATTTAGAATAATTCTAAATTCCGGAGGACATGAAACCTTTATACAGGTGAGATGTAGACACCTATAGCAGTTGTTTTCAAGCCAGAGTGATTAAACACATCTTTTTATAAATACTATTTTGTAATGCTCTCTTTACAATCCTTGAAATTCATTAGTAGAAAATTAATCTACCTGAAAAAATGATTCCAGATCATTAATATTTGAATATAACTGGATTCAGCCCCCTGAAGCCCTGCACCCAGGACCCGCCCAGCACAGCTGCTGTAGCCACCGCATGACCAAACCGCCCATAATCGAGTGTGGCTAAGCCCCAAGCAGCAGTGAGGTTTGAACTCAGAGTTGGCGTGGAGCCTGTACAACCCTGAGGATGGCTGTGGCCATGCCAGAGGCAATGAGATATATGTGCAGATCTGAACCTGCAGGCACTGTCACCTTTAGCCCAAAGTACATCATCTCTGACCCCCAGCACAGGAAAAAGCAGAATGGTCAGGAGGGACAAAGTTCTGGCTGCAGCAAAGGTGCAGTGAACCTGCAGGCTGACCTCACTCTTGGCATTCTAACCAAATTTAGGGGAGAATCATCCCAATGCCAGCATAATGTTAAACATCTCAGGGCACAACCGGCACTTCTTGGCCCCAACACTACCATTTTAGCTCCTCTACAACCATGAGCATGCTAATGTGAGGTAGGGTCCTGACAGTGCAGCTTCCAGGAGGGCATGGAGAACCTGGAGCCCAGTGGGGGGATACCCACCCTGCCATCTTCTTTCCCCTGCCAAATCCACCAGCAGCGCTGACCAGCTCAGGTACCTCTGCCTTAAAGCTCATTTTCCCAGTTCTAGCATCTTTGAGCATCCACCCCCTGGCTTCTCTAGCCAGAAGTGTTCAGGCTTCATGGACATCACCTCTGTTTGAGGTTACCTCCTAGAAGGGATGCAATGGCCAGACACTTGCTATGTCAAGACACTCTATGAACCCCCAGGGGGAGCCTCAGAAGAGTGTGAGGTGAACTCTTCAGCCCTGCTTCTCCAACGTAGGGAGGCCTGAGCTTCAGCAGATGGCCAGGGTCATGATAAAAGGCATAATGTTCCTCTGGGAAAGGGAGCACCACTCATGTCTTAGAGCCAGCAGCATTCCAGTTCCTTGGACATGGCCACTGACAACTTGCCTCCTAAAGGGGAGGCATTCCTGTCGTCCCCAGCTCACAATGTCAGCTTGCAGCCTTTCGGCACTGAGCCGCCTCGGCCTTCATCTAACTTTGATCAGAAGTGGTTCTTCCAGCCTCAGGCAAACTGCAGGCTCTCTGTAAACTCCCTTCATAGAGGAACAGTCATATATTCTGCTAGAGAGGAGTCTGGAGAATAGCTCCCTCAGTGAAGCCCAAGCACAATTATACCCAGAAGGCCCAACCTGACCAACTCTAATGCTGACTGGCCTCTACCTGGGACCCTCCCTGGAGCCACACGTTTCCCAGGTGCCCCAGCCTTCCATAGGTAGTAAGAGCACACTCTACCTTGCACTGGCCAAAGAAAGTGGATATACAGCTCCTCAGGGAGCTTGCAACAAGACAGCTAATCTTGATGAGAATGGAAACCAAAATGGACCTAGATGTGGGTTTGCCTTCACTGAGTCCCTAGAACATAACTAAATGTCCCCAGTACTGAAGAAGCCTGGAACTTCAGTTAAATGTATATCTTACAGAGTCCATTTCTCTTCAGTACGTGAAAACGAAGAGAATGCCTCTCTAAAGAGACATCCCACACCTCTCCAAGGCAACAGCTCACATCGTAGTGAGGGAAACAGCACCCACAGCAACCAGTCATATTCAATTACCACAGCCTCTAACCCCGTAGGCGAGTGGGTGAAGACAAGAGACCTTCCAGGTACCCAAAGACTTGGGAGGATGATTTCCACAAAGACCACAATGCCTCCCACAGAATCTAGAGAAAGAAAGCCTAGTCCAGAACTTGTGAAGCAACTTTGGCAGGACTGAGTCAGCCTTTTCTTTTTCCAGAACATTCCTAGAAGTCTAAGAAGGCAAAGTAGCCCAGAGCTAGAAGGAGGAGCCCAGGAGGGCTACCTGGATGCCTTCCCACCTGTGCAGTCAACACCCACACAGAGGACGCTGGAAGGAAAGCTGTTCCAGATCACAGGAGCCATCCAGTGTTGGAGGGGCCCATCCAGTCTTGGAGGGGAGGGCCAGTGCCTCACTTTCTTTCTACCACTCAGACCCAAGGTATGAGGGGCCACCCTACCCACCACACCAGTACACAACCAGTCTGGGTGGGGGCAGGATGTGCAAGGCTTTCAGTGCAGGGAACCCCACTGCTTGGGGCTGGAGGTTTCCAAGACGGAGCAGCTGGCCCAAAGGAGCCAGAGGCCTGCAAGTGCAGGCAGCTCCACTTACAGCCACAACTACAGGCCCAACAGGCAGGTTCCAACATCCAATACTTCGGGAAACGACTTCTAGGAGACAATATCTGATTCTCTGAAACCACTGAAGCCCTACGCAACAGGGAGAAACACCTCCAGAACAGGAGGCTAAAGCTGGAAGAAGCGTCCTGGTAGCCAAGTGGTCAACAGCTGGGAAGGGGTACTGACCCTAGCCTGGTCCCCCATCCCCACTCCGAGGCCAGACGCTCACCTGCTCTGCAGCCAGAGCACCTTCAGCTCTTCAGCGAGGACAAGGAGGCCTTCTTGTGGGACCACAGGCCCTTGTGCCTCAGTCACCTGCGCTAACACCCCCTGAGCCCCACCAACAGGAACAGTATTAAGGGCATGTCCTGTGACCTCAGGAACACCTTCCTTGGAAGCACAACCCACAGCAGGAACACCCATGGGCTTCTGCCTCCCAGCACGCCCTGTATGAGCCGCAGCACTTGATGCCAGGGAGGGCACCCCCATCCTCCCATACACCACCCCTCTGCTGCCTGCAGAGTCTGTGCTGCTGGGCCTTGGTCTACCTGCCTCCCCACCCCTACCCCTACCCCCTACTATCCTACTCTGAAGAGCCACAGGAGATGTTGGAAGTGGGGACCCCTGGGCCCAAGGAAGGGACTGCATTTCCAGGGAGCATAGTGCCCACCTGGGTGGAAGGGAGGGATGCCTGGGTGGCTCAGTGGTTCCCCAACTCCCCAGATCGAGTCCCACATCAGGCTCCTGCATGGAGCCTCCTTCTCCTCCCTCTGCCTATGTCTCTGCCTCTCTCTCTCTCTGTTTGTCTCTCATGAATAAATAAATAAAATCTTAAAAAGAAAAAAAAGGAAGGGAATGTGTGAGGTTGGACATTCTGCCCAGCTACCTTTCAGAGGACCAATTTCCGGATTACCAGCATTTTGTGAAAATGCAGTGAGCACTCCTCATTGAGCAGCAAAAGCTGGGCAACAAGATCCTAGTGGGCCAGGAGAAGGTCACATCTGCTGGAAGTCCTTGCCTTCTAATTCACTCCAAAGACAGGGCCCTGACTCTGCCCCCAGAGCTTGCAAGTGAAATGATTCCCGGTGGGGATGTATTTTCAATGGTACTTTGCTGACACCGACTTCCTCTGCACTTTAATACTCTTCAGAAATGCCCACCCAAAAGACTGCCCTTTATTTCAACATGATTTCATCTAAAAATGTTTCAATAGAAACCACATTTAAACTATACAGGTTATTGCAACGGAGGTGCCCTGAATGGCTCAGTCGCTTGAGCAGGACTCTTGATTTCAGCTCAGGTCATAATCTCAGGGTAGTGGATCAGTGCTCAGTGAGGGAGTCTGCTTGAGATTCTCTCCCTCTCCTCCATCTGCCCTTCCACTCACACTCTCCCTAAAATAAATAAATCTTTAATATATATAAACTATATGTGTTGTTGTAGTTTTTCAGGATAAAAACAAATAACTCTATCCTGGAAGAAGCCAGTGTTTTCCCTCTTACCCTTCATGACTGATCCACAAGACCTTCAATGCTGCTCGGAACATACCTCTTTCTATTACTACTTTGTAGTAGAAAGAGACTTAATGAAATTGTGAGAACTGATTGGAGGACATCTGATTGGTTGTTTAGTTTTTAAAGGGCTGAGGCAACATAGATCAGTGTGTGTCACTCCCAGGAATGTATCCATAGGGGCATTCCTTGCCTGTGGGCAGTGTACCCTGAGGACAAGTATAGTACACATTAATGAAGGGTCTGCAAAGCCTTAAAGCCTTAAAAAGTAACAGAGACATAGAATAAAATTGTAAAACTTCGAACATTTTTGTTATTTATATATATATATATATATATACATATATATATTAAGATTTATTTATTCATAGAGACACAGAGAGAGAGAGAGAGAGAGAGAGAGAGAGAAAGATAGAGAGAGGCAAAGACACAGGCAGAGGGAGAAGCAGGCTCCTTGCAGGAAGCCTGACATGGGACTCGATCCCAGGTCTCTAGGATCACGCCCTGGGCTGCAGGCGGTGCTAAACCGCTGCGACATTGGGGTTGCCCTGTTATTTATATTTTTAAAAATGAAAAAGATCCTTAAGTTTCTGTGCTAACCACATATTCTATTTTGTAGTGGACGCAATTATGTTTGCCCATAATATCCTGTAGGACATTTGAAATTAATAAATGGTGGAAGAGAATTCTTTGCAGTTTTGATCTGGTTTGTGTATTGTAGGATGTGTAGCATGGCTGGCTAGTAATGCTTCCTATGCCAAAAGCACAGCATGATTTAAAAATAAGAACAAACAAACAAACAAAAAACTCTACACACCTACAAATTAAAACAAAAACAAAAAAACAACCCAACTCTGCTGAGAATCACTGTTTTAAGGGTTCCAGGTCTATCTGTATCCTAGTCTTTATCTAAGCCATTTTTTTAGGAGCAACTATAGCATCATTTTGGTAACATATCTGGCAAGTTGTGGATTTTGAACTGCTTCTTTGAGAAAAGTCCTCAATTTTACCCTTTACAACAGGTCATATCTGTCATATTGTAGTAAGTTGCATTAAAACGAAATTCTGTACCTTCCATTCTTTTCTGTTGAGTTTCATTTTCTTTATTTCAGTCCATCTTTTCAGTCTATCATTTTCAATCTTGATTCTGACATATCGTATTATCTCATCTTGGTTTTCATCACCTGAAAATTAGATAAGCATTTCTCATCTCTCTCTATCCAAGTTGCTACTAAAAATGAAGAAAGAGAAACAATGACAGAGCTGTTTGAACTTGACTAGAAACTTCCAACCATGTTGACTTCTTACACATTACCCTTTTATTTGTGAGTATACAGCTAAAAGGGATCCATTAGAAATATGGTCAATAGCCTTGCTAAAACTAAGATAGATTATATCTATAGTATTTCTCTCATATGTGAATCTAATGTTACCAGTTACATCTAATTTTAGGGTACAACGCTCAGTAAACATATTTTGTCCTTCAATGGCGACAATACCCTTTTCTAAATTATTTCACATGCTAAATTTTAATGACTTTAAGAATTCTGACACAAATATACATTGTCTTAAAATACTACTGTATTAATTTAGCTACTGTAACAGCTAGACTCTGAAATCTCAGTTTTCTAATACAGTAGAAGTGTATTTCTTTCCCGAAATTCAATCTGCCCTGGGGGTAGAGAGTTCTGCTTCATTAAATGATTCAGATAATCAAGACAAGCTAAGTCACCTTTGAAACACAGCTCCCGAACTCATCCTGAATTTTGACATACATCGCATAAAGCAAAGGAAAAGAGAGCAGAATGTCATGTAGGAAGAGTGTATGGGTTAGGTCAGGAAGTGGCATATATCACTTCTTTACATACAATTCACTGGCTAGAACTCACATGGTCACACCTAACACTAAGGAAACCTGGAAAATATAATCTTGCTGCCTGCCTAAAAGAAAAAGAAATGAATATTGGTAAACTAATAGCAGTCTGTGCCAAGATCTTTCTTAGACCCGTGCTGGAGGTACTCCTGCTCTGTGCCCCCATGCTTCAGGTATCCCCATATTTTAGAATGCTTTCCCCAAAAATGTTCTAAGTCACCTTCCTATACCTGGAACTCACCAAGGGTGGCTGTGTTCTCTGAGCCTACATCAACCTCAAAACTTTCTAAGTCACATTCCAGTAGCTCAAACCTGCCAGGGCTAGTAGTACTACTCTCCAGTTGGGGTGCAGACTGTGGCCCACTCAGGGGATAGGTGGGCCATAGTCTCTGCTCTCTGCCCCGGGTATTTGACCCCTAACCAGACTGCCCCAGGAATTTGACCTCTAACCAGACTATGGGGTTCACTAGATACTCCAGTGAGACTAGGCCACCAGAATAGTGCTGATACATTTGGGATGACTTTTATCCAAGACAGAATGCAGGAGAAGCTTAGAGCTCTGAGCTAGCAATGGTCCACTGTCAGCCCTTGGAAATGAGTCCCATGGGTGGATCTCTGCATGGATTCTTACTCCTCTGTTTGGGACCATGGTTATGCCTCAGATATGTAGCACCCCAGGGCAGCAGGGATGGCAGCAATGAATATTTATTCTTAGGATACCCACCCTTAATACCCAGAGAGGTCATCTACCTTCTTCACAGGTTCTGCACCATGTTCTAGGCAGTCTTTCAGGGATAGCTGCACCTAATTACCCTCTGAAGGCAATAAGACATTTTCTCCACAATGCTAAAGGGACCTTCTGACTAATAAATGTGGTGAGGTTGTGCTCTCATCAGTCAGGCTTATACCACACTCAGTGAGGGAGGGATATTCCATTCATGAATGGATCCATTCTTGCCTTGAACACTGATCCTTGCCTCTCTTCACTGGTGGCAGTGTGTGGAAGGCAGAGGTATGGACAATATTAAATGAGATCACATTCTAAGAGTGTAGCCTAAGGAGTTCAAGAGAAGATACAATCGGAGATGTGTTGTTCTATGTTCTCAAATCATAAGGTTGATATGACCTGAAAAAGAATTACTGTTTATACTTTCCTTTGTATATTCCAGATAATATTTGCCTTTGCAGTTATCATCAACGAAGCATAGTTACAACTTCTGAGTCATTGGGAACCAATATTCATGGCTGCACAGTGAAGATGCAGTACTGTGTGTAATAATGCAACCAGCATTAAATAAATGGTATCAGGGAACTGCAGAAGCAAGAAGACCCATACTGTGTTCATACAAACATAATTCTAAGTATTACTTTTTCTCTCAGTGGGGTATAAAATAGCCAGGAATGATTCATCTGACGATGAGGTGCATTGACCCATCAATGAATTTGGGGAGTATTTTCATTTGAACAGTTTTAATTCTTCAGATCCAGGACTATGGGTTGTTTCTCTTTATCTTTTATTTTTTTGAGAGCAAGAGAGAGAGAAAGAGAGCATATGTGCATGGGAGGGGGAAGGGGCAGAGAGACAGAGAGAATCCCAAGCAGGCTCCACATCCAGTGCAGAGCCTAACTCCAGACTTGATCTTATGACCGTGAGATCATGACCTGAGCTGAAATCAGGGCAGATGCTTAACCAACTGAGCCACCCAGGTGCCCATTTTTCTTTTTGTGAGATCTTCTAGAATTCTTTCAATGTTTTGTAGTTTTCAGTGCATGCCTTGTGTTTAAGTAGTTTCTGAAGTGTTTTGTTTTGATGCTCTTTAAAGTAATTGTTTTCCCAATTTCATTTCCATATTGTTCATTGCTAATATACAGAAATACCACTGATACTTGTGTATTGATTTTGTGCTCTGTGCCTTGCTGACCTTATTATATGTTTAATATACATTGGGATTTGTTTTCAGTGCTTCAGGAGGCTGTTTATAACTTTTCATTAGCCTTTACCTCCTGTTCCTGCGGAGCTTCAAGGTCAGCCAGAGGTGAGAGCTTGGGGTCTTCTCAGGTCTTTGCTGGGCTTGCGCATAACCTCTTGCATGCTCTCAGTTCTGCATATGGATGTAGCCTTCCAGGTTCCCAGGGATAAACTAGAGCTTCTCAAAGCTTCTTAGGGATGTCTTATCCCCCAGGTTTTTTTTCCCTTTTAAGGTTTCCAGGCTTTTCTTAGCCACAACTAGTAATACTATCTCCAGCAACTGCAAGTTAAACATTTGCTAATGACATTTTTGTTTGTTTGTTTTTTATAAAATGCCTTGTATGCAAGTAGCTCACTTAGAGAGAGCTCCACTTCAGGTCAAATAAAAACATGATCTGAGAATGAAGCTTTTCTGAAAGGGTCAAATGTGGTAAATTTGTGGGAATGGACTTTGGGGGTGCTCCCAATTAATTCTTCTGCATCCTGTGGATGCTATGCTATTTGTTTTCCTAGCTACCATCGCTGGTTTTTAAGGCTCCTCTGGAGCTGGGGAAAGGGATGTGATTAGGACAAGTTAAAAAAGCTAAAGACTCCCTGTTCTTACCAAGATTCCACTGTTTTTATCTTGAGTAAACACATTACTCAAATTGTTGCACATTGTTCCAGAATGCTGAAACTGCTGATTTTTAACAGTTTTTGCCAGTGTTCTTTTTCTTATATAGGAGGAGCAGATTTTCAGAAACCTTTAGTCCACTATTCTAGAAGTGAGATAGCCACACATACCAATGCTTAGAAAGAAGTGAGACATACACAAAAACGCCTACAATGTAGATTGATGTATATAATGTTCAAGACCAAGCACAACTAGTTATGATATTAGAAGTCAGGATAATGATAATCCTTCGGGGAGAAGCAGCAAGAATAGAACTCAGGGAGGGCTTCTTAAGTTCGGTTTGATGATCTGGATGCTGGCTGTACCCATTTATAATATCCACTACCTATATATGCATGATTTGGGCATTTTTCTGTATGTATGTTACACTTCAGTAATACCAATACCATAACCATAATCAAGAAATTAAGGATAGGTTTTCATGTACTAGTCAGATAGGTAAGAGTATAATAGATAGCTTCAGTGATATTTGAGAATGTTCTAGTACTTAAGTTGTTAGAGGGTTCATGTGTGTTCCTTTAAAAATGTATAAATTATACATGCATGTGACAAATATTCTTTCTCATGCATCCAATATTACATAATAAAATTGTTTAAAAATACTGTCAGTGTTGTCCAATATCCTTTAATAGACTTTGAGGTTTAGAGACTTAACAGCTTTACACCTTTATTTGAATTTTTAGAGTACTTGCAATATTTCATTTCATGATGTAATTAGAATGCATATAAATAAATCCTTGAGTGTACATCTAATGGTTTCCTTAGGATATATTCCAAAAGTGGAATTAAGGGGTCAAAGTCTGTGAACATTTTAAATATGCTTAGTATATAAAACCAGGTTGTCTGTTGAGAACATTTTACAAATTAACTCTCCACTCCCCTCAGAAACCTAAGAGAGATTGCATTTTCTGCCTCCTTTCAAACATTGGGATAAATACATGCCCTAAAATATATCAGTATATGGGCACTTGGGTGACTCAGTCAGTTAAGCATCTGCCTTTGGCTCAGGTCATGATCCCAGGGTCCTGGGATGCAGCCCTGCGTTGGGCTCCCAGCTCAATGGGGAGTCTGTTTCTCCCTCTCCCTCTGCTCCTCCCCCTGTTTGTGCTGTCTCGTTCTCTCTCTGTCAAATAAACAAAATATTTAAATATTTATATCAATATACTTATGTAAAATACCTATATATTTATTATGCAGAATTTTAAAAAGATTTTATTTATTTGAGAATGAGAGCAGATGCACGAGTAGAGGGAGGGACAGAGGGACAAGCAGGCTCTCAGCTTGGTTTCAAACTGAGACACTGTGCCTTTTAGACCACATGATTAGTCAACTGAGAAATTCCACTGTGTCGTCCTCCTCTTCTGTGAACATTCCCAAAATATGACTGCTCCTGGGGATACTTCTTTCCATGAAGTTCTTTCAAGAGTTGCACATATCATATAGTTTCACTCATATGTGGAATATAAGAAATAGTGAAAGGGATTATAAGAGAAAGGAAGGGAACTGAGTGGGAAAAAAAACGGAGAGGGAGACAAACCATGAGAGACTCCTAACTCTGGGAAACAAAGGGTTGTGGAAGGGGAGGTGGGTGGAGGGATGGGGTAACTGGGTGATGGGCACTTGATGGGATGAGCATTGGGTGTTATACTATATGTTGGCAAATTTAATTTAAATTTTAAAAGAGTAAAAAATAAAAGAGTTGCACATGGACCACTGTTCTTCATTTCTTCCTAACACCCATGGTTGTAGAGATTAGCTTCATTGATTCCTATTTTATTAAAGGGATACCCATGTGCCCTGTCAGTGTGTTGTTTTCTCTCAGTTTCTTCTCATATGTAATTAATGACCAAATACTATGGATTCAACCTCTCTTTAAGTCTTTGACTCTTCAGGGCGCCTGGGTGGCTCAGTGGTTAAGCGTCTGCCTTTGGCTCAGGTCATAATCCTGGGGTCCTGGGATGGAGTCTCATATCGGGCTCCCTGCAGGGAGCCTGCTTCTCCCTCTGCCTCTGTCTCTGCCTCTCTCTCTGTCTCTCATGAATAAATAAATAAAATCTTAAAAAAAAGACTTTGACTTTTCTTTTCTTGATTATCCATTTCAGTAACATTTCACTTCTTTCCTGGGTCATTGTAATATGTATCAACCTGCTTCTAATTTTTTCACACTTGAAATATATGATCTTCTCGTCAGTTATGTTTAAAAACACAGATTTTATCAAGGAACTGACATAAACCTAAGCATTTATTTATTTATTTATTAATTAAAGATCTTATTTATTTATTCATGATAGACATAGAGAGAGTGGCAGAGACACAGGAGGAGGGAGAAGCAGGCTCCATGCCGGGAGCCCGACATGGGACTCGATCCTGGGTCTCCAGGATCGTGCCCTGGGCCAAAGGCAGGTGCTAAACCGCTGAGCCACCCAGGGATCCCCTAAACCTAAGTATTTAATATGTACCCTATGCCATATACTCCTATATATACTCTATGCCAGTGTTAGATAAACCTGCAAACCCTAAGCTATATTTGATTAATCTTTGAGGGAACTAGTATTATCCTCAAGACAGAGATTAATAAACTTTCCCTGAATCATAGAGTTAGTGAGCGATAGAGGTGACAGGCGCAATTTAAACTCTGATCTGCATCCAGAGAACAATAAAGACTGCCGAACACCCCCCCAAAAGAGAACACCTCTACTCACTTCTACGCTCGCTACTCAAATCTAAGTTCCTAAATTGGGCATTCATTTTCAGTCTTCAGATGAATACCACTTATCCTTTTCAAGTTAATGTCTCTCTTTGCAACCTTTATTCTCTCTGCAATAAGAGCTCATATAAATACAATAGATGCATAATATTTCTTTAGGCTTTCATTTCCACCTCAGTGACAGTTATGCAGAGTAAATAATGTCTGTGAACCCTTCCGAATCTAACATTACATGATTCTATGGTACTTTTCATGCTATAAACATCTCAAAATTAATGCCCCAGCTTTACTAAAATAAAAAACAACAAACAAGCCTTGGCATTCCTTTCTTTGGTTCGTATTTTACCCTCCACCCAGAAATTGTATCTCTCTAACCCTGCTTGTCCAAATCTTTTACAAGTCTTCCAGGGTATACTCCATAAAGCATTGTCTGACATCACAAAAATAATTATACTTATCCCTCTGTGTCGGCTTTCAGTTTATGCTTGCACTATTGTTCATTAATACATACCACCTCACATTTTAATTAGCTTTTTCTTAACCTCAATCACTGGATGAAAAGTTCACCTATTTAAAAAGCTATATTTTATCTAGCTTACTATTCAGTCTACTTTGCTGTGATTATTATGTTGTGAACAATGGTCACTCAGTAAATTTTTAATAAATGAATTGATTACCAACTCACTAGCTTACTTCATTTTCCTACATGTTTAGCCAAATGGGAAAATAGAATAGTTTAGTGTAGTGGTGAAGGGCTCAGATGGCGCTTACTTACGTCCTCTACTTCAACTCTCTGAGCCTTGTTTTCTTCATCCACAAAATGGTGATAAGAACAGTACATAACTCTTGGGGGTTTTGTGAGAATTATTTGAATCCATTCATATAAAGAAGTAGAAGATTATCTGTTGTGATTTAGGCACTCAGTAAATGTTAACTATATCACTGCATATTATAAAACAAAACTAAGGATTTCCAAAAGAGATCTAAAATAATTTTCGACAAATGCACTTTCATATGTTTTGTACGGGACTTCCTGGCAGGTGAAAAATAACAATAAACTTAATTAAGGGGTGACTTTTCTGGTCAGTATAAAGGACAGAGCAGTTTTAATCCTGGCAAGAAGCAGGGTCTGGAAGCTTTTCATATTCAATCATTTTCTTTAACATGAATAAGTCGAGTGCTCCATTAGTTCTGGAGAGGAGAGTATAATAGAATCAGTTCTATAATAGGGGCATTAAGCCCTCTTACATTATAGGAAATTATTGAAAAAGGCTGCCAGGCTCTGATTCCCTTGCCAAAATATGGCTATGGATATTCAACAGTAGCATCAAGCTTAATAAAAACTTTTACTTTAAATAGCTAGAAACCCAAATGGCAGCATTGAATGTGAACTTCAGTCCTGAGCAAGAATAGGCCTGAAAGGAAATAGACACAACTCTGTCTTAAAGCAGGTGCTTATAGGAGATGTCACTTTCTTTAGATGCTTTCATTAAGATGAAATGGTATTTCCATTGTAAGTTTTTAATTTATGCTGCAACTGTACATTAGAATTGAAACTTAAACTAATGCCAGCAGTCTACGTAAAATACTGACATTTGTATCTTTTGAATATTGATGAGAGAGTGTCAACTCCATCATAGTAAATTGAGGAAAATTTAGCTTCATCATTCATTTTATTACCTTTCTGGAGAATTACCTTATTTTCCTTACATTACATTCTTTATTACCACTACATTTCTTAAAGGCACTAATTTGCCTGTCCATTATACACTGTTTTCCAATTTGAGAGGGACAATTTTGAGTCAATCTAACACCCACTAGGAAAATTCTCATGGTGGCATTTACTTGGTCTTGCCTCAATCCCTTGTTATTAGTGATACTCTGTCCAGGGCTCACACCATAGAGTAAAGAAAAAGGCAGATCACTGTCCAGAGACAGAGAAGCCTCTCTGCAATGGCGTCAGAAATCCAGAGGCATGGAGTGTGCATTAGGATGACTTCTTGTTTGCTTCAAACTGAAGAGGGGCGGGGGGAAGCACACAGCACATTGACAGGGAACACTGGCATTCTTTAATAAAATACAAGTTAGTGAAGCTGATCCCTTACAAGCATACTTTCTTGATCACACCTATTCAGATTCCTTGATGATCCCAATTTTCACACATAATGTTCGTATCCCCATCCACGGAAATGAAATAGACACACCAGGGTAGCCCCAGACAGAATAATTCCTCAGCTGGATTTCCCTCCTGCTTCTCATGAAGAACTTCATGAATCCAAATAAATTCATATCACCAAGGCCTCCGATAACTAACCTCAGCCTTCTCTTCCCCATCACGTATGTACAAGTTATTTCCTCTCCCTTCGGCTTCAGAGCACTTTATCAGCCCAAACATCTCATTATTCGCAGAGACATTTTGAAATATAAAATTCAAAAGTAAAAGTAAAACTACTCACCACCACTCTAAATGCATATCTTCCCAATAGCTTAAATCCAACAGTTTTCTTATTTAAAGTTGCATTTCATTTAACAATCTGGCAAAGCCTTTGATAACAATGTCCCACGTTCCCTTTTTGTATCTTTTAAATGAGGACCATCACTGCTTTTTCAGATTTGTTCTTCACTAAGTATTATCAGATCTTAATAATTCAAAAAGCAGGAGCAATAAAAAAAAATCAATTAAAGAGAGAGGTGCTTAGAGATATGATTAAACTGAGATAAGTGTAGAGAAGTTTAATCCCTACTTTTTATGAGACATATCTTCCCAGGAAGGAACCCAAGAGGTAATTTTTAACAGTAGCAATTCATGCTAAAGATGCCCCTTTGTCTCTCTTACCACTTCCTGCCATTCACCGACTCACCCCCAAATCTTTGGCTATGGCAAAAAGTAAAGTCTTCATTACTTATTAATAAAGGAAATCTGGGGGTGCCTGGGTGATGCAGTCACTTAAGCCTCCGATTCCTGCTTTCTGCTCAGGTGTTGATCTCTGAGTCCTGAGATCAAATCCTGCGTTGGGCTCAAGGATCAGTGTGGAGTCTGCTTAAGACTCTTTCTCCCTCTCCCTCTGCCCTTCACCCACCATGTGCTCGCTCTCTACTCTCTCTCTAATAAATAAAATCCATAAATAAATGGATAAATAGGGCATCTGGATGGTTCAGTGGTTGAGCATCTGCCTTTGGCTTGGGTGGTGATCCTAGGGTTCTGGGATCAAGTCCTGCATCTGACTCCCCATAGGGAGCCTGCTTCTCCCTCTGCCTGTATTTCTGCCTCTATGTCTCTCATGAATATATAAATAAAATCTTTTTTTTTAAATGAATAAATAAATAAATAAATAAATAAATAAATAAATAAATAAATGCCATCGAACTTGAGACACTGACCTAGGAAGTTAGAACAAGTAAGAAGTAACAATTCAAAGGAAACTTGAGCCCTATCCACCAAGACCCAGATTATATCACGTTTTATGAGATGCTAAGGGTATGTTAAAGTGGTGAAATGCACAAAATGGAATTTAGAATTCAAGTACTCTTTTTTAAAAATTTTATTTATTTATTCTGAGAGAGAGAGAGAGAGAGAGAGGCAGAGACACAGGCAGAGGGAGAAGCAGGCTCCATTCAGGGAGCCGGATGTGGTACTCGATCCCTGGTCTCCAGGATCACACCCTGGGTGGAAGGTGGCGCTAAACCACTGAGCCACCCGGGCTGCCCGAATTCAGGTACTCTTAATTCACTTTACATTTGTTCATGCATCTGCGTTATTACTCTTACAAAGGCTTGAGAATGACTGAAGGAAACAATACTACAGAATCCTAGAGAATGATAGTTAAGGAAAAGAGATGTCTCTGGGCAAAAGAAATGATCTTTTGTGTAAAAGCCAGATCCGCCAAACTTGGAAATATGGTTCTGATCCTTCACCTAGTACAAGTGACATAAGCCCTTCCCAATATGGCCTCCAGTCACCGAGATAGGGTTGAACAGAAAGCAAACACAGCAAGAAGGAATCTCAGTCCACACACTGTCTACTGCCTCCTTCCTTCCTCACCTCCTCCCCCTCCCTCCTCCTTCCCTCCCTCATTTCTTCCTCCTCCCTCCTTTGTTTCTATTTAGGACCTTCATCCAACTGGAATCATGTCTCTGCCAAAAAGGCTCTCGGAGATAAGAGCTTATATATATTTATTTCTTGGTTTGCAAACTCTAGAGTTCCCCTGATGAAATCTGAAACTAGCCCCTATACATAGAGGACAGGGAAAGACTAAAGGAAGAGGCAGACCACCCCCAGATTAGTAGGTTGCTGGTTTAATAAGCAAGGAAACTTAAAAGGCTTGTCCTGGATGCTGCAAGAGGATTAGATCTCTGCACCCTCCCTCCAGAAGATTTAAAATTTATATAAAGGGCTTAATGGAATTTGGTCACATATTCAGTTCAGATCATCTCAACCAAACCTTGCTCTCTCAAGGTTTTGATCCTTGAAAATGGCTCCCACTGTGGCACAATGCACAGAACATCAAATCCAAGGATAGGCAAGGGGGTGAAGGCATACAAATGCCTCGGTCCAGCTCTTGGGTCAACCAGTGGTCACATCCTCTAGATGGGGGTATTATTATTATTATTATTATTATTATTATTGGGGGTAGAGGTGGGGAAGTAGCACCAGGTGGTCAATACAATCTGACCAAACACAAATACACTAAGGCACCTGTCATCATTGCTGGTCCTTCAAGAGCTGCCCACACAGGCTACTACAGAAACGCTACTCATTTCTATTTACATGGCACCTTTGGGTCGATGGTGCTTTCTACTGTGTCTCTCACATCTTAGGTATGAAGCAACCATTTTGCTACTTTGACAATATGTTATGGTTTAGGGGATACGAGTTTATGTGAGACCACCTATGCCCAGGTACATCAGCCAACCATTTCCTCTCCGAGATCCTGATATCTTCCCTTGGAGCTTTCAGCAGAAAATGACTTCAGTCTTGTTCTCAGATCCCAGGGACCTAAGTGAGGAGTTATTTGTTATTTCAGGATTTATCTAGGGGAATAGCCAGTCGGGAGAAATTGACTCTCCCAATTCTCTTACCTTTTTTGGGTGTGCTTTTACTTTTC
Organism: Nyctereutes procyonoides; assembly: GCF_905146905.1. Lineage (NCBI taxonomy): Eukaryota > Metazoa > Chordata > Mammalia > Carnivora > Canidae > Nyctereutes > Nyctereutes procyonoides. Next base: position 29,908,064 of record NW_026575120.1, read on the forward strand.
CTCAGGACCTGAGCTTTTAAAACACAGCTTGGAGAGAAAATCCGTTTTTAATTGAGTTATGCTGTTTTATCTATCCTTGGAGACAAGGAACATGGAGTGACTGAACCATTTTAATGGTGGAAGGGCAATGAGGTAATAAAAAAGAAAGTACTACAAAAATTTATTTATTTATGTTTATTTAGAGAGAGCACACGGCAGGGGGAGGGGCAGAGAGAGAAAGAATCTTCAAGCAGACTCCCCACTGAGGGTGGCCTGAGATCATGATCTGAGCTGAAATCAAGAGCCGCCGGCCACTTAACCAACTGAGCCACCCAGGCACCCCAGAAAATAAGTACTTTATTTTTTTATTTTTTTTTTTTTAATTTTTTTTTTTTTAATTTATTTATGATAGTCACAGAGATAGAGAGGCAGAGACACAGGCAGAGGGAGAAACAGGCTCCATGCACCGGGAGCCCGATGTGGGATTCGATCCAGGGTCTCCAGGATCGCGCCCCGGGCCAAAGGCAGGCGCCAAACCGCTGCGCCACCCAGGGATCCCGAAAATAAGTACTTTAAAATGAGACTAAAGATAGTAAAATTACCATAAGTTTGTAAAGCAACTTGAAGTTACACTATGTTTCCTATAAGGAATAGTTTATTTTTTTAATTGCAATTTTTTTAAGTAGGCTCCACACCCAGCATAAAGTCCAACACAGGGCTTGAACCCACAACCTGGAGAGCAAGACCTGAGGTGAGATCAAGAGTCAGACGCTTAACTGACGAAACGACCCAAGCAGCCCAGGAATGGTTTACTCTTTAGCAAGGGCTCCTGGCCAAGTTCAGATACTGAACAGATGCTTTCTTCAGCACTTGCCACCTCAATGCAACTGCTCTAACTTCTGCATGCTTGGAACACTAAATATAAGAACAAGAAATCCAGGGATATAAAGGAGGCTTGCCTTGTCAAAGTCCCCTACTTGATCTTATGACCTATCCAGATTGTGAGGAAATACTAAGACATAACTTCCATGAAATTCAGGACTTTACCTTTAAAAAAAATAGATTTTATCTATTTATTGATGAGAGACACACAGAGAGAGGCAGAGAAATAGGCAGAAGGAGAAGCAGGGTCCCTGCAGGGAACCTGATATTGGACTTGGTCCCAGGACCCCAGCATCACAACCTAAGCCAAAGGCAAATGGTCAACCACTGAGCCACCCAGGCATCCCAGGACTTTGTCTTTTTTTATTACTGGTTGCTTGCATTTAAGAGAGAGCCTGACTCGTAGGAGCTGCTCAACAAATATTTATGGGATAAACAAGATCTTCCTTTGTGTGTCTATCCATAAAGATATAGTTTAGTAATTTCTCTAAACATTCATTGTTCTGAGGCCCTCGAAGTCACCAGGTGAAAAAACTAATAATTGAACAACAACAACAACAAAATGGCAGATAACTATTTAAGGAGTTTAAGTGGACAGTTGGGATGAGAACAATGATAAAATTTCCCCTAACAGCCCAGGGAACTTGCTCCCTCCATTACAGCCTAGAGATCTATAGATTCCCTCCAAATCTCCAGTGAACTCTGAGGATGCCATAATTATATACCAGTATCTTGGAGGGAGAAGCCTTTTTTCAGAGATTTTAACATATCCAAATAAAAGCAATAGTAGGCAAAACAGGCTTTCCAGGAGGAGAGTTCACTGCACTGACCATTCACAACTGTCTTCTAAACCTGCTGCATTAGGGAGGCCTGGGTGGCTCAGTGGTTGAGCATCTGTCTTCAGCTCAGGGCATGAGCTGCATCCTGAGTCCTGCATTGGGCTCCCTGCAGGGAGCCTACTTCTCCCTCTGCCTCTCTGTCTCTTATGAATAAATAAATAAAATCTTAAAAAAAAAAAAAAACAAAACCTGCTGTATTAGTACTTCTCCATATTATACTCTAGAAAGAGAGCATAGAAACAGAGTTTGGATCCAAGTGTGTTCTAGACAAATTCCTGATCTGAATCTGAGGCCCACAAATATTCTTTTTTTTTTTTTTTGAGAGAGAGAGAGAGAGAGAGAGGCAGAGACACAGGCAGAGGGAGAAGCAGGCTCCATCCAAGGAGCCCGATGCAGAACTTGATCCCAGGACTCCAGGATCATGCCCTGGGTGGAAGACAGTGCTAAACCAATGAGCCACCCAAGGATCCCCCCCATGAATGTTCTTATTCAGCTAATAGATCTTCTATATGATACTAAAGATATCTGGTAGATGAGTACTTGATCATTAGTTCCTGGTACCAGCCCTTGATTCTCTTCTTCCCTAACTTTTCTTCAAATGTCCACCTGATATGACTCAATGAAATATACCTTTAGTCATGAAGTTAAATTCACTTCAGTGAACTTAAAGCTTTATGCCAGAGGAGTGAGTGTTTTTGTTTTTCCACTAGAGACTGTAAATGGGGTATTTTATTGAAAAGATCTCTTGAGCTATTGCTCAAGTATTACAACTTGAATGCCTTTGCCAGTGGAGAATGAAATAGACATCCATTATTAGGTCCATAATAATGCTAATAATATGAGCCAAATGCAATAAGCCTAACTAAATATGGATCTACAGAGTAATCTCCCGGATATGGAATGAGTGCTACACACAGTGATTCATTTTAACATGCAACAATGCAGAACAATCTCATGTGATGAGGTAGTTACATTCCAGGAATATTGCAGCTTTCATTAAAATGCTTTATATAAAATGAACACACACAAAATATGGAGCCACATTGCTCATGACTGGAAAGGATCCAAAGCTACGTGGTGTTAGAAAACAGATAAAAGAGTGAGCCCATTAGAGAGCCCTGAATTAATTAGAGCACTTTTGAGAAGCTCTGTTACAGAATATATTTTCTGAAAGCAGACCGCTCTCTTGTCACCTCAAGTCCCTGCCGATTTTGCTGTTTTTTCCCTTGGAATAGGCTTCTGGTCATTCTTCAAGTGGATGACTCCTTCCCTCTGTTTGAACACAGGTGATATATCAACTTTCACATGAACATTTATCTAAGCCTCTGTCCCCTGGCCATGCCAGACGCCTCTCCTCTGAACTCCAAATCATTACTGAGCATACCACTTTTCTAGGATTTATCACAATATTGTACCATGTATTCATTTATTGTGATGCCTCACTATGTCATAAGCTATTTCAAGATAACAACCATGTCCTTTATTTCTCTGCTCCCTGACCTTGTGTTTGGCCAGGTACAGCCATGGCTCATTGATTACGTGTTGATACCTTTTTCCTTGGCCTACTCTTTCTCATGACTGAGTTCTCGATTTAAATAGGACTTTCAGCAAAAGGTCTTCCTTGATTCAGAGTAAAAAGATAAAGATATCACAACCACTGGGCAGAAAACAACACTCAGAAGAAAAAGTAATGGATCCAATTTATGGATAGCTGGTCTTGGGAAGACAAACTAGAACACACAGGAGAAAAACATTTTTTTCCAAGCATAAAGTACAGGGAAAATTTCCTGAAATAAAAGAAGACCAAAAGAGTCATATACAAAGGCAAGATGACCGAAAGCAATGTGAACTAAAGCATATCCCAGTGAATTTTATAGAAATCTGAAAATAATGAATTTCCTAATCACCCAAGCAGCACCTGCATATAATTCAGAAAGAAAATTGAATACAGCTGGCCTCTGACTTTTCTCCTAAGCAACATTAGATGCCACGGTATTGATCCACAGTGTGCTGGGCACAAAAATATGTAATTCAAAAGTTCTACACATATTTAAGTTTTTATTCAAATTTGAAGACGTTTTTCATAAACTGGAAGACATTTTCCTAACCAACCAAAAAAAAATCAGAAAACTTAGCAGTAATATTTCCTTCATTTCACTCCCACCTGAAGATGGAAAAAACTAAGAAACCAAAAGCTTCATTCAAATATAGAAATTCTAATTGAGTAAGTAGTTAAATTATGAAAGAAAGGGGACCCTGGATAACACAGTTGATTGAGCCTCCAACTCTTTGTTTCAGCTCAGGTCATGACCTCGGGGTCTTGAGATCAAACCCCACATTTAGCTCCAAGCTCAGCAAGGAGTCTGCTAAAGTTTCTCTCTCCCTCTCCCTCCATCCTTCTTCATGCTCTCTCTCTCTCTCTAAAGTGAATAAATAAATCTTTTTTTTTTAATCATGGAAAGAAAGGTCTGGCAGAGAGCATTAAGTTCATATGAATGTATAAGAAGATTAGTAATTCTAATAAAGACAGATGGATATTTTATAAATTCTGAAAATAATTTATATATTTAATAGAAATAATAAACTGTTGATAATGGACTAGAATTAAGATCATAGACAAGCCTTTAGAAAGTGGAAAAAGAGGAGAAAGGAGGTTACACAAATGAACTAACTTTAGTGTGTGTTATGAAAGGACTCAATATATTTACTAATACTTACTATTATGTTTGATATTACACATATGTATGCATACACATATGTAAGCACTTTTATATTTGACATTTCTTTTTTTTTTGCATCACTTTCTTGAGTTATATAAGTAACTATTATCAGAATTATATAGCTTCCAAGTAAGAAGAGAACACAAAAAACAAAGATCAAGAAGATAAAAACTAAAAGAGGGATCCCTGGGTGGCACAGTGGTTTGGCGCCTGCCTTTGGCCCAGGGCGTGATCCTGGAGACCCAGGATCGAATCCCACGTCGGGCTCCCGCTGCATGGAGCCTGCTTCTCCCTCTGCCTGTGTCTCTGCCCCTCTCTCTCTCTCTCTCTTTGTGACTATCATGAAAAAAAAAAAAAACTAAAACAAGCAGCAAAGAGAAATAAAAATATTATTATTTCAAACTATTAATGCCTACTATTATCATTTCAGACTAATTAATTTAAACTATTGAATGTCTATTATGCATCAGACATGGTGTAAAAACCTATAGTGTATAATAAAGAGCAAGAAAGACATATTCTTCATCCCCAGGAAATGTAATAGGCCAAGAGTTTACACACATACATATACACCACACACACGCAGGCACACACACAGACTCGAGATTACAATCTTCACTGCTTTGAAGACTGCCTTTTTAACTTCCAATGCACCTTCAAGGAAGTCTACCTGTCAATAATGGTATTTATTGGGAGCATGTGGTCATCTCTCCCAGAGGACATGCCCATCACTTATACTAATCAATCAAATCCTTCATTCATATTTAAGAGAAATTACCTACATAAAACAATAAGCAACAAACTAAGGAAAACTGATCCTGGGTGAAAAAGGTAATTTAGAGCCAAAATGGATATTCTAAAAATCATTTTTTAAAATATAATTATTATCCTCAGGTAGATTTAAGACAATATTGTATCTATAAGCTAAACAGGATGCTGTGACATAATATTTGGCAAATAAATGTATAAAATAGAGAAACAGAGAAAGGAGAGGCAAAGAAGTGGGGAAAAATGAAGAGAGATCAGTGAATACACTAAATAATAAGACAGGTAGTACTAATTGGAAAATTGCCGGTAATTGGAAAATTAAAATTTGTATTCTTGCAGATGATAGAACTAAAAGTGAAAGAACATATTCTGAAAAAGTGAGAGACAAGGAGAAGAACTCTAAACAAGCCAACATCCACTTACTAGAATGACACTAGTCAATACTAACCACACAAGGCTGTTGAATGCTTTAAATGCACATGGAAGGTTATCAACAGGACATAAACAAATAAATGTCCTGGAGAAAGAGTTAGAACAGCCAGTGCCTTGTGGGAGAATATCCAGACATAGTGTAAGCAGATCTTTGCAAACTTTAAGCTACAGATGTCAAAACGGATAACAGAAACAGATGACAACACAGGCAGCAATCTCTTCAACTTGGCCTCAGCAACTTCTTGCTAGACACATCTCCAAAGGCAAGGGAAATAAAAGCAAAAACAAACTATTGGGACTTTATCAAGATAAAAAAAAAAAGTTTGCACAGCAAAGGAAACAGTCAACAAACCTAAAGGCAACCTATGAAATGAGAGAAGATATTTACAAATGGCATATCAGATAAAGGACTAGTATCCAAGACCTATAAAAAACTTATCAAACTTAACACCCAAAAACCAAATAATCCAGTCAAGAAATGGGCAGAACACATGAACAAACACTTCTCCAAAGAAGACATACAAATAGTGAATAGACACATGAAAAAATATTCAACATCATTTGGCATCAGGGAAATACAAATCAAAACCACAATGAGATACTACCCCACACCAGTCAAAAAGGCTAAAATTAACAACTCAGAAAACAACAAAAGTTGGGGAGGATGCAGAGGAAACACAACCCTCGTACACTGCTAGGAATGCAATCTGGTGCAGCCACTCTGAAAAACAGTATGGAGGTTCCTCAAGAAGTTAAAAATAGAGCTACTCAGGACCTAGCAATTGCACTATTAGGTATTTGCCCCAAAGATATAAATGCAGCAATCTGAAGGGGCATCTGCACCCCAATATTTAAAACATCAATGTCCACAATAGCCAAACTGTGGAAAGAGTCAAGATGTCCATTGACAGATCAATGGATAAAGAAGATGTGGCATGTATATGTATATGTGTATACATATGTATGTGTATACATATACATATGTATATATATATACACACACAATGGAATATTACTCATCCATCAGAAAGGATGAAATCTTACCATTTACATCAACGTGGATGAAACTGGAGGATATTTTGCTGAGCAAAAGAAATCAATCAGAGAAAGACAATTATCATATGGTTTCACTCATATGTGGAATATGAGAAACAGTGCAGAGGATCATAGGGGAAGGGAAGGAAGACTGAGTTAGAAGAAATCAAAGAGGGGACAAACTATGAGACATTCTTGACTATAGGAAACAAACTGAAGGTTTGCTGGGGGAGGTGGGGTAACTGGGTGATGGCCATTAGGAGGACACATGATGTGATGAGCTATTGGGTATTATATACAACTGATGAATTACTGCACTCTATATCTGAAACTAATGATGTTGGCTAATTGAGTTTAAATTAAAAAAGAAAAAGAAAAAGTGAGGTTAGTCCAAATGGAGATATATCATAAGTATAAACAACACAGGAGATTTCTAAGGCTTAATATTTAAAAAAAAAAAAAGTTCAGGGATCCCTGGGTGGCGCAGCGGTTTGGCGCCTGCCTTTGGCCCAGGGCGCGATCCTGGAGACCCGGGATCGAATCCCACGTCGGGCTCCCGGTGCATGGAGCCCGCTTCTCCCTCTGCCTGTGTCTCTGCCTCTCTCTCTCTCTCTCTCTGTGACTATCATAAATAAAAATTAAAAAAAAATAAATAAATAAAGTTCATCTTAAAAACGGAGAAGCAATGATACAAGTTCAGAGAATTAGAGAAAACTCTTGAAAACTTAATGTCTCATTAATAATGTTAACATTGTTTATATATTAAAATTGTTTATATATTAAAATGATCATTTTTGGTAGATGAGGCTAAATGCAATATTTAAATTCTTTTCACATCTCATTTTAGTTTTTTAAAATATAGCTACCAGAAAACTTGAAATTACACACATGGCTTATATTACGTTTCTATTAGACACTGCCAAAATATTCAGAAAGATGGAATAAAGGGGAGAAAAGGAACCAAGATCATCAAGAAAATCAGAGGATATTTCCCAGAGCTCATGAAAGATAATATTCATATTGAAAAAGGCTTTCTAATGCTAAGAAAATGACTCACAGCAAGACATATACTTTTGAAACTTCAAAATGTCAAGAATGAAAACTATTTAAAACTTTTTAAAAATTGATGTAATATACTCTACATAAATAAAAAAAGCAGCCTGATATCAGACTTATCATCATCATTACTAGATGTTAAATGTAATTTCTATGAACATGCTTTGGCTTTAGAAATATATACTGAGCTAAGCTGCCAATCAAATATAAGATTACAATAAGAGATTTTTAAATAAGCAAGGACTCAGAAATTTACCAAAAAAAGTATTAAAAATCTGCTTGAAGAAAATTCAGTGGAATTTTTTTAAAAAGAAATATTTAAAAGAGAACATCATGGGATAGAAGAAGTAGTAGCAAATAAATCATTACATAGATCAAAGTAAAATCAGCTGGAGGATTTTAAATCCCTGAACCCATATTGCCCACCCCAAACCCTTGCCAAAAATATGAAAAAGAAAAAAGTTCATAATGTTTATAGGTGAGACTTAGGCATCGGTATTTTTCAAAATTCCCAAGGTAACTGCAGAATGCCATTAAGTTTGAGAATCACTGATGATTCTAAATAAATTCAAAAGGAATGTAAAGATAATCCACGGGAAAGATGACACTTCAAATTCACTTTTGAACAGTAGGCTGTACCTCATCATTTAATATTACAACCACATTACTTTGGTTCTGCTGTGAATAATATTCTTATCATCATAAAAATGTAAATGCAGTTTTACTGCAGTTAAATCTTCAGGTGCAACCTTTAGAGAAAACTCAGTAGGCTTCATTACAATTACACAAAAAATGTCATTGTCATAATCCTTGACAATGTAAAGATAGTTAATAAAAACTAGAAACCAGAGAAGGAAGAGGTGATGATAGGGAACTTTCACCAAATTCTTTATCTTTTCTAATAGGCAATCAAAAGATGCCATATAAATTGATAGATAAAAGAAATCCAGATAAACAAGGGAGGAGAGATGTCCCAGAGAATAATTATGAATTGGGGGGGAATTACAATTTTTTAGAAGGCTCCGATCAGTTTTTTCAGATGGCTTTGAAATGTTGGTTCATTGTAAAAATCAAGAAGCAATGAAAAAAGATCAAAGAGCTAGAGAAAATTCTTGAAAATTTAAAACATGAGTGGTAAAAAAAAACAAAAAAATTAAAAAACAAATCAACAACCCATGAGTCGTAAAGAAAAATAAATAAATGTTTTAGAATATTGAGAAAATCATCCATAATATAAAAACAAAAACGTAGAAGTGGAAAAGATAAGAGGTAAAAGCCAGAGAATCAATCCAGGGGGACATCTGCCTAATAGTGGGAAAAGAGAAAAAATTGCCACAAACATTATTAAAGAACAAATAACTGACATTCTCCAGATTGAAAAGGCTGCCCAAGCAAATAAAGGAAGACCTGCCTCTAGGAATATTATTGCAATATTTCACAACATCCCAGATAAAGAAAGATCCTAAAACTGTCCACAGGGAGAAAAACAGAAACAATAGTCCAAAAAGAAACAACAATCAAACAGACAGCATACTTGCCATCAGTCACCCTGAATCCTTGAAGCAATCCAGCAATGCCTTCGAAGTTCTTTAGGTAAATCCAAATAATCTTCACCAAGAATTCTGTATTCTATCTAATTATCAATCAATCATCATGGTGGGCTGAAAGCAATTTCAGATACATAAGAACCTGGAAAAATTGATCTCTTACACATTCTGCCTTATAAAATTGGCTAACAAACCCATGAGTAATCGAAGAATTAAGAAATGTAGTGAATAGTCTTTTCACAGGCACTGTAATGTATATGCTGTTCAGTATATTTTTGGGGGATTCTAGAACCAATCCATAGACAAACCACATGCTCAAAAAGGGCTTCATGATGGTAATATAGCATAATATCATATAGCGTCAACCTTAGGAACGTTAAAAAGAAAGTATAGATGGCCGAAGTCATGAGGTTAGAATTGCAGGAGAAGGAAAAGGATGGAGCACTAATTTCCTCATCTTCTAGAGTGAAATATCAAAAGAAGTGGTACTTAATTTCCAATAAAAATGTAACTGTTTTCCAGGCACCTTTAGCTGTCTCTTTAGTTTTTAGCAAATAAGACCAAGGAAAGGATATCCCATAACATGGAGAGGTGGGACAAGATAAACAGAAAAAGGAAAAAAAATCCCCAGCAAGATCATTAATACATGAAGCAAAGCAGTAATGTCAGCTGCATGGATGAAGTATCTCATGCCTCCATGCCCAAATTTACATTTGACAATGATGGTGCACCAGTATTTGGCTATTCTGAAAAATGTTAATGCCACCAATTTATTTTTATCTGTAAAATTCCCCCCATCCTCTAAATTAAAATAAGTTCCCAAACTGAAGATATTATCCAACTAAAACTATTCAAGCAACTCAATTAGAGTCATAATTGCATTTTACGAAGAGAGAAGTGTATTTTCTGAGCTTCCTTTATCTCATTCAAATCAGTGTTATGTCTTGTTGATCTGTACTAGACAATAGAATGAAAGTCTTCCACAAATAGATTGCTCCTCAAAACATATTGTCCCAAAACATAACTAATAGGTTTTGTATCATGTATTTTAATCGGGAACACAGTAGAAATTAAATCTGCTTTATTATACTTTTATTAATACACAGGGACTCTCTTTGCCTCATTCTTCTACTTCTACATTCTCTAATTAATAATATGGACACCTCTCTTTTTGCTTATATTATTGGCCTTTCCTTTCCATTCTTTTTCCATATTTGTGTTATGTATCTTGGAAGTGTCAGATGGTGTTGATTTTAATGCAATCCCAAACAATGCTCTCATAATAAATTTTTAAGTATTAAAATAATAAATTAATAAATAAATTAATTAAATTTATAGATGTTAAAACTAAAGCTTCTACCATTTAAACATTTTGTCATAATACCTATACTTGCTCAAACTTTATACTTAAAATTTTTATACTGCTTTAATTTTTCCCTTGTCATCTACCTTGTGTTATAGTCTAAGTTTTGTATACTTTTGTTCCTCAGTGATAAGAAATTTTGATTTCACTTTTAAAATAAAAAAATTAAAAATTATCTTACCAACTTAAGGACTTTCAATTGTGTGTGAACTTTCCATAATTTTATGGAATTACAAGAAAGACATATTCTAATTTTTCTTCTTGTTCTGTGGAAATGCATTTCAAATAAGTATGAGTTTTCCTAAATATTCAAGTGATTACTCCTTGTTAGCTGCAAAAATTCTTACCACCAGCCCTACACCATTCATTTGTCTTTAAATCTCATGGTTATCCAACTAAACTAATATTTTTTTAAAATAAATTTAATTGTAGTTCTTCTTGACCATATATGGTGTATATTTGAACAAGTTCTTTGTTGAGATCTCTCTCATTCTCTGATAGCTCCTTCATCCACATAAGGTTTCTAGGGAAAACTACATCATTGTGTATGTTTCTCAACCACTTATTTACCCCTACACATGCCCTGTTTTGTACCAGGAATTGTATTTTCTAAGTACAGAAATAGAATTTCTAATGAAGTATAAATAGTATACAGGGTATAAAGAAAAAGACATGACCTGAACACGCTGAGAAGACAATTCCTAAATTTCTACCCATAGGCTGCTTACATTTGGGTTTCACCTTTTAAATCAAGTGTATACAATATTTCATTGACTAAACTGATCATTAGATTAACCTAATCAACTAATTGTGATTTCTGCATATAAGTGATCCATGTAACAAATAGTAGAAAATTTTCCCAGTAAAATTGTTGGCTGTTATTCATAATTTCCAAATATAATTGAATATCCTTTTCCTTTATTTGTCATTATTAATGAGAAGTTAGAAGAGAATATGGTGGAGACTGTTAATCTAACTCCATCATATCCCAGATGGTCTGAGGTTTCTTCATCTAAGTAAAGTCTGATGTACATACAATATTTAATTCACACAGGACATAGAGTGGGAAACTAGCTCTGTGAAATCCATAGTAGCATATAAAGAGAGATGGAGCAAAGAGGAAATATTCACCTAAAAATAAAACTGGAATGAGGACAGCAAAGCAAAGACTTAGAAAAAAATATATGTAAGTTAATCAGAGAAATAGCAAGTTCCTAAAAACTGTCACTGAAAGGTAGAGATTTTCTCTCAACAGTCCTTGATGGACCTTGAGGGAGCTCTAGACCAGAACTGCATCATCATTATAGTAAATGTCAATGGTTGGAAAAGTAAAAGATACTGGATAACTCATTGATCTCATTAATCAATTAACAAGTTCTAACTATTAGCCAAAAAGTAGATATACTGAAAAAGGGGGGGGTGTACTAAACCCTTGTAGTCTTGAAGTTGCTGAAATGACCAGCATTCAAATAAGATAATCTGACACCAAAAATGTTGCTAAAGATGACCATAAAGGCAGCTAATTATAATTAGGACACCTTAGCAGATTCTAAGCCTCAAGTTTATGTACATTTGAAGATGAAAGCTTTATCAAAGAGCTTTTTGTAGGCAGAAGCCATTAAGATTTAGATACTTAGAGGTAGCATGTCAACATTAGATCTTTGAGTTAAGGTCAATACTCTCATCTGTTTAATGGAAAATTCTTTGATCAGCAATTCCTTTTGAAAAGAAGATTTTGAAAGCAGAATTTCTCATATCACCTATTTAGTGAGAGTAACAGAAGTAGAAGGAGGACAGCTGACCCTATCTTGTTCAGCTTGGTGATCCTAAGCCATGGAGATCCTAGCAACTGGCCCACGATCTGGAATTTAGAATTATTTCTGGCAATTTTTCAGAAATAAATGATCCTTCCACCTGTTCAAAAATATTCATTGAAGGCCACAACAATGGCATCTTGTGGTGTGGTAAGGCAGGAAGAGAAGTACAACCCATTTAGTGAAGTTAGCTACACCAACGCTACCAAGACAGTAAAAGACGTTTTCAGATTCCTAAATGCTAGCAGAAGCTGGCTCTAGATCCTCTACATCTTGTGTTCCTTTTTTGAAAAAGGCATCCAACAAATTTTTAAAAGTATTTTCTGGGAAAGAAGTCACTTTGATGAAAATGTATTGGTGAAAACATGGTAATCACCTCTCTCATGGAATCATGACAAATTTAAACATAAACATATTGAGATAAACAATGAGTTCTTGTTTTATGCTCATGGGTACTGTGCTAAATACCTGGAACAGAAAGACAGTGACCATAGTTCCTGCCTGTCTCCTTTGGGCTGGATCAGGCATTCTCTTCCAACTCTATTCCCATATTACACTTCACAGATCTTCACCACTGCAATTAATTGTGTTGTGGCATGACTGTCTTTATGTATCTTTCCCCTTGCCCCACTGCCACTAAACTGGACTTCCTTGTGAGTAGAGGCTGAGTCACAATCATCTCCTCAACACTCAGCACACCCTCTAGGGTACACATAGCCTGCTTCTCATTGCATAATTATCTGTTGAACTAGGACAGGAAATGACAATTTTGTGGTAGAGACAAAGAATGCAACTGTAATAACCATAATAGAAAATAAGGCAGTGATTAGTGCCGTAGTAAAGGGAAGCTAAGTACAAATTGCTCTTTAGAGTTTCTTCAAGCCCAGAAGTGTAGCTCTGGGCAAACAGATTTCAGAAAGATGTTACTGCATTTTCCAGACATGTCACTGAAATAGAGATATTCAGTATTCTGACTTCTTACTGAATTTGAAAAAAACAAAAACAAAAAACAGAAGATATTTTTTAAATGAGATAAATGAAATATAAGGGGGGAAAACATTCCATCTTGTTAAAGTAATATATGAAGTCACTGGATGCCTGGGTGGCTCAGTGGTTTGAACGTCTGCCTTTGTCTAAGGTTGTGATCCTGGGGTCCTGAGATTGAGTCCTGCATCGGGCTTCCCATGGGCCTGCTTCATCCTCTGCCTATGTCTCTGCCTCTCTCTCTGTCATGAATAAATAAATAAAAGTCTTTTTAAAAAATAGGTGAAGTAACCATGTTGACATATATCATCACATAAAAATCCTTGGTGTATCCGACTATACCCGTAAGTATGAATGTTATAAAAATCATATATACTGAGAGGGAAATTTGTTCCTCTATTTTTATAACCCTAACTAGCTTCATGTTTTTTCCATACAGCAACACCAAAACCAGAATGAAATCAAAAGACTTCTATCTATTATTTCATGTATTTTGTTATTCTTTAAACTACAGAGAAGCAACATCCACTTATATTTCCCCAGAAAGTAACAACCTATGAAAATAATCCTGAGTTAATTCTTCCCCTTAAATATCTATCATAAAGATCGCAATCAAATGGAGATAATGTATGTTAGAGCACTCTAGAAAGTTCAAAATATTATACAAATGTGAGACAGTATTTTTATCCTAATTTACATGTATGCTTGTCACTCTGATTACATAATTTGGGCACTATTATGGACATGGAACACAGGGTCACTGAAGACAGAAACAAATGTCTAATATCAAAGTATTACTTTGGTTGGCTGGGATTTTACCGTATTATTATTTCTTAGTGGTAGATTTATGCTATCCAAGAAAAGCCCACCAGAGCAACTCCATACTTCATCTTTGAATATGAAACCAAGTATTAAACCATGGTTCTCTTTCTTGGTGTTAATTAAACTCTTTCTTTGTTTTAAGAAGAAAAATCTAGATTCATTTGGCTCAAAGTGCTTCCTTTTCGTTCCTTCAAGGAAGATACTCTGATCACTTGACCCATTAGAGATATTGGTCTCTGTTTACAACTTCTTTACCATTCTGGATATAAACATGACCCTAGGATATCAGAAAGTAATGACATCATCAGAGATGAGCAGAGTCTTTTGAAAAGGACTAAGAATCCAAATGAAATGGGTACAGGCCAAAGAACGGACAATTTAAGGTCCAATAAAGACAATAAGTATAATAGAAGTACATTCAATAGATCTAAGTCCATGAGGTCATAAAGATACTAAACACAACATACACACCCATTGGTCACTTTTGGGAGATGTTAGAGAACTGTTTCATTATTATATGACTGACGTATAAAGGGAAGTGACTGTCTACCCTGCTTTTCTTTTTTTTTTTTTTAAATTTTTTTTTTTTTTTTTTTTTTTTTTTTTATTTACTTATGATAGTCACAGAGAGAGAGAGAGAGGCAGAGACACAGGCAGAGGGAGAAGCAGGCTCCATGCACCGGGAGCCCGACGCGGGACTCGATCCCGGGTCTCCAGGATCGCGCCCTGGGCCAAAGACAGGCGCCAAACCGCTGCGCCACCCAGGGATCCCTACCCTGCTTTTCTTATGAAATCTGCACAACATGGTAACAACACAGTAGTTGAAGAAGGAATGTTTCTTTTTATTTAAGTTCCAGCTAATTAATGGAAATGAATGACAGAATTAACATATGACCATCATGCAACTTTGAGTGGATTAATGAGTATATGCAATGATTTTCAAGGGTTGTTAATGTCCCAGGAAGAGGGACAACCAAACATCATATTACCAACTGATGGCAAGAAACGGCATAGCACCACCTATAAAGTAGTCTTGCAAAAATAAATACATAAATAGAAACCTGAATCTAAATGAGTCTATAGATTTAACTACTGAACTGTAGGAATTTCAAAGGACAGAGAAACATACAAAACACACTAAATGATACCATGTGGATGCAGTCAGAAAATTCATACTGTGGGAAAATCTACAGCACCAAAAAATATACATATGGTCTGTTCGAAACCAACCTATAAGAAAAGAAACACAAAATGACAGAGAAGAAAAAAGCTTTAAAAGACAAGAAACACACAAACCAGTTCGATTCATATACTGATTCAAACAGACAAAATGGGGGGATGAAAGAGGAAAGGAAGAAAGAAAGAAAGAAAGAAGAAAGAAAGAAAGAAAAAGAAAGAAAGAAAGAAAGAAAGAAAGAAAGAAAGAAAGAAAGAAAGAAAGAGAAAAGAAAAGAATAAATGTATAAAGGATAATTCTAGAAATGTGAACACTGCCTGAGTATCTGATGATGCTTTATAGTTATGACAATGACATGGTGGTTTCACTAGAACAAAGAGAGCTTATAATTTAAAAGTATATAATAAAATATTTAGAAGTAAATATGATTTCTGAGCTTGACTCAAAAATAATGCAGGAAGAGTAAGTACAGGTACAGATTAAACAAGATTGACCAGGTACTGATAACAATTGAATTCAAATGAATTGTCAAAGAGGGGTATATTGAATTTATTGTACCGTTCTCTTTGCTTTCAAATGTAAAACCACAGTCAAACATCTGAGAAATAGACTGCAAAATCCTAAAAGCTTCATAGACCATGGCTCTTAGTCAAAAATCCTAGTTTGGACACATTGATGAAAACCAGAAGAAATCGATATCTTCTCCCCAGATGGCCACAAGAAACCAGATAGTCAAGATATCTACTGCCAAGTATTCCCTTTTGTCCTCTGGGAGCACTCAATGTCCATATTTTGACCTAAAGATACCTCTAATAAAATGGAATGACTGATAAAATCTCTCAAAATGGAAATTAACTAGAAATCTAAGTAAGACAATTCACTTCTGTATAATTCTAAGTCAACATAATAGATTTTGGAAATAACACATGAATAGGAGATAGTATAATAAACAGTAAACTCACAGGAGGTCTACCATAGAAGTCTATCAAAAAGAAAGTGAATATTGCAGTGAATTCATAGCCATGTGCCAACCAGGACAAGGTAACATGTTAGTCCCAGTCTCATCTCTGTCAGAACACACCTAACTATAACATCTCCAATAAAGGTAGTTTACCACGTTGGAAAGGTTCTAGAATTAATGAGATGATTAGAAAGCCTTAAAAACCTACCATATAGGAAAGTTTCACGTAAAAACAACATGCTTATCTTAGTGAAGAGAGGCTTGGGTGGTGGTGGGGGCCTGATAGGTCTAGGCAGAGGGTGGAAGTGTTGTCGATATAAAGTGAGTATCTCCTCCTTGTTAGGCCCAATGGGAAAGGATTACAGGTAGCCCAAAGCCAAGAACCATAGACAACTTTCAACTACACATTTGGTTGCCAAAAATATCAGAGGTCATCTCTCCAAGGAGGCATGCTCATACACACTTGATATGTCCTGTGATGTCAGAAAAGGAATGATATTCAATTCCTTACAAAGAACTATGTCATAACCATTCTGCTTATTTGGCTTTTCATTCTAAATGGCAGGTACCTCAGGAGTCTTACTAACCTATTTGTGTCCAAATCACAGGTTCTATTCTTTAATATTAGCCACCTTTCCCTCCTCCTGCCTGATGTGTTCGCTCTTGTCATGATGTGTGGTTTGGAGTATAACATTTGATCATGGATAGGCGGTTGTTACCTAGTTTGAGTGATGAGAAAGGCAAAAGCTTCTATATATATACACACCTAAGCATAAATGATGGGGAGGGGAAGAATCAAGATAAAGAACATGGCAAGTAAATTGTAGCCATTACTTTTAAAGTTTTTGAGTGGAAATAAAAGGCTTACACTGCAGTAGGTATAAGTAGAAACTCTACTCTTTAGATTTAGGTTTCTAATTTACAGAAGAACATCAGGAACTTTGAGCCCTTGGGTAAACTTTGTCTATGTCTTTTCCAGCATCCTGCATTATTCCTCTGTCACCCCTTGATGTAGAGATGATGGGTGACCACTGTCAATACTCTAAAAACAAAGAAATACAATTAATGGTATTGACCAACACTGACACTATTCTGAAAGGATGGATTTCTTGCCCTTGAAAGCCCTTTGAATTTTGTTTTGAAATGTGTAGCATCACGATTGAAGATTCTTTTCCCCCTTTTTCCCCAGTATGCTAAACTAAGCAATTTGTTGAAATGATAGATACCGAGAACTTTCTTCCCAAGCAGGATACATTCTGCTTTTATATTACTCTAGATATTTGGCCAGATTTTATGAATGCATGACATGACTAAATCTAATAAAACCTAATGTACACTGGATACAAAATATTAGACTTCTATTTATGTAAAGTTATTTCTTTAATTATGTCATGCCACCACTAAAGCTAAAATAACCTGAAATGAATAATACAAATAGTAATTGAGTTTTATAAATGTGTTTCAATTTCAGAGCAAAATGTAGTTTTATACAGAGACATCAAAAATCTAAGCTCTGGCTCTCTACTTTATTAGGTATGTAATATTTGTGTAGTCTTAGTTTCTCAGTAAGTAGAATGAGACATTCAGAATGGGATCATCTTGTTGATTCCTTCTAGTTTCAACTTTGAAAGTGAATTGAAAAATCAGAGCTAAAATGCAAGAATATTTTATATTCTTTTAAAAAAGAGTAAAAAGTGTCATAGAAACACAATAGGTGGAAAGATATTAGATGAAAATATACTTAAAAGATAAGACCTTGCTTTGGGGGGGGGATGGGAAATAGCGTATACATAATTTATTTTTCTTCTGTTTATTTTTATTTGTTTTTTTCTAATGGGGAAAACACACAACTTTCCCAACACTTAAGAAGCAATATTTACCTCAGGCTACTACTTTGTCTGAAAGTGTGAGACATCAGATATTGTCAGCACAGAAAATAAGATTTGCCTCCCATGTGCTCCTTGTTCAAGATAAGGCTCCAAGCAGAGCACTGCAGCTATGTAGTGTCAGCGAATAAAATTGATGATATTCGTTGTGTCATTGGGCTAGTTATGAATAGAAGAACTAGGGACTCAAATTAAACAGACACATAATTTAGATATTCCAGTAATTTATGCTACAGCTTAAGCATGTAACAGTTAAGTTCCCATTCAAGATATTTTGCTAGATTAAAAACAATAAATCAATAGGTTTGGCTTATAATGTATCTGTCTATATCCCACATACCCCTGAAGTTTATCGCTGAAGTTAGTTAAGCATGATTTTGTTATTTCAAATATTAGTTGGATTCTGAAAATTTATTTCTATGCGCATATCTGAGGTCCAGAACTTGGTTCCAAATTTGTCATTTAATAATGCACAATTCCCTCCAGGTGAGTGAAGAGGCTGGTAATATGTTCTATATTCACATTGCTTTAGCATAAAGGAAAAGATGGTCAATTCTTCTGTCAAAAAGGTGATCATAAAAGAAATAATAGAGGATGTGAAGCTTGTACTGAATCCCAGCAGAGAAGGACTATTTCAAGGCAATGACAGATTTGGATTCAAGTTTTACAATATTACTATGACAAGCAGTATAGAAAGAGAATTGAGGGGTTGGGGGAAAAAAGAAAGGGGAGAAAACCTAAAAGAAAATAAAACAAGTATTAAAAAATGAAACTGAGGCTTAATTTTATATTCTTCTCATGGTATTCATTTCTTAACTGAAAGATATTAGTTGGAAAATACATAATGAATACTTTCCTATATTTTGTCCAACTTCCAGATTATAATCAATAGACTCCATCATTCCATGCAGGGATTGGTTCTCTTTAAGAATGAGCTTTCAAAGTAGACTATCAACAAAACTCATTGAGAAAAGATTTCCTATTCCTCTGTTTCCTTTAACCCAGGAATGACTACAACACATGGGAAAGTGGGATACTCTGTTGTAAGGAAGATGATTCTGAAGATGAAGTCCAAACTTTCTCTTTTACTCTGTGTGGTTGAGCTAGAACATCCAATATAGAAATACAGAGAATGTTCTGGACTATTTGAAAGAATGTAGGTCATGAAAGGGATAATCATGGAATCAATCAGAAGTAAGGTAGTGGGGGGAGAAAACACATAAAATTCATGAAACATACGTACTTTCAGAGAACACAAATGAAGGTCAAGAATAGAAAGAAAAAGAAGGAAAGAAGGAAAGAAAAAGAAAGAAAGAAAGAAAGAAAGAAAGAAAGAAAGAAAGAAAGAAAGAAACTGACAGAAAGTAAGACCAGAGAAGTTAATGCTAATTTGCAAGGTAGTCTGGTCATACTGAAGACTGACAGTTAAGATAGAGTTCTGAGATTTGTGGCATGACAGCAAGTGGATACCTGTGCTCATTTGGATGCACCTAGGAGCCCCTGCTTTTTCTTTTTAATAAGAAAAAGCACTGGAAATGGTATAAACAACAGAAAGTGGGGGCACATCAGGAGAAAAGATCCAGAAAGCTCCTGGAAAGGTTGGTACATACCAACAGGAAAGCCATTAATAAGACGTGGAACAAGAAGGGGGGAGTGAATTAGGGGACAAGCCGGACAATTGTGCTCACAAAAAGGGACAATCTGCAACACCTGGATGGCTCAATGGTTGAGCATCTGCCTTTGGCTCAGGGCATGGTCCTTGGATCCCAGATCGAGTCCTGTATCGGGCTCCCTGCATGGAGCCTGCTTCTCCCTCTGCCTGTGTCTCTGCCTCTCTCTGTGTGTCTCTCATGAATAAATAAATAAAATCTTTAGAAACAAACAAGCCAACCAACCAAAAAAGGGCCAATCACATTTGCATATTTGATAGAGAAAAATGTGGCACCCTATGCTTTGGTTTGGGGATAACTGAGGACTCCCTACATGAACTCAGACAAATTCATTTACCTTGTTTGCTTCTGCACAAAAGAATGAACATAATTATATCTTCTACTGCAAGGCTGTTGTGTTACCTCAGTTAGAACCAGGGAAGGCACAGAGACCATAGATGAAAAGATCTCTAAGAGCACAGCTTGTGAAGTCAGGAAGAGGGTGTGTGATCCCCCAGCTGCAGCCGTTAAACAAACCCTGCTCCCAGCACACAGCCGAGGTCGCAGGATGAAGCTGGTACCCAGAGAAGGACTTTGGCAGCAGCAGGAGCTGCATGAATCAAAGCTGCGAAACAAAACGACCATCAGCTGCATTCAAGCCCCATTGTGGAAGAGAATCAATATTTGACAAACATTTTGTAGAGGACACAAATTAGGGAAGAAAAACACTTAAAAATATTTCATAGGAGCCAAACGGCAGGAAATAAATATGCAAGGAAATGGTCTTAAACAGCTCTGATGGCATTTCTGGGCACAAATGCTGGCAAACTCACGCTCCGTAAATGAGAGCCTGAAGCTGGCTGTGAGAGGGCTCTGATAGTTATGATGGGTCCTGGATCATCTGAATCAAACACTCCACCGCACTGAGAAGCTAACTCTATCCAGTAGGCAGGCCAGGCAATTCCCCAGGGTCGCCCGATGCCTATTCAGTAAACAGGTGTGATAAGTGATTCTGATCAGTATGAAGCCACTGCACGTAAGCATCCAATGATTCTGTGCTGGGCTGAATGTACAGCAGGAATAATTGTGTCTTGGTAATTCATTGAAGAATGAAAATAAATCCCACTTTGATGGGTCATTCAGATGCTTAGTATCTTCCACTCCACGATACATTTTATTCCCTTTTTTATAAAAAGATATATTTATTTGAGAGAGAGAGTGCACACATGTGTGAGCAGGGGAGAAGCAGAGAGAGAGAGAGAATCCTCAAGCAGACACCCCGCTGAACACGGAGCCCAATGTGGGGCTCGAACTCATGACCCTCAGATCATGACCAGAGCAAAAACCAAGAGTCCAGTGCTTAACCAATTGAACCACCCAGGTACCCCCAGATACATTTTATTCAGGGGTCAGCCAACTGGTTGTGTGAAGGACCAAAGAGTCAATATTTTAGGCTTACAGTCCATACAATCTCTATCTCATCTGTTCAACCCTGTAGTTGTCATATAAAAACAACCACAGACAATATGTTAACAAATAGGCGTGCCTGTGGCTCAATCAAATTTTATTTGCACTAACAAATGACCCGTTTGATTTGGCTCACTGTTGTTTGCTGACGCTAGTACTATTGTGTAAGCCTAATGATCCCCAGGGCCTCAATATGTCAAGAGAATATCAACACTTAATAGTTTTAATAGCTTTGTCCTCTCTTTCATTGCCTTTCCCATACTCTCCAGATTTCTCAACCTGTCACCTGATAGATCCCCTGTTTTAACTCTGCATAGTTAGCATGGATGTGAACTTGTTATTTTCCTATTTGCTTGTTGTTTCCTGTAGCTTCTCCACACTCTCCAAGGAAAGTAGAAACATAATGGAAGTAAAGACCTTGTCTATGATCCACAGCACCTGGAACGGTATCTGGCCCTTAGTAGAACTAATAAATGATGTTAGCTGATATCATATACTGGGATATTGAGGGTTTTTTCCTATTTTCTCAGATTTTTAGCTAGCTAATAGATGACTAAAATGCCCATATCCTAAAGAAAAATTAGTGAGGCACCTGGGTGGCTCAGCAGTTGAACATCTGCCTTTGGTTCATCTCGTGATTCCAGGTCCTGGGATGGAGTCCTGCATCAGGCCTCCCCGCAGGGAACCTGCTTCTCCCTCTGCCTGTGTCTCTGCTCCTCTCTATGTGTCTCTCATGAATAAATAAATAAAATCTTTTAAAAGAAGGTAGAAAGAAACATTAGTATATATAGCTTAATAGGATTTATTGCAATATAAATTAACTTCATCATCTACTACCTTCAGCCTACAGAGAGAAAAGACTGGATATTCAATAGGAAGTCAAAAAATCAAGGGACCATAGGCTTGGGGATAGGGGAGTGTTTTTACTATATTTTTGTTCTACCTTCTTCTGAACCAAGTGAGAGTGGCTCCAAGGGAACTATCCTTCAAGATCATGGGAAGTAAAAAAAAAAAAAAAAAAAAAAAAAAAGATCATGGGAAGTCAGGAAGAAAACAGGATGATGCCTCATTCCCCAACTGGATGATTACTGAGCTTCAGAAACTCATGGCCTAAGCCCATGCACTAAGAGAATTGCACATTTAATATTGAAACTTGGAGACAAAGAATGTCATAGACACTAATGCCTATGCCTATCCTGGAATATTCTGGAGGAGGAGGTTCTTGAGTAGGCTGATGGCAAAGCAAGAAAAGAAGGCGTTTGTTGTGCACTTCTGCTATTTGGCACAACAAAATGAATGAGACTCAGGCTCATGACATCTTAAACACACTTCATGAAGATATTGGTCGGTGATAGAGAGCAATGAGGTGACAGAGGCTAGACTTTTGCTTGATTTTCATCCAGCTTTGCTTTGCTCAGGCAGGAGTGGGATAGACAACTATGGCCAGTCAGAGGGCATATCCTTCATGTCATAAAACCATTGAGAGGAGAAATCTTTAAAAGGGCTGGTCACAGAATCCCAAAATATATACTCAGAAGATAGCCACATTTTGGGTGCCTGCTGTATAGATAACTACACAAAACCCCAGCTAGGTAATGCATTAGCTCTTTTACTCTCACCCATCTGTCCTCTTAGCCCACCACTGATTATTTCAGAGTCTTGGGGGCTTGGCTGTTGGAGGAAAAGGAAAGATAAGAAAATATAAGGGGACAGATGGTACCCTTTCCCATGCGTCCCTAGGGGTCAAAAAAGGCGAGAAGTAGAAAGTGTGATCAGATTTTGAGACTTTACTTTTAAATCACATAGGATTGGATTTTAGTGCATAAAAGAAGTTTTAAAATGACCAAAATGAGACTCCTCTAATAACCAAAACATTTAGGAAACCATGGGTTCTGTCACAAAATGTCATCAAAGGACATGGAAACAAGATCCAGAGAATGTTTAAATATGGTGATGGCAGGAAAAAAAAAATGAAACCAAAATAAAACCATTTTCATTTATACCAAAGTTGAACCCATTAAGGATACTTAAAAACACTCATCTTTTCTTTCCCAGTCTTACTAGTCACTCAAAAGTCAGATGTGTGTGTGTGTGTGGGGGGCAACATGCTTAGCACAGAGCATGCAGAATGAAACTTGCTCTCCTGTTGTAACCTCCTTCCACGCAGTCTCAGTCAGGCACATGGCTTGCTCACCTGTGGATTGCGACTCTCTCTCTCTCTCTTTTTAAAAACATTTATGTATTTATTTATTTTAAAGAGAGAGGTGGAGGAGGGGCAGATGGAGAGGGAGAGAGTGAATCCCAAAGCAGATTCCCCATGGAGTGCAAAGCACAAGGCAGGCTCTATCCCAAGAACATGAGATCATGACCTGAGCTGAAATCAAGAGTTGGCAGCTTTACCTACTGAGCCACCCAAGTGCCCTGTTATTATCTCTTCAATAATGTTCAGAAGCAAACTTTTTTCCCTCTCAAATCAAATATCTTCTCCAATTCATTTACACTCCTCTATTGTCCCTAAAGTACAAGCTTTAGGAATTTTGTCAGTTTCTTGGTGCCTCTCTCTCTTGCTCCCTACAATCAGTCATTGTCCTTCACTTAGCACTCTTCCACATGTTCCTTGCTTTCAACCATCACAGTTGCCATCCTCACCCAGGCGAACTAGACTATGGCAATGAACTGCACCGGTTGTGCTCACCAACTAACGCTCGTTGCTACGGAGTAATCATCCTACGTGCCTGAATACTATCAAACTCTCACCAACACTCTGTCCTACTGCTAAAACCTCAGTCTCAAATTGACAGCTCTTTATAGCCTGATAAATTGGTATACTTCCTGTCTGATCACCTCTCATGACTGTATGTTGTGGGGGCCAAGGGCAGGCCACCCCAAAATGTGCCACTTTGGCATATTGATTATTTTAAATTAAATTTACTTAAGAAACAGCAAGTACAACAACACTCTGACCTCACATTTTCTCCAAAAAGGTGGAAAATAAATTTCCCATAGGAAAGGTACCATCTCTGCACCAGGAGGTAAAGAGACATCCTTATCACCAGAGTTAGGGGATTCAGGGCCAATAAAAGGGGGTATCAACAAACCTTGCTACTTTTATTAATTTACTACTCTAGCCCAAATTCTGTTTAAAATTCCTTACTCATTGTAGCTCCTGAATATAAATTTTCTTTGTCCTGTCAATTCCTCTCAGATTTATTGTCTCTTTGTCTAAGAAGTATGAAAGCTGCCTGCCTTGATCATTTCTTTGGTCTCAATTTTATTATTGGGTCTTCGTGAGCTTGTAATAAAGAGATTTTCCCCTTGTTACTCTGTCTCACATTGATTTCTTAGATCAGCTAGAAGAATCTTGTAGGAGGAAAAAAAGTATATTTTCCTGCCTCAAAAATGTAAAGCAACTTGAGTTCCTATTCACCTTTCCCTAAATGTGACTTTCCTTCCCACATTCTAACTTTGCCTATTACATCCCTCTGCCTCTGAAGAGGCTTTGAGCAAAAGGAAGTACAGCCATGAGACTGAGAGACAATATTCCAGACCTATCTAATTATCATCTGGACTGTGAGTTCCATAAAAAGGGGTAACATTAGATCATGCATTTCATAGGATTCATCTAAATTTCAGAATGAGGCCCACCTGGGTGGCTCAGTAGTTGATCATCTGCCTTTGGCTTGGGTCATGACCTTGGGGTCCCAGGATCAAGTCCCACATAGGCTTCCCGCAGTGAGCCTACTTCTCCCTCTGCCTATGTCTCTGCCTCTCCCTCTGTGTCTCTCATGAAAAAATAAATAAAAATCTTTAAAAAAAAATAAACTTCAGAATCACAGAAAAAGGAAGCTAAATCCTAAAAATCATTCCTCAAGAGCAGTAGTCCCCCAGCATGCTGTGATTCTGATTTAGTAGCTCCAGTTCTACCAACCTATAGATCTCTAGTTTAAGAAAATTGCTAGGGCAGCCCAGGTGGCTCAGCGGTTTAGCGCACCTTCAGCCCAGGGCGTGATCCTGGAGACCGGGATCGAGTTCCATGTCAGGCTCTCTGCATGGAGCCTGCTTCTCCCTCTGCCTGTGTCTCTGCCTCTCTCTGTGTCTTTCATGAATAAATAAAATCTTAAAAAAATTACTAATTGATTCTGTTGATCAGACTGATATGAGCATCTTGGTTATCTGCCTAAAGGTGATAAGAAAACCCAGTATAGCACACCATCCTTGGTATTGTCCCTAATTATTGTAATACCATGAGGGGAAATTTTACTTTTTCCCCTAGATAGCACCCCCAAAACTTACATTATAGGCTTCTTTTTTCTTAAGTAAATCACTTGTCCTTGGCTCTATTCACTATAAGGCACAAGCAACTAATCCAGAGGAATTTAATCCATTAGCACGGCTACAAAGTCCTAATCTGAGTAAATTATTATTTCCCTTCTGAAGAGAAAAAGCAGACATTCTTCTGTCTACCCCCTCTCCACCACCCCCCCACCAAGTAACTTCTATACATAAAATCCTAACCTAAGAGAGGGACCAGTGAAAAGAATTTTAGGCTCCATGACAAAATGGAAGGGGAAGAGGATTGAAGGGCCTTATCAGAGCCAAACTTTCACCTAACTAGGGGAATGGTCCTTGGCTAGAGAATGTTCACCCTTCACGTAGTGAACCTATATGACTTCATGTAGTGAAGTCAGCTGAGACACCATTATATAGAGTCATAGATAGTTTGAGCAACAGCACCTGTGAAGGGGCATCTCCAGAGCCAACAGGCGTCTCAGCACTACAGCAATAGATTAATAATGCAGAGCAAAATAGCTTGCGGGCCTTGCCTTTACTTCCCTGCCCCACCCCCCGCCGCCCCATTCTGTTAGGTAGACTAGGAAGTTCAGAACCAGTTCAACCAAAATCTTCTCTACTTTTTTCTCTAGAGAGCACTTTGTATTTCAGCTGGGTTATATTGTATTAGCCCTGTCATAATGTTGTGGTAATCATCATAGCACTTGGTGATTAAAAAAAAATATCTGCAATTTTGCTGGTGGCTGTGAACCAGGTGAGACTAATTAGCACTTAAGAAAACTAGAGTGCTCTCACTACCCTTGGTGAGTTTGCACCAAGAGCCATTTGCCAGGGTACCTGGGTGGCTCGGCTGGTTGAGCATCTGACTTCAGCTCAGGTCATGATCCCAGTGTCCTGGGATGGAGCCCCACCTCAGGCTCCCTGCTTAGTGGGGAACCTGCTTCTCCCTCTGCAGCTTCCCTGCTTGTATATGCATACTCTCAATCTCTCTCTCTCTCTCTCTCTCTCTCTCTCTCTGTGTGTGTGTGTGTGTGTCAAATAGATAAAATAAAGAGCCTTCCCTATGGAAACAGCGGGCTGAGTTTTACTCCACTGAGGAAGCAAAGCCCACATTCCAAAATAAACCCAAAAAGTAAATGGCTGGTGGCTTTTGCCATTTAACGAAGACCGAATATACTTTCATAATTGATTCAAATTCAACTTTAAATAAAAACTAAGAGTGACTTAAGTAAAAATTATTTTCTTAAATTAATAGAAGTCCAAAGTTAGGCAGTTCCACGGATGATTCAGTGGCTCAGTAATATCGAGGCTTTGAGTGAGCATGTCTGGAATGACCACACCTTTCCCTCATGGTCACAAGATGGCTGCAGTGGTTCCAAGCAATATATCTTCATAGAGCAGAATCCAAGGTAGAAATGAAAGGGGAGGAAAGAAAAGCTATATTTGTACCTTCTCTCTGAGGGAAGAAAACTATCCCCAAAAGACCCATGATTCTGTTATGTCACTAGTGAGAATTAGCCACATGTCCTCCCCTAGTCAAATTACTGGCGAATAAGAATTTGATTACCACAAATGGCTTACATCAATCATATTCCATATCCTGTGGCTTATAATCTTGCTTCTAGAACAAGGACTAATTGGGTAATGGTCCCTTCCGTAGGAAAATGACGATATCTATACAATTAGCAAGGCAGTGTCCTTCACCTGATATGAGTTACAAGGGGAAAAGGGATGCTATCCACTTACACCATTTAGTTTTCATTGATAGTTGTGAAGTGTTAGCCCAGGTTTTATGGTGTTTGAAGTAAATAAGAGTGTACCACTGGAATGTTGAGGTAGAGTTGCCAGGAACAGTTTTTAGGATACAGCTATATTAGGAATGTAAATAGTAGAATGCCTGAAATTGCATTTAGAAGTAGTCACTAATGAAACGTTTTCCCCCGTTAACTGCAAGACATCTTAGAGAATGTAGATGTCAGTTTCAAGGGGAAGTTATTTTCTGGATGACGTCATCAAAAGGTTACAAGATAATAGAAATCTCTATGGGCATGCTAGCTCACTTCAACAGAAAAAGAGCCAAAGAGCCTCAGTGGCTCAGCAATTGAGTGTCTGCCTTCGGCTCAGGGCATGATCCTGGGTCCGGGGATCTAGTGCCACATTAGGTTTCCTTCAAGGAGCCTACTTCTCCCTCCGCCTGGTCTCTGCCTCTCTCTGTGTCTCTCATGAATAAATAAATAAAAACTAAAAAAAAAAAAAAAAGATGAGTGGAAAGGTAGGTGATGTGGCAATAATCTCCATACAGCAACAACCATAATTAGAACATTTTAGTGAATGTATTCTTCACGAGCTGTAACCTATGCTTTTGTTAAGACCAGGCCCTTATAAAATTAAAAATAACAATAATAATAAAATTAAGTATACTGAAATTAAAATAATAAATAGAAATACCAGGCCCTTAAAACTGTAGCTCTCTAAACCAGTGGTCCTCAAGTGTGGTCCTCAGAGCAGCCACATGAATGTCACTGGTGAATCTAGAAAAGCAAATTCTCAGGTCTCACCTCAGCTGTCCTAAATCAAATTCTGGTGATGGGGCCTGGCAACCTGAGTTTTAACAGCACTCCAAATGACTTTTCCAATACTTGCTAATGTTTGAGAGCCATCCCCAAATAAAAGTATTTTAATCTATTTTTAATACTAGGCCAGAATTGGAGAGTTGAACTGACCTATTTTGTTCTAGTTGATTTAGTTTTTGGTTCTCATTTCTGGCCACATAACCCATTCTCCAACTGATATTCTCATGCACTAAGCTGCTTTTGCATGTGACCTACCACTATATTTGTGAACTAAATCTAGAGTTGAACTTGTCTAAAAAGTAGGGCTTTTACATTAAAAATGAACTCACTGTTCTACTCTGAGAAATCATCAAAACTAGAAATGGTCAATGCAAATTAAGTAACATGCAGATCCCTAAAAGTCCTCTAAGAATGGCCTTTCTCTGTTCAGCAGAAACCAATGAACTTGTCTTTTCTGCATTTTCTTGACAAGATTGTTTAAGAAACTTATGTCCAGCTATTCTGTCTCTTTAAGAATTCCTATGTGAGTTCTTGACTGTGCTATAGAAAGGGGGATACTGTGCTTATCTCCTTTCCCCAGGAGAGCATAAACCAAGGCTATCATCAGAGCCAGATTTATGCTATTCTTCAAAAAAGCCATAGTTAGGAAAACCTATTTTCTTCTCTCCCAATAATAAGGCCTCAAGATAAGGATAGTTAGCTAAGTAAGTACTTATGTGTTACTTAATTTTCCCTCCTCAAAACTAGGATTTTTAAAAGCAATGAAGACTACCCTACAACTAAAATATAAAATTCACCCCTAAATGTGAGAAAATTTCAGCATTTTTTCTCTTTGTCCTTGGCCCAACTGCTCTATTGAACTGTTTGTTTTTCAGAGATAGCTTTGGGTGTCGGTGGCCAATACAAATGTTATTCAGAAACAGCTCTTTGGATGATTTTGATGCTGTTCTCTATCACTTTTTATTTCCCTACTCCTCCTTCCCCCACCCACTTACCATCCTATTTCTGGTAGATACCAATCTACTGGGAAAACACTTGGAATTCTGAGAAACATAGGTCCCAGTTGCAATACAAAGGGTCTTGGAAAACACTGCAAAGGAGAAACAATGAAACCCATCCAAAAGTGAGATTCTAGAAGCAAAGGTCACATATCTTACAGTCTAAGCAATTTAAAGACAATGTCTTGCATACAAAACATCTATCTTTAGATACACCAACAATAATCCATCTTAGCCTTATACATCCTAAAGTTCTAGGAGGAAGCTAAAGGAACTAAAATTTGAGGGGTGGGAAAAGGGGTGGGGTGAGAACTAAGACTCAGGGGCTTCCACTAAAGATAAGCTGACTGAATATAAGAAATGACTGAGGGGAAAGGGAAGGGGATGCAATACCACTGGACAGGAATTTATCATTCCAGCCAAAATGTGAATTGGTGAAGCTATGGCACAATTGCAGATGGATTGCCTTATAGTCCAGAACTGTTATGATCTGTTATGACATCTCTTATAGTTTTAAGAAGTCTTATTCAAA
Source organism: Nyctereutes procyonoides (assembly GCF_905146905.1). NCBI lineage: Eukaryota > Metazoa > Chordata > Mammalia > Carnivora > Canidae > Nyctereutes > Nyctereutes procyonoides. The sequence goes on from NW_026575120.1 coordinate 29,937,838, forward strand.
CATTGAAACAGAATAACTACTGACTATGTATATCGGTTTTTGGATAGTGAAAAAGGTATCTCAAGCAGATTTCTTCAGTCTTCTGTATGGTGATGTTGTAAAGAAAGCAGCAATGATTATGGTTCCAACTCCAAAAGCCAATAGCAACTATAGGGTTTCAGAATAAATTGTCCCAAGATGTGCTACTTTGGCATGCAGATTATTTCAAGCAGAAAATATTCAAGGCCCAAAGGACTCAGGAAGAAACTTTAACCTTCTGTCTAAATGCTTAAAACAATTTAGATAAAAGATCTGCTTCGTTGAAAGCTATAGCATAAAATGAACTAAGTGTGGTTAGACAGGAAGAGACCTAGTAAGGCCTGTTTGATCAAAGTTCAATCTCTGTCCCATTTTTACTGATTGGCCCAGAAAACGTTTGTTTATCAAGCATTTACTTTTTCATTTTTCTGTCAATTGCTTTCCTTCCCTTTGAAGCCCCAGACCCCTACCCACTTCTCCTCAGTTCAAGATGACATATACATCTCATTCTGCATGATTGTACATAATTAAATTTAATTTTCTGCTGTTAATCTGTCTCGTCAATTTGAATCTTAAACCAGCCAGAAGAATCTTGAAGGATAAGGTAAAATTGTTCCTTCCCATCACAATAAAATTTTTGGTTCACCTTTCTCCCAGTGGCTTCAGGCCAGTTTGGGTGAGAGATGTGACTTTCTACAAGTTTGAGTCTCACAGCAGTTACAAGTGTCAATGTTACCTTATAGACAAGACCAACCTGGAAGATGATGGCAAAGGGTTATAATCCTTAACATCCTTCCAGCAGATGAATAGTCAACTATGACGCTACTCATCTAGAAGTTTGACAGAAGTGACAGGCAAGTATAGTAACAAAAATGGAGCCAAGGAATAGCATTAGTCCTTTAACTGGTTATTTTACATTTTGTGACATCAAATTCCTAAAGCAAATAGGCAGTATCTATATGAAACTTTTAAGAAAAAACTTAAATAGCTTCAGATTATAAGATTCAAATTATAGTTCCTTAAAAGGAGCAAATAAATTATCAAATGACTAGGCCAATAAAAGAATGGAGTAGAGGGGAGAAAAGAAATTTAATGTGAAAAACAGTTTCTTCTTTCTTTTCTAAGAGAAAAAAAAAGGCCATCCTGATACTTGTATGAACACAGAGCTAAATTTATCCCCAAAGGAAAAAAAAGGGGGGGGGGGCAAGGTTCAAGAGATCTCCAAAACATTCTACATGGTACTTTAAGCCTGAAGTTCCTCTGAGTTAAACTAAAACTCTAGATGTATTATATGGCCAAAGTAGGACCATCAATTGATTATGGGGCTCACTACCTAATAAGAAGGACAACAAACTGAGTTCAAACTAGATATTTAGAGTCTCACCCAGAATAAGTTGTGGTAGAAAGAGGGCTTTCCAAGATAAGAAAGCAAATCTGAGATTCTACTCCTCATATTCATTGTTCTGCCCCCATTACTGCTAATTTCAATCTTTTATTGAGTTGATCATATTTTTTCACCTAGAAAGCAGGTGCAAACTTTTTTCAAGTGATACTTAAGCCTAAACTTTGAGCACTAAAGAAACAAATCTTTTGATAACTTTTAACTCACTTGTAATAAGATTAAAGTGGAACTGTCCAAGTTACAGATGTCACCTGTGATGACAAATATATGTATTACAAAGGTATACTAACTAGCTTTGAATGTTATTTCAAAGCTTAGTATTAGTGAATGAAGTATGATTCAGTGGACAAAAGGATATATCAATTTAGCCTTTCCTTAAACTACTTATTAATAGTATTTATTCTAGACCAGAATTTCTCAACCTTAGATGCCTGTTAGAATTACCCGGGAAGTTTCAGAATTATCGTTATTAACATCTGGGTTCTACACTCTAAAGTTCATGATTTAGTTGTTCTGGGATAGTGTCTGAGTAATCACATTTTTTAGAGCTTCCTAGGTGATATGTCAAGCAGCTAAGGTTGGGAACTCTCATAGAGTCTTTAATTAGGAAAGAATATGGTTTAAGGGATGTGGACATTGATGGAAAACCAAATTTTCCAGTTGTCTTATTTATTATTAATAGCTACTAATTATGCACTTAAAAAGACCTATTATATTAAATTATAATGTAAAATGCTTAGTTCCTTGACACACATGTTAGGTGGTTAATGTAAATTGTAGCCACAAATTATAGCTTTATTATTCCCCTGCCTGTTCCAATACCTGAGAAAAATTGAACTTGGTTTATACAGCCTCAAAGGGCTACTGCTTTCTTCTTAACAAATCTCTGTATTTTTACTTAATTTGCCTCTATTTTGACATAGTAGTTTATACCTAAAGTTGTTGAATGTCATTGGCATTCAAATGTTCCAATAGATCTACATTGCCTGATCTATTGCAAGTCTTCTTAAAAATTATCATCTATCTACCTACCTACCTACCTACCTACCCCACCTACCTATTTATCTCTGAGAGAGAGAGAGAGAGAGAGAGAGAGCATGAGCAGAGGCAGGGGCAGGAGCATAGGGAGAGGAAGAAGCAGACTCTGCTCAGCAGGGAGTCTGACACAGGCTGGATTCCAGGACCCTGAGATCATGATCTGAGCTGAAGGCAGATGCTTAAGCAACTGAGCCAACCAGGCACCCCAAGAGCAAGTCTTGTTTAAAGAATCCGATGCTCAGCTGATGCTTCAGTAGCCTTCAAATGGCATGTAATACAGATCTAGGTAAGATTTTGTAGCCAAAACTTAGAGTGGACGCAGACATTTAGAATATTAATGCTAGGTAACCGTAGAGAGGCAAGAAAAGTAACTCACTGCATTGTGAATGACATCATAAAATTTAAAAGCATCAACTCCAAGTATCTACTTTGAGCCTTAGTGATATGAAGGTTGAAGTAGCTTCTGACTATTTACTAGGCAACTAGATGTTTAAAGAGCACTAGTTCATCATTTACTTTGTAGGTGGGAACTGATAAGGAAGCTTCATGCAATTTACCTATTGATATCAATAAAGACACGTCAAAGAATAGATTCTATGTTTAAAGTTAGCATGGCTATACATAAATCAATAAAGAACCTTAGAAAAATGTGACTTCCAATGTGGGCTTTCGCTTAAACAGAAATAATATCTGAGCCTGAGGCTAATATGATCCCTGGCAGCACTCCAGAAATCTGTATTGAGTTATCTGTCACCCATATAGCTACTGGTGGTGAAGGATATCCTCTAATTTACTCATGCCTCCATCTACCAGTCTTCAGTCTCATGGTGAACTTCAGTCTCTACAGAGAGGGCACAGAAGAACTAAATGGAATCCAGTTGGGTTGGATGGTTTTGCTGAATGAAACATTAATAGTAAACCAGTTGAGGGAGGTGAAATGAGGAACCAAGATAGGGCAGGAGCAGCTATGAGACACCTCACCTGAGATAAGAACGTTTCACTGGCATGACAGATTAGTTCTCACGATGCTAGAGTTGTTGGCAGGCAATGGATTGTAGTGTAGAATTATGGCATACGTCAGTGTATCTGGACTCATCTAGAAGCAATCAGAGAAATATTTGTCACTTAATAGGATGATTTCTTGGAAGGAGAGCTAGTATGTTGTAGTTTTCTCTCTCTGTCTCTATCTCTATCTCTCTCTGTGTCTCTCTCTCTCTCTCTCTCTCTCTCTCTCTCTCTCTCTCTTTCTGTCTTTCTATATTTTTTTCCACTATCTTTTACACTGAAGAACCTTTACATATAGGCAGTTGGTATCTATATGTTAATGCCATATGAAACTTACATTCCACACTGGTTTCTCCAAGGATTCATAAAAAAAAAAGAACTGTGCATAAATCAAAGGTTAAGGATACAAATTAGACAATCCAGGTTTAAGTCTTAACAGTGCTACTCATTAGCTTTATGGTCTCAAATTACTCAACCTTCCTAAACCTCAGTTTTTCCCCCTATAACATTGATGAAAAATAGAATTTGCCACAAAAGGTTGAGGAAAAGTAATTGTTAGCACATTGCATTCCACACTCTATTCTATGTGCAATTTGTCCTCATAATTATATTATGAAGCTTATAGAAATGACTACTTCTCATAGCTTGATCTATTTTAATAGGATAATGAACTCTTTTTCAAGAGCAGAAAACATAAACTGAAGCAACTTAAATGTTATTCTCAACATGCTCCACCATTTAATCAGAATCATAGGAGCTGGACATTACTCACACCACCTAAAATGATGCTGACAGAGACAGGACAAAAGTTCAAATATTTGGCTTTGGTTAATACACTGTTTTTATAGGTCAAAACAACATGACAACTCGCATTTTCACACAAATAAAGCTTATTATCTAGTGTCAAAGTCTGTGGGCTCCCCCACAGTAAAAGAGCATCCCTAAACATTATGAGGTCACTAATTACAATAGCATAAGGTCCCTCACCTCGAAATACACCAAGAATGAAAGTGTTGATGTATGTCGGCCATGCATTTCACATTATCTTTTGTGCAAAAATAAAGAAGTTCATTTGGTAAGTGATGAGAGAAAGGTAGTTAAGTAGTTTGACCAACCTCTCAAAATGACTCTTAGAAACAACTAGAAAGAGCCACCACATCTTTTAAACAAAAGTATTCCATGCTCCCCTCTGTACTGCTTTACCCCTCCTATTGGGTTCTTAGTCAAACTATAGCATACTAACAAACACCTAATAAGGAGGGTTTTTTAAAAAGATTTTATTTATTTATTTATTTATTTGGGAGAGAGAGAGAGAGAGAGAGAGAGAGAGATCACAAGCAGCGGGGAGGGGTAGCAGGAGAAGCAGACCCCTACTGAGCAGGGAGCCCCATACGACTCGATTCCAGAACCCCGGGACCATGACCCGAGCCAAAGGCAGACGCTCAACCGCTGAACCATCCAGGTGCCCCCCCCCCCGCCATAAGGAGCTTTAACCTGAATTGTACTGCCGTGTTTATGAAGTCCAGCTTCAAAGAGAGTGGTAGATGCATTCACCAGCTGCTCTTTCCTAAACAACTCTCTGGTTACCAACATCTTCTCTTCCTGACACCACTCTTTAATAGCCAACTGTAAAGAGGAAACCCTAGGATGAGGAGTCTCCTGAGGGGCCCAAGAAAGAGAAGAGAGAAAAGACTCATAAGTGGTTTTCCCATCTATAATTGGGGACCTGGTGGGAACAGGACCCCAAATAAGAAAACCTCAAAGAGCAGTGGACCCCAAGGATTTATTGCCAATCAGACCAACAGAACCCCTAGCAGGTGCTGCTTGGGCATCTCATCTGCTTGCTACAACTAGCTTCTTAACAGTCTTGAGGATTCGACCTCTATATCCTTGCCAAATCACTTGGCGGGCCCTGAAGTCAGGTTGGAAATAGCGGAAGCAAGAATGATAGTCTACATCTGGAATTCAGGCAGCCTTTCAGATTTCAGAAAGAGTCGCAAAGAGGAAGGAATCAAATGTTGAAAGATATTCAGTTTTCCTTAAGAAGGCGCATGTTGTATTCCTTTTGGGGAGGTTGATGAGGCCTTGGAGGGGGTTGCAACCTACAGAGATTCAGGGTGTACTTTCCTGTAATCAACAACTGCCTTAAGATGGCGAATTATTTCATTAAATGGAGTTTTAAATCAAAGACATAAGAGTTTAATTAGAAACTATTCTTGTCCTACTGAAGTTATCAGGCAGCTGTGCTGGGTTTTTTTCCCTCTGCCAGGATTTTCACAAATTCTCAGGGGAAGGGCTTGGAAAGTTACATGAGCTGTATGAAGGGAGACACAGTTACCACTGCCATGGGCCACTCGTTTTTTTACCCAGCCATGAGTACTGACTGGTTGGAAGGAGGGGTCCAGGAGAAGAAAGCATGGGCCCTGGCTGGTGATAAAAATGGCCCCCGACAAGTAGAACCTGGGATACCCCTTTCACATTGTGCCTGCATTATTTTTAATAGTCCACTTATTTATCCCCTTAGGTACCTTTTTCCTGCTTCCCAATATTTTAATTTTCTGACTCCTGAACTTCTAGTCTGACAACGCTCAAATATCAATGGAAGATACATTCTGCAAAGTTGTTTAAAATGTAGATTGTTCCCACTCCTGTCCTTAATTTTGCTCGACAGATCTGGGTTGGATTCCAGGTATATCCAGTTTAGTAAGCCCCTCAGGTGATTCGGTGCAATTGAGATGCTTCCTGGTCCCAGTGTTTTTATTCTCTCTGTCCTGTCATCACTCTTTCCTATGTCCTGTCAACTTCAATCCATCTATTACTTGCTTTTCTAATTCCCCTGCTTCAGGAACTATCTGATTAAACCAGGAATCTTCGATCAAAAAGACCCTAGTGCATATTAATACACAGAAATGAAAGCAAAACCCATGTAGTAGTAACATTCCCTGAAAGGATGTTTGCATTTTTACCAAGGAGGGTCAAATCCATGTCCCTCCAGATCCTGGGGAAGCCACCTAATTGTGGAGACTCTTGAAATTTTCTCTAGAGAGTCTTTACCATTCCAGAAACTTAAAGCAGCAGTGGCTATACCAGCCAGAGTAAACCTTTGATTACAAAGGGCCCAGGGATTCACATCTTTTTTTTTTTTATAAATTAATTTTTATTGGTGTTCAATTTACCAACATACAGAATAACACCCAGTGCTCATCCCGTCAAGTGTACCCCTCAGTGCCCGACACCCATTCACCCCCACCCCCCACCCTCCTCCCCCTCCACCACCCCAAGTTCATTTCCCAGAGTTAGAAGTCTTTATGTTCTGTCTCCCTTTCTGATATTTCTCACACATTTCTTCTCCCTTCCCTTATATTCCCTTTCGCTATTATTCATATTCCCCAAATGAATGAGAACATACACTGTTTGTCCTTCTCCGGTTACTGTGGCCAAGTTCAAAAAGGGTGTTGCCTGAGTTCTTCTCTGGGATTTTGATGGAATCTTGTCTCACATTTAGATCTTTCATCCATTTTGAGTTTATCTTTGTGTATGGTGCAAGAGAGTGGTCCAGTTTCATTCTTCTGCATGTGGATGTCCAATTTTCCCAGCACCATTTATTGAAGAGACTGTCTTTCTTCTAGTGGATCGTCTTTCCTCCTTTATCGTATATTAGTTGAGCATAAAGTTCAGGGTCCACTTCTGGGTTCTCTGTTCTGTTCCATTGATCTATGTGTCTGTTTTTGTGCCAGTACCACACTGTCTTGATGAACACAGCTTTGTAGTACAACCTGAAATCTGGCATTGTGATGCCCCCAGATATGGTTTTCTTTTTTTAAAATTCCCCTGGCTGTTTGGGGTCTTTTCTGATTCCACACAAATCTTAAAATAATTTGTTCTAAGTCTCTGAAGAAAGTCCATGGTATTTTGATAGGGATTGCATTAAACGTGTAAATTGCCCTGGGTAACATTGACATTTTCACAATATTAATTCTGCCAATCCATGAGCATGGAATATTTTTCCATCTCTTTGCGTCTTCCTCAATTTCTTTCAGAAGTGTTCTGTAGTTTTTAGGGTATATTTTGAGAACCATTTGAATGGTAAATGGTTCTCCAACCTTTTATTTTCAGGTTGTAGGTGTCCTTCTGTCTAAAATGAGTCTCTTGTAGACAGCAAATAGATGGGTCCTGTTTTTTTATCCAGTCTGAAACTCTGCGCCTTTTGATGGGGTCATTAAGCCCATTCACATTCAGAGTTACTTGAACTTCTTCTTAAAGGGGAGTTTTAAGAGTCCCCCTTAAAATTTCTTGCAGAGCTGGTTTGGAGGTCACATATTCTTTCAGTTCCTGCCTGTCTTGGAAGCTCTTTATCTCTCCTTCCATTTTGAATGAGAGCCTTGCTGGATAAAGTATTCTTGGTTGCATGTTCTTCTCATTTAGGACCCTGAATATATACTGCCAGCCCTTTCTGGCCTGCCAGGTCTCTGTGGAGAGGTCTGCTGTTACCCTAATATTCCTCCCCATGAAAGTCAGGGACTTCTTGTCTCTTGCTGCTTTAAGGATCTTCTCTTTATCTTTGGAATTTGCAAGCTTCACTATTAGATGTCGAGGTGTTGAACGGTTTTTATTGATTTTAGGGGGGGATCTCTCTATTTCCTGGATCTGAATGCCTGTTTCCCTTCCCAGATTGGGAAAGTTTTCAGCTAGGATTTGTTCAAATACATATTCTGGCCCTCTGTCCCTTTCGGCGCCCTCGGGAACCCCAATTAAACGTAGGTTTTTCTTCCTTAGAGTGTCATTTATTTGCCTTAATCTGTCTTCATGGTTCTTTAATTGTTTATCTCTTTTTTCCTCAGTTTCCCTCTTTGCCATTAACTTGTCTTCTATGTCACTCACTCGTTCTTCCACCTCGTTAACCCTCGTCGTTAGGACTTCTAGTTTGGATTGCATCTCATTCAATTGATTTTTAATTTCTGCCTGATTGGATCTAAATTCTGCAGTCATGAAGTCTCGTGAGGCCTTAATGCTTTTTTCTAGAGCCACCAGTAGCTGTATAATGGTGCTTCTGAATTGGCTTTCTGACATTGAAGTGTAATCCAGATTTTGTAACTCTGTGGGAGAGAGGGCTGTTTCTGATTCTTTCTTTTGAAGTGAGGTTTTCCTTCTAGTCATTTTGCTCAGTGCAGAGTGGCCAGAAACAAGTTGTATTGGAACACGGGGGAGTATCACTGGTCCCTCTAGCTGGTCTTCTGGGGGAGGGGCCTGCTGCGCTGATTCTCAGGTGTTAGCACTTGGGGGAGTTGCTCTGCCCCTGCCTGCTGCCGGGCTCAGCGGGGGTTGTTTACCCCGTGGGGCCCCAGGAGGAACAGTCGCAGTTGCTATGGCAACTCTGGAAGCCTGGATTCAGCCTCCGCAGGAACTACGGGGCTCGGGGCTCTCGGCTCTCCGTCCGCAGGGTCTGGAGGCTCCGGGGCGGGGCCGCTGATGTGCTCAGCTGGGGCAGGGGCGTCCTTGCTGTCCTGGGCCCTCCCGGCCTCTGCCTGTCCCGGGGGAGGCCGGATCCTGGGCTGTGTCCCGGCGCCCTGTGCTCCGGGGCCTGCGCTGTGGGATTCGCGCTCCCGCCCCGCAGCCCCCTCCGCGGAGCCGCTGCCCGAGCCCCCCGAGCTGCTCCGACCCGCCGTGCGCGCTGCAGCCTTTAGGGAGCTCGGCGCACTCTCCCGGGGCGCAGGTGTCTGTTAGTGTCCCCGGGAGCCCGAGGGCATCCCCGCCCTCCTGGGTCCTGCTCCAACTCCCTGCGGGCCCCTTTCCGCCCGGGAAGGTTGGTGCAGCTCCTGCTCCTCCGGGACGGGGCTCTCCTGTCCTGGGGACACTCGCCCCGGCCTCAGCCCGGCTCCTCGCAGGGCCCCTCCCCCTCGGAGGCCTTTTGTTTCTTTATTTCTTTTTCCCCGTCTTCCTACCTTGATAGAAGCGCGAACTCTTCTCACTGTAGCGTTCCAGCTGGTCTCTCTTTACATCTCAGGCCGAATTCGTAGATTTTCAGGATGGTTTGAAGGTTATCTAGGTAATTTGGTGGGGACAGGGGATTTGGGGACCCTGCTCTTTCGCCCTCTTGCCCCTCCCTCTCACATCTTTTTTTTAATTGAAATATAGTTGTGGTGAGCACTGGGTATCATGTTAGTGTTGAATCACTAAATTGCACCCCCGAAACTAGTATTATATTGTATGTTAAGTAACTGGAATTTAAATAAAAACTTAAAAAAGAAAGAAATATAGTTCATAAACAATATTATATTAGTTTTGGGGGTACAACATAGTGACTCGACCTTTACATATATTATGAAATGATCACCATGTCTAGTTACCATCTGTCACTCTACAAAGTTATTACAATATTACTGGCTTTATTCCCTATGCTATACTTTGGAATGTATATATTTAACAAGTTTCTCAGGTTATTCTCTTTCATTCAAAAGCTTGAGAACTACACAGAAATACTTCCTTTACTCCACAACACTGTCCTCACATAAGAGCACTTGGGGTACTCAGACCTGCCAGCTCTCAAAGTGCTTGGTGGTAAAACTTGGAGAAAGGCCACAAAAGACACTTGTAAGCACACATGATCCCTCTAAATGAATTGTTTTCTTTTCCTGTAATTGGTTTTAACAATTGAAGAAGTTTTAAACAGGGTTCTCATGTGGTTATCTTACAATCCATTTGGGTCTAGCTTGGAATCTGACAACTGGAATGAAAAGAACCTTGGATTCGGTGCATACTTTGGTTTTGGTGCTGCTGCATCTCATGGTCCTCAGCAGGGATCGAGAAAGAACTCAGTGTGCACAGCAAATCCCCAAAATTGGCGGGCTTGACTTCCTGGCAAGTTGCTGCATTTTTCCACTTTTCTGTTCAGGACCACTAAATGCTGAGATGTGGATGCATACTGAAATAAAAGCGATTCATTGTGTTCTAAAGATTTTTTTTTTAATTTAGTGTTTGTGTAAAACCATCTTTTGAAGCAGCAGCTATCAAGTCTGAAAAGCAATCGATGTTTCCATTAATCTTTTTCTGCGGGATACCTTAGTTCTAAGGATTTAACATCCTGCAAGTAAAGTTGAACATAACAGTATTCCATAAGCAGCCTTTTTATTGTCAGACCATTGCCTGATTTTAATATAATAAAAAAGAAAGTGTGCGTTAAAAAAAAAAAAAAGAGCACTTGAGGTCTTGGGGCACCTGTGTGGCTCAGTCAGTTAAACGCCTGCCTTCGGCTCAAGTCATCATCTCAGGATCCTGGGATAGAGCCCCCAGTCCAGCTCCCTTCTCAACGGGGTGCCTGCCTCCTTCTGCCTCTGCCCTTCCCCCAAATCCTGCTCTCTCTTTCCCTCTCTCAAATAAATAAATAAAATTTTTAAAAAGCACTTGAAATCTCTCAAGAAAGTTTCAAAAGCTCTCCAAAAATGTATATTTCTTTCACAAATGTGTCCTGATTAATACATTTAAATAAATAATTATAAAATACATAAACATAAAAATTAATAAATATATTACATATAATTATATATTAGATATATAATACATATTAATTAGTAATATAAATAAATAAATTTTAAAATAAATAAATTTCCATTTCTCATCCCAGCAGTTTCTTAGTTGGATGTCCGTTTATAAACTAATAGGGGTCTGTGAAATCTCCAAAATGCATTAAAAATTTTTGCATGCATGTGAATATGTGCATTTTCCTAGAAAGAATGTAGATTTCAATAATCCCACAGGGCTCTACAATCCAAATTATTCTTGGAGTCACAATATTAGAAGATAATGCCCATCCAGGAAGACTGATTTGTTCTCAAGCATTCTTTTGGGTACCAAAGCACAACAAAGTAGAAGGCTTAGCAGTGAAACTTTTGTTAGAGGGCCTTATTTGTCTGCATGTTAGTTCTCTATAATTAAGTATACTTTGATTAATTTGAATTAAAGATGCCTGCATTCTAAATTCCCCATGCTATTTGCCTTATGTAAAAAGAGAACAAAAGAACAGTAAAGTCTGAGCTCCATTTTCAATGTTAGTCACCCCTGTGGAAGATAGGTGTCTTTGCTTTTCTGAGGAATAAATTAACTCTAACATTTTCTCTAATGAGAGTCACAGATTCATCTGATACCAGGTGCAAAAAGAAATCTTTGAAACTCTAGACAGATTAAGGATAAAGGAGGACCCCAGGGCACAAAGCAGATGCTGTACATAATCATAGAGACAGAAATTTTAATCAGTTCTTCTGTTTTTCAGAGACAATTCTGTTTCCTGGATCAATAGGAAGCTGTTGCAATGTTGAATTGCCCAGGTGTGGCAGTAAACTGTCCTACCCTGCTAACCTCAGGGAGCGTAGAGCCCAGCATTGACATCTTTTCTATAATTTAAAGTCATCTAGAAAAAAATACTGGTTTATTTTTAAAACTAATAATCCTATTAACATATAATCTGTTAGGCTTTAGATTTAAACAGAGGAGTTTAGGGGGAGTTTTCAGAGGGTGGGGAAGGTTACATTACTTCTTCCAAATCTTCAATATCATGAAAATATTCAATATATGAAGCTGATGAGTATTATATGCAAACACATGCAAACAATTTGTATTTCATACATACTTGGTGTTACTTCCCTTCCCCTGACCAAGTTGAATGGAAGATAAACATTCTTTTTTAAGGATCTGAATTTCATTCCAATGGTGTGGTAGGCAGTTTCTTTTCTTTTCTTTCTTTCTTTTTTTTTTTTTAAGATTTTATTTATTTATTTGACAGAGAGAGTGAGAGCACAAGCAGAGCAGCAGGCAGAGGGAGAGGGAGAAGCAGGCTGCCTACTGAGCAGGGAGTCCGACCCGGGGCTTGAACCTAAGACCCTGGGATCATGACCCGAGCTGAAGGCAGATGCTTAACTGCCTGAGCCACCCAGGTGCCCTGGTAGGCAGTTTCTAAGGTGGCCCCCAATGACCCCAACCTCCTAGTATCTATGATGTTGTGTAATTCCCACCCTTGAGTGTGGACTGAACATAGTAACTTCCTTTTAAATGTTAGAATGTGGTAAAAGTGATAGGATACCACTTATAAGATTAGGTAATAGAGGACTGTGACTTTCATCATTTTGTTTCTTTCTCTCTCTATCACTCTCCATCCTGCACTAGAGGAAGCAAACTGCCACGTTGTGAGTAAACCTATGGAGATGCCCACATGTCCTGGAGTGGACCTCTAGTCAACCATCAGTAATGACCTAGTGAGGCCTGCCAGAAGCTATGTTAGTAACTTGGACAGAGGATCCACCCTAACTGAGTATGGATATGACTGTTGTCATTTGATTATGACTCAAAGCCACAGGACTTGACTAAGCAGCACCATTATTCTTGACCAACAGAAACCATTAAGGTAGAAATTGTTGCTTTCAGACACTAAGGCTTGGGCATTTTGTTATGTAGCAGTAGTTACCTAAAATAAATGGAAAGAAAGCATAAGTCACCATCATGAAAAAGAAAAAATTCTGTTTCTCTAGACAGGGATAACTCATTCAAATTCCTTTTATAGAACTGTGGGTTTTACAATAAAAACTATTACAGAGGTGTTGGAGTTGAAAAGATGAGACAGACATGCAAAAATCAGCTAGGTACTTCTTTCAAACATCACTTGAATTACTACCCAGGCTTCTAGGCAGTAAATGATGAGAGTTTAATATTTATTAAACTGTTAATATGTACCTGACTCCCTGTCAAGTGCTCTATACGGATCATTCCACTAAATCTTCACACTCATTTCAAGTGTTACTACTATGGACATTTTATAGCTGAGAAAATTGAAATAAATACAGGTTAAGTATCTTTCCTAGTCTACATAGCTGGCATTTGAATCTAGAGCCTCTTAAAACTATGTTCATATATTGAGGCATAACACTCTAAAGTGACCTAATAAGAACTAGCATCAAGTGAATACACAGCTTTTTTGCCAAGTCCATTCAATAATGGGAAAAATCATTTTCCAAAGTACAGAAAATCCTAATTAACTCTATTAAACTCACTTTTGATTGCTTCAATGCCTTCACAAAAATGAATAGCAAAAAGAAATGTATTCCATTTCCACGTAACATATTTGTGTACTACAGTTATGGTAATGTGTAACCAAGAGATTTTAGGATTATAGACTGACATATAGGACATACATGATAATGACATTTAAATTTTTTCCTTGCTTTTTTCCTTCTCTTGTTTAGAAGAGCATTATTGACCAGAATCATAGAATCATAATTGAAAGAGAAGATGTCTTTTTAACCAGTCCAACAATTTTATTTGACAAGTAAGATAATCGAGTCCTTTATTTGGTGATAGCCACCTAACTAGTTAATAGTAGCAAGAATTAGAACAGATCAGCTGAATCACAGTTAATTTATAGTCCAGTGCTGTGCATGCTATGGTAAATTTTATGTTGTACTGAAAATTCATCAGTTTCATATTTTTTTCCAATCAAAAAGTGTAATCACATTAACCAAGAATGAATTATTATGCTCTCTTTGGAAGCCAAAATAAAATATAAACTTTATAGTGAAAGACCAACAATAAGGGCTAACAGCTAATTCTTCAGGAGAAATAATAGAATTCTGACAGTAATGGAAAGTTATCTTTAAAGTGCTTAAAAAAATACTTCCCAACCTAGAATTTTACACTTAGTAAAAAATCCTTCAAAAATGAAGGTTAAAATTAAATTCTTATTTTCAAAAAGCTAATCATTTATCATCAGCAAAAATATTGGAGAGAGATTTTCAGGCAGTAAAGAAATAGTTCCAAGCAGAAGCACAATTATGAAAGAAAGAATAAAGACAGAAAAGACTAAATAAACTGGGTTAAAAATGAATCTTGACTACATAAACAATCATAATGATTTCAAGGGCCTAAAGCATATTTAGTATAAAAATGAATGATAGCAAAAGAGGAGTTGATACAGTCAGAGTGTCCTAAAGCTTGCATTTTTCTGGTAGTTGGCAATAAATATACTTACAGTGGATCTAATAAGTCAAAACTATGTGTGTAATCTCTAGGCTAACCACTTAAAGAATGATAACACAATATATAACCATATACTAAAGGTAAGGGAAAATTGAAAATCTTCAAATATTTGACTACTGCAAAATTCATTAAGAAGTTAATTTGTTTTTTTTTAAGCTTTATCATAATCAAATAAGCCCAGATGGCTTCACTGATGAATCCTTCAAAAACATGTAAGGAATTAGTAATTTCAAAGAAGCAAGTTTGTTTTAACACTTAGGACTCAAAACAAACAAACAAACAAACAACAACAACAAACCCAAACACTTAGGACTCATTCAACATAATTAACTGCATTAATACAAATAAGAAAAATTATATGTTCATCTCAAAAGGTGCAGTAAAAAAGCATTCATTAAAATCCAATGAACACTCATGATATTTTTAGCAGACTATGAATAGGAAGTTATCTTTAAAAGAAATTTATAGGGCAGCCCCGGTGGCGCAGCGGTTTAGCGCCACCTGCAGCCTGGGGTGTGATCCTGGAGACCTGGGATGGAGTCCCACATTGGGCTCCCTGCATGGAGCCTGCTTCCCCCTCCGCCTCTGTCTCTGCCTCTCTCTTCACTCTCTCTGAATGAATGAATAAATAAATCTTAAAAAAAAAAAAAAAAGAAAAGAAACCATGAAAGCTAGAAGTGGGATAATATTAAAAAAAAAGAAAAGAAATTTATAGGACACATAATACTTGTTGAAATTCTGAAAGTTTAATCTTTTAGATCCTAGGTGAGATAAGGATGCCCCATTATCATAACTTCCATTTAACTTTGTACTGGATAGTGCAATAAGGCAAGAAAAAGAAATAAAAGTAAATGGACTGGAAAGAAAGAAATAAAAATGTGATTTTATTTTCTGCATTATTTGCAGACAACATGATTTTTGTACATAGAAAATCCCTAATAAAACCTATAAGTTATTAGAATTAGTAAACAAATTCAGCAAAGTTACTATATCACACAAACACAAGGAATAAAAAATAATTGTTTCTATAAACTAGCACCAAATAGAAAATAAAACAGTTTAAAATCTAAAGTATATCAAAGAACATCAAATACTTATGAATAAATCTAATAAAAGATGTACCAACACCCATTTCCTTCCCTTTGTTTTTGTCTTACCTTAAAATATATATATATATATGTACCAACATATCTTCAGAGAAAACTACAAAACATCAAGGAAATTTAAAAAGACCTAAGTGAATAAAAGATTATACTATGTCATGGCTTGGAAAGCCCAATATTACAAAAATGTCAAATATCCTCACATATATTTATAGACTCAATGCAAAACCAACCACAATCCCAATAATACTGTTTTTGTTCAAATTGATGAGGCAATTCCAGAATCAAGGATATTGAGTGCAATTTGGAAAAGAACTGCAAAAAAAGACTTATTAATAGGTATCAAGACATGTTAGCAAGTATTTAGACTTTTGTTAAAGCTATGGTAATTAATACAGTGTGCTATTAATGCAATGTAGGCAAATAGATCTATGCAGAGTCCTAAAACATTAAAACACATCTCCACACATGTAACAAATGTATGAATATATTTCAAAGGGGGAAAACTTATCTTTCCAATAAATAGACCTGGAAAAATGTGTTATTTTTATGGAAAAACACAAACACCATACACAAAATAAATTACACATAACATACTTAAATGTGAAAAGGTAAAGCAATACATTTTCTTGAATAATAGAGGGTAACTAAATAGGACATTAAAAGTACTAACTATAAGAAATATTGATTAATTAGACTCTAATCAGTAATCATAATTAGATAATTACTAAACTAAAAGCATGGCACCTGTTCATTAAGACACCATTTGAAAATGAAGTCAGAGTGGGAGAACATCTTTATAATACTCATATATGAAAAAGGACTCAAATCTAGACCATATAAATAATGTATCAATAAGAAATTGATTGGCAAAAGAGTTGAGCAAGTACTTCAGAAGAAGATATATAATTAGTCAATAAGCATATGAAAAGATGCTTAATGGCATTAGTCAGGGAAATCCAAATTGAATCCACACTCGGAATAGCTAAAATTAAAAGTGATCTTGAAAGTATCAAATATTGGCAAAAATGTGAATCAACTTAAACTCATTAACTACTAGTGGATATTGCTAAAACTATTTTAGAGATAATTTAACATTACCTCATAATGTTGAACATGTGCATACTCTACGCATATTAGTTTTTTATTGCCACAAACTTAGCAGCTTAAAACAACACATATTCATTATTTTACACTTTTAAGGTCTAGAGACTGAGAATAACTTCATTGGGTCTTCGGGTCTTAAAAGGTTGTAATCAGAAGTATTATCTAGATGGTGTTCTCATCAGATAGTTCAACTGGGGAAGAATCCACTTCCAAGCTCATTCGGGTTGTTGGAAGAATCTGTTTCTTTGAGACTGTATGACTGAGAGCCCCAGGTTTTGCTGGGGTGTTTTGCTGGAGGCTAGCCTCAGCTGGTAGAGGCCACCCATGGTTCCTTACTAGGGGGTGTTCTCTCCACATAGTGGCTTGCTTCATCAAACCAACAAGTAGAAATGTTTGCTCCACTCTGCTCATACATACCATGACATGATCACAGGAGTTACATATTACCTTTGTCATATAATGTAACCTAATCAATGGAGTGATATCTCATAACCCTTGCCATATTACATTGGATAGAAGCAAGTTATAGATCCTATCCTCATTATGGGAGTGCTGGAGATAACAAAAAACATAGACACCAGGAGGCAGAAATCACCGGGAGGAATCTTAGTGTCCATTTGTGCCACACTGTGCCCAGTTTGACTATTAGACTTCTTATGAGAACATTCATGGCAGCATTATTTGTAAATATCAACAACTAGAAATACAGTACAATGTATAGATAAATCACAGTGAGCTCTAATAATAGAAACTACCAATGAAAAAAACAACTAAAAAATGTACAACTCAAAAATAGGCAAAAGTAGTTATATAAATAAAATCAGTGGTGTTTTTAAGGGAGAATGACTGGAAATGGCTATAAAAGACACTTCTGAGATAGGAGAATTGTTTATACCCCATCTGAGTTGGTTACGTGGATATATATACTTTGCAAAAATGTATCAAGCTGTACATTTAGATTTACATATTTTCTATGTATACCCTATGCTTCAATATGAAACTTCTCCAAATCTCTGAATTATTTTAATTCCCTATGCAAAAGCATCAACTATTACTGATTCTTCATCTCTTCAAGATTTCATCTTCTTAAATTTTTCTTAGAAAAAGTGAACACTAGACCTTATGAGTGGCCAGTATGTGGTTTGAGAGAAACAAAAGGAAGAGGCAACCGGCTACCAGCTTCCCTTTCCTGTTGCATTAGGTGCCTTGTTTCAGGCATCAGGTTTTCTCTTGTTTCATAATGATCATTTTCATGTTCCAGAGATCCCAGGACCCAATGCTTAGGGTCTCCCACTTGGTTGTTCAGCAAAGTGACCATTCAACCCAAAGCATTGTGGCTAGTCTTCAAGAACAGCAATATCATCAAAGAATAAAACAAAATCTCTCTTTAGAGGCTGATGGATGAATGGAAAGAAGAACCGCTGAGTGTTATGAAGCATGAATTAAATACTTTAAGCGATCAAGGAAGGGAAGACTTTATATAGAGAATACAGGACTGTCTCCTTAAAGGAAGTGTTATGCAAACTGGTATTCAAAGATGAGTGGGAGATT
Organism: Nyctereutes procyonoides; assembly: GCF_905146905.1. Taxonomy (NCBI): domain Eukaryota; kingdom Metazoa; phylum Chordata; class Mammalia; order Carnivora; family Canidae; genus Nyctereutes; species Nyctereutes procyonoides. The sequence continues at coordinate 29,956,081 of NW_026575120.1, forward strand.
CTCTCAAAGAGTTGGTTTTAGAGAGACCTTTAAATGTCTACTACTCACTGGGCACCTTTCCAAATGCTATCTATCTATCTATCTATCTATCTATCTATCTATCTATCATCTATAAAAGTACTTGTTTTCATATCGTTCTAAGAGGTAGGTTAGTACTAAGTTGTCAACTGTACTTTGCAGATGAGGAAATCCACAAAGAGGTAAAAAGAACTTGCCCAAAAACACAAACTGGAAGTGGATACATAGGAGTTTGAATAGGAATTCTGTAAGTCTGTGCTTCTAACTGCCTTGCAACAGCAGTGATAAAAACCCTGGCATCTGGGACAGTCTGGCCTTCTTTGAAGGCAAGCATCTGAGCACGGCCAAATGGTGGGCGATGAGGCTGGCATGGTAGCAGGGATGCAAGTGTTGTTCCACAAATGACATTTTTGGACTTGATTAAGTGAGGAGCCATAAAAACACGTTAAGGCTTTGAGTCAGGATACGATTTTTGTTTAGAAAGATTACTTCAGCAACAATTGGGATAGAAGGTAATGACACAAGATGGGGTCCTAAAGTAATAGTCTGGGCAATTAAGACTTCTTGAAATAAAGCAGTGAGGATAGGGATGAAGAAGAGCTTTAGGCAGTGGTTCACAAAGTGTGGGCACCTTTACCTGGAGTCTGTTAGAAATAGGTATGTTCAAGCCCTACTTAGACAAATGAACCAGAAGCCTTAGCAGTAGGGCCCAGAAATCTGAGTTTTGCCAAGACTTTCAGGTCATTCTGATTCACACAAAAGTTTAAGGACCATAGACCTAGATCATTAGTTTTTTTAATCCAGAGTCCACAGCAGACTCACTGGGAAGGTTTTCAAGATTCATTACCCCTCCACCCACCCATTCTAATTTAGTAGGTCTGGTATGGTGCTCCAGCATGTATATTTTTTTTGAAAGCTCCCCAGGGAAAGCTGATACATCCCCTGATTAAGAACAACTGGAACACAAATGGAATCTGATGTGGTTCTGTACTCCTCCACAAGTGAATACTGCCTACGTTTCACAGAGTATCCCTTGCTTCAGAAAACTGAGAATAACACGCTAATGTCTGCATCTGAGTTGGTCTCGAAGTCTAAACTTCTACCTGGAGATGTCCTTTTTACAGCTGCATATGTGAATAAGAGGATGATCCTACCCTCTAATTCATATGCCATACAACTTTTTGATGTTTGTAGTCCATCCAGCAAATTAAAAACAGGAAAAGTGGCACATCTACTAAATGTTTATTTCTGAAATGTATCGGATAATGGTTTCAGAGTGAATGATTCAGTCCCTAATAATAACACTGTATTAGCTAGTGAATCCAATTTGATTTGGATTCGTGGGAATATTCAAACAGTTTTATACTTGTCAGTACTGAAATTTAAAAAGCAAACAAACCAGCCACACAAGCACGGCAGGCAGCTGTACAAAGCTGAGCTCCAGACTGGCCTCATTTCATACCTGTCTCCTCCCATCACCAAATTCATCTTTCAAATGCTTCCTTAGACCATCTGAGTCTCTTCCTTCTAGGCATACACCATTGTCTACTCTTGAAACATGCAGATGTAACTACCCATGCAGATATTCCCTTTGGTTGCTGAAAATTTCAGAAACTATACTAACTCTATGGCATACTCTTCTCCCTTCTCCCCAGAAGTTTTGACATAAAGTCCAAACTCCTCAACGGCTTATAATAGGGTGACCATGTAATTTATCATCCAATTCAAACGAATTGAGAATGAAAAGGGGATGCTAATAATAATTAGAGTTGGATAATAGGATACACTGGGACAGTCTCTGTCAACAGGGCTATCCATTAGCCTTCACACGTGGCAGTTTGTGATTCTGGCCCCTACTTACATGGCCAGTATTTCATTAATGTCTGCCTTGTGACAGGTGTGACACATGCATTCTTTCTAATCAACTTGGGCAGTGTTTTATTACCATTATTTCACATATGAGGAAATGCACAAAATCCAATAGCTGCAGAAGCTCTTGCAATAGAAAAGAGGAAGAATCAGAAGTCAGAAACTGACTTGTTTGGCTTCTGTATCTAAATCTTTCCTCAGATGGATGCTTTCCTTAACAACTAATAACTTTCTAAAATAGAATAAAAGAGGATTATTCAAATCCCCATGTATACCAAAGACTGTTTTTTTCCAAAAGTGCCTATATAGCTATTTTCCTGAAGAACAAATCATTTATAACATAACCCAAAGAACATTTGGAGAGAAGTATACAAAGTAAAAAATATGAGTTCTCCTCTGCCGCTACTCCCAGCTAACCAAGTCACCTTCTCAGAGGTAAAGGTGGTTGGCAAAATCCCACCCATATTTCCAAAAAAATTTAAGATGAAAACAGAAATGTGGATTTCTCTCTTTTCCCACTTCACCTGGGATGTCCCATATGAAGAACTTTCTGAACACGTCATTAAGAAATCTAGACAAGTTTCAAACTGAAGATACAAAGTACTTCTGCATATAAGTCTGCTGACAAATGAAAAAGTTCGCATTAGCTCTTTAATTAAAGACTAAAGGACACTTAGCAATAAACTCATGAGAATGGAAGGAACAACATACATTTCATGCTTAGTAAATTTTGTGACTGAGGTTGGTAGCTCCAAAGAGTTCAAAATATAATCATCAAAAACTGCCCCTGTTATGTGGAAGTTGAAGTATACATTTTTGACTCCTGGATATCAGTGAACATGAAGCCCCAACTCTGCCATGAATAACCTGGGTCATCACACTATTACTCAGCCATCTGACTGCTGTCAGCCTTATAAGTACAAAAATCAAAGAGTTAGACTTCATAAGTCATGACACTAGCAACACCAGACCGGGGCCTCCTTCTGCATCCCTCCTTCTCTGCAGGGGTGCGTCAGACAACCAACACTATCTTCTTTTGTCTACCAACTGGGCCATTTTCTCTAAACCAGAAAGGAAACAAACATCCAAAAGGAAAACCTGCTACAGAATTACTGAACTATGGAGAGGAGATCATCGCTCCTTTACCCAGCCATCCACTACTGTGCTGCTCCCACAGAGAGGGAGAAGAGAAATACAATTTAAAAAAATGAGAGACACCTAACTCTGGGAAATGAACAAGGGGTAGTGGAAAGGAAGGTGGGCGAGGGGTTGGGGTGACTGGGTGATGGGCACTGAGGGGGGCACTTGGCGGGATGAGCACTGGGTGTTATGCTATATGTTGGCAAATTGAACTCCAATAAAATAAATAAATAAATAAATAAATAAATAAATAAATAAATAATAATGGAGGCATCTTTTCAACTCCTGAAGTGTCCTTCTTCTGAAGAGAGGCCAAAATCATAGAACTCCTAGGTACTCTCTACCCGTTTACTCATTAAGAAGGTCCTTATATGGTTGGCAAGTCTGGGGAGAATAACTGGTATGTTTTTGAGTCAGCTTGGGCTGCTGTAATAGAATACTATAGACTGGGTGGCTTAAGCAACAGGCATTCGTCTTCCATAGTTCTGAGAGGATGGGAAGTTCAAGATTAAGGTGACAGCCTATTTGGTTCCTGGAGAGCACTCTTTCTGATGTCACAGGTGTACCTTCTCACTATGTTATGTCTCTCTTTAGAAGAGGGTCCCTCCACCTATCCATCATGACCTTATCTGAACTTAATTACTTCCCAAGGGCCCCATCTCCACATCCCATTTCATTGAGGCTTAGGGAATCAGCATATGAACTTGGGAGAGAAGTGCACAGATCAGGCCATAGCAGTGTGGCCAGCTTAATTCTTTTCCTGATTTGGAGAGTGAGCCTGCCCACCAAAATCATGAGTCTTCTTTTGTTCCTCCATGCTGTAAGCCTCTCTGGGCCAAAAGGGATAATTTCTTGATTCTTGAAATTTGTATTCGCAATTCTATTTGGTTCATAAACCTAAAGCCAGGCCCTTCATCCTGGTCTTTATCTACCATAAAGATGATATTCTGGACATATTTCCCTTTTTGTGGTCCTATTAACCAACACCACCAATCCCCCCCGCATCCAACACATATAAGGTTATGAAAGTCTTCAGCCATATACTCCAACTGGAGTATACTGACAAGTATAAAACTTTTTGAATATTGGAGTATAAGCAACTCCAATATTGCTTAGGTTCTTTGAGGGTATTTTCCCCTCCCTAAGAGTACATACTCGTGTGTGTGTGTGTGTGTGTGTGTGTGTGTGTGTGTGTGTTGGAGAGGGAATTGGTGGTAGTGGTTCATCTATGAGTTCATCCATAACTGATGGCTAGTACTCTGCACACACACTATAGGCACTCATGGGCAGCAATCCGACAGTGTAGCACGAGCCTGCCTTTCATGTAACACATCCTCCACAACACATGCCTCTGTAGAAATGAGAGACTCTGTGCATGACTCACCAATATTCAGGGGTAAGGTCACTGGTGGAAAAACTTGAGTAAATACAGCACATATCCTTCAAAGAAAGGACACGACCACCAAGAGCAATCCAGAGGGTCAATCATATCAATAAGGATGTATTCAATCAAAAATCACAGAAAAACCTCCACTCGACGGGTTAATAAATTAGGAAACACTTTTATCTCAGATAATAAGATGGGGGGACAGTTCCAGGATTGAATAATTCCAGCAGTTCATTTAAATATCAAGAACTCTGGATCTCTTTTTACTTTCACCTCCACAGTGTGCCAATTACTCACGGTAGCCTCTCTCATGGTCACTAAGTGGTTACCACTGCTCTAAGCATCTCATCCATCCAGAGGTGACAAGATTCAGTGAGAAAGAGGAGCACATCTCTTCCTGTGTATCCTTTTAAAAACAATACATCTTTCACCCAATTCCCCTCAGCCAACTTCTTACATTTCAAAAGCCAGGACTTCCTCATGTTCCCCTCCCTAAACCTACCAGTGAAAAAAGGTAATGGAATTGGTATGATTCATGTAGGCAAATCAACTTTTTTTTTTTTTTAGGATTTTATTTATTTATTCACGACAGACACAGAGAGAGAGGCAGAGACACAGGCAGAGGGAGAAGCAGGCTCCATGCAGGGAGCCCAACATAGGACTCGATCCTGGGTCTCCAGGATCTGGCCCTGGGCCAAAGGCAGGCACTAAACCGCTGAGTCACCCAGGGATATCCAGCAAATCAACTTCTATACCTGAATTACAATGGAACTTCAGGACTCAACCAGCAAGGAAGGAAGAAAACGTATTGGGTTGGTAACCAGTAGTGTCTGTTACATTTCCCAGCCACAATCAATGGATAATGTAAGAATATACTCATCTTGGAGGTATGTAGGTTCACTTCTAATCCTCCCAAACCCCAGTCCCCTTATGTGTGCCTGGGGACTTCAAGGTAGATTGGAAACAAGGACTAAAAAATATTTGGGATGTTATCAACTGCATCAGTATATTGAGATAGGAAGGCAGTGATCACATTTAATTGAATTATGTAAATCCTTTCCCAAATGGCTGGTGCCCTTGTTTCCTTTCATAAATGAATAAAATGAACAAATAAATTATAGGACTACTCAGATTCCTTTCCTTGGGAGCTGTCACATGGTCCTTGCCAATGAACACAGAGAGGCAGATATAGAGCATTGACTTTAATAGAATTTCAGCAAGACAGTAGCCCGGCCAGCCTAGACGGAGGTTTAAATTAGATGTGCTTTTGCCAACACAAGAGAGAATCATTTTGCTGTTCTGACAGCTCCTTTGCTGCAACCATTTATGTAGAATATACACAATTATTCAAGAAATGTTGGTGGTGATGTTATTCATATTAATTAGATAAGAGCCATCTGAGAATGCTAAAATATATCCTATTTTCAGCTAATAATTAAAGACTATTGCATAATAATCAGGCTCTTCAAACATTTCCTTAAACGTTTCAATTTCCATTGACCATATTAATTACATTTAAGTTATAATAAAAAAAATCTGATGTTACCGCCTTTTTTTTATTTTTAAGCTATGATGTTAAGAGCCAACTTGCGGACTGCCTGAGCACATAAAGGGTCAGGTTTCTAAGTAGCGCTCATGATGCATGGAAGGTGGAGTGATATGATGTGAAAGTTAGATTTGAGGAGAGAAGATTGACTTTAGGTTTCATCCTCGCTGCTCAACTCTTCCTTACACAGGTCAATCAATTATGTCCAAACTGCTGCCCTATGAAATGGGAGTAATCTATTGTGTAGCTTATAAAACACTCAGTGTAGTTCCTGGCACATAATAGGTACTTTGGGATAATAGATATTAGGATTTATAATGGATTTGAAACCACTTACATATGCTTGTATATCAGGCTACGTAATCTAAACCTAGAAATATGTGTAGCATCAACAATATTTTTACTACCATGTAAACTCAATTTTATAAAATTATAAGATTTTAGAAGACATTTGAAAGTTCAAATTTAGAGTCTCCTGTGATGGTTAATTTTATACATCAACCTGGCAAGCCCACGGTGCCTAGGCAGGTGCTTAAACATTATTTTGGATGTCTCTATAAGGATGTTTTTAGATGAGACTAACATTTAAATCAGTGGACTTTGGGGAAAGCAGATGGGCCTACAAAACATAGGTGGGCCTCATCCTATCAGTTAAAGGCCTGAATAGAACAAAAGACTGAGGTCCCTTGAGCAAGAGGGAATACTGCCAATGTATGATCTTCAGACTTGAGGGGCAGTATCAGCTCCTCTGGGGTCTTCAGTCTACCAACTTACCCTGCAGATTCTGAACTTGTCAGCCTCCATAATCACCTGAGCCAATTCCTCTTAAAATAAATCTTTTCTACATATAAACACATCGTCTTGATTCTATTTCTCCAGAACCCTTACTAATATACCTCCTCAGGAAAAAATAAAAAAAAATTTTAAAAGGCCATCATGTGTTAGACCATGACAGCTGTTGACAATGTGATTTTAGCATCGTGGTCCTTCCTACTAGTGCTGCCTGGTTCTGATCCCACAGTTATGCCCTTGACAGTGTATAAAAGGCAAAACAAATTCTGCATACCTTCCTTGCAAACCAGAGTCATAACCTACTCTTATTAATTCCCTTAAAAAGGATAATTCAGTCTTTGCAATACCAGAGGTTTAAAGCTCTTTTATAATTTCTCCAAAATATATATCTACCTTGGGGTAATATCCACTCATTTTACCTCCATTTCAGAATTCATTCAGGCTTCCCTGTCAAAATGTTTTGTCCAACTTCTTAAGTTGTCCATTGTCTCCTATCTATCTATCTATCTATCTACCTACCTACCTACCTACCTACCTATCTACCTACCTTCTGGTGTATTGCCAGGTGTTGTCTCTATTAGGTTTCTTTTTTAAAAGATTTATTTTTTTAATTTTTATTTATTTATTTTTTAAAAAAGATTTTATCCATTTATTCATGAGAGACACAGAGAGACAGAAAAAGAGAGAGAGAGAGAGAGAGGCAGAGACCAGGCAGAGGGAGAAGCAGGCTCCATGCAGGGAGCCCGATGTGGGACTCGATCCCAGGCCTCCAGGATCAGGCCCTGGGCTGAAGGTGGTGCTAAACTGCTGAGCTACCCAGGCTGCCCATGATTTATTTTTTTATTTGAGAGGGAGCGAAAGAGAGCATGAGCAGTGGGGGAGGGAGGGCAGAGAAAGAATCTCAAGCAGACTCCACACTGAGTGCAGAGCCCAACTTGGGGCTTGACCTCATGACCCTGAGATCATGACCTGAGTTGAAACCAACAGTCAGATGCTCAACCAGCTGAGCTGTCCAGGTGCCCCAGTTTTTCTTTTTTCTAAGAAAGAGAGCAACTTTTAGATGAATGTGTCTATAATTTCTAATGGCAAAATTGAAACTGCTTTTTAGCTAATTTATGGATATATCTACCTCTTAAAGACAGTGATACCTACCTTTGGAAGCAGTCTATAGCAGGGCAGCATAGAGTTTATGAAGTTAAATTGGGTGACTTCACTGAAAAGAAGGACCAGAAGAAAAATGGGCATTTTTTCCTTCTTATTCAGGGGAAGAGGTCTACAAAACTTAATGTTTATTTAGCCTTGGAAGTTTATCTCTTTGAAGTCAGTTTATGTCCATAAAAGCCCAACTCATAGTAAAACTGTGTATCCTAGCCAGAGTAATGGGGATGAATGTAGTTCAGATGGAGACACATGCAGAAAAGCAAGTCAACAGTCAGCTGTTCTTCGAATGGGTTCCCAGACTGTAGAACTATAAGCCTGTGTGGTAACCCGGTCACCTGTGTATTCAAAATGTCCTTCTACCTTGGTATTTATTCCTGAATCCTCTACAGGTTAAACTCTCAATGAAGCAGTGTATTATTTGGGAATAACACATTTGTGTTCCACTTTGCCAGCAAGGATGAGCAGACACTCATGGGAGACTGCAAAAACCCCATTTTGAAATGTCTACAGAAAAAACTACTCAAGGCGTGGATTTGGGGGAGCTATCACTCTGAATATCTGAAATGTATCAAATGCTTAGGCATTAGCTTTGCAAGTTATCAATCCCATATTAGCCTTTTGAAAATAGTGTGAATAGTCTCATCCCCAAGTTTTGCAGGAAAAAAAAAAGAACTTGCAGCTGGAGAAATTTTAAAGCTGTTCCTCCAAGATTCCATCTCCTGGTTATTCAAACACTGTCTAGGTAGGGCCGTGAAGGGGTTTGCAGATATAATTGAGGTTATGGATTAAATCAGGGAGAGGAGCCTGTCTTATCCAGGGGGGCCCAATCTAATTACCTGACCCCTTAAAAGCAGAGGAGTTTCTCCAGCTGGAGCCAGAGGGGAGCTAGGGCAGAAGAGATGAATCGGAGTTAGTCAAGAAGACTCACAGGGACTGCAGTGGCTCTCTACAATCTGGGAATGACCCCCAGCCGGCAGCCTGCAAGGCAACCGGGACCTCATTCCTACAACTTGAGTGTGTCTGGAACTAGGTTTACTCCCAAAGCCTTCTGATAAAAGCCTAGAGCATCCAGAACCTTGATTTCAGTTCTATGGGACCTGGATTAGAGCATTTTGAGCCTATGGATTCCTGACCTAGAGCAGTATGAGATGATAAATTGGTGTGGCTTTAAGCTGTTGAGTGTGTGTCTTCCCCTGCCTCAATTCATGCTCTCTCCTCTACAGTAGCAAGTGTGGTTTCCAAAGGATCCACAAGAGATACAATCTTTGCTTTGCAGATGCATCCTACAAATTTAGCTAGCCAAATTATTCGAATTAGTACTTTTCCCTAAAAGCAGATTGGTGAAAGAAGTAAGCAGACATTTAAATTGAGAAGGCAGGACTCCAAATTCTCACTCTGTCGTTTACTGGTTTCTAAGAGTTTAGACACAACTTTAATGCTTTATTACTTAGTTATCTCATGGGTAAATGGGAAAAATATACCTACATCACAGTGTCATTGTGAACATTAAAAATAATCTTTTTAGGGATCCCTGGGTGGCGCAGCGGTTTGGCGCCTGCCTTTGGCCCAGGGCGCGATCCTGGAGACCCGGGATCGAATCCCATGTCGGGCTCCCGGTGCATGGAGCCTGCTTCTCCCTCTGCCTGTGTCTCTGCCTCTCTCTCTCGCTGTGACTATCATAAATAAATAAAATAATAATAATAATAATCTTTTTAAAACATATCCCTAAAAAAAGTATCCCTTATTTATGAAAGATTTTTAAATAATAATTTTCAATTTCAAAGACACAGAACAATAAGACTCTATTACATAAATTCATCATCTTGTTATTACAGAGGCAGTCTATATATACTGTAAGAAAAAAAACAGGATGAGATGGATCACAAAAAAAAAGAAAGAAAAAAGATAAAAGCATAATTGGGCATTTTAGATTCCTCTCAATATTTCAGTGTGTATATATATATATATATGTGTGTGTGTGCGTGTGTGTGTACATATATATATATATATCCTTCCAGACATTCAGTGTTTGCATCATATAATGCATACATAATTTATGCCATAATTTATTATGTATGCATTATATTACGGCAGGAAAACTTATTCATGTTTTTTTTTTAATTTTCACCACTATAAAAAGATCAAGAAGAATGAGAAGGGCTTCATTTTTTTCTCTTCCAGGAAAATCAGAAATTGTGTTTCACAGACTCAGTTTGCCTACCTGGGACTTATCTTCCAATCCCTTAAAGAGGGAAATTTTCCCTTGACTGGGAAGAGAGGGTCCCCTAGGTCCCTCATGGTGGGGATCCTCCCGGACAGTAGAGAATGAAGCAGAGAACCCAGGGCTGCAGTGACTGGTCAGAAGGTCTAAACCAGGCTTTGCAAAGATCCTATTCTAAAAAACAAACAAACAAACCCTGGTGATAATGTCAGATTACCTGCCACCTAAATACATACAGGAGTGAAATTTTAAAATGTGGCATTTCCTACAACCAAAAAGCGGAGGAAAAAAAATCTTCCTCATGTAATAGTTTCATAAAAATGCTATAACCTGCCTTTTTCACTGGATAGCAACATTTTTCAAACCAGTAAATGTAGAGCTACAAAAACATTTTATTAGCTACACATTCTTTGGGATGGATGTTCCATAATTTTTTTATTAATAACATATTTTCAGACATTTCATTTAAATCCAAATTTTCATTCTTGTAAACAATTGTGCTGTCAAGCCCCACTGTCTTTAACATAATGAAAAAGTCTGGGTCACCTGGGTGGCTCAGCAGTTGAGCGCCTGCCCTCAGTCCAGGGCGTGATCCCAGGATCCGGTATCGAGTCCCAGATTGGGCTCCCTGCATGGAGCCTGCTTCTCCCTCTGTCTGTGTCTCTGCCTCTCTCTCTCTCTCTCTCTCTCTCTGTGTGTGTGTCTCTCATGAATAAATAAATAGAATCTTAAAAAAAAAAAAAAGAGTCCATGGAGGTGACCTGTGCTTTACAAAGGCCAAAGCCAAGAAACTGAGAGGCACAATTGATAGGAGTTACAGCTAGGCCACTTACCTGTATCACACTAAGGAATGGGGAGACCTACCTTAGATCTGTCACAAACATGTGGTCTCCTACAGTTATGTCATATCTCGTTCTCTGTTACTTAATTTCTTTCTTTTTTGTTTTTTTTTTGTTTGTTTGTTTTGTTGTTGTTGTTTGGTTTTGTTTCTTAATTTCCAGTCCTTTTTAGTTTGGTTTTCTCAAAGAGAGGTAGCATCTTGAGAGTAAGGCAACAAATATATTGTTTTTATAGTCTCAGACTCTCTTCAGTGCTCAGCAAAGATTAAGTAATAAAATGTATATAGAATGATTACTACAATTATACAGATTTTCCCCGCTATCCAGAAGTAGTGTGCTCCTCTGAAAACGTTTGTAAGATGAAATGGCAATAAGGCAAAGCAGCAATTACCATTAACAGATATGGAAAAAGCTTTTGAATGTTCCTAGACTCAAAAAATCACCCCTTTTAGGCTTTTATGATACCTTAGGATACATCCTAGCCAGCGGATGGACAAAATAAATCAAGATAAAGACTTTCACAGACACAGCTCATCACTCTGATGGCTGGATGCTAAGGGGATGAGTGTAATTTCTGGGGAGGGTCTTGGGGGGGCCACCCTCACTGCTCAGAGTATGTGCTGCCTCTATAAGGACTAACGGAATGCTATTTTTGCTATTTAACTTTTTTCCTAAAAGAAAAAGTCCTCTTCAGGTCTCTTTTGATTAGCAAAAACAGGTGCTAATGTAGGCCTGTCAAAAGAGCAAAGTGTGTAATGGGAACTTTCAAAAAAGCAAGGAATACCTATAAGTGTTTTGTTGGCTAATGGTGAAGGATGGTTTTATTTTTTTAAATGTGAATTAGACTCACCTTTAAAATTATATCATGACTTGGCTCTCCCAAGACCACAAACCTGTGATGGTTCAGTGCTCTTTCTAATACCTAAGAAATGATTCTGTGACATGTGTTTTGCCAATAGCAGTTTATCAAGGCAGCTGGACTATGACTGGAACTTCTAGCACCAATAAGGAAGTACACTTTGGCTAGGGAGGCTGCATGACTGGATTTTTGCAATCCTTCCTCTTCGTGATTTAATAAATACACATGATATAACTCTATAGGCTCATGGTTTATTATAGTTTATTATTCAAAATTTTTCTTTTTATGTTATCAGTTCCCAGTGGTTGATTAAACATATGAAATTATGTCTCCAAGAAGAAACTTCAAATACATTTCAGTAATTCTAAATGTTGAGCAAAAAGTATTTGGAGGAGGGAAATCCCATGTATTGAATCTGGGCAACAGTGTGTTGATAGAGTGCCAGGACAAACCAGTGAAATATTTCATCCCACTGTTCACTAGTAAGATGTGGTTCCATTCTTCCTTGGCCAGTATGCTTTTTCATTTGCCTGCCTCATTAACTAGAAAACTCCAGATGGACAGCCTGTGTGTCCTGTTGCCTGGCTTCTGGCCTCCTTTCCACCAAATTCCAGAGGTGAGCAGCCACAGCAACTTCTCAAGATTGGATAGTCATTAATTATCTCTGAGTAGTCAGGAATAAGCCCTGAGTGTAGAATCTAACTTTATCATCAATAAAATGGATCATATAAAAACACGGTCTTGCTCAAATGTCTTCAATGTTCCATATAAGAGAAGAGAGAAGCAGCCAGAAGAAAACGAATGGTTTCAGAGGGACTGCCTTACAAGCATAGCACTCTAAAGTGATCCCATGGCTCTCCAACAAAAGTGACTCTCCAACATTACCTCTTCGTGTCCCTTCAGCAGGGTCTCAAAAGTCCGTCTTCACAAACTTCCTTTAACGGATATAGAAGTCAGCAAAAATCAGTGTTCTCCCCCTCCCTCTGGACATGTTATAGGTGTGTTTTCTGTTCTCAAACTGAGGAGAGCTTTGAAAGGGAGAAAGAAAATGCTCTAAAAAGGAAGCAATCCAAAGTGATGTGTATTGCAGGGGAGACAGGTTTGACCACTGTGCCTCAGTTCCTGCTGGAATAAGGAAGAGAAAGAGGATCACCACCCCCTCCACACACACACACACACTCACACACACACACACACACACACAGTATTTTTTGAACCTCAAATTTTCTAGAAGCCCCAAATGATGAAACAGTCTCTTCTTGAGGACACATCCACGAATCACCGTGCAGCCACCAGTAGCTCAGAGCCCCGTAAATGTAATCTTCTTGATTTGTCTGTCTCCGGAAGAAGCATAATTCAGTAAATATAAAGACTAGCCTTGAGGGTGACTGTAATTATGTGGAAGATTTTTTAAAATCAGTTATTAATTTAATTGACTTACAGGATTAATGGAGGAAGAAAAGAAGATATTTCATATATACCTGGAATGCCATGTATGTGCATTTATTTTATTTTGACCTCTCTTAGGTCTTTCTCATGTGTGTACTTGAATGCCACTGGAGACTCAGTACATTTTGTCAGGAAATTCTCTAAGGAGTTCTAGATTGAGTCTTATATTATGGTCAACAGGTGCCTATAGAGCGATTAAAATAAATTAATTAATAAGAAGAAATAAATTAATAACAAGAAAAATCCAGCTGACCTGTTTGATTTTCTGGTTTGTCTCAGGGTAGACAAATAAAGGGGACACAGGAAAACTTACTTGGGTCCATATAGAATTTTAGCTTTCTAAAGAAGGAAGGGGGCAAACTAGCTGATGGCCAGAATGAATTTCATATTAGTAACACATAGAACAGGTGTGTGAACTCGAAATAGCATTTTATTTAGAAAAGTTCCAGTTTCCATATTAACTCATAAGAGTGAGATATCTTGCAAGCCTTCAGACAAAAAAAAAGGTATATGATATGCTGAATTCTGTTCCATGAGTCATTCAATATGATTGTAATTGAGCATGACAAATGGAAAGACGCTGTCATTCTTCATATTTTCTTCTTTGTAGATGAAAACCTTGATTCAAATAAAAAGAAGAGACCTGCTCTGGAGGTTCCGAGAAATGGTCTTTGGAGTCAGTGAACTGCATTGCATCAATACAAAGTAAATTTCCAAGTAGGAAATTCTTCCTGTGTTATTTTGGTGAAGTAACATATCCTGAATTGTTTCTTCTGCATGCCAAGGCAGCACTGGGGCACCAACTCAGGTATACTGAAAGGGCTAAAAACTGAATCACTCTCCCCCATAAGTCCTTTGGGGTAAGAAGAAAGCTCTAATTTCAAACAACAAAAACTACACAATTTCTAACACTTAGCAACGAGACCATCATTCGGAAACCAGCGGTATACTCTATCCATGCCCTGCCATTACTTTATTTGTGTGAAGGATTAAACCATTCAACACAAATTCACCAGCAGTGTTGTAAACCTTACATTTCTTTTTTTGTTATTATGTTTTTATTGGAGCTGGATTTGCCAACATATAGTATAATACCCAGTGCTCATCCCATCTCCTAAACCTTACATTTCTATTTCTCCTTTAGAAGATATGTGATTTATTTTTTAAAAGATAACGGCAAGAACAAATATATTTCATTTCTTCTACTCAATGTTATTGGTCCAAAATGTTGGATGTGGTTTATAAGAGTGTTTGTTTCCAGTTATACAATCCAAGTGCAGTTTTAAGTATAGTATTATTTATATATCTGATTTCCTAGGCTACAGATTAGATGCCAGGTTGGTGGACATGAAGGAAAAAATCCTTTGGTAGGTAAACATGATATTTACCTACATTATTCTTTGATTCAGGAATCATAAGTGTATATATTTATATAAAGCTACCATTTTTAGAGTACTTAAGCATGTCAGGTATTGTGCTTTTTTCCGTGAATTATTGATTAATTCTCACAGGAATTCTCTGAAATAGGTATTACCATCCAGAAGTTGTAGATAAATAAGCTTAGATGAAACTAGTAATAATTAATCTGTCCAAGTTCAGATGGTAAGTGGTGAACCTCTGGCTTTATTTTTTTTTTCCTGACTGGAACACCATCTTATTTGCCTTTAATTTTTTATTTGCTTTGAAGTGGTGTTATTAGAACTTCTTTCCTGACTTAAGTAAGTTTTTGAGAACCTAATGAGTAAACACTGGAAGAACCTGAGTTACAAAACAGCAGAGTAAATTTAGACCCCAAAACACAATTATCAAAAACAATATAATTTTTTAAATGATGTAATATGTTTAAAGAAATGAAATAGGCAATCAAAAATATGAGCTGGCAACAGAGGGAGGAAACCATTAAAAATTTCCAGTTTATTTCCCTTTACTAGTTTATAGTGGTTTTATTCCTACCTCTGTTTGAATCCCAACCTCACCATGGAAATCTAGTTTCTCCTTTTGGCATCATTTAAAAATATATACCAAAATTCTCAAATATATACAAAAGTAGAGAAAATAACATAACAATAAGAGAACAAATCTCCATTACCATCAACAATGTACAGCACTGGCCAACTCATAGAAACTATTTAACCCCTAAACATTTCTGTATTTATCTCTAAAAGATATTCTTTAAAATATATAAAACCCCAATACCCTTATCACCCTTAAAAAGACTATTTTCTTCAATTATTTCATAATATCATTTTACAATTTGTTTTCATCAGGATTCAAAGGAGATCCATATGTTATGATTGTTTTTATGCCCCTTAAGTCTGTTTTAATCAATAGATCATTCCTTCATCCTTTTTTTCTTCATTCCTTGTAATGTATTTTCTGAAACAGCTAGGCCATTTATCTGCTCTAGTTTATTAAAAGTGAATGGTATTGATTGCTCCTTTGTGGTGTCATTGAACATGTTCTTCTATTCCTGTATATCCTTTAAATGAGTACTTAGAATGAAACCTTGAAAGGCTTGAAATTCAGTTCAAGTTTTTTGTTTGCTTTTTGGTTTTTGGCAATAATATTTTTTGGGGTAGTATCGCATACTTCCATCAAAAGACATGTAATGTCTGTTTGTCTCTCTTTTTTGATGCTAACAATTCATAATTATTGCCTAGACCCATTATTTCCATATGGGTTGCAAAAATAGTAATAATAGTCAATTCTATCATTCTGTCTTTATTCATTTGCTCAAATGTATCTACAAAGAGAACTTTTTTCTTATCAACATTTGATTATGTTGAAAGCGTGATACACAAAGAAAAGACAGGATAAAACTTGATGCTATTCTTTTACCAGTTTCCAAACAGTGCATTCAATCCTTAGCATTTTTCAAACGTGCCCAATGACACCTATATTTTTTAATTAATATTATTACCTCACAGATTCAAACATATTTGATGTATTTTAAACTACTTTATTTATTTTTCTTATGGATTATCAAATTGTCCTAACCTTGCCCAGTGACAGCTTTTTGGAGTTGACTACTGAGTGTTTTCAGCATGCCTTAATAATCTTGTAAATGAAAAAAATAATAATAATAATCTTGTAAATGTTCCCTGCTTTTGAGCAAAACAATAACAACTACAAAAACAATTTTTTCCTTTTTTTTATAATTTCTTAAAGTAAAGCTTTCTTACTTTTGGTCATATCAACTGAGGCTCCAACATGGAAGTGTAGCCATGCTGATAGTTTTTCATTGCCTGGCAAAAATATAGAAGAAATAATCCAGTCACCCCACAGGGAACATAAGAAAATGATAAAGATTATTTTCAGATACTAAATTTTATGGGTTTTTAAAAAATGAGACAATATATAATCTTCAAAATATTATACTCACATAACTCCATTACCATATAAAAAATTTTTCACTAGTATCAGGATATTACTTCCTCAAAATATAATAGAGCTATTTCATGTCTTTTATAAAGCTGTATGGTACTCGATGGTATGGACATATCACACTAGACAACCCGTCCTCTAGTAATGGCATTCAGTCTGTTTCCATTCTTTGCCATTACAGTAACACTTCAGTGAAAAACCTAGTGCTTTTATGTTTTTTCTTTTATATTTTTTCAACAAGATCCTTTTGCTAAAAAGTATGATAGAGCTTGAAGAAATTTTTAAAAGGCAACAATTAAAATTGAAAGTCAGTGTACAAGTTAAAAAAATAAACATTTCTGAAGACAGAGCTAATGAATTAGGACATAAAGGTGTAGAATTATGTGAAATGCAACGAGGAGCCAAATAAGTAGTAAATATTAAAGAAAGGATAAAAGCCATAAATAACAGTTGGAAAAGTTAAATGTAATTATAGTGACAGAAGAAGAGTCTAGAGAACCATAATACTTGAAGAGTTTATGGCCAAAAATATTCAAAACACATGAAAGATATGAATTATCAGAGTTGGGACACAAATACCACATAGTTTAATTAAACGTAGTCCTTGCTAGGGGGGCCTGAGTGGCTCAGGTGGTTAAACATCTGCCTTCAGCTCAGGTCATGATCTCAAAGCCCTGAGATCTAGCCCTGCATCAGAATCCCTGCTCCTTGAGGAGCCTGCTTCTCCCTCTCTCCCTACTCCCTGTTCGTGCTTTCTCTCACTCTCTCTCTCTCTCTCTTGCAAATAAATAAATAAAATCCTTTTAAAAAATAAAAAAAAAACAAAAGTAGTCCTCGCTAGATATATGGTAGTAAAGTTGCAGACAACAAAGGCAAAGATCTAAAAGGAGACTGAAAGAAAAAAAGTAAACACCTACAAAAGAGCTACATTTATCTTGAGAGCTGCTTTCTCAATAGCAACAATGGAAACTAGAAGCAAAGTGAAATAATACATATTCAATGAATTAACAGAAATTAACTGCCAACTTAAAATTATATACCCAGAAAAGCTGTCCTTCCAAAATGAAGGCAAAATAAAAATATTTCCAGATTCAAATATAAACAATCTTGCAGAATTTTACCACCAACAGACTCTCATCAAAGGAAACCCTAAAAGATGTACCTTGGGAAGAAAGAAAATGATCACAGAAAAATAAAAAGATGTACTGTAAAAGGGACAATGACAAGCAAAAAATAATTGTAAACACTTAGATTAATGTATCAACCTGAATAGGTATAAAAATAATAATAATGTATAATTTGCCAGATTATCAAAATAAAATCATATTAAAATATCAGATAATATAATGATATTTGAGAAAATGGGTTGTTTGAGTGGAAACCTTCTAAGATACTTGTTTGAATAGAAAGGTATAAATATTGATTATTTTAAGAATTAAGTGTGTGGAAAAAAAAGAATTAAGTGTGTGTATTAATATTTCAGAGTAACTATTAATAACCTAAAAATAAAGCATATAACTTCCAAATAAGTAGAAAAGAAAAATGAAAAATGCAATTATTTAATCTCAAATTAAACAAGAAAGAGAAAAAATGGTACAAAATTTATTACAAATGGAGAGCACAAATAAGATGCTATGGGTAAAATAAATTAACAATTCAAATTATTTAAATGGATTATGTTCATTTATTTAAAAATTTTCAGTAAATTTTAAATGGTTCTATATTGCTCACAAAGACACACATACATCATAAAAATAGAAAGGATGAGAAATTACACAACAGGCAAAGACTAACCAAAGAGAAACTACTATTGCTTTCAGATAAATAAAGCTAAAGCAAAAGACATTAATAAAGATGAAGAATCTAACCAAAAACATATGTCAATATGAAATCTTTCAACTTCAAATAATATAGCTTCAACATCAATACAGTACAAGTTGAAAGAAGTATGAGAGGAAATTGATAAATCCACCACTATGGTGGATGAATCTCAGTTATTAGTAGATCAACTAAATAAAAAATGAAATCAGTTAAGACAGAATTTGAACCCCACAATATGAGCTCGATCAATGGGTTTGCAAAGAACCACATATTCAACACTGCAGACTGAATCCTTCTTCAGTATGAAAGGATATTTATGGAAATTACCTATATACTAAGCCATGAAACAAATCAACACCCCCCACCACGAAAGAATTAGAAAAAATACAAACCATATTTTCAAAGTACAATGCAATTAATTTAAAATATAACAGGAAAAAACCCTCCAAATTGCTTAAATATAAAAAAAATATTCAAGGAAGGAATCATAAAAGAAGCTAGTAAATATTTATAAGTGAATAACAATACTTTTGTATTAAAGATGCATTAATGTAGTTAAAATTGTTCCCAAGGGAAAATAATTGGCCTTCAAAATCATATTAAAAAATTTCAAAAACCTGAAAAATAGTGAGCTATACATCCAATTTAAAAAGTTAAATAATAGAATAGATTCCCAATACAGGGGAAGAAAGGGATTGTTACAGTGTAAATGTTTGTGTCTACCAAAATTCATATATAGAAATTCTAACTCCCGAAGGGGGTGACATTAGTAAGTGAGATCATTGAGAGGTGACTGGGTCATAAGGTTGAAATTTTCATGAATGGGATCAGTCTCTCTTTTTTTTTTTTTTAGATTTTATTTATTTATTTGACACAGAGAGAGGGCGAGAGAGAGCATGAGAGCACAAGCAGGGGAGCAGCAGGCAAAAGAAGAAGCAGACTCCCTACTAAGCGGGGAGCCAGATGTGGGGCTCCATCCCAGGACCCTGAGATCATGACCTGAGCCAACGGCAGACGCTTAACCAACAGAGGCACCAGGCACCCCAGGATTGGTGCTTTTATAAAAGAGGCTGCAGAAAGATCCCTTTCTTTCCCATGATATGAGGACACTGCAAGAAGTTACCAGTTATGCAACATGAAGAAGGCTTTCATCAGAAGGCAACCATGCTGGTGCCTTGATCTTGGACTGCCAGCCTCTACCACTGAGAAATGACTTTCTGCTGTGTATAAGCCATCCAGCCCATAGTATTACATTATAGCGGCCCAAACAGATTAAGACATGGATTTTTTTGAGCTGCATTTAATGAAATAGACCAAAATACAGAGATACAAACTGCCAAACCAAACTAATACAGACACTCTGACAATGTGGTGTATTCGTGGAACACTATGAAGTCAATGAAAAAGTATGATTTGCTGATGATTACAATAAGAAATAAAAATAAATTGAGAAAAGCTGAGTTTACACATTTTAATGAGTGTGAAGTCTAGTGAAAGAGGGACTAGTATTTGTCTCCTTACCCCAAAATCCGGAAATGTGGTAATTCAGACCACAATTTTTGAAAGGCCAGCCCTGGATGGGAATCATATTAGTGTTGGAATATGACATACCGAGGGCAAAGCATGAAGACAAAGGTCACCAGGGGAGTAGCAGGGCTCCAGGTGTGGAGAGAAAAGCCACTGAAAGTAGCATTTTAAAAACAAAAAACACACTTTCTGGGATGCTTGGGTGGCTCAGTGGTTGAGCGTCTGCCTTCTGCTCAAATCATGATCCTGGGGTCCTGGGATCAAGTCCTGTATCGGGCTCCCCGCAAGGAGCCTGCTTCTCCCTCTGCCTATGTCTCTGTCTGTCTCTCTTTGTGTTGCTCATGAATAAATAAATAAAATCTTTTAAAAAAATAAAAACACACTTTCTGCCACCTCCGGATAACTTGCAGTCATGGTACCATATTACGCAATGGGCAGACCCCTGTTTGGTGGTCTGACATGCCTATAGATGTGAAACACAGAACTATAACTTTTAACAGGTTAACCATTTTCTCATTATTCAATCTCCCTGTCTTTCTTCTATGCTTTCATATTGCAAATCTCTAGACAAATAATTTTCAAGTTGCTCCCAGTAGCTGAGCTAGCTGGCAAAACAGATCTCTAAGAAGGTGAAACTTTCTAATCTGATCACAGGAAATGTTGAATATGGCATACTGCCAACATGAGTTACAGCTTTTTGTGGCTAGAAGAAGAATTCACGAAGAGATGCTAAGAGTCTTCGGTACTGAACATTGCATTTTATTAACGAGTTCAATGAAATCAGTCCAAGAAACCACGGGAAAGATTTCTGTCCTTAACTCAGCTTTATTGACTTCTTTGGATTCAAAGCACTAATATTTATGTGGCAGAAATTTCCCGTTGCCTCTTAAAAACTGGTTTGTTTGGTTTCCTATGAGAGATTGGGCCATGAAAAGAGTTCCGTGAATAAGCATTTTGCACACATTTTCATGGAGCGCTTCTTCCCTCCCAGCAGCAAACACATTCACCCAGTACCACCCCTGCCTTGGATTTATTGTCAGGAGAAAACTGGGATGATTCTTGAGCTCAGAAAAACCAGATATGTCCCATTCTAAACAAAGGATGGGGATTGAAAGAAAGGTAGAATGGTGGAAGAGGGCAAAGGAAAGAGAGTTTGAGATCGCCTGGGGAGAGATTTGAACAAAGTGTTCACAAGTGATAAGTGGCTGGAAAAAAAAAATACCACCAACAAACAAAGAGACAAAGACAACACCTCAAAGGATGCTCATCATTTAATCAACCACAGGGAAAGCTAACATCAATCACAGTGAGTTACCTCTGTGCATTCCTAGAATGGCTAAAAAGGAAACCAAATGTGGTGGGTGATGGTGAGTGTCAGGGTGGCTATGATGCAGATGGCCAAGAATTGCCCCTCCTCCAAGGGAGGAAAGGGACCAAACATTAAGGGAAATGTGGGCCTGAATTTCTGTCAGGCTGGGCCTTTTAAGGGGTTTTGAAGGATGCGAGAGGGTTGCAGCCGTGCCCATGAGAGGGTATAGGAAGGGAGTGGATTCGCAGCCAGGTAGAGCAGGAGGTGGCAGGTTTTGTGAGGGCCTTGTCAGGGGTGTGGGTCATGGTCCATCTAGACAAGAGTATGCTCTGTAGTTGTGCTCTGTTCTCTGAGAATGTAGGGCACCATGACCTAGACAAAGAGTTTGGGCCAACTACAGGCTCCTGTGAGTTTTGTCTATAAGGCTGGCTAGTCAGGGGTTGGGGGGAGATTTTTTTCAATATTTTATTTATTTATTCATGAAAGACAAGGAGAGAAAGACAGGCAGAGACACAAGCAGAGGGAGAAGCAGGCTCCATGCAGGGAGCCCGACGTTGGACTCGATCCCGGGTCTCCAGGATCAGGTCCTGGACTGAAGGCAGTGCTAAACTGCTGAGCCACCAGGCTGCCCGTTGTGGGGAGACTAAACAGATTCCCTCCCCTCCAGTGAGGATGTGGAACTACTAGATTTTTCCTACACTGCCAGTAAGAATGTAAAACGATGTGGTCACTTTGAAAGATACTTTGGCAGTATCTTATGAAATTAAACATATGACTCAGTAATTCTACTTCCAGGTTTGTACCCAAGAGAAATGAAAACACATGTCCGTGAAAAGACTTGCACCACAACGTTTATGGCAACTTTATTCATAGTAGCTTAGGACTAGGAACAACTTAAATGCCCATAAGCAGGTGATTGAATAAACAAATTCATTCAATGAAATGCTACTCATTAATTTAAAAAAAAATGAATTGCTGGTGGTACAGGCAACGTCACAAGTATATCTCAAAAACATTCTGGAAGCCAGATACAAAAGAGTACCTACTGTATGATTCCATTCCTAGGAAACTATAGGAAATGCAAGCTAACCCAGAGGAACAGAAAGTAGACGGGCAACTGCCTGGGGACACAGGTACAGGGGTGTTACATGCCAAACAGGATTAGGAAACTTGCAGTGATGACAATATTCTGCATAGTGACTGGAGTAATAGCTACATAAGTGTTTACATTTGTCAAAAACCCATCAAAGTTTACACTTAAAATGGGTGAATTGTAATTGCGTGTGAATCATAGCTCAAAGAGTAAGAAAAATCCTTAAACATGTACACATGGAAGGTATTTGGGAAGAATGAAGAAGATGGTGAGGGAATTAGAAGAAGTGTTGTTTGTCTTTGAAAGAAAGGGAAGGGAGGGAGCCAGTTCCTTGGCTCTAAGTCAAACGGACAGAACATACTCAGCACATCTCCAGAGGGTTTTCTCCTTGGTTGTTCTGATCAACTATTTTACCATGACTTAGGTTCTTTCAGCTCTAATATTTTATGATTTTGTGTTTTGCAATAATGTATTGAAATTTATTTATCAAGATGACAAAAAGCTTACAGCTAGAAAGGATAGCCAGCTAATACTTTAGATGACAGGTTCAGGATTCAAAATCATTTTGATGTACAGAAACACTGGCCTAAAACCAACATGATGAAATTGGAAAGGACAGACCTCTTGATGTTAGGCTTAAAAATGTAATTCTGCAAACATAGTTTTGAAATAGTTTGGCTTCCTTTAAGGGAAAAATATATATATATATTTTCCAAGAAGAAAAATCCTTTATGGTAGATTATTTAGGTGTGTATGATTTCACTTATATAAGGCTCTAGAAAATGCGAACTAATATGTAGTGACATAAAGCAGATCAGTGGTTGCCCTGGGTCAGAGGTATAGAGGTTATTGACAGAAAATGAGCGCCAGGGAACTTTTGGGGTAGTGAATACATAGATATATGTAATTTATTGCTAGGTGAGCAAGTCAGATTGTCAAATAATTCCATGCAATATTAGACTATATGAAGAAAAGTCATCATCCAGAACTTTGCGAATCATAGCCTCATTGAGTTCCAGACCAGTCAGACCACACTTGAAATATTATGTTCCATCACTAATGGCAGATTATAAGGAGGCTATGTATGATAAAGAGACAAATCTGATGAGGGATTCTTTAAAACATGGCATGGACTAGAAGATTAAGGTGAAGAGAGTCACAGTAGTTTCCAAATAAAGCATTGCAACATACAAGAGAAAGAGAAACAGAAGTGTATTGTTTTAAAAATTTGGATTTATGTAAGTCACATGGAGATAGAGATACCTTGAAATAAGACAGGAGTTGGATGCAGCAGCTAGTTCATGATGGTCTGAACTATCTTTTTTTTAACTACCCTATAATCCAGTAATCCCACTACTGGATATTTACCCAAAGAATACAAAGACACATTCAAAGGAATACATACATTCTTATGTTTAGAGCAGCATTATCAACAATAGCCAAAGTATGGAAGTAGCCCAAGTGTCTATCAACTGATGAATGGATAAAGAAGATGTGGCATACATATATGCAACGGAATATTATGCAACCATATAAAAAGAATGAAATCTTGCCATTTGCAATGACACACAAGGACCTAGAGGGTATAATGCTAAGTGAAATAAGTCAGTCAGGGAAAGACAAATACAATATGATTTCACTCATGTGGAATTTAAGAAACAAAACAAAGGAACAAAGGAACAAAGGACAAAGAGAGAAAGAGAGACAAACCAAGGAATAGACCCTTAACTATAGAGAACAAACTGATGGTTACCAAAGGGGAGGAGGTGAGAGGATGGATTAAATGGATAGATGGGGATTAAGGAGGGCACTTGTGATAAGCACCAGGTGATGTATGGAAGTGTTGAATCACTATATTGTACACCTGAAACTAATATTACACTATATTTTAACGATACTGGAACAAAATAAAAGAACTATCTCTTCATGTGCCATGTAACCTGCCATTGGAAGTAATTGCTCAAAGGTTGTGGGACCAAATTACAGAGATATCCCAACAGGAATCCTACCCCTGGGGAAGAAGTGGGAGTGATGTCACTGGTTAGAAAGCACAGAAGTGAAATTCAACCTGCCTTAGTGGTGGAAGATCTGGAAAGGCAAAGAGAAAGGACAGGGGAGTTAGGGAAAGTGGGGGAAGGGAGGAGAGATGGCATATGTAATGCTTCCATGCTATGAAATTTTGAAGAAAAAAGAGTCAAATATGTGTAGCATCCCATAATATATCAACCCACCTAAAATGTAGTTTTCTGGTTGAGGACTAGCATCAATTATCCAAGGTGGATAAGAAAAGCCTTGATATCAGAATAGGTTGGGTTTTTTTTTTTTTTGGTTGGGTTTTTTTGGTTTTCTCAGATTCTATTTATTCATTCACGAGAGACAACACAGAGAGAGAGGCAGAGACATAGGCAGAGGGAGAAGCAGGCTCCCTGTGAGAGAGCCTGATGTAGGACTCGATCCCAGATCCTGGGATCATGACCTGAGCCTAAGGCAGATGCTCAACCACTGAGCCACCCAGGTGCCCCTAGGATAGGTAGTTTAATACTTGCCTATACCAAGCCAGAAGCTGAAAGATGGTGCTTTCAAGTACATTGTAGAGTCAAATGCCTTGGTCCTTTACTCACACCACTAATGAAGGGAGGTAATCTAAGGGAAGAGAGCCACAGAATGCGCCCATGAGATTAAAAGGGAAAATAGTTCTGTGAAGAAAAAAAAGCAAATATAGGGGGAATGTTGAAGGAGAAAGAAAAGACTGTAAAGATCAAGCAGATTTACTGCCAAACCCAAATCCTAACACGAGCTTGATGAATTCCATGCTCTGCTCTAATTTGCGTGTGTCAGGGAAAATTGAGAGGAGGTAACTGACAGGCTAATAAAGAATTTGTGGACAATAGAGTAACACTGACAATCACAGTAATAACTGGAAGAGAAAAAGAAGTGATTTTCTCAGGAAGGGCTGATCTTCTGAGTCGTTCCCATGAATAGACTCCAGGCACATGCCGAACTCCAAGCTGATATTGTGAGAGAGAGGACACGGGTATATCTAAGGTTCCTTTTGTGGCTCCATTTGTGTTTCTCTGTGTACGTTAAGATGGATGCACTCGCTGCTTCACTGAACACAATTGTTAAAGTAAGTGAAATTAAATTTTTATTTGTTCTGATTAAAACATAAATCTAGATGCAGCCCTGAGAAAGAGAATCAGAGAGTGAGAAGACAGATTCACTAAACCTTTCATACACAGAGATTTGGATCCTCACTATCCTTATAAAATGGGTTGAAAGTCATAAAGTCATAGGCATGACAGTTTTACTTTAAGTGCAAGTTATACACTATGCATTTAAAATTCCAGAAGTTGAACTTACTTACTAAGGCCAAAGGAAATTAAGCCCTTAGAGCTTAAGGCAAAAGGCCAAAAGGTCCAAGTTCTTCCTATCATCTTTTATATAGAGGAAAACGTGGAGGTTGTAGTCACACAATCGTATGTTCACATGGCTAAATCGTGGATGAAAATATGAAGACTTCAGAACTGGTCAAATAAATGCAAATGAAATGTATGAGATATTATCTATCTAATGGGTTGGTAAAAATTAAGATGATAGATAATATTCATTGGTAATGGGGAATGCCTTTTTCAGGGGGGATTGCCTTTTAAAATGAGCACTATAAGAGAATAAAGTGTACAACTTTCTGAAGGACAACCTCATATATCATACATATGTTTCGACCCAGTCATTTCACTTCTGGAAAAATATTGTAGGGGTGTCTGGGTGGCTCAGTCGGTTAAGGGTCTGCCTTAGGTTAGGCCATGAACTCAAGGTCCTGGGATCAAACCCTGCATTGGGTTCCCTGCTCAGTGGGGAGCCTACTTCTTCCTATCCCTCTGTCTGCTGCTCCCTCTGCTTGTGTCTCTCTTTCTTTCTCTCTTTCTTACTCGCTCACAAATAAATAAATAAAATCTTTAAAAAAAGAAAAATATTCTATGGAAATTAGGGAAGAGTACAGAAAAGTGAATACAAAAATGTCTCGGGAAGCATTGATGGTTATAATAGTGCAGACAATTTAAATCCCTTGTATGAGGGAATTGAATTCAATAAACTATAGTTCACTCATAAAATGAGATGCCCGAAAACTACTTAGGGGTGAGTTTGTTGTAATGTGTTAAAATACCATGTTATATTATTAAATGAAAATGAGATTGAAATATATTGACAAAGTGCTATACTACACTACATATTTCATATCTTTCAATTTGGGTAGATAATCTGGCGCCAAACTATGTTTTCAACTGTTAATTATGTCTGGCTAAAATTATGTTGTTTTCACTTTCCAGCCCATAAAAATAGGCTTTCACATAATGAATTAGGAGCTGGTATTATTGTATCATCAGCAAAATCAATGAAATGATTCCATGCAGTGGACTCCAGTGTTCCCTAAGTGAAGCTGTGGCCATGCAAGCAGGTGGCAGAAGCAGAATGTAGGCGAAGGTAAGCTCTTTGAGGCTGAATAATTGGATAATCATGTGCATGATAATGGCCAGAGACTGAGTGGAAGAAAGAGAGTGAATTATATTATGACTTTAACAAACAATCCAGAAAACGATGGACAGCAAGAAAGGCCACAGGGCAGCATTGAGGTGACATGAATCTCAAATGACCCAGGCTTCTGGCATGGAGTTAAAAAAGTGATGGTCAGAAAGGCACAATAAGGGGGCTGAGTAGCTTCCAAGAACAGGGCTACCTGGGAGGCCCTACCCTCCGGCAAGATCTAGTCAGAAGGGCTGTGTGGGGATGTTTCAATCCAAACCAATATTTATTGAGCCTTTACACATACCAATTACTGTACCAGTTTCTGAGTAATAATTTCATGCTCACAGAAAGCACTAGGGAAAGATCTGGATGAGGTGAAGAAGCAGCAGACAGTCTAATGGGGATAAAAGCTCATGATCAAGATGTCTTTTCCGGATCTTTTCTTCTGGATGGTGACAAAGGATGGTGATGATCATAACGTTCCTATCATAAAGGCTGCACTGTAGGATGCAGGGAGGGACGAGTGCAATAATGAATAACAGGTTTGAAAATGCCAAAGTACTGAATCTATAAAGATGGAAATGTCAAGACATAAATATATCCCAACAGTGAGAAGGCCAGATTATGTACCCGGCTTTATCATTCTCTAGAGTCTTGCTACTCAGAATGTGGTCCTTGGACCATCAGCACTGGCATCCCCTAGGAGCTTGCTAAAAGTGCAAAATCTTCAACTTCATTTCTGATCTACTGAATTAGAATTTGCATTTTAACAAGTTCCCTAGGTGATTCATAATCATGTTAAAGTTTGAGAATTATTGCTCTAGAACATAGATTTCCAACTGCTCAACCACAACAGGTGGAATTAGAGGTAGGGTTACAACCAGGATGCTAGGAATTACAGATAAGCCTATATCCTATTGTGTCTATGCAGCAGTCTGTTGAGCTGCCTACTGGTGGGAGTGTGTAGGGCTAGTGAAACTCATTTCCTCCTTGATTCTTTAGCAAAACAGGGAGGTGGCTGTAAAAGAGGACTGCAGAAAAACAGAACTGCAA
Organism: Nyctereutes procyonoides; assembly: GCF_905146905.1. Classification (NCBI taxonomy): domain Eukaryota; kingdom Metazoa; phylum Chordata; class Mammalia; order Carnivora; family Canidae; genus Nyctereutes; species Nyctereutes procyonoides. The sequence continues at coordinate 29,984,073 of NW_026575120.1, forward strand.
GGCTATGACTGTATGCTCCAGGGGACATTAGTGCCTGGGTGGTGAGAGGTTGTTGAGAGAGCCACAAGGTCTTAAGTCCTATTAAAGAGGGAAGTCTGTTTTATAGAGAAATCAGTAATATGTTCTTAGACCATATGCATGAGTTTAATGAGGCAGGCTGGCCTCTGCTGCAGCCAGAACCTTTAAGGACCAGCAAGACTAGAGCCATAGGATTAGTAAATGTTTCTAACCCGGGATTAGGAAAGCACTGGAAAAGGAAGGTTTCTGAACTGCCCTATGGTGGACATTACAATTTGGGCAATAAAAGTCCAGTCATTAGGACTCAGGCCAAGACAATTTGTAAGTGTGTTTCTAAGTACAATATCAGCCTGGATGATGAGATGAGGGGATAGTGCGGAGGGGGCTACTCAAACTCACCTCAGTTTCCAAGAGGTCCACAAGACTTAGTCAAGGATTCAATCTCAGCCTGCAGGAAGCCACCCTAAGCTCAGGGCAGCCAGCAGGGAGCAGAGAAACCTACCCTTAGGGAGCCAACAAATGATAAGCTCTCTGTCATGTGCGGTGGGTAGGTGATATTCCCATAGCTGCAAGAGAGAAGTAGGGCCCCAAACCATTGAAAAGCAAGCTCCGCTTCTTTCCAACTTCTACTAAGCCATGCCCTTCTCAGAGAAATGTTTGGGAGAATCTACCTTGTGGGACACTGAGCATTCATAGCTGAGAGCAAGTACATAACCTCTTTGCTTCCTTTTGGAGAATTTCCTGGAGTGCACTGTATGGACAGTCATTCCATTTCTATCACTGAGCTTGCCTGTACCTCTTTCTCTACCCCTCCTTAACTTGCCCACCTCTACCTCCCCACCAGATTAGAAATAAAATCAGTTTGGGCATTTTTCCCCTGGATATGAATATGGAAAAGTTAGAAGACAACATAACATGGCAGTTTAACCAGGGAACTGGGGGGTGGGAGGGGAGAGAGGTGGTTAGGGGTAGGTATCAGTTAAACTGGTAGGGGTATTATTTTGCTGTATGCCATTTACCTCTTTGGGGACTCCTCCCCTCCAAGAGACATGTCTACATATGTGTAGCTATATTACTTTAAATGGATTTATTAAAAATCACGGATTTATTGAAGATCCTGCTGGGCAACCTTGTTTGAGATAACTTCATCTTTCTCATCTTTAAGTCAATATTTATTACAGAAGATCACAATTAGAAAAGAGAAGAGTAGAAAAGAAAAATATCCTTAGATTATCAGTTTTTCATTACCTATTTCAAAGGGGAATGGTAACTTGACTATTCTATATCAGTTGTCAGTCCATTTGTGGGAAAAATGTCCTTGTGCAGTAACAAAAAGGCTCCACAGGGACAAGTTTGCTTGAGAGCTCTGAATGCCAGAAGCCCTGAGTTGGGGACCTGAATGAGACAGCCTTCAGAGACCTTCTCATTCTATTACACTTCCTTGGCATTCACTTGGATTTCATCCTTCAAAATGGACAGACACCTTAATATTGTCTAAAATTCCCAGAATCCTTGGAGAGAAGCAGAGTAAAAATCACTACCCTGTGAGTCCAGTAGAGGGCTAAGTGGCATCCGGATGAGAGTAATTGAAGCTGCATTGGATCTTTTCCTGAATCTTCTACACTCTGAGTCTTAATTATACTTGTGTTTTCTTTTATTTCATGACAACCCATGGAAGGACAACTAAATTATGCTAGACTTATAGGTAGAGAGTGACAGCACTGCGTCATAGTCAATTCATTTTCTTACTGAAATGATCACCGATCCCTGAGACACCAATTGGATTGAAATATGGAAGATTTGATTTGTTCTTGGAAGTTACTGAAATAGCTAAGCCGTGACATATCTGAGAGAATTATTCCTGTCATTGTAAAAACAGATTCAGATAAACTGGGTAGTGATCTCCTTCATTATTTGGCCACTGTTTATCATGATAGCAGAACAGTTGATTTAGATGTGCTATAAAAACAAAGCCTGGATATATCTGCCATGGAGATGTGTTATTTCTACAAGTTTTATAAATAATGGATCGACTTCCTGGCAAAAGTCTCTATAGGCCAACTATTTCACCAGTTTACAAACCATTCCACCACAGAGAAAGAGAGAGAGAGGTTTTTCCCAAGCAATGTTGACATGCATATATATAAATGAATAAACAACTACCTAAATAAATAAATGTGTGTTTTATTTTGCAAGATCCCATGGAAAAATATAAAGTGTATATTATGCTATTTTGATAGAAAGTATTGGCAAATGTCTAGCCACTTAAGTTCATTTCCCACTAGTTTTTCAACGCATTTTACACCTACCTAGCATTCTGGGCTCTATACATAAATAAGAACGACAGTCAAAACAGAACATGCTGTCTACCCAACAAGTGCACCGACTGGTAACTGTAACTTGCAATCATCCTTTTAATGCTTCTATCCGGAAAAATATGTGTAGTCAGGGTCACCTACAGGGCAACAATGAATTATTAGCCCCCAGCTAGAAACAAAATCAGGATGTGCTGTCCAGTGTAAACATTTATAATGATATAAAACTCATCTTAAATCTACTTTATCAATTCTATTATTTTAATTATAACTGTTAATTCATCAAATGCAAGCACTTATATTTCACAGTTTTATTATAAAATTATCAGTAGTATAAAAGAACTTGAAGGTGCAAGCAGTGAAATAAAAGGAAGTCATTTAGAGGCATCTAAAGGTTCAATTAGACTGTCATATTTATACCCCCTTATTCTCTCTTTTTTTATTTTGCTGAGAAAGCATTAGTAAAGCCAATTTGCATTTGTATGAGACTATGGTTTTTGAAGTGCTTTAAATACATTAAATTGCTAATATTTTAAATATACATAGAAGCAAACATCTATACAATGCCCTATTTTCAGCAAAGAAGTAAGAAACCAGATAAAAAATTTTAAGACTCATGTAGATCTACTCTTAAGTGTCAATGGCCAAGGAGGTGGAATAAAGGGCAAAAGTTTCCCAACATCTAGAAAGACAGTAGAAGTCTTGCTAGCCAATTCATACACCAAATAACAAAACTGCATGATTTACTGATAGATGATAGATCAGCAGATTGCTAAATCAATCAATCGATTGATCAGTAGATAGAATGACCTCAACAAGAATCAGCACAAGGCATTTCACAGCCCATCAAAGATTGATCTGATAATGACTGACATCATTATAAAATTGTCCTATGGCATGCATTTTTGGGCAGCTCTAAGACAAGGATCCCGCATACCTATTTAGAGTCTATCAGATTTTAAGAGTGATCTGATATAAAGTACAAATGTGTAAATAGGGCCGGTGTTTCCCAATAAGTACAATGCATGCTCTTGGAGGTTCCCCGAATGGCTTACATAACGTAGAGGCATTAAATAGCATCACCCCACACAGCCAAAGTTAGTTCCACTCTGATCAGTATGATTAGGTCAAGGAGCAAATCTCATTGTAGTGCTGTTGTGTCAACAAAAACTCATAGCATGAGGCAGACTACCTTTAGTAAACAAACAAATAAAAAGCAAAACAAAACAACAGCAAAACAGTATGGAGACTTGTGTTTAACAGGCATCTGAAAACACTTGTACTTCTTCCCGGGTTGCAAACAGAGAGGTCTAGGTCATGCTAATTTACCAAGGGTTCTCCAGAAGTGTACGTTTTCCTCTGCTTGGACTTAAAATAAACCACTATCCAGGTGGCTCAGTCAGCTAGGCATCCGACTTTTGATTTGGGCTCAAGTCACAATCTCAGGGCTGTGAGATTGAGCCTTGCATTGGGCTCAGAGCTGGGAGTGGCGTCTCCTTAAGATTCTCTCTCTCCTTCTTCCTTTGCCCCTCCTCAGCTCTAAAAAATTTAAAATAAAATAAAATAAACCATTTCTAGGAGGCTTCCACACTGACATACATTCAGAACTGTGTGATATAAGGAATATTCTTTGCTTTCAGGTACTCATACTTCTCTGGTCAGGTTGCTTACCACACCAGAAACACTCTCGTTTTGCTGTGCCATCACAGCTGATGGTGAAAATAAATTCAAAGAATATTTAAGTTTCATGGGGCTTTCTTTTCTTTCAGATTTCTACCTTCAACCAAGCCTGATATTACAGAGGGAGATATCCAGCATACCGCAAAGGTAGGTTTCCTCTCATTACTGTCAACTAGAAATTGATCTGGATGCCATCACATAGATGTGACAATGACATATCACCTAACCAGAGAGAATGGTATCCCCTGCACTTTAGACTTATTTATAATTTATAATTAAAATGAAATATGATACTAATAATACATTTATTAATTAAAAGAGGCTAATAAATATTTTTCAAAGGACATATGACAAAGACAATTACCGGGTGAATTTTGTACACCTGCCTGGTCAACTTCCTGAAGTGCGTCAGTGGTTCCTGGCTAACCTCGCCTGGGAAACCTTGGCCCACCAGAACCCTGCCCTTCTGTGTGTCCACCTGCTGTAGGTGCCAGATTGAAAGAAGCCCAGTAGTCTCATCCATGCTGCCCTCTTCCTGAATAATTACTGAATGACTTTCCTAATATGCTGTGACTTCCTGTCCTGTGGGAAAAAAATCAGAAAAATCCCCTCATCTTTTATACATGCCGGTAGGTAGGGGGTAGGTCTGGTTGCAGGTTCAAAAATATAACTGAAAGCATCTCCACGGTGTATTCACGAGGGATCCAGAACGAAATGAAGCCCCGGCTTCTTAGGCTTTAAAAATCCTCGTTATGGACTACCTCCTATTTTAAATGTTTAGCTGAGAAGGCTATACTATTTTCAGGAAACTTGCTTGTACTAACAGCCTTGCATTTGTCATTTAAATAGGACCCTGCATCATTTTCCCTTAGTTTGTTAGTGGCTGTCACATATAAAATTACTACAAATAAAAGAAAGAGGTGGAATATAAATGTTCAGAGACAACACGGCATGGCAAGCAGAGGAGAGAAAGGAGGTTACCCAACACTTAGGTGGTTCCCCAGGGGACAAGGAATGTAGGGCAAGTCACACCAGGAGCCTAGTGACTGTTCAGCCCAGACATCTACGTCTATATGTATGTATATATATATTTTTTTTCCTTGGAGGTGTAGTCTTTTAGAATCTTTTTGATTCGCTATGTGGTACAGGCCTCTGCTGCGAGTAACTTGAAATACCTCTTTTTTTGCTGCATGAAGCTAAGGCTACCTTCATTCCTGAGAAATCTTCCTCAGCTTCCAGCCTCTTTCACCACAGGGAAATTGAACTTCAGCAAAGTGGGGAGGACAAGCCGGGGGGTAGGGGGAGTGTCCCAGGGGAAGAGGGAAAGAACACACTCTAGTTCCATAAATACAGTCGTTCCTCTCAGAATTGCACTTAAACAGCTGTCAGTAAAGACAGTGGGGAAAGAGTAAAGAATTTTAATCAGAGGAGCGGTATGATCTCTTTTGCTTTGGGGAGGGTCCAGCTCTCTGCATCAGTATTTGGGGGATGAACTGGAAGGTGCTAAGCATACAAGTGAAAAAGGCATAAGACAGAGAGATAGAGAGGACAAAGTACAAGGGGAATATACTGGGGAGGTATTTAGACAGTGCTTAGAAATTTGAGAAAGATTAGAAGAAAAAAGTGTCCTGGTGACTCTCAGGCTTCAGAAACCACTTATATTGCAGAGTCATTACTTCTAATTTTTGACTGCAAGTCTAATGAGGTGTCTGTTGCTTTATGTAATGCCTGTTCTGACATCTAATTTCAAGGCTTCGGATGAATCACATAGCCCTTCTTGGTCATCAGATAAAAACAGCAGGAATCTTAAATTATTTCCCCTACTTCAGACCCCATTTCCCAAGCCATCCTCTCTCTCCCAACTAAAGCAAGGTAGGATTACTTTACTCATTCCAGAAGGATTAGATAATCCCGTAACTGCGAGCTCTCTGCTTCTGGAGATGAGAATGAGAAGAATGCATTTTTGGGACAGTCTTAGGAGTGTAGGCATGGGAAGCAATGTAGCCATAAGATAATCGGCATGTGGATGCAAAAGTCTCTTTCATTTTTAATTTTTAAAAATATTTCTTTTATTTATTTGTGAGAGACACAGAGAGAGAGGCAGAGACATAGGCAGAGGGAGAAGCAGGCTCCATGCAGGGAGCCCGACGTGGGATTCAATCCCAGGACCCCGAGATCACGCCCTGAGCCAAAGGCAGATGCTCAACCACTGAACCACTGAGGTGCCCCAAATCTCTCTAGTTTTAACTCGCTATGAACCAACTGGTTTCGCACAACGTGGAAATTAAAATGTATGTGTACAATATACATTATCAAGAATCTTTTATCAGATTTTCTAACATGACAGAGTCAGGCCGCTGAAGGATTATGTGACCAGTGTCACTATAACACTTGTGCACAAGTTAGTGGATAGGAGGGAACCATAGGAACCTAAACCTGGGCTCTGAGTCAGCCTCAGTTCTGATTAGCTGGGTAACCAAGGTCAAGTCATTTCCCCTCCAAGATGTAGTTTTATTATTTATGAAATAAAGAATTTGCACTCCAAAGTCCTTTCTAGGTTGGATATTCTGTACCTCAGGGAGTTTCTATAAAATGTGTCTCGTGCTTAAATTTTCATCACCTCTAGCCAATGGGAACCCCCGACTCATTCAAGGGATAGTGATTTACCTAACATTTGTTAGGTCGACAGAAATAATGTGGTTTAAGAATGGAACTTACATTTATTTTCCCTCTTCTTGCCAATCTAGCAAACATCAGAGACAAGGAAAAGCTTTGCTTCATAGTGAAACAGCATGTTTTAACAGATGCCACGATTCACAACACACATCATAGGGAAAGCCTTGCCAAGCAGGGAAAAGTAAAACTCTTTTTTTTTTTTTTTTCCATTTGGAATTAAGAGCGTTTTCCATTGCATTCTATGCCCACGGCTTTAGACTTTCAACCAGGTGTTGGAAAGCTGATGAAAGAGAGCACAGAGCATTTGATGACACTACACTATCGCCTCTGGAGCTACTGCAGAACGGGAGTTCAGAGTAGTGCCCTCTAGTGGAAAAACGCTCTGATTGCAGGTTTCTTTTACCAGGAAAGAGCCAGATCTAACCCCGTTGGGGATTTTGAGAGAGAGCTACCGTTTCAAGTGATTGTATCTTTCATATAGGACAATAAAGAGAGGAAAATAAAATGATGGAGAGTTCCATCTTGGATGTTGGCTTTGGGATTTCTTATCTGTGATACAACATAAAGAGCACATGACTTGGAGTTGAAGAGCCTCAAATCTGAGTCCTAGCCCATCACGTCGTTCTGTAAATTTAGGAACTCTCTGAGAGCCCCACGTTTCCATCAATTATGTGACGGTCACCTTCCATGCTGGGTTGTTGTGTTAATTAAATGAGGTCGCACATCCATGCGTGCTTTATAAAATGTAAAGTATTGACTTCTATTATTAGTAAAATTTTAAAAAATGTATGGTCTCTTGAATGCCTAAATCACTATTAATACGAAAATACGTCTCTGAATAATAGGTAAATCTGTGTATATTTGAATTTTTAAAAAGCCTCTTTCATGTTTAACCCTTCATCAATCAACTCTCACACTTAGGAGGCATGAATTGAAGAGTGAGAAGTCTGCCCAGTTCCTGGGCTTCTGTAGAAACAAAAAATTACAATAGTCAACAAAATCAGATAGCTTAAGAAAGGAAATAACCACCTCTAGGAAACCCACTTTAAATATGAAGGTATAAAGTAAATTAAAAGTATGGGAAAATAGGCCCTTTTAGCATTAGCGCCATTGGAGATGGAAATCCTTCTCAAAGAGCTTATCTACAAATTAGTCAACTTCTCTGCGGCAAAAGTCCTTAACATATCAGTGACTATTTAGGGATGATTGAATTATGCATCACTTTATTTTCTTCTTTTTATTATTCTATATTAAAGATATATCACAAACGGATCTCTATCAAGACAGCATTATCTCAAATCACTTAAAAAGTAATAGGTAGTTATACTCTATGTTGGCAAATTGAATTTAAATTAAAAAATGTAAAAAAAAATAATTAATTTTTTAAAAAGTAATGGACAATTTTGTGAAAAGTGAGGAAATGGGGTGGAAATCGACAGAGATGTTTATCATTGTATTTATTCTTTTCAAAAGATTATTTACTTGAGAGAGAGTGAGTGGGGGGGAGGAGCAGAGAGAGGGAGACAGAGAATCTTAAGCAGTTTCTGTGCTGAGCGGGGGACCCCCATGTGGGGCTCAACCCCAGTACTCTGACATCACAATCTGAGCCAAAACCAAGAGTCGGTCAATTAACCGACTGAGCCACCCAAACGCCCCAAGATGTTGGTCATTTTAACAACCTCACTTAAGGTATAAACCTGCCCTCCACTCCCCCATTACTTCCTGCAAGAAGCACGAGTACCCTGCTGCATGCAGACGGTAGCCAACTATGCGTGCAAAGCAGTCCTGTTTCCTGAGATGTGTTCATATATCACCTCTGTCTACACAGGACATCTGGCCCTCCCCACCTCTCCCTATCTCATGTTTTTGAGATTAAGAACTTTTGCAATGAAAGGAATAGTCAGTAATTACTAAATCGGGTATTTTTTTTTCTGTTTGAAACTGGTCTATTAATATTCCACTGTAACCAAACACAGGAATTGATCCTTCCTGGTCTATGGTGGCACTACCAAGTCAGAGAAGAAGGCCATGTGCTAGATTAGCAAGGGAAAAGACTGAGGAGGGATGGCAAAAGCCAAGTGCATTTGGGTAGGAGGAGCCGAGGAAACTGGTCAGCCAGGTCCCTCCAGAGCCTGTGTCTTTGCTTCAAGGTTCTGACAGTCACTGAAGCCTCGAAACCTTGGGAAACCAGAGAGACCATAGAATGGCTTCACTTTGAGCCACAGGAGAGTTCTAACTTCCCAGAGACATTGGACTGTTGAAGCCCCTTCAGGAAGGGGCCAAATCCTGGCCCTTCCTCTACTCTCTTACAACACCCTGCATCTTTCCTTCACAGGACTTACTACAGTTTAAGTATAAATGTATTTGGTTATTCATTTAATACAGGTGTCCCCATTAGACAATAAACACTGTTCAGGGAAAGTTTTTTTGTGTGTTTGCAACTATATAGCTAACTGCTAAATACTAAGTAAATGCTCAATTACTGTTTGTTGAATGAATAAATGAATGATCCAAATAATAAGACCATTCTTGTACTTCTCCAGGGGAACCCTTCTGTGTGGCTTTGCTATTTCTCTCCTGTGCTCCTGGCTTCCTATGTGACTAGGGAGCCGAGTAATAATCAAGAGTTCACTGAAAGAGGAATTAAAATGTACCAAATTTATATATGATCATGCAAAATTCAGAAGCACTCCATGGGCACACCCTAAAAACTGCTAGCCTGGTTAGTGTTTCCAAACCCTTCCATAAAGGCAGTCCCAGACCAAGCAAGTATGCACAAAACCTCACAAGTTTGAGTTATAAACATTCAGGTTCAGATTTATTGTAGATTATCTCACTCGATTGCTTACTCTGTTATGTTTTATAATTGGTTTCCTGAATTTTGTGAATTACAAGAGACAACGTAGAGAAGAAGAGAGAAGGCATTTGTATTTCTTTTTATTGGATATCCTTAATTATGGATCTAAAGCCACTCTGTAAATAAAAGGATGAAATTACTTGCAGGAGTGAATTTGCACTGCTCTACTCACAGTTTTGTTGGCTCCCTTAAAAGCACAATAGGACAGTTGTAAAAGCATACTCTGTGAACTTGAAGGTAGTTGTGTCACTAGAGAGAGGTCTGCTTTAACCATTCTTTATAGCACTAACCAACTAACCTGCTCAGCACACACAAACCTCACTCACAATGAGAACCATAAAGCAACAAGACTTGTAAAACTGGATGCTCCCTCTTAATTTGCTCCCTGCCTCCCCAAACATGTAAGCTTCTCTCTTGATTGTCCCTCCAAGCGTGGCTTTGGCAATCAAAGCAGTAGCAGGCCTGGGGACCACTGTACTTAGGAGATAAAGGGAAAGATAAAGAATGGAGAGATGATTGTAAAAGATTCATTTAACCTCTTGGAAGGCTAGAAAATATGATTTCTCTCTGAAGATATCAAAATGAATCTTTGAATTTTGCTAATCCATTCCAAAGAGTGAATTTTGATGGTGTTCTTATCAGAGAGCTGTGGCCATAAGCAATCGCTCTTTTGGTTTAGTTGGTTTTCATAGCCCTCTCCTGTTTTTTCAAGAATGATTTCCCTTGTCAAGGGTTTTTGGTCTTAGAAACCAACAGAGGCAATGCTTAGAAGAAAATTGAAGTCGCGGATATTCCTACCACCTGTCTTTTAGAAAGAACCCAAGGAAGAGAGTTTCACTTTGGAAGACAGTTTGGTGGTTTCTTACAAAACTAAATGTACTTTTGTCACACGATGCAGCAATCGTGCTCCTTGACATTTACCCAATAAAGTCAACAACTTATTGACTTTATTCAATAAGTTGAAAACTTGCACATAGCTGTTTATAGCAGCTCTCTCCATTGGTACCAAAACTTAGAAACAACTAAGATGTCCTTTGGTCAGTGAATGCATAAAGAAACTGGGGTTCTGCCACATAATGGAATATTATTCAGCACTAAAAAGAAATGAGCTATCAAGCCATGAGAAAGCATGCAGGACCTTTAAATCCGTATTACTCAGTGAAAGAGACCAATCTGAAAAGGCTGCATGCTGTATGATTCTAACTATATGACTTTCTGGAAATGGCAAAACTATGGAGATAGTAAGAAAATCAGTGGCTGCCCAAGGTTGGGAAGGAGGAAAGGGGGGATAAATAGGTGGAACACAGAATTTTAAGGGCAGTAAAATTAATCTGTGTGATATTATAAGCAGTGGATACATATGCTTATATGTACATTTGTCCAAACCCATAGAATATACAATACCAAGAGTTAACTGTAGTGTAATCTATGGACTTTGGGTGATTATGATGTATCGACCTAGGCTTATCAGTGGAAACTATGGTGGGGAACGCAGATAGTAGGGGAGTCCATGCATGCAATGGGACAGAGAGTATACGGAAAATCTCTGTGTCTCCCTCTCAATTTTTCTACAAAACTAAAAATGTTTTAAAAAATGTAAAGTCTTTTTAAAAATAATTTAAAAAAAAAAAGAAAATGTTCACCCTCAAATAGCTTCTTTATCCAGAATGCTTATCACAGGTCATTGCTTTATTCCCTCCCCTACACCCCATCATGGTCAGCAGAGCAATCTGCAGCAGGGAAAGTGAGCTTGGGTTCTCTCTGAAGAAATTGAGGTGGGCCTTGGGCAGAGCTCCTGGTTCACTCTGCTTACTTCCTAAGGAAGCATCGTAATCTCTGTTTCTTTGAAACATTTTATTTCCTCTCTCACTTCTTGTCTTTATACCCACTGCCAAGAACTAAAGGGATCAATACTATTCAGTAGGTCATAAGGTTGCAATATTATGATGACAAGTTTCTTTATGATGAGAATCCCCTTCTCACTAAAATCTTTATATCTTGGGGTGGGGGAGAAATGACCCCTTCTTATTAGTGACAAAGAAAACTGAGACTAAATGTTGTACTGTATACATGTTAGGCACTTGTCACTGAGTATCAGAGTGCTATGATGTGGCTGGAACTGGTTGGTCAGCAGTAGATATCTGAACCAAGCTGGACCAATTAAATGCTCATCCTCAGAAATTTGGAATGGGTAATGAGAGATACCCAGTTGGTCTCTGGGATGTGATGGATGGTGAGGGTAGATTTTTTTTTTAATGGTAGCACTCTAGAAGGGAGGACCCCAAACTTCTGTGGAGGCCCAAGGAGCACCCCTTGTTCCCACGCGTCCTGAAGCACAGCTCTTCATTTCTTCTTGGGATCCATGAGATACCACAAATTCTTGATTTTATCTATAGGCTACTGCACTTCATTTCTGTAATAAATAATAACTTACTTGATGTGTCCTCTTCTAAAAACTTATTAGGGTGGCACAAGGAGAAGAAATTACTTAGTTTTCTTTCTGACTTACTAACCACTGTTGCTGGTGTTGTTGAAGAGTTTAGGGATGTTCAATGTTCCTCATAGTTCACTCTAAAGAACACTTCCTGCTCTCTGTCCAATCTCATTCACCTTTTCCCCAAGATAGGAAGTGTTTCCTCATCTGATGTAGAATCTGAGACCATAACTGATTTTTGTTTGTTTGTTTGTTTTTTTAATAATGGGCTGGGGTGTTACATCTTAAGAGACATGGAACTTTGTATGTTCTCTCAATTACTAGGCCCATTAACATTGGGTTTCTCACGCCCCCTTTTGGTCTGTCTACATGCTTGCCTTGGCCAGAACCAGACATGGTCTTTTCTCTCTCTGATCCTGCATTTCTGCTCTTGTTTAGATTGGCAAAGCAAGCTGTAAAGATCATGACCATAACACTGGCTGGGTACTTGGGTTAGCATTATGCTATTCAGATCAGCCATTTTTATTTTTTAAATTTATTTTATTTTTAAAGATTATTTATGAGAGGAGGTGGGAGGAGTAGAGGAAAAGAATCTTCAAGCAGCCTCCCCAGTGAGCACAGAACCCAATGCAGGGCACAATCCTACAACCCTGAGATCATAACCAGAGCTGAAATCAAACCTGACCTGATCAGTCATTTTAAATATGGAGAAGCTAAGAGGAACTCCTTCTTAGGTTTCCATACCAACCCACTTAAAGAATGTTCCAGCATATTCTAACAGAGAAGTGATGCATTGAGTTAGGATACTGGGCATTTGGTCATTTATTTAAAAACAAAAAAAGTGGTGCTTTTGACCTGATTTGTACCTATGTCAGAACTTCTTAATTCAAAACTAAATAGAAATTGTGGTAGGAAGTAGAATATTAGGCACTAAAACTCATCTTAACCACCTTTGGATCATAATTCAATCTTGGAGAGCTGTATACAGGTTTTCAATTTGGGCTACTAACCAGCTCCTCCTGGGAAGTCTTTAAAGGTCCCAGCACTCTCAGTAAGCACCCATGTCAAATGAAATCAGAGTATCTCTGAGTATGAATCAGACATCAATAAATGTGGAGTGAAGTTGGAGAACCACTGCTATGTCTCCTATCCTGTGAATGACCGCTAGGCCTCTCCTTTTCTTCTTGTTGACAGCACAGATCTCCTGATCAAGTAGTGGCACAAAGCCCATCAGAAGCAAGGAAGTTCAAGAGAATGGAGAGAAAAAACGTTGGGCTAGTGGGTGGTAGCAATATGGGCAGAAGTCTTGTACAAGATAATTTATTATAAAAGAGAAGAACAGACTGCTTGATTGAAATTGCACTGATCTTACAAGACATGTACCAGGAAAAAAGGTAAGTCCTGAAATTAGGTGAAACAGCTAACTGACACATATAGGATGAGAGAGAGGTGACTAATCCTGAATAATCAAGAAAATTGAGAAAATTGAGGTATCTGCTCAGGCTGTGATAAAATAGCATAGACTGGACAGCTCAAACAACAGAAATGTATTTTCTTACAGTTCTGCAGACTGGAAGTCCAAGATTATGATGCCAACGTGGTCATGGTCAGCTTCTGGCAAGAGCTCTTGATATGTGCTCAAATGGCCTTTCTTCCCTGTGTGTGTGCACAGGAGGGAACTCTAGTCTCTTCCTCCTCTTATAAGGAAGCCACCCGCCCAATGGGACCAGGGCCCCGCCCCTGTGCTCTCACTTAACATTTACCAACTCCTCACAGGCCCCATCTACAACCTATGGATGGAGACTGAGCAGCGGCAGGGGGAGGAAGGGACAAAATTCCTTCCAAAACAAGGGGTTGTGGTGGAATCTAGGCAAAGCTATAAGTCAATGATGATTGCTAAAATCTGATTGTATCTCAAAGTACATAAAAACAATATTGATTACTTATCAAAGTCTACCAGGTGGCAGGGGTTGCACACTTAACACAAGACCCTTATTATAGCTTGTATCATTAAGTGAAAGATAGAGACAAGCAGAACAGTACAGAGAAAGCTTCTGGAAGCTCATAATAACTGAGAAAAGGGGTTTCCCATTCCCAGTAAGAGCTGCTTGTATCCAAATCAACTTACCACAGTATCAGCATCCCACATCCCCCATGTCCTGAACTCAGTTTCTCAGAAAGTCACCAGGTACCTGCAGCTGGATCTCAGATACTTCCTTGCAGCTATTGTTCAAACCCTAATAGTCTACTTGAAACCGAAGCTCATATTTGCACTATAAAAAGGTAGCCAAGGAGGCAGGATGTCTCCCCTGGAACAAGCCCATCTATATAGCCTGCAGCTTCTCCCAGCTGCCTGTAGGCATCTCTGTGATAGGGAACAGTGTGCTTCCTCTTACTAAACTTTGGCTGGTCAACTTCTCAAGAACAACATTTTCCATGTAAAGCCAGTTTCCTAACCCAGTGCTTCTCAAATTTGTATAGGCATACAGAACACTTGGAAGATTTTGTTAAAAGGCAGATACTGAGTCAATCGCATTGGGGAGGATCTGAGTTTCTACATTTCTACCAAGCTCCAGGTGATGACAATGCTGCTGAAAGAGGAACCATATTGGAGTGATGAGTTTGTTTTGAGCAACATACTTTGAGGTGTGGTGGTATTCCCATTTCCCATCTCTCCATGTTGATATTGCTGATCCTGACATCGATCTCCCTCCTGAAGTTTTCCTGTGTGTACTTGTGTTCATCATTTTGTGTATTAGAAAAGTAAGGCTCAAAGAAGCCATGGAATCACAGAGAAGGATCCTGGGGGCGGTTAAGGTTTAGGTTGGTTGTGCTTTTTTTTTTTGAAAAGTCACAATGTCCCTCTTCTCTCTTTACAAATTCATTGATTTTATTCTGAAGGATTATAACCCGGTATGATCATGCAAGCTTACTCTGGGAAAATATTTAGAGGGATCCTGGATTTTGCTAAGAATCACAACTTACCAGTCAATACCCTGTGTTTCCTAGACCCAAGTAGCTATAATTTAGGGGGGTGGCAACTAGTGCTAACTTCAGAAGCAGCTTGGAGGCCACCAGCCTGGCACTGTTCTAACTTGTAATGCTCTTCTTTCTTCTTATTTTCATAGATCCCTTGGCACCCAGTGTATAAAATAATGGATAGAAAGAAATTAATAAATGGACAGATAATATATGAGATTGCCATGTGTTAGATCTAAAGTTGAATAACATAGTTTTCCTCTACGAAAACCAGGGGAAAGATGGATTGGATAGAGAGGGAGGTAGGTAGGCAGGCAGATAGATAGGTAAATAAATGGACAAATAGATAATACAAATATATATACATACATACATATGCATCTATATATACATAGATGCAAATATGTTTACTTTTCAGTATTACATATATTTAAATATCAATTAACATAAAATTGACATTAAAAAGCATATGTGTATATATATATAGATATATATATCTATATATATCTATATATATATCTCACAGGAAATAAGCATAAAGAAGCATTTTCATCCCTCATGCATGTCCTTAGAATGCACTAATCAGAAGCACTTCGGGATGCCTGGGTAGCTCAGCGGTTGAGCGTCTGCCTTTGGCTCAGGGTATGATCCCGGGGTCCTGGGATCGAGTCTCACATCGGGCTCCCTGTGAGGAGTTTGCTTCTCCCTCTATGTCTCTGCCTCTGTCTCCATGTCTCTCATGAATAAATAAATAAAAAAAAGAAGCTCTTCAAAATGATACCAAAATCACGATTCCAAAAAAAAAAAAAAAAAAAGAGAAACTTCTGAACTGGTCTGAATTCTACCCATTAAAATAATTTAACCTGGGTTTCCAAGTGATACTAGAACTAGGTTCACTTCACTGAACCTATTTGCATATTCATCTGAATGCAAAGCACAAGATTAAAGTGAATTACTGTTTAGCTTTCTTTCCTGAGTTCGCTGCAGGACCCACCTCTCACTGACAAGCATGCTGAAGCCCCTGGGGAAGCATTTACAAAATGAGTTTACAAATTTGTTAATGTGTGGAAGCCTCGTCACCCAAACAATAAAAGTCACCATGATCATGCCACTAAAGCAACTCCTTCCATTAATCAGGCCCTTCCACTCATTTCCCCCACTACCATGTGTCATACAGTTTTAATTTCAAACTGTATCATTATCCTATTTAACATTTTAGAAGTTATTTCACATGCAGAGCAAGATATCAAATATTCATTAAGTACCTCTTATCCGCTTAGCTCTATGTCAGGCACTGGATAGACATAGATAAAAGTTTCCATGGTTTGCTTTATTATTATAAGAATAAAACATTGCACATATTAAAATTTCAAATAATATAGAAGAATATTAAGTTGACTCAGTTCACTCCATTTTCAGTATCCCTTCTACTTTAACCACTTTTAATTATTTCTTCCGTTTTCTCCCAGAAAGTGTATGTTTGTATGTGTGTGGCTGAGCATATGCAGTACACGCTTAAGCTATATACACAGCTTTCTATATTTCCCAAGTAAATTTAATCCTTCCAAAACGAAAAATATAACTTCTCCTTTCGTGGTGTTATCCTCAAAATAGCATATAACATTGACTCTTGAGTATACTGTGTCTGGTACTGTACTTGGTAACTGGCCAGCCTGTGATATTATATTCCCACTAATCCACTCTAGCTTGGAAAGTTAACCTTGTGTATGACCCTTCCCCCCTACGCCTACTACATTACACAGCATCTGGTCAAGTTCCAATAAAAACATATTGAATCAACTTATTTCTGAGACATTAGGCCCCTCTTGAAAAGGATCATTCTGTAATTTGTTTTATACTTTGTTGTTTTACTAGGTTTGTTTAAAGGAAAAGCAATTGTTCTTGCCATTTGCAATGACGTGGATGGAACTAGAGGACATTATGCTAACCAACTTTCATATGGAAAGACAGATTTCATATGATTTCACTGCAGAATTTAAGAAGCAAAGACAAATTTCATGTGATTTTACTCGTATGCAGAATTTAAGAAGCAAAACAGATGGACATAGTGGAAGAGAAGGAAAAATAAGAGGAAATCAGAGAGGGAAATAAACCACAAGAGACTGAACTATAGGAAGCAAACTGAGGGTTACAAGAGGGGAGAGGGGTAAGGGATGGGGTGACTGGGTGATGGGATGCTCTTAAGGAGGGAATGTGCTGTAATGAGCACTGGGTGTTACATGCAACTGATGAATCACTAAATTCTACCTCTGAAACTAATAATATGCTTTATGTTAATTAAATTGAATTTGAATTTTTTAAAAAAAATTAGGAATTAAAGGAAAGGCTAATAATAAATAAATAAAATAAATAAAGGAAAGGCCATTGTTAGAACTAGACTAGGTCTAACCACTGATTTTAATATTGGACCTGAAATGCGAGTAATATTTCTAAAATCCCATTTATACCTCATGTATTCCTCAATTTATTTATTGGAAAATAGCTGCAGAATATGCTCCATACCCAGAGAGCCATGATCATGGAATAATGCTTGCTTTAAGAAAGCAAACAAAGGAAAGGAGAGCCAGAGCTTGGAGCAGAGTTCTAAACAGGGCTGGGCAGGAAGCAGACACACTTAGAAAACTTGGAAAGTGAGAGCATGGGCACAGAAAGCAAGGGGCGAGAAAACCCAGAGGCAGCCACTTGGGAATCAAGGGCCACCTGGCAGGTCACTTAAGTGCACCCAGGAGAGAGGCTGCTGCTTGAGTGGGATTCAGATGTGAAGAGAAAGAAGGCTGTTTGGAAGTTACTTTAGAGAATGTGTATCTCTTTTCTATGGTTGATGGTATTAAAATTATTGCACCCTGACGTTATCCCATAGTAGATGCAGAAGAGTTTTAAAATCATAACACTCATGTTATTGCTAACAATCAGAGGACAGAATAAACCTGGAAAATGTTTGTAACTCTATTTGTCCCTAGTGTATATTGCACTAAATAGATGTTTCTAAAGCCACTTGAAATAATTCATTCTCTCTGTGGTTACCACCACCGACTTGCTATATATTTAAGTGCATTCATTTTGGTTTTTTAATTTGTAGGGCTTACTCTAGTGTATGCTTTCGATTTGATTTGATTTCAAAAATGTAAATTATTTCTAAGTTTCAAAAGTCAACATTATTTAACAAGGTATTTTCAGAAAGATTTTGCTTTTATATCTGTTCCCCTTTTTGAGTGTAATGTTTTATTATACACATGCACAGATGCATATGCACATGGTTGTGTAGTAAATATAATCTTAAATATAATATAAAAACCTTGGTTTTTTCACTTAAGAAGACATCATGGAGATCATTCCCTATCAGCTGATAGAAAGTGTCCTCATTCCTTTTTATGGTAGCACAATATTCCACTGCGTGACTGGACTATTTTATTTCAGCCAGAACTCTATTAGTCTATATCTACAATGTCTCTAAATTTTTTGGTTAAATCATCATTTTTAGTGGGTAAATCATATGGATGTAACACAGGCAGTTTAGCTAACACTGTATTTTCAAACATTTATTTCCAATATTTTGCCATTACAAAAAAAAAATACTCTGGCAATAGTCTGTTGGCACAATCTAGAAACAAAATCTTAATTATTTTCTTAGAACAAACTTCTAGAAGTTTGTTTGTTTTTCTGGGGAAAAATCTTTGCACTTATTTAATATTTTACCTCCATTGATTTGAGTCCTATTGACAGCCTATCACATAATAATCTGGATAATAATTCCTGATTTAAACATTTAGCAACATCATTCTGCCATCCTAAGTATAGGTGGGTTTTTTTTTTCAAATCTAAGATTTGTAGACATCAAAATACTGATTTGAAAATAGAAATAAAAACTATTCTAACATATGATAGTAGTGACCACTATCGAAAAAACAGCATTGGGTTTTGTACCTGTAATATGGAGTTCAGTTCAGTCTATCAAACTTACTGAACAAATAAAAGCTTTGATTGAAGGTATCATATAAATGAATTTTATCCTCATAAATCCCTTCTATTTAAGTAGGTACTAGAGTATAAGCTGAATATTTACTTTGGGTTTTATGGATAAGTCTTTTTTTTATTTTATAAACTCCCTATTGCACATGGCACAAAGGTAGAAAACCTTGAAACTATTTCCAGGTTCCTTAGAAACCTAAAGTTTGACTTTGCTGAAAAAAAGGAACGTGTTCTACACTATTCTCATTAAGAAGCCACCAATAGGGATAAAGTTAAATGACTCTGAGTCAAGGATAAATTTAAGAAGATAAGAGAGCTGGGATTGCCTTCTTTCCTCTAAACAATCGTAGACCTTGAATAACTTCCTCTGGACTGGTATCTCCAGAAAACTACATAGCATAGAAGGATTAACTCTGGAGGATTCCATGGAAGGCCATTTGTACAGAAAGCCATGGAGAAAATAGAAATGACAAGCCAATGCTTTGATTCTGACCAGGGAAGCAAATAATGAACCTAGCATATATCTAGAGAGCTACATACCCAGTGACAGATTATGAACATATCAACCAGTGCCAGTAAGGACAGCTGGTAAAAAGATAAAAGAGCTACTCGTTACCGAAAACAGATTCAACAAAATAGTTTCCTGACCAACAGAAATGACTGGTCCTCAGGATCCCAGAAAATTACCTAAGGAACCATCATACAGAAGGTTAAGATAAGGAAACGATGGTACTAGGGGTCCCATCTGAGCTTTATAGCATGTGGAATTTAAAAGATAAGAGATGGGAGGGGTCCAGAAGACAGACACCCTGAGAAAACAGGCTGTGTTGAGCTTCACTGAGTGGAGAGGGTAATTCTGGTAGATGGAGACTCTGGAGTTAAAGATTCTATGCAATAAGTACGTTCAGTTATGTTACAGGACCTGACGCATAATGTCAATGACTTGAAGCTAACTAGAGGATAGGGAGCAAGGGGTAAGACGGGCACAACAAAGTGCTCTCCCACTTCCAGACAGCTGTGGCCACTCTGGCTCATCTATGGTTGCCACTAAGGAATCTGGGCCCAGTATCACCATATCGTCTGATTTTTCAAGAAAAGTTGGAAAATTTTTGTGTGAAAAAGATCAGATTATTCTGTTGGCAACAATTTTTTTTTAATTTTTAAAATTGTATATAGGCCAATCAAAACATGTCCGCAGGCTCCCAGTTTGTTATCTTTACAATTTGTCCTCAGGCTCCTGGGCCTGAGGAAGCGGCTTACTCCTACTGGGTCTTACCATCCCCTTCTCCCTAGAGGAATGAAAGATGTGACCATGAGAGAGCAGTGACCATCACAAGGCAAAGCAATCTATTTTTTAGGGGTAAAAAATTCATTTACCTTGAATTGCACAAGCCTTGCCACCTCCTAAGTTAATGATGTTAGCTCAAAATATACTTCAAGTTTCTTTTACTTTTAAAAAAATGTAAAGCTAAAATAGGACTATAATTTGCCAAATTTCAAACCGGTTCATAATGGCGCAATTCAAGCTTTTTGCATCATGCTAATGAAAATGGCATACTGACTGGGCATTTCACGCATTCAAAGATGCTGATGCAGCCGTCTAAAAATAAATGAAAAGGAAAGACCCAACCCCCCCCCCCAATAATCAGTTGATTAATCTTCCCACTGAGATGACCAGATATTTTGGTGCCTTGTAGATAGAGACAAGACACCACTTGCAAGGTCAGTCCAGTGAGTTTTGAGAGCGCAGATTGGAGTTGATATTTTATAGCTCCCAGTGTAGTGTTAAATGCATTTCTATCTCTTTTCGGAGGCAATAGTTGCTTTTAATCTGAGAAAACTTTTTCTTCTATAGGAAAAATCACTCTGCCTCTTACCGCCCTATTTCCACAAATGCAATTGTTTGTTTTTTTTCTTACAGTTAGGGAATTTCTAGCTGGAAAACACATTGGAGGTCGTCCTGGTCAAATCTCTCATTCGGTAGGAAATTCATGCTACAGAGCCCTCCAAAAAATGAGCAGCTGGTCTCTGCTGAAACAACTGGTGAATTCTAACCAGTCCCCAAGAATTGTGGCTAGGATGGAGAATGGTAAACACGTGACTTGGAATCCTTCCCTCATCCTTCCCCCATCTCAGGTCTGCACATAAGACAAGGAAAAATCCTTGCTGTTAAATCTCACTTATCATGCTCTGCTCTCTCCTTAGTAATCCTCAGCACCAACAAACACCCAACAGGCTGGCGTCCCAAGCACCATTCGTGACTCACAAGTATCTGATTATTTAAAGCAGTGAAATATCACATTTGGCAGCTCTCCTGAGAGGCAGCTGCTGTGTTTAGCTAGTGTGTGAGCAGTTGGTGGGTCCTGCCCACTGGCAGGCCAAGTCAAAAATAGTTAGTGCCCACGTCAACAGTCAAAACTGCAAGGTTTAACTGAAATCCCAGAATTTGTGGGGCTAACTTGGCCAAAATTAGGAGTAGAAACCTGTATGAAATTCAGGCACATAACCTTCCTAGTTTGGTGGCCTTTCTGTCCTCTGAAGGAAGAACAAATCACTGTTTTTACAGAATTGGTCTGAATCGTTTGAATCTGTGACGAAGATACAATCCCATAATAAAACAGGTGAATTTATTATGGACAAATAGTTTCAAAATCAAAGTCATAAATTATTTCAATATTTTTATAGAAAAAATAAATTTGCTGTGGAAATTAGGTGCATTTTTAAATATTTAATTAAATGTGGTATGGGATCTCAAATAGTAAGGGTGCCTGTGGCTTCTACAGCTCTTTAAGTAATGTTCTGGAAGCTAGCTATCCTTATTTTCCCTGTATGGGTCCATAACACAGCTCTTAATCCTTGGCCAGTTACATATTATTAAAAAATCTTCCAATTAATGTCAACTTTTCACTTTCTTTCCTGGTAAATTTACATCAAAAAGAAGTGCTTAATTTGGGATGCCTGGGTGGCTCAGTGGTTGAGCATATGTCATTGGCTCAGGGTGTGATCCTGGGGTCCTGGGATCGAGTCCTGCCTTGCACTCTCTGCAAGGGGCCTGCTTCTTCCTCCACCTATGTCTCTGCCTCCCTCTTTGTGTCTCTCATGAATAAATAAATAAAATCTTTTTTAAAAGTATTTAATTTGAAGCAGTTTCATTAATCTTTCCTTGTACATTTTGTTTATATGTATTTTAAGAAATATTTCCCATCATAAAGTTTTAAAAAAATCATCTATATTTTTTCCTACAAGGTTTTTTTTTCCTTTAAGAAATAAGTCAAAATCGTTTTATGTGTATGGTGTGAGGTAAGATTCAAATTTTATTTTTTCTCAACATGATAAATTGTTAGCATTTATTTTCCACTAATTTAGAATGCTACCTCTATTGCAAATCAAACTGTCACAAATGTAGGTTCTGTTTCTAGGATCTTGAGCCTTTATTCATGAGTCATATGTGTTACCAAGCATAAACACCACTGCAAACGCTGCAAATACAGAGTAAGTTAACAGATACTGAGCAGATTTCCACACCAGGTTCTTCTTAGGAAAGTTCTGGCCATTGGACTTCCCCTTAAACATTTGGAAACAGTATGTCAAGTTTCTCAAAATTATCTACTGGTATTTTTACTAAATTTGCATTGAATCTCTAGCCTAACTTGCAGATAATAGGCATCTCATGATGTGAAATTTTCTGATTCATTAATTGGATTCATTCGTTTATTCATTTATTCAGTTCTTCCTTAATGTCTTTCAAAAAGTGTTATAGTTTTCTGTATAAAAGTCTTATGCAATATTTGTTAGATTTAATCTTATGCACCCATATAATTTTGTGCTATTATGAAGATGGCCATTTTTGGATTACATTTTTGTTTGTAGGTGGTGTACAGAAATACAGTTAACTTTTGTATGGCATATAGCCAGACATGTTGTTAAAATCACTTATTAATTATAATAGATTTGAAGACATTTTGGATGTGTCTATCTGGGCAACTAGCTTCTGCATATAATGGCAATTTTTTCTTCCTTCTTTATATCTTTTATTATTTTTCTTTTGTATTATTTTGGCTATATTTAATACACATAAAATAGAAAATAATATTGAATAGAGGCAATTCTGTTGGTCATTCTTGTCTTCTTAATTTTAGAGAGAGTGCTTCTCTTCTTTACTAATAATGATGTTTTAAAAATTTTTAATACATGGCTTTTTTCAGGTTAAGAAAGTTTTCTTCTATTCCTAACTTGAGAAATATTTATAATAAATGAGTGTTGAATTTTATCAATTTTTCCAGCTTTTGAAAAAATCATACATTTGTTGAATTTTATCATTTTCCAGTTTTTGGAAAAATCATATACTTGTTTCTCTTTTGATCTGTTGGTATAGTGAATTTAACTTATAGAATGTATAAGAAAATAAAATACTCATATTTCGGGGAAATAACACTAGTTATTAAGGATATATGATCTTGCTATACATAGTTTGATTTAGTGTGCCAATGTTTTGCTCAAGATTCATATACACCCATATTCCTAAGTAATAGGGGCCTATTATTTTCTCTTCTCATTATGTTCTTGTGTGGTTTTAGAAACAAGATGATTTTAGCTTCCTAAAGTGTGTTGAGAGAATATTCTTTTATTTTTTCTATTATTTGGCAGGTGTCAAGTATTAGAACTATCCCTTGAAAGTTTGGTAGAATTCTTTTGTGATATACTCTGCAACTAGTTTTTTTCTTTGTGGGAAAATTAAGATTACTCAGTTTATTTAATAGTTATAGACATTTTCATGCTTTCTATTTCTTCTACAGTCAGTTTAGGTAAAATATATGTTTCTAAGAATTTGTATATTTCATTAGCTTTTAAACCTATTCACATAAGCCAAAACTTGGTATTTTCTATTACTCTTTGATACAGATATTTTCTATATCTGTAATTATAACACTTTACCTCCCTGCTTGCTTTCTTTTTTACAACTTACTTCCCTTTTCAGCTCACTGGATTTTATTTTTGTTAGTTTACTTTTTCTTTTAGATTTTTTTCTTAATCTGTAGCAAATTTCATAATGAATTAAATATTATACTTTGAGAAGTTTATCAAATATCTCACTATATTTTAGTAAACGGATCCCTCAGACTATGTAGCCCAGGATCCTACTAAAAATGGGAGTCTTATCCAAGATTTCCTAACTCTTACTTAACCTAACTTGGGAAAAAGATCTATCATCATTCATTAAAAATTCTGACCTTCACGTTTATGTTCAAGAAGGATTGTATCCCTTGAAGAACAGTTTTTCTCAGAGAGACATCATACCTCTTACACATATAGCCCTGAAGCATTCTTTCCTAATTGCAAAATTCAACATTTCATGTGGAAAACTAGTCCTTGGGTTTTAAACATCCACTGCATGCCTCCTGTTTTGATAGGGACATACATTCTTCTCTCTGGTAATATGCAGTGTGCATGAGCATCACAGACAATTCTGGAGGGCTCCACCCTCCACCAGGGCTCAGGGGCCATCATCCTTCCATGCACCTGCAGCCCTCACAGTCAAAGCTTCATCCCTCACAAAGCTTCCTAGTGTCAGCTCCTAGGCTGACACTGCCATCTCTCAATCCCAATTTTCCCTTAGAATTCATCCAATGACCAGGAATCAGAATTCCCTCTTTTTTTCCCATAAATCCTATAGTATTCATACTGATTAATTATGCTTACTGTATCTTTTAAGATTCTGAATCTCAGTGTAATTTTGTTTAGATTCCTACCTAAAAGTGTAAAAGCAAGAAAGCTAGGTACTAGTAGAGGCATAAGTCTCTTAAACTATATCATCTCATATATATATGTGTGTGTGTGTGTGTGTGTATACACACATACATACACACATGGACAATGGATTCTACATATATATGTGAAGGCCACCACCTCTTTCACTGATTTATACCAAGGCTGTTCTCTGAATACTATTGAGGCTAATGAGGACGGCAATACTTGAGCCACTATTTTTCTTTGCTTCCAAGTAATTCTGCATTTGGCTGCTCTAACTTGTATTTCATTACTCACTAAACCTTTCTCAGCATTTGCTATTATGTGCTACTTAGGATTTCCAAATCTCATAAGCAAAACATTTTCTTGTTTTAACTTACATTTCCATGACTGGTGATATTGAGTATTTTATCTTGACTGAGTTATTTTAATATGAACTTGTTCTCCTTTCAAAATATACCTTATTTTTCCAATTTAGACCAGATTGTGCTCCTGCAATAATTATGTTTTCATAGTCTTTTTGGATGAACTCTAGGAAGTGATAAATTTCCAAGGTGATCAGATCTAATTCCTATTGCCTCACTGCTCAAATTCTTTTATTGTTTCTGACTCACTTGTTTTAATTATCTAGGGATTAAACTAAATAAACTGAATGATTTGAAGTACCTAAATAATGGCATCAGTTCTTTCAGGGGTTAACTGCAGCCTTAGGATATTTTTATAAGACTTCAAAACAGTCATTTGATTTGCTTGTAGCTTCAAACATTTATAGGTATTTGGAGGAAAGGTCCTTGAGGAGAGTCAATTTTAGCCCTATTATTTTGTAAATCTCGCAACTCATATCCAGAAATGTAGGCTGATTTACCAATATTACAGAGGAAGTTACTGGTAAATCTTGGTTTACAACCCAGATGTCCCAGATCTTTTTCTACTTTTAATGACCATTTTGCCACCGTATATATTTTTCCAAATTGGAAAAAGTTATGACAAATAATACATTTCATATATTCAGATAGATATTGATAATTGGCTCCAGGAAATATCAATTTTTCTCTGATCAAGGATATCAGCCTTTGAGGTGGGAAGAATCTATTTAATACACATTCACCTTGGTTTTTGCTTGATAATTTTAAACTGTTAAAAACAAGTAGACTATCACTGGTTTAGGAAGTGTGTCAGATAGGCAGCTATGGATTGGGCTTGATATAATGATGTTTCTAGTATCTTTTTTAAATAAACACATTTCAGGGCTGGTTCAAGGAAAAAATAGCTTGACTGCAGTTAGTGACTTAATGAGTGAGTTTTTCCTGCACAGCATCACACTAAATACGGAACTTTGCTACTATATCACATGCTCCAAACCCAACCCACACAAATAATTTGGGAATATAGATCAAAAACAAACAAAACAAACAAAACAAAAACCAAGTCTATTGCAGCTTCAAATTTCTACATAGGAGGAGATTATAAACAGCAATCCAGTTGGAAGAAGAGGTGGGTTGGGGACATTGTTTGAAGATGTTTTTGTGTACAAGTTCACTGTTTTGGCTTGACTTGTGGGATTTTTTTTGTTTGCTTTTTGTTTTGTTTTGTTTTGTTTTGTTTTGCAGGACCAGGGAGACATTTGACTCTAAGAATTTCTTTACCCAAAAGAACTTTCTGGTCAACCTGATAGCAAATGTGTCTGCTGGTCCTTTTTGAGACACAGCATCCTGTACACATCACACTATGCCTTTATTTCTCTTCCATCTTTCTCTTCTCTCTGCCCCCTCACCTCTCTTCTCACTGCATGAAGAGCAAAAAATCTTTTCCACTCACATATATGGCCTTCTTTCTGATACCTTGGCACCAAAATGCCCTCTGCAAAAATTTAAATAAAATTCCAGCCAAGGACAGTTCCCTCTATAAGAGTAGTTCTAATGCCAGCTGTTGAAGTAAATAATATATCTTGACCATATTATACAATAAGCAAAGAGTCAGCTACGAGGGTTTAATGGAGATGTAGAGTTTACCACAGTACTTAACAACCACTAACCTCTGAATAGTCTCTAAACCAAAGCACTAAACAATCTTTAAACTCTGCTTATCTTTCTCTACTTGCCTAAATTCATTCCATTCCTGATCAAGTACTTCTCTCTCTATGAATAAAGTGAACCTTCTCTTGCTAGTTCTACCAGATTCTTATCTTGTTCTCATTTTTTAAAATTTAAATTCTATTAGCCAACATATAGTGCATCCTTAGTTTCAGATGTAGTGTTCGATAATTTATCGGTTGTGCATAACATCCAGGGCTCATCACATCTCATCTTGTTCTTAGGCCAAGTTTTTCTCAGCCTTCCTCTGCACTAAAGAGACTCTTTTTCCCAGTTTCCCATCTGGCCCCAAATGGCTGTCACCCCTTATCTAGTTTCCTATATAAAGAAATAATGAATAATCCCCAACTTTTACAGAATTCTGAAAACATATTCTTCTCTTCCTTTATTTGTTGTTTGCAATTTTCAACCCAAGCAAATATCTATTATTGTTCTGTTCTAGAGCCTTACAGTGAGAATGGTGGATGCCCATTCACATGCTTCCATTAGCACATACTGGCAATAATTTAAAACTCTTACACTGAAAACACTCCTGGTGAAACTTTTTTCACCAAAAAGATGCCAAGCAATGAGAATACAGAATTTTCTTCAAAAATGTCCATGTCTTTGTAATGGTTCTATACAGTTATTTCTAAAATCAAGGTAAAAGATTTCTTTACCCTTTCAGATCCATTTATTTATTTATTTATTTATTTATTTATTTATTTATTTATTTCACAGAGAGCTAGATAATGTACACAGAAAGATAGAGAATGTGAGCAGGGGAAGGGAGAATCTCAAGCAGACTCTGCGATGAGTTCAGAGCCTGTGGGGAGAGGGGAGCCTCAAGTCCACAACCCTGAGATCATGACCTGAGCTGAAACCAAGAATTGGATGTTTAACCAACGGAGCCACGCAGGTGCTCCCAGATCCTCATCTTTAAAAAGAAATATTTAATATTCATTTTACATATGACATCAGATTCAAATCTCATTCCCCCTGGCTTTCAGCCTCTGAAAGAAGAATCCATATGTAAAACCATGTTGTGCCAAGAGAATTTAACATCACCAGGAGAATGATCTCTGTTGGGTTCAGTTGCATAGCGTGGTAAGCAAGGCCACATCTGTATAGCTCTTACAGGGTTGAAGGGTTCCTGCTTCAGTATTCCCAAATAAATTGCTTCAGGACTCTTGAGATCCATATTTTGATTGTGACCCTCAGTTCCAAAATAAGTTTCAATAGCAGATATCTTAAAGCAGACAGTGTTCTCACAAAATATTCTTTCTCTGTTTTCTGTTTCTTCTCTCTGCCTTTTAATACAAACATTTGGCTAGCCAAAGAAGTAATTTAGTTCAAAGGAAAGGGGAAGGCAGGCAGCCAGGAGAGAGGATGGACAATAGATCAGAAGTGCATAGACTTAATTCTGCAAGCATCGTACAGGAGGCAACATTATGCTTGATAGATGGGCGTTTTCTAGGAAATACCACTTCGGTTTTGATAAGGCTTCAACTACCAGCTGGTGGAGACAGGCACAATATGGATGGTCAGTGACTCCTAAGGTATGGCTGGGTGCAAAAGAACTTTACGTATTGGCCATCTCATGGGATTCTCTAGGTAAGAGTTTTCTTTCTTCTCTAGATCTCAAATTATCGAAAATAACACTGGCCTTCTCCTTCTAAAGAAAAGATGTGATTTCTTACTAAGAAAATACTGGGAAACACTTTTTGGCCATTTAATTATTTTTCATAGCTGACCTCAATTTCTTCAGAATAACCTATAACTTCAAACTGACACATAAACACCTAATACCTCGTCCTTGCAAGCTGCAGTGTTTTAGCTCAATATAGGCTTAATATGACTAAGTTTGCCGCTACAGATAATTTTTGTTGTTTTTTAGTTTTAGGATCACTTATTAGCCAGCGGCTAAGAAGGAAAAAAACAGATGCATTATCTTGAAAAGACAAGAACATGATTGACAAGCAAGAAGTGGCCCCGAAGCTAGTTCCAGTCAATTTTCTGAACAAAAGATTCATTCTCAATCTCTCTTCCTGCATGAAACAGGCCTAACTGAGGATTCTTACATAATCCAAAATCTGTAGGATAATTATAAACAGGAACTGAGATTTTCACTCCATCAGGTAAGGGACAAGGCTAAAAGTTTTCCATTTGGGTTATAGAAGAAACTACTGATTTAAAAGAAAATCTTGAAGGTACCAATTCTGAAATTTTATCATTCTTAGTTAATTAGTGTGTTAACAGTTCCTAAGCTTCTTTAGGTCTTTAGGAATTCTTACTTTTTGGGGGGCCTTTATTATCTGTTTATTATTCCTTTTCCACCCTTTAGTGTATGTATAGATATATGTATGGTATACATGATAGATAGTTTATGTAGCATGTGTGCATATGACCTTAAAATAAAATCTTTTTTATTAAGGATAAAGAGAGAGGCAGAGACACAGGCAGAGGGAGAAGCAGGTTCCAAGCAGGGAGCCTGATGCGGGACTCAATTCTGGGACCCCAGGATCATGCCCCGGGCTGACGGAAGGCACTAAACCACTGAGCCACCCAGGCGTCCCCTTAAATTAAAATCTTAATGTGCAGAACATTTCAATCTTATCAAGTAACTAGAAACAACCAAATCAATCTTCAGACACTGAAAAAATCTGTAGGTTAAATAATCCCCATCCCAATAGTCTTTTCACATAAAATATTACTTTCAAACTAAATGCTTGGTTAGTTTCTTAGACAATCTTAAAAAATATCTATACATATCTAAGCTACTAGAATCCAAAATAAGATTCTAACCAGTCTCTGACTAATAGTGAATATTAATGTAAGTCATGCAACTTACTCTCCTAAACATTTGGATGTAGAAATGTGCAGTTGGAAGAGTCTTCTCTCCAAGTGATTCCCTTAGTACACTACAAGTACAAAAGTAGGCTGGTAGCAACCCTACTGTGAATTTCAACCATGTGGAGAAGAAACCATAACCTCCCACAACTACCACCCTCCATCTCTGTGGGAACAAAGCTCACAAGCCCTTCCTGTTCCCCATTCCATGAGTTACCAAGGCAACTGTGTGTCACATAAATATACTTGGTATATGAGAGGTATTCCCTGAAGACCTACTCTTCCATTTGTTTTTAACTATGTCTTTTTACTAACACGCAGCTAAGGAACACAGAAAACTCTAATCAATGGTTCCCTGAATTTATATGACCCATTTAGTCCCAGAAAGTACAATGTCAACAACATGGGGAAAATCTGGTACAAACAGTGGTCTCTTCTAGCAGGTAACTTAGTGTTCAGAAATACCTGAGACTGTCCAGGAGTTAGGTCATGCCTATATGCAGAAAATCTTAGAAGACTCCTAAGAGTTAAATCATCCTGAGAAAAATGGAGCCAGGGAAACAGTCATCCTCCAATAACAAATATTCTGTGTTCTCCTCTACCCTCATGGGCCTTCTCCCCTCCTCTCCTCACTCTCCTCTATTTCCTCTCATGCCAAAGTCCCAACTCCTGTGAAGCACATCCTTCTATGTGGAGTATCCACCATTCATGCTTCCATTTGCTTCCACACTGTACAGAGGGAGGGGGAGTTTTATATCCTGAAATCTGAGTAGAGAACAGATAGAAGAAAGCCTCATGGCTATCTGCGCTTCAAGTTGGTTATCTGAAGACCAGTATGAGTTTATATACTGCAAAGGTGAATCTACTACCAATGCATCTCCTATATCTTACATTAAAACAGTATTTGTATCTTTCCTAGCTTAAATCTCATTTAAAAAAAACACCTCTATTATAGCCAGGCAACTGGTAGACAATGGAGGTAGAGGTGAGCATGGGGAAAACTGTTACAGCTTAAGTTAAAAAATAAATTTATAATATTCATTTATCTATATCCAAAAACATTTTCATTTTTATTGTAGTCAATTTTAACATATACAAAAGTTGAGAAAATAGTACAATAATCCCCACATACCATCATCAAGCTTCAACAATCATCAAGCTCAAATTGTTTTGGAGCAAATTCCAATTGTCATATCATTTTGTCCATAAATCTGTCAGTATGAACCTCTAAGAGCATCATCACCCTTTCTTTATAAAACATAGTGATAATGACATCATCCAAAAAATTAGAAATAATTTTTCAGTACCATCAAATATCCAATTAGCCTTCAAATTTCCCCAATTGTCTTATAATTTTGGTAATATATGCACTCAAATCAGGATCAAATATACTGTACTTAGTTGATAAATCTCTTCAGTATTCTCTCCATCTTTTTTTTTCATTATAGTTTATTTCTTGAAAAAAATGAGACTATTTGTCCTGTGTACTTGAACCAGTCTAGATTTTGCTGATTTCAGCCTCGTCTGCTGTCCTATATATATATATATTGATAGTCTAGCTGGAGGCTTGATTAGATTTGGGGTCTTTTTTTTTCTCCTTTGGCAAGATTACCACAGAGGTGGTCCGTGTTCCTTTATTAGAAGGAGCCTACAGACTGAATGTCTCTAT
Source organism: Nyctereutes procyonoides (assembly GCF_905146905.1). Taxonomy (NCBI): domain Eukaryota; kingdom Metazoa; phylum Chordata; class Mammalia; order Carnivora; family Canidae; genus Nyctereutes; species Nyctereutes procyonoides. The sequence goes on from NW_026575120.1 coordinate 30,015,361, forward strand.
TTTATGATTTACAACCCATTAAATAATTGCCTAAATTCATTTATCAGGAGAAATTCAAAAAGATTTTGGCAAGTCATGTGTATACACTAGAAATAAGAACTGAGGACTCAAAGATGAGTAAGAATAACACACGGTCTTGCTCAGAAACATCTTATAGCTTAAGATGTAGGAAACAAGAAACAGGCACAGAAACAACTGTCTTGATGCCAGGCTGACTGTCAATATCATGTAAGTCCATAGTGAGCTGTCTTATAGAACAAGAGAGATGAGCTAAGCAGCAAAAGAAGGCATTCCGGTAAAATAAACATCAGGAAGAAGCACTTGTATAGATTACTAGGTTTATATGGGGAAGCCCAGCAACTAAGACCATCAATTTTCTTTTTCAGCTATACAATAAGAAGGGTGATCTGAACATTCTATAAATCCCTTTTGCTTCTAAAGTTCTAGATATCCATATACTTAGGCCTTATTATAAGACAGTAAAAATTCTTGCATATTCTTAAAAAATATTATTAGCAAATCAAATGATAACCAAATTCAATATGAAGTAGTTTCTTACTCCCTCTTGAATTCAGCTTCTTCAATAAAAGTTTTAATCTGGGAGGATAAATCAGCAGTTAAGATATTTGAGACACTTCCACAAAAGATTTCTGTCTCATTCAGAGGACTTCAGAGTGTGATCACTCCAGTTCTTCACTGAGTTAAGTTCAATGTCAAAACATGATTTTGCAGGCATTCAGTAGATTGTGGGCAGCAGTACAAATTAGAATAATGACTTTTTGAGGGGAAATTTGGAAATAACTGGTAACAATATAAATTTAAAGACCTTTTGACCTAGCAATATGCTTTAAGCAATAAATTCTATACAAATACATAAATATGCAAAAATGGTGATTATAGCCTTGTTTTTAATAGTGGTAAGCTGAAAACAATTATACCCATCAAAAGAGGATTGATTTTACAAATAATAATTTGTCACCAAAAATAATGATTTGTCACCAAAAAGAATGAGCTATAGCTCTAAGAACTTATATGAACATCACCCCACAATTTCAGGTCAAATTAAATTAACATACTGAATGCTTGTTAAATAAAATCTTGTCACCTGTATGTTTGTATGTGTATTCATAATCACAGTAGAAAAATGTCTGAAGTATAAAAGCCAAACAAAAATGTTAACAGTATTCACTTCTAGAAAGCATAGTTCTAGATTTCCACATACTACATTATTATTGTATTATTTGAATGTTTTATCTACAAAGATTACTTTTCAAAGTAGGGCAATAACATTTTTTTAAAGATTTTATTTATTTATTCATGAGAGACACAGAGAGAGAGGCAGAGACACAGACAGAGGGAGAAGCAGGCTCCCTGTGGGGAGCCCAATGGGGGCTCAATCCCAGGATCCTGGGATCACGCCCTGAGCTGAAGGCAGATCCTCAACCACTGAGCCACCCAGGGGTCCCAGGGCAATAACATTTTCAACAAAGGCTTTTCTTTTCCTTGATACATTTCCCTGTCCCCTCTCTCCCTCTCTTCTGATTGGATTCCCCTAACACATCAGCTTGCTCGGTCTTCGAGCACACTCTGAGTAAGTAAATAATAAAATCTTTGCTTGTTCTTTCATGGTCTCCTGGCCTCTGCCCTGTCTCCCCACTTCTCCTCACAAACACATCCAATTTTTTTTAAGATTTTTATTTATTTATTCATGACAAACACACACACACACAGAGGCAGAGACACAGGCAGAAGGAGAAGCAGGCTTCATGCAGGGAGCCCGATACGGGACTCGAACCTGGATCCCAGGATCACACCCTGAGCCGAAGGCAGGCGCTCAACCCCTGAGCCACCCAGGCATCCCCAAACACATCCAATTTTGAGGCCACACTCACTGCTCTACTGTTACTCCTCCCTTTCACTTTTCATCACGGGGTTTCTATCCCCAGCACGACACTACAACTTTCTTGATAAAAGTCAGCAATAGCCTTCTGGTCGTCAAATGGTGTGGGTTATGATGAATCTTCATTTTGGACCTCTCAGCAGCACTTAACACTTTTTGGCACTGTATTCCCAAGACTTTCAAGAGTTTCCTCCCTGAAATTCTGTGACACCTCCACCACCACCACAATTTCACATGTGTGAGAACACATTCAGAGTCTCATCTCCCTCCTTGAATCCTCTTAACAGGTCACTCCTAGAATGTTCTTCCTTCTGTCCTCTTGATTCCATCTTCTTATTCTCTTAAGTGTTTTGTCTACCTACTTTCATTCTCTCCTGTGTGTCTCCCACACCCTCTCCATCACCTCAACTCCTGTCAGCAGCACACCCATGTCACTCCATGAACACACACACACACACACACACACACACACACTCCTCCTATGCCCTCTGTTCTCCACCTCCACACATTATAATTTTCCAATTTTTCTTCTTTCCTTTAAAGCCAATGTTCTGGAAGAGAGAACTAACACTTGCTGTTTCATCATCACCTTCCCATTCTTCAGCCCAAAGATGAATTTGTTAAAAAGCAAATGAAGCTGTACGTCAGGACTCCTTATTGCAAGGCCCCCTACAAGGCTCTGTACATGGGTTTTTTTTTTTTCAAGCTTTTTTTAAAAAAAGGTTTTATTTATTTATTTATTTGAAAGAGAGAGTGAGCAAGAGATAGAGAGAGACCACAGGGAGAGGGAGAAGAGGGAGAAGTAGACTTCCCACTGAGCAGAGAGCTTGATGCAGGGCTCAATCCCAGGACCCTGGGATCATGACCTGAGCCAAAGGTAGACACTTAACTGACTGAGCCACCTGGGTGCCCCTCTGTACATGGTTTTAAGTTCATAATTGCATAACTTTTTTGCTATAAAGGAGCCCCCCAAATTGGACAGCTGAAGACCACCCATAATTTGGTTCCACTCATACCTCATTTCATTAAAAACTGGCTTCTAATGTATTAGAACTATTGTGACACAGATCGCAACTTCATTCTTTTTTTTTAAGATTTTATTTATTCATGAGACACACACACAAAGAGAGGGAGAGAGAGGCAGAGACACAGGCAGAGGGAGAAGCAGGCTCCATGCAGGGAGCCCGACATGGGACTTGATCCTGGGACTCCAGGATCACTCCCTAGGCTGAAGGCAGTGCTAAGCCACTGAGTCATCGGGGCTGCCCCACAGTTTCATTCTTAATGGATAAATCCATATGTAAATCTTAGTACATTTGAATGCTTTGAGATTTTGTCACAGGGAGTTAATAATCTCTTCTTTCTTAAAGCTGCCCCTCATTTTAACTTCCATCCCTCTCTATATCTTTATATATCAGTTGCATCTCCTCATTATTCTCTCCTCACTTGCCCACCCCCTACAGTTAATCAATCATCAGTCCTGTCAAGTGTACCTCTAAAAGCATACCTCTCCTGATTCACTCAACCATCATGCAGACTTGCTCTTCGTTTCTACTCTCATAAGATCCAATCCCTAGAATTATGTCATCTCTCTACTTTCATTTACACCCACCATTAAAATCCTTCAAGGTGGCCCATAGCTTGATGATGAAATCCAAACTTCTCACAATGACATACAAACCCTTCCATAGGATGTTTTCTCCTTTTCTAGCCTCATCTCGAAAAATGGCTCAAAAAGTGCTCTAAGCTCCAGCCAGAATACTTGCTGTTCCCAGAAGGCACATCTGTGCTTTGGACCTACTTCTTCCTACATCTAGGAATCTTTCCCATTCTCTTCTGTCCCCCCATCCATCATTCAGCTTAAGATGCACTCTCTGGAAGGAAAGGAAAAATAAAATAAGATAAAAACAAAGGAGGCAAACCATAAGAGACTCTTAACTCTAGGGAACAAACTAAGGGTTACTAGACAGGAGGTGGGTGGGTGGGGCCAGGTAATTAGGTGATGGGCATTAAGGAGGGCCCATGATGTAATGAGCAATGATGAATTATATGCAACTGATGAATCACTAAATTCTATCCTTGAAACTAATAATACACTATATGTTCACTAAATTGAATTTAAACAAAAAATTAAAATAAAAAAGAATCATTCCCTGACTACTCTTTTAAATAGAGCCGGTACTACTTATGTATGCTGGAATAACATTCTATTGTCTCTATAACAGTATTTATCAAGGTACATTGTAATTGCTGATTTAGTTGCCTGCTTCCCCTACTAGGAATATTCCTTAAGAACAAGGAATATGCTTAACTTATCCTGTACACTTAGCACCAAATATAATGCTGGGGACTAAGTAGACTCAACAAGTGTTTGTGAAAGAAACAAGTAAATAAATTAATGAATGTTCAATACTCTTTGATAGAATTAGTTTGGGAGTCTTTCTCCTTCTATCTTTTTCTGCCTAAACCTTTTAAGCTTTAATAATAAGTTGAGTATCCCATTCTTTATCTGAAATGAAGTGACTAGTTTGATTCTTTTTGAATATTATATGTTCACGAAATATTTCTTTTCATCAATCTCATCAATATTTATCCAGTGCCACATGGTACATGTTTTTAGGGCCTTTGGAGTTCCCAAACTATGAAGAACTAGCCAATGAAAAAATGTACCTACCAATCAGGTTCATATCCTCTGTGGTAATCAGCCAAACATCCAAGTTTGAAGAGAATTTAGTCATATGAAAAGAATCAGAGATATCACAAGTAACTGAAATATCCATGGGGGTCTAATTTCAATACCAGTATAAAGATTGGCAATGACTGACAAAGTTAGGGTATTGAAATGAAAACTCTGAAAGCCTGAATTCATGCCCCCACCCTGTTGTTTTTCATCTAGAAATTGAAAAGATAATTCCTTATCCTCCTGCTGTTGACTTCATACCCTCCTACCTTCCACCTAAAGCCTGAAGACTTAAGGCACCCTTAAAAGCATCACATACAGGAGATGTCACAGGGTAAGAAGGGATGGAGGGATGGGGAAAAGAAAAGAAATGACACATTTGATCAGACCAGGATATCAACAAGCATATATATTGTAAATAGGAAAAAATAGCCGGGGTAAGGTCTATTTGAATCATCCTCCAAAATGAAGCAGATAGTTGGTGGATATTCTCTTCCTTCTCTACCCCTATGAAGTGAAGTGATCATGACTATGAAGATTCATGGGAGAGAGGATTTAGGAGTTTTTTCCTCTCTAATGTTGACTTTCTCATTCTCTTTTCCTTCAGAGGGTGCCATTAGCTCATGAAGAAACTATTTCTAAATAGCACATATTAGTCCATTTGAATTCAGAGAAAAAAGGAAAAGAAACAAGCAACCATGCACTAGGACTTACTCTACATTCTTCTAGGTCCTGGACTCAAAGGGTAAAATTAAGGGCACTTTAATTTTCTTCTGGCTTAACTCCTCTAATTAACTCGAATGGAAAAAGTAGCCAAGAATTCAGGAGTAGCCCTCTGATCTAGAGTAAATATTATGCATTTTGACAAAATTCTACTAAACAAATACTTCTACATATATTCATTCATTCCTTCAACAAATATTTATGGAATGCCTATCATAAACCCAGCTCTGTCCTAGGTACTGAAAATACAGAAATAGGCAAACCATACAAAAATAATTCAGAGAAGGGGATGGAGAGTGCTGAGCAGAGTTGTTGGTTATGGAAGGCCTCAGTGAAAAAATGACATTTGACTAAGACTGGAAGGAGATGTGGGGATGTGTCATGGGAATATTTGGGAAAAGAGGCAATGAGCCATGGTGGCATCTGGGAGATGAACTTGCCAGGGAAAGAGAACAATAAGTGTCAAGCTGAGAAAGAAAAATTTTAGAACAACTGGGGTTTTAGAGGAACAAGGATGTGAGTCAGTTGGCTAGATACCAATGAATGAAGGATGAAATAAGAGAAGTCCAGAGAGCTGAGTTAAGGGTAAATCGTGTAGGGCCTTGCAACCAGAGGCAGGCAGTAGCTCTTGGCTCTGGCAAGATGGAAAAAAGGGTTTCCAGCAGACAAGAGGCATGACTTTACCTGAGTATTAAAGAGCGTGGGTAGGTTTTATGTACACATGCTAAGAGTATATTTTCAGCAATATATGTGTTCCTCTAAAAACTCTGAAGTTACATTAATTAGAGGATAGCTATTTTAATTAAATCATTTCATTATGGAGATATCATTGTAAAGCTCAGAAAATGGAATACTCCAAGAAAAAATGTTCAGGTTTTTTTTTTTTTAATGACAAATGGGGAATCTACATATTAACTTGAAAAATGTATGAGACAATTGAGATTACTTGAATATTGACTGGATACTGGTGATATTAAAGAATTATTCATTTTTGGCTTAACATTTTTTAAAAGTTTTAAAATGTCCACAGATTAAATGATGAAATAAATAACTGGGATTTTCCTCAAAATAATGAAGGTGGTAGGAGTGGAAGATTGGGTAAGGGAATTAGATGAAATAAGATGAGCGACGGGTTAATTGTAGAAGCTGAGTGACAGGTACACAGGGGTCAATTTTGTTATTGTCTTTGCTTTTATACTTGTTTAGAAATTTCCTTAGTATAAATTTCAAAGTCAGAATCAATTGGATCATTTTATATAAAGAAGAATGACCTAGTTCAAAAGAAATACATGTTGGACACTTGAAATTTGATGTAAAAAACAATGGTGTTTAAAGGAAATCATCCATTCATATCCATGATTATCAAATCTTCTTATGTCTATTTTTTTAAAGATTTTATTTATTTTAGAGAGAGAGCGTGCGGTTGGGGGGAGGAGCAGAGGGAGAGGGACAAGCGGACTCCATGGTGAGCACAGAACCCAATGAGGGACTTGATCCCAGGATCCTGAGATCATGACCTGAACCAAAATCAAGAGTCATAAGATTAACCATCTGAGCCACCCAGGTGCCTCCTTATGCCTATTTTAAGGTGTTCAGTGTGGTATCGTGGACAGAGCATGGGTTGGGAGAAGAGAAGTAGGCGCAGCAGCTTCCTTTTTGCCATTAACTGACTTTGCAGCTCTGATCTAGTGACACAAGGACCATGGAGTTCCGTTTCTCTTCTAAAATAATAATAAAGGACTTAGATTAGATGCTGACAAGGTTTCTTCCGACTCTAAGACATAATCTTTGGGATGGTTGATTTGCATTAATTTCAATTTTAGTGACTGCCTTAGAGCAAACATATGTTACCAAAGAATGAAATCCAACAGAACCGTGCTAGAATCCTGAGAGATCCAAAGTCTGTCTGAGAATTAGGTGGTTCCATTATTTAAATTCCAGATTCTACTTACAACAAAGCCAACTAATTAAATGTAGAGAATAATTCTTTTTTAGTGGGGGAAGGGGGGAGTCTCTAAATACTTTTTCTATAAAGGGCCAGATAGAAAATTGCTTTGGCTTTGCTGCCCATAAGGTCTTTGTTGGAACTTTTCAACTTTGCTGTTATTATGCAAAAGCAGCCATATGGAATGCACAAATGAATCCGGGTGGCTATGTTCCAAGACACTTTATTTACCAAACAGGCAACAGGCAGCATTTGGGCCACAGGCTATAGTTTGCTGATCCTGGCTATTTAGTATAATCAGATATTAGTATATCTTAATATAATCAGATAATAATATGGAGATAGTAAGTCAGATTCATCTGTTTCATGCTTTCTTAATTCTCATTTTCTCTGTAACCCATTGGTAACGGTGAGTAACAATGTGATCCAGTGCTATCTATTTTTATATCCTAATTCTGGTCTCATCCCATCATCTCCACTGCTTCCACTCTAGTGCAAACCTCAACGTCTTGTGCTTAGATTACAGGCATAACTTCTTTTATTGTGCTTTATTTTATTGCACTTGGCAGATGTTGTGATCTTTACAAATTAAAGGTTTGTTGACAACCCTGCATCAAACAAGTCTGGTACCGTTTTTCTAATAGCATTTACTCATTTTGTGTCTTGGTCACATTTTGGTAATTCTTGCAGTACTTCAAATGTTTCTATTATTATTACATTTGTCAGGGTGATCAGTAATCAGTGGTTGTGACTCACTGGAAGCTCAGATGACTGTTGGCCTTTTTTAGCAATGAGGTACTTTTAAATTAAGGCTGTACATTGTTTTTCAGACATATTGCTATTGTACACTTAATAGACAACAGTATAGTATAAATATGACTTTTATATGCACCAGGAAGCCAAAACACTTATTTGACTTGCTCGCTTTATGGTAGTGGGCTGGAACGGAGCCCACAATATCTCTGAATCCATGCTGTCTTTGCAATCTCTAGTTATGTCTGTACTACAATATTTTTCTTTCTTTCTTTTTTTTTTTTTTTGCCCTGTTGTAATCTGCCCTCTGCACACTAGCCTGATGGATCTTTCTTTCTTTCTTTTTTAAAGATTTTATTTATTTATTTTGAAAGAGTGTGCAAATGGGAGGAGAGGCAGAGGCAGAGGGAAAGAGAATCTCCAGCAGACTCTACACTGAGTGGGTTGATCTCATAACCCTGAGATCATGACCTGAGCCGGAATTGAGAGTCAGATGCTTTCTGGACTGAGCCACCTTGGTGCCCCTACCAGAGAGATCTTTTAAAAAAGAAATTCAGATCTTATCAATGTCATGCTTAAAACTTTCCTTTGAAACCCTGAAACCTCTGTCCACCTTTAGTTGCCTCTGAAACCGCTTCCTGTAGCTTCCAAAGCTCCCATGACTTTCAGAACTACATCCTCCGTTACTCCTCCTCTGTGCTCAATGCTGCAAGCATTTTTTCTCTCTTGAGCATGCTAAGCTCATTCCTATCTCAGGATGTCTGTATTTACCATCCTCTCTGCCTGGAATGCCTATTTCACAGATTATCATGAGGCTGCTTCTAACTCAACATTTATGTCTTACTTTAAAGATTCCCTCCTCGGGGCCCCTGGGTGGCTCAGTTGGTTAAGTGTCTGACTTTGACTCAGGTCATGATCCTCAGGTCCTGGGATTGAGCCCCAAATTGGGTTCTCTGCTCAGTGAGGAGTCCGCTTCTCCCACTCCCTCTGCTCCTCCTCCCACTCATGCTCTCTCTCTCTCTTAAATAAAGTCTTTTTAAAAAATTCCCTCCTCAAAGAGGCCTTCTCTGACCACTATACCCTCCCCTTCATCATTTCACAAACTATCGCACCTTTCTATTTCTTCCTAAAATTTACCACCATTACTTACATATCTGCCTTCACACTATTAATCTCACTATATTGTGAGTTCTTTAAGCATGGAAATTATATTTCATGCACTCATGTCTCCCCAGCCCTTAAAAAAGTGCTTGTCATGCAAGAGACACTCAATAAGTAACTGCTGAATAAATGAATAAATCATCTCTCAATATTTTGCATTTTTAAAGGACCATCTTATTCCTTAAAATGGAATCATTCTACACTTATATTAGAGTTGCCAAACTATTGTAAAAAAAAAATGATCCTCAATGGTATGAAGGTTCTCACACAGTAAGAGTATATGTTTGTTCTCATGGCAATACGAGGCAGATGGATAGGTTTGCAGCCCCTTTACCTAGTCATTCAGGAATCCAGGCTGGTAGAGGCTCGGCCATCTAAAGTAGGTGACTCCCTAGTTTGTCCCAAGGCATTTTTAAGTCTAGCCACATTGAAGATAAAAAAATTATGAAAAAAAAATCCAGTTGCTCTTTGGGATAATCAACTTTGAGGTACGTATCATCCCAGCTTGCATTTCATTGGCTTACCTTCAGTCACATTGACTGCACGTAGATGCAGGGATTCAGGGAAATACTGAGGTTGCCTGGGCTGACTCTTCTCAATGAAAACTACTCAATTGGACTACGAGATTGGACTAGATCAATTGGACTGGGAGCACATATTTTTGTTAGATAGCTTACCCTCTCTGCCAGAGCACCCATTCCTAAACTACAGCACCGCCACATTCAGCTGCCAGCCAGCTTTAAATGTGGGAGCTATAGAGCTAATGCCACAGAATGAATACACCCATATAAGTGATTTTCAGAAAGTCTACAGCAATTCACACTTAATAAAATCAAAAGTGTCTGATATAAATCTTTATCTTAACTACTAAGACTTATATTTTTGCCCTTTTTGTACCTAAACCCAGGACTTCCTACATCGTATCAATCATGCCTCACCGGACTTTTGCCTAAAATCCCTTCACTATTATGTCCCAGACCCCCAATTTTTTTGCCATGTTTCATTTTTTTTTTCTCTGACCAGCTAAGAAGACAGTCATGTGATTCAAAAGGTTCCTTCCTCATCCCACTTCCCTGGTGTGCTTTCCTAAAACCTCCCCAAGATTTAATCTGGAAAAGTCACAATTTGTACTTGAGATATTCACAGAATAACTATTATATATGTATATAAATCACCAAAATATTTTTTGAAAGTCTACTTCTGAGTATTGGGAAAAATCTATAATTTCTATGTCATTCCTTTTACTATCTACATTTTTCATTCTCTGCATATATTTTTAAGCAAAAATAAAATTAAAGTAAACTTCCAATCAACTTAAAGTCCTGTGTACCTCCCCTTATGCAATTCCCAGTGTCTCATTTGAGTTTGTCCTGTTTTTGCTATATTTTCAAAGAAACTTCAGTTCTTGAAAGAGAGGCAAGTAGCTTCTGAAAAACCTGCATATTGCATCCTTTCCTTTAATCATGTAATGTTTGTCTGGTAAAGAGTTTTAATATAAATATATAGATTTTTATAGCTACAAATCCAACATAGAATGGGACAGTGAACAAGATTTTAGTTTGTCTCATTATGTCACTGCTAAAATTTTATCCACAAACAATTCAGCAACCCTCATGTTAAGTAGCAATTTCTACCTCCTTCCTTAAGTTTTTCAGAACTGCAAAGAAAAGAAGCAAGACTGAAAAAGTTTAGTTATCTTTTTCCTTTCCCTTCAGTTAAGGGATCATGGCTATTCCCAAACATCAGACAACAGAGAGGAAGAAAAAGCCAAAGGATAAAAAAAAAAAATCCAACAAATGGACAATGGCCTTCAAATGATGGAAAATTCACATCATGTGGCACTTGATGTCACACAGATCTTAAAGCTGAACAACTAATTAGTGAACCACTAGAAGCTATTTCTCTCTGTCCCTTCCTGGGCCCTATAAACAGTAGGCAAGTGAGTCCCCTAATTCAAAACTGCATTGATCTTCATTCATCCTCCAAATATAGGCCTTCGTTGACTTCCAAAAATGAAATCTCAATGTGTAAACAAAAGTGAAATGTCCTTCTGATGTTGCTATAATGACCCACAGGGACTTTGATTCCTTTGAGCAATTCACACCCACATAGTATAGAACCCCCTTCCACACTTAAGTGCCATGGAGGCAAAAGTGCTGCTATCGCCCACTCCTTAACCTCCCTACAAACACAGCTCTCCAAACCAAGCCAAAATCCTTCCACCCAGAATTCTTACACACTCACGTGCACACACACACACACACACACACACGCATGTCATTTGCGCATTCTATTATGAGCCTGATTTAAGAATTTGATATTTGTTTTTACATTACAGCTTATGTCCCCAGAATTGCTCTACTCTGTATTCGTTCAATCAATTCTAATTTTTCCAGATCATTTAAATCCTTTCTATTGTCTTGCTCTTGATGAATAACAATTGCTCCATCTGTAGTTTAGTATCCAAATGTAGAAGTTCTTTACTGACAAAAACGTTTCAACTTTTTAGTCTTTGGGTGGTGGCATGGCATGGAATGCTCCAGTGCACTGACTGCATTTGGAATTCCCAGTCATATTTAAACATGTCTACCTAAAAGTGACAGGGACAATAATATTTTCTAATGAAATCAGACTTCCTACACTGATTTCTTTGTTTTCTTTTCCCGGCAATGAAACATCATCACTGTGTGGTTACACGAGTGGAACTGTACTTTGAGAATTTCTAGGCAAATTAGAAGAGGTACTAGCTCATGTGCACACAAGGGCAGAAACACACACCACACAGACTTATAATGAGGTAAGCGTGTCATAGGAGCAGATTAGAGGGAGTTAAATGACTGTAGAGAGGAAATATTGATTACAGTTGACTAAGTCAATACAAAGTGTGGGCACTCACCTTAGAACCAAGTTAAACTTCGTTGTAAACAATCATGCCTTCCTGGAGTGCCTTCACTGATATTCCTATTTTCTTTCTCACTTATACCTCATTACATGTACCTACACGTACACATTTCCCTTCATCCATAATCTGCACATCTGTTTGCCCAGTGGTAATTGTGATTTGACTACTACTAAGCTAGGATAGTCATACATCTAATTTTCAGGTGTTTATTGAAACCACACTATTAGATAGCTATTTTCCTAGTTTAGTGATGACGATAAAGACACAGGACCCCTGTGACTTGGATGTGGCTCTACCTCTACCTAAGCCACAGCTCCTAGCAACCAGCCCCTCTTGTTTGGCTACAGCTATCATCATGTTCTAGTGACCATTCCTTCCAGTTGCCCCTGCAAGCCTAAAGGAGGTATGGGAGCTTCTGAGCTTTGGTAGTCCTAGAAACTTCCTCATTGCTTATCGAATCTCTTAACCCTGCCTGTTCCTCTTTGTTAATAAATAGCCCCTTCATTAAACTCTCTCATTAACCAAGTCAAAGAACCAAAGACTTATTCAACAGCATGAAGGTAAACACTAAGAAAGATGATACAATCAACTAAAAGCTGGATAGAGAAGATAAGAGAGGAAGGAGGGGAAAAGAGCAAATACCCTAATTTTATCATCGATACCTGTAAAGGGTTAATGGAGATCATCTAAAACCAAGCATTAAAGCTTTTTTTTATAAAGTTAGAGTTGCAATTAATGATAATTTCTCAAGCAAAACCAAAAACACACATATACAACGCAGTCTGAACAAACAGGCCAGGCAGTGAAACAAGTTTTTAAAACAGAAAGAATAATTTCATAAGACAAAAATGAGACCAAATGTATTTGTCATATGACAATGTACTGAACTTGCCGGCATGAAAAATGTTTACGCTGAATCACAAAGCTCTCTGTTGGCCCCCAAAAATCACCAGCCTGGGTTCAGGGGTGAGGAAGGGACTTTAACCATTAATGAGAAGTGCAAAGTCCCATTGCAAATCAAGTAGAGACAGGGGAAGAGTTAGGACTGTTGCTCCATCAATCCACCACATAACTCATTCACCAAATCACTTTCCAAAAGAAGTAACAATCTACCTTTCCCTCAACAACGGGTCAGAATTGATTTCACTGCAGATGGTGTTTCGTTTTCTTTGGGTTTTGTTTGTTGTTTTTTGTAGGTTTGTTTTTGCAATCTTGTTCATTTTTGTTTTGCACTTTTATTGTAAGGCATATTTCAAAGAATTTTCTGTTTTCATTGATTTCTGAATAGTAATTTATGCCTATCTATACTATTAAGTTCTCTTATTGAGTAGTTTTTCAACATTGATTTTCTGAGCATATGGTCATATTATCAAAGAATAATTTTACACCTCCTTTCTAATTTTTTAAAATCTCAAGTCCAATGGTTTATGCTCTAGTCCAATTGTGTAAGTTAATATTCCCCAGAACATCATTATTAATAGTGAAGTTAATGGAGATACTTGTTTTATTGCTGACTTTAATGAGAATGTTTCTAATGCATCTTAATTAAGAACTTGCTGGTTTGGGGATGAGAAGGATATATTTTATTATCTTAAGAGCTTTAACAACTTTTCGTACCTTGTAATCCAATTGTTCCTAAGGTATAGGGCTATAACATGTTTTAGAATCATTCATGGATAACTCTTAGGAAAAATAATCTGAAAATAATTTGTTTCTTGAAATCAACCCTCAGAAATTAATCTCAACTGTACAAAAAAAATCATATACAAAGATTTTTAGCACTATGTAAGTTGTAGTATGACAACCTAGTGCCATAAGCTGGAAGTATGATTCAGGAAACCAGTGGTTAATGAAGCCACCAACTAGAGGTAATACGGCAGTCATTAAGACATATATTTAAGAAAAATGTAATAGCATTAATACTTTAAAAATATAAACTACCTGTTAAGCCTAAGTATGCAAAAGTGCATACTTTAAAAAATATTCACAGAAAAATACAACACATGAGCAATTTTGTAGTTTTAAATAATAGAACTGTGTTTAATCTTTTTCTACTTTTCTGTATTTTGAAACTTCAGTGAGAATGTACTGCTTTTATAATAGAAAATAAATAGCAAAATTTATTGAAAGGCAGGGAACTTGATATCAACAAGGAGGCCAAGGATGACCTCCACCCCAACATTCTGAAATCACATTGATTTTAAATTCAAGCAAAAGAAGTGCAGCCAATTGTTTGACAAATGCTATATTCAGTCAATGCAGTCAGTTAATTAGTTGGACTGATTTTTTTTTTCTTCAAAATTAGTCGGTAAGAAGAGCTGCCATAGAATTAAGCCTACTGACTAGACATTTTGGCTTTTCACATGCTCAGCTGCAGGACAAGACTACAGAGGAGGTGATTCTTTTACATCAGAAACCAGAGCAACAGTTACAGCGAGTGCCTGGTCATGTCCATTTGGTCGTATGGGGAAGAGTGATGTCAGGTGTGTATGTTTACACTTTTCTTCCTCAAATGCATAAATATACTTCTATTTATTCAAATTCTTCTTCCTCTCCCACCCCTTACACTGTAAGTATCTAATGTAAGCTTTATATTTTTGCCTTTTTACCTAGTTGTATTCATCCTTGATGGGCACTCTACTGTGGTAAGGGAAACTGAGACATCGAGAAGACTTATCTTGAAACTTACCTAAAGAGGATGCTCCAAGTCTCATCCATGGTTACTGTTGCTCTAACTTCAGAGTTGCAGGTAGAGGCAGTGGCAGGATTTTTGTCTGTATCCATCTCTTCCATTGCATTTGAGTCCATTCCTTTTTCTTAAATTCTCTCTGGTTTTTATTCCCTTTATAACAGTTGCACCTATACAATGAAAATCATTCCATTTAAAAATGATTAAAAATAGTTATTCAATCAAGATAGCTTGCTCAGTGGTCTGTCACTCATCAGTTTTGTGTCTGTCATTCTTGTTCTTTATACCAAAATCTTCAAAGAATCCTCCTGATACAACTTCTAGGTCTCATGCTCCAATTTTCATTTTAACATTGGCAGCTTGTCTTCCCATTATCTTTCAACTGAATACTTTTATAAATTAGTCAGTGCTTTTTATATTAACAACCTGACAACTCTTTCTGTTTGTAATATCTTGCTGACAGGAATATAACTTTCATTTGATGTTGATGGACAAATCTGTACCATTGGTGGACTTTCAAAGGTACTTCTTTACAGGAACATCACTCAATGATAGCCATGAAGCTATGGGTGTGATTGATTTTGTGTCAGTAAAACTCAACCATAGACCCAGGCATGACTTTAGGATACTCAATAATTATCAACTATTTAATGAGAATACATAACATTTGCATGCCATTTACAGCAAACTTTCACATTCATATCTTATTCTATCTTTCAAATGACACTGAGAGTGAAGTATTATTGTTGCTAGTAGCAAAAGAACCCAATGTTGGAAGATGTTGAGTAGATGCTTTCCAAAGTCCATTAACAAATGGCAGAAAAGACATTACTGTTTAATCAAATTCTTATCATCATAGGTGGGCAGTAACACCTGCTCCCATAAAGTGAATCTATTAAATTTTAATAACAACATGATCTTACTACTGTAAGCTTACACTGAAGCAAGGCTGCTGACTGGTCTACAATTAATATTTTTTATTCATTCTTTTTTTTTTAATTTTTTTTAATTTTTATTTATTTATGATAGTCACATGAGAGAGAGAGAGAGAGAGAGGCAGAGACATAGGCAGAGGGAGAAGCAGGCTCTATGCACCGGGAGCCCGACGTGGGATTCGATCCCGGGTCTCCAGGATCGCACCCTGGGCCAAAGGCAGGCGCTAAACCGCTGAGCCACCCAGGGATCCCTTTATTCATTCTTTTAATCTCTCTTGCATATGTGTTGTGTTTGCATAGTTGAGATCAAACTATAGGCATATATTATCTATTTCTTTTTCTTTAAAACTCTAATGTGCTCTTTACAAACAGCATTTTAAATGTCTCCATACTTGTTCATCTCATTTCATTTAACCATCTCCTTACCGTTAATCATTTAAGCCCCTTTCATATGCACGCATGGGTGTGTTTCCAGGATCATTTTTATGCATGAGGCATTTCATTTTATTTCCTTAGATAAATTTCTATCAGTGAATGGGAAACTACTAATAATTTTTTAGGTTCTCAATACTCTGTGGAATATTCTGCTTCTCTATCTGCCCCTCACCCACTCAGGCTCTCTCTCTCTCTCTCTCTCTCTCTCTCTCTCAAGTAAATAAAATATTTAAAAATAAAAAAATAAATTGTAGCTATCATTTAATTTATACTTTCTCAGTTTTGTCATTGACTAATGAATGCTATACATATAGCAATATTATTCTTTAGCTTAACTTTCTTTTTTAAAGTAGTATTACAGTTTCATTTTACTTTACCTAATATTATACCATTTCCCAGGTGAGAAGAATATGGTAATAATTCTGCTAAGTTCACATAGCTATGAGTGACAAAACCAGGGAGTGAATCCAGTTTGCTTGACACCTGAGTTTAATCAATAATATCTATTCATGGCCTAAGGCCAAATGTATTTAATTATTCTCACCTTATTACTCTTATTTTTTCTTTTAAAAACATTTATTTATTTATTTTAGAGATTCAGACATCCCGCTGAGAGCAGAGCCCGACCCTGGGCACCATGTCGGAATCCCCAGATCAGGACCTGAGCAGAAACCAAGAGTCAGATATTCAACTGAGTGAGCCATCCATGGGTCCCACATTACTCTTCTTCTTTTTTTTAAAGAACTTTTCTGACTACTTTCTCAGGATTATTTTTTCAATGCACTTGGAAACAAACTGTCAAATTCCCTCCAACCCCCCACCACACTGCTTCTCTCCAAATTTTGCTATTCAGCATCATCACACTGGATGTATATGTTAATGTACAAGAACTTGAAATTTTTATAATACTCAGTTTTCCTATCTGAGAACATGCCTTTCCATTTATTTTTCTTTTTTGTCCCTCAGTAAAATTTTCTTTATATCACTCCTATAAATTTCTTCATAATTTCAACATGTATTTTTCCCTACTACCATGGAGATATTTGATTTCATTGTTTTCCAGTTGCTATTTATATACTGAAATGTATTCATCTTTAACAACAATTTGTTGTGATTTACCTTACTGCATCCTCTCACTGTTCAAAGTAGTTTATCATTACAATCTCTCCACTTTTCCACATAAATTATCATATCATCTGCCAATGATAAGAGTGTTCTCTGTTCTGTTGCAGTGTTTGTATTTCTCATTTCAATCTCCTTTCTTTGGAATGTCCAAAAAATATTAAATATTACATGTTCTAGTGAGCATCATTTTCCTTTTCCTGACTTTATCGAGAATTCTTCAAGTGTTTTATTAACTTAGATTTTTAAGAGCAAGTTTTTCATAGAATCCTGTAAAATTGGGTTTTATTTTTATACATAGATAAACAGAGACACTTCCAAATGTCTTTCCCCAAGAGAGATGTATTTATATATTTCCCCAAGAAAGATAGAGCTATATAATTTTTAAAATATGCATTTAAAACTCAATGCTCTCTCACTTCTAGCAAAAGACTGTATTTTTAGATTGAGATTGTTATAGTTCTGTCATTTTTAATCTAAATTTACTCTAAATTATCATTTTGAGAAATTGATTTTTGTCCCATAGAGTTACTTAGAACTTTAATACTTTTGTGACATCCCTGTATTAAATTTTTTTTAAGATTTTGTTTATTTATTCATTAGACACACAGAGTGAGAGAGGCAGAGACATAGGCAGAGGGAGGAAAAGTAGGCTCCATGCAGGGAGCCCGATGTGGGACTTGATTCCAGGACTCTGGGATCACACCCTGAGTTGAACGCAGACAACCACTGAACCACCCAGGCGTCCCCCCATATTAAAAATTAATGAAAGGTAGTTCTGAACAATTGAACTGTGTACTCACTATGATCTTTTAGCTTATCACCTCTTTGAAAAAGTTTCAATGAAATATTTTTAGAGTAAATAATTAATTTCACACATCATGGACAAGAGTTCTCAAGTTATCCTGGATCTTTCTGTTTTTAAAAAGGGTGAAGTGTAAGAAGCCAGAAGTTATGAATACAGTCTTTGAAAGACACACACATCTGCGGGCGGTTTTTCTTAGTGTTAAAAAAACTTGGTCCTGGCCTTTCAATCACTGTAAGGAGACTGACAAACAAATGAAAGGTTCTTTCCTTCAAAGTTAAATGTTATTCCAGCCTCAGCACGTTATTATGATAGCTTGCATCCAGATACCCAGTGGGCATGGAGGATACGCAGGCAGTAATAGAAAGGGTGGCTGCCTTCAGCAAAACACAGCAAACTAGTGACTTGTCTTTCTATGAAGTGTTTTCATTAGCTTCAGTTTCCAGGGAGGAAAAGGGAAGAACACGGCTGGTTTTAGTTCAATTAGATGATTTCAAAAAGTTGTCTTAGGTGGTTTCAGTGTTTACTGCCTTAACTGGAGCTACCTAACAAAAAGCTGCAGACCACTTGGCATAAACCACAAAAGTTTATTTTCTCTTAGTTCTGAGAGCTAAAAGTCCAAGATCAAAGTGCCAACATGATCAGTTTCCAGTAAGGGTTCTCTTCCTGGCTTGTAGACAGCCTGTTCTCTTTCTGGCCTCACGTGAGGACAGAGGAGAGAGTGGGACAGTAAGCTCCATGAGGTCTCTTCTAATCAAGGCACTGGTTCTGTCACAAAGACCCTGCCTCACAACATCATCCAAACCTAATTATCTCCCGAAGTCTCCATCTCCAAAAACCATCATACAGATGGGTGGAGGGCACAATTCAGCATTAACATCCCACCCCTGGACGGTGAAAATTCATGTCTTTCTCATGTGCAAAATCTTCATTTCTTCTCAACAAGCCAAAAATCTTAACTTGTTTCTACATCAATTCTAACGTCCAAAATCTCCCCCCAAATCATCTAAATCAAATATGGGTGATGACGAAACGTACAATTGGTCATGAGGCAAAATTCCTGTCTAGCTCCGAACTTCTGAAAGCAGACAAATTAAGTGCTCCCAAAATACAGTCGTTAGACAAGTGTAGGATAGACATTCCCATTCCCCGAGGGAGAAATCAGAAGGAAGAAAGAGGTGACATATCTCAAGCAAGTTCAAAAGCTACCAAAACAAATTCTATTAGATGTTAAGTTTGGAGAATTATCCTCTTTGGCTCCATGTCCTGCCTTCCAGACCCAATAGGGTCTGGCTTCCATGGCTCCTTGCACCAAACTCCATATTAGTTGAGGTTCCCCAGAGAAACATATTATTTATATATATGTAATGTATATACATATAAAATACATGTATACATAATATGTCTGTATATTATACATATACATAATATATATGTATTTATATAGTATATATATAAACATATTTATGGTCTGGAAGCCAGACCTTAGAATGTATATACATTTATGTATAATATATAAATGTATGTATACATTTATGTATAATATATAAATATGTTTATATATAAAACACACATATATGTATTATTTATATGTATTTTATTTATATATAAATATTTATATATCATAAATATTATTTAATTTATATATATAAATTTATATATTTTAATATTATTTATTTATATATATTAGATTATATATATTAGATTATATATTTTATATATTATATATTAGATTATATATTATATATATTATATAATATTTATATTAGAATATATATATGTATATGTGTATATATATATATATATATATATAGAGAGAGAGAGAGAGAGCTGAAGACCCAGGAGAACTGATGGGGTCAGAGTCTAAGTCCAAAGAATTTACAACCTGGTGAACCAATGGTGTCCTGTCCGAAAATTACCAGGCTTGAGATCCAAGAAGAGCCAATTTTTCAGTTCAATTCTGACGGCAGGACAAGACCATGGCCAGGATCCAAGAGTCACCAGCCTTTAGTCTTTTAGTTCTAATAAGGTCGTCAACTGATGGCACAAGGCCCATTCATGTTGGGGAGAGCAATTTGCTTTACCCAGTCTACCCGTGCAGATGTTAATCTCATTCAGAAATACCCTACGACAAACCCAAAATAACGTGTGGCCAACTGTCTGGACCCCCCACGGCCCAGTCAAGTTAACACATAAAATCAACCATCTTCTTCCTGTGAGATTTTCCTTTGACCACGAAGAGGGAATGAAGACAAATATTCCCCTCAGCCTTCTGTGTCTATCTACTCGTCTTAGAAATGCCTGTCTCTATCTCAGATTTTCTGTCTTCAAGAACAGCATAATATGCCTGCCAGGGCTAAGATGCTCAACATATGGATGTTTGAAAATCTCTAGATGAAAAGCAAAATGTTTCAATTTTATGTCATGGAAAAACAGCTGTGGTGTGTTAGTTTAGAGCAGTGTTATGGAAAAATGTTACATAAATTGCTATTTCAGGTAAACATTCCAATCTTTTTATTGACCTTTTAAGGGAAAATTTCTCCTCCACCCTTTTGGGGTCTCTGGCTGGGCCTAGGAATTAAACTGACATTGAGCAGAAGAAAACCATACACATTTTATTTAGTAATTTTGATATGTCCATGGGAGCCTTCACAAGAAAAGTGAACACCCTAAAGAAGTAATTAGAGCCAAAGGCTTACATACTGGACCAGGCAAAGAGTAGTAAATTGTAAAAATGTGACAAGACAAAGGGGTTTGGTCAGGGTAGTTAATTATGGGAAAGTAACTAGAAAGATAAGAGTTAAAGCCTGTGCCCACAAATTTCTTGGCCTTGACTCCCTGTCTTGGTGATAAGAATGTTTTCCTTCCTCCTGGTACAGGTTGGGCATCTTTCAGATGGGAGTTTTATCTCCTGCTTTCAGGAAGAAAAAGGAAGGTCAGTGTGCCCTTCATGCATCTACTGTTTTTCAAGTACCTTTAATTCAAAATAATCAATATGCCAGGATGGCATATTTTGGGGTGGCTTGCTCTGAACCTCTACAATCTCTACCAACACCTTCCCACAAAGGAAAATTCTACTATAAAACATCATTAAAATAAAAAAAATGCCATTTTAACATTAAGTCAGCTTTTAAACTGAGAATATTATATTGTCTCATATTAGAAATGATAGCAATTTTATATTCTGGAAAGAGATCTGGCCTAGGAACAGATATTCTGGGTTTAAATTTTGTTATTGAAAAAGTCCCTTACCTTACATGACTCACCTTCCTGGTCTTGGAAACGGAGATAGGGCTGTTCTGAGTAGTAAGGGAGACAAGGTATGGAAAAGACTTTGGTGTATTCCGTTTTTAAGAATGCATTATTGGGTGCCTGGGTGGCTCAGTGGTTGCACATCTGCCTCTGGATCAGGTTGTGACCCCAGGGTCCTGGGATAGAGTCCTGCACCAGGCTCCTTGCAGCAAGCCTGCTTTTCCCTCTATGTCTCTGCCTCTCTCTTTGTGTCTCTCATGAGTAAATAAATAAAATCTTAAAAAAAAAAGAATGCATTATTATGTGGCTTTAAGGGTATTTTATTTTAGAGAAGATTTGAAATTATCTTGCAAAGTTATAATCTGTGTTACAAATGTCCATATTTGCTGTTGTTCTCCTCACAGGTACAGATTAGATAATTTCCCAATGCAATTGCAAATTTGTGTAATGAGTTTTCATCCATATTAAACACACACTCACACATGCACAGTAAGGGGTATTAGCAAGTATTCTGAATAAAAATAGCTGGAATGTTACTCAGCCATGAGAAATGACAAATAACCACTATTTGCTTCGAAGTGGAGGGACCCAGAGGGTATTGTGCTGAGCGAAATAAGTCAATCGGAGGACAAACATTATATGGTCTCATTCATTTGGGGAATATAAAAATTAGTGAAAGGGAATAAAGGGAAAGGAGAAAAAATGAGTGAAAATATCAGTGAGGGTGACAAAACATGAGACACCTAACTCTGGGAAATGAACAAGGGGTAGTGGAAGGGGAAGTGGATGGGGGGTTGGGGTGACTGGGTGATGGGCACTGATGGGCATTTGGTGGGATGAACACTGGGTGTTATGCTATATGTTGGCAAATTGAACTCCAATAAAATAAATAAATAAATAAATAAATAAATAAATAAACCAGCAAACAAATAAATAAATAAATAGCTAGCTATTATTCTCCCCTCTTCCAACCTGTGCACACATGCTCTCTCTCAAACAAATAAATAGAATCTTTAAAAAAAAAAAAAAAACGAAACAGCTAAGCCTTGCCCTTGAGCCACTTATAGTCTAGTGGAGAAGGAAGATGTCAACCCAATAATCAACTAAATGTAAAATTGCAATGCAGTGATGGCATAAGAAGAGGGTTTCATCAAGTCAGGAAGAATAGGAAGAGCTTCTTTGGAAAAGGACACTTAAGCTAAGATTTGTCTAGTAGCTGAGTAGGAATCAACGGAGGAAAACCTGGAGACAAGAATTGTTTAGTCTCGGGTATAAGCCCAAAGAAGGAGCATGGCCAGTTCACAGGACAGAATGAGGGCCAGGAGGTTTATAATATTTCAGGAAAGCTTGAATGGGAGATGAAACCAGGTGAGGGAGTCCTAAAGGGCCTGTTTTAAAACTCAAATTGAGAAGTGACAGGACGGGGAAGCGAGAATTCAGATAGTGAATTCACTTGATCATGCAAGCTTTGAAAAGTACTGAACTTATGGGGAAATTCAGGCTTATTTCCAAGAGAGCACTGTGCAAAGATACACATTGGGGCTTCTGGGCGTGGAAAAACGAGTAGGAGACAGTCCTGGGGGTCAATAAGCCCTCAGAAATGCTGGTAAAGTAGTTATCCTAAGGGGCTCACCTGCGTGTTGTCTGGCCTGTTTGCATTGTCAGTGAATACGGGGCTCCCTCTGCCAAAGATCATCTATTAGAGTCACAGGGAGGTCAGAGAACCATAGAGAAGCCCTGCTGCTGCCCCACTGCTGTGCCTCACACCTTGAGCAAGCACATACTGCATCCCACATTTGCAGAGCCCCAATCCCCAAGTTTGGGAAACGTCTCATAGGATTCTTAGGCATCTCACCTCCTCCTGAATTATGTTTCTTTCAAGCATCACACTTTTCCTGCTTAGACATTCAGACCACACATTAATTCATTTCTTCAACCTTTACTAGAACACTGTCTCTCAGTGAAGGACTGTTTTTTTTTTTTTTTTTCAAAAAGAAACTAGGATTATATAACTTCTAAAAATGATTGCTTTTCCAAATAGCTAAAGCAAAAATCAACAAACAGAACTACATCAAACTCAAAAGCTTCTGCACAGCAAAAGAAACAACAAAATGAAAAGGCAGTCTACAGAGCAGGAGAAAATATTTGCTAACCATATATCAGCTAAGGGGTTAATATAAAAAAATACATAAAGGATGAATACAACTGATAACCAAAAAATCTGATTTAAAAATGGGTGGAAGATCTACAGTTTTTTTCAAAAGAGGACATCAAATTGGCCAACAGGTACAGGAGAAGATGCTCAACATCTCTCATCACCAGGGAAGAGCAAATCAAAACCAGCATGAGCTATCACCTTGCACCTGTGAGAATGGCCATTATCAAGGAAACAAGAGGCAGCAGGTGATGATGAGGATGTGGAGAAAAGGGAACCATTGTCACTGTTGATAGGAATGTAAATTAGTCCAACCGCTATGGAAAACAATATGGAGGTTCCTCAGAAACATAAAAATAGACCTACCATATGACCCAGCAATTCAACATCTGGGAATATAACCAAAAAAATTGAAAGCAGGAGTTCAACAAGATATCTGCACCCCCCACATGGATTGCAGCACCATTCACAAGAGCCAGGATATGGAAACGACTCAAATGCCCACCAACAGATGAATGGATTAAAACTTTGTGCTACATATACACGATGGCCATGAGAAGGAAGGATCTCCTGCCACATGCAAAAACATGGGTGGACCTTAGTACGTTATGTTAAGCAAGATAAGCCAGACAGAGAAAGACAGGTACTGTGCAATATCACATATATGTGGAATCTAAAAAAAAAAAAATCAAACATACTTTTTTAAAAAAGCAAACAGAGTAAAACAGTGGTTATCAGGGGATAGGAGCCAAGGGGGATAAGACTGATGGCATTTAAGGGTACAAATTTGTAAAAATAAATAAATAAATAAATAAATAAATAAACAAACAAACAAACAAATAAACAGATATATGGGTACACACTTGTAACAAGTACTAAGAGAGCCATAGATACTCAATGTACACTTAATTGAACATAGACAATAATATTGTACAATAAGTAATGTGATAAATATTGTTACAACAACCATATTACAATATATAATCAGAGTAACACCATATAGACCTGACATTTATACAATGTTACATGTCAAATTATCCAACAACCACAAAAAAAATCACAAAAATAAATGAAATTGGTTGTTTTGGCAGGAAGAGAACAACAGAGCAGCCCTGAGAGGTAGTTGCTGAGCAATCAGCCATGCTCTCACTAGCTGAGTAGACAGTCTTGGAGCATGAACAAGCCAGACTCGTGTGTCAGTCAAGTGACTGGTGACTCCCTGATATGCATCTTTAGGGTGCTGAGCAAGGCCAAGAGTGCAGCTTGTTGCCCCTTTATGAGAATATGCCAAGGCCAGGGATGTCTGCAAGACTGAGATGTTAACGTCCCTCTATTCTTTCTAGAAACTATCAGAAAAAATTTTTAAGTATCTGAATGTCCAAAAAAAGGTCTTTTTCTACCCATCAAAGAGGTAGTTTTAAATTGTTTACTATTGGTTCTGATTGACCTAATCTTTAACCTAGAAAATCCTACCTCAGCCAAATGAAATCCTGCAGAATCAAGAAACAGAGCAAAGTAAAGAAGGGAAGGAAGAAAAAAATCACACTCATACATGAGAAAAAAAAGAAAGGTTTTTGGATCAGCCTTTGGATCAAAGGCTCAGAGAGTGAGATTTATTTGGGGCATAAAACGGCTATTTAGAAGATACCACTTCAAGCAGACAAATTAAACCATCTAATATCCAAGTGATGCCACAAGCCAAAATTAACGTCTAAATTAAAATTACACGTACCAAACCATGTGCTCATTATGACCAATATAGTCATTCTAATCCAGGTAGACAATCTGTGGTTTTTACTTTTAAATTAAAATACAGTATAGCTGGACAGAAAACTCATCAGAAAATATAACATGATAATTATACAGTAACACACTTTCATTTGAAAATAGGATATTGATCACCGGGATGATGCACATTTGTTATGCACTAATGCATTTCAACGTACCAAAGTGAGATGATAGATCTGGGGTAATTATATAGAAATTGACAGCCCATTTATCACTGTTTGTGGTTATTTCACAGCATTGGCATTTCCATGAATTATGGCATGTCATCCCATGTGTATACAAATGTTAAATCATTTATGGCAACAATTGATCATTAACTACAGCATATGCTGAAAGGTGGCACCTATAAGACATTCAATTAAAGGAGTGAATTCGGTGTGTTGGTTTTGCGATTAATTTGACAGGCACGCTGCAAATTTTAAAGGTGACTCATATTTCATTCATTTTGTTGTTTCTATCTATAAAATGTTACTGAAACAAGATGAAGGAGCATGCTGAGAGTACGAAGTATTTTTCCAACCAGAAATAGCCTGTATTGATATACCTCTGTTAGGGAATACGGACTACCTGGTATCTGGGAGGGATAGCTCTATCACCCCCAACTTCCAGGAGATTTTGTTATCCAAATTTCTGAGCAGAGAGTAAGATTGGTTACTAATTGTTCTAGAACTGAAGTGAGGAAAAACAGAAAACAGAAAGATGGGGAAAAAAAAAAAAAAAAACAGCAACCCCAGAGACAGAAATTGGAATAGGCAAAGAACAAAGAGAATGAAGAAAGACCTAAGACAAGGTAGGGGAAGAGAGAAAGAACAGAGAATTAAATTTGTGAACAAAAGTTTCATTCAAATTCAATTCAATTCAACACATATTTAAGGAGCATATACTAAGGGCCAATCACCCTGACCTTATTTGCCAAAATTAAGGTCTTAACTAAAAGGTTCTTTGGCTCATTTCTTTCTTTTTATTTATACCATGAGCACTCAACTTCAAGTACTTAATTCCTTGTTCCTGGATTATTTTAAGAGGCTCATAACTATTTACTGGCTACACAAGTCTCTCAATTTTTGCATTTCCTATATATTAATGCCAGATTAATTTCCATATCCATAATACTCTCTTGGAAAATATTATTCCTCTTTTCAAAAGCTCTCAGTTGCCTACAGGAAAAAATTCAATTTGATTCAACTCTTTCTGCTTTGTAATATTAGTTGAGGACAGTAGCATAAATGGGGACAATGTTGTTGGTACCCCCCCCCCCAAAAGCCCTAATTTTTACATTCACTGATTTCCGTAAGTGTGACACTATAGTTGATTTCAAACTATCATCTGACATCATTGAACCACTTGATATTCTGGGGCCAAGTAGGGTACAGTGCAGGGCTGCCCACAGGGATAAATTATTCATTTTATCCACCAAACTGGTGTGGTGTCAAATGCTTCCCCAAAAGTTGTTAGGTTGAAAACAATTGCACATAGTAAATGTGGGTCATAAATGAAATGCAAATCATACACCAGAATAAAATAAAATAATGTAAAATCCCTTATTCGGAAAAAAAGAGGGTTTAAATCTTTTACTTGCTAAGTGTTAATCTAAAACTTAAAGAAACAAAAAGTTAAGAAGAACCACCTAGATGCCCAGATGTCTCTGTGGTGTCCTAGGTCGCATTCACAGGCCCAAAGTATTTTTGCATAGGCAACCCCTCAGATCTCTCCCAGGTGATTCTGAAAATTGGGAATAGTCTCTGGTTTTCTGTGTGCATCAGCCCTCTTGCCTGCCACACAGTCTAGGCCATTTTATTCCTCCCTTGGGCCCTGCCATCGATGGATCCCCTGTCTCTACCAAGACCCACAGCAGGAAGTCTACCCCCGGCACCCTCCGAAAGCACAGCCACCACACCTGCCCTAGCAGGGCACTGCGAGAGTGCTGGTGCCTGCCAACATTCCCACCAGGCTGCCAGGGCCCCATGTCAAGGGCTGACATTTGAGCAGAGGGCAACTGTGCCTGATGTCATGAGTCTTGTTATCTGTGCTGGATTTCCTGTCTCTTGTCCTAACAAAAGCTGCTGGCATTGTCTTCTGTTGCCGTGCCATTGTTTTGGCATGAGTGCTGCTGATGCTTTGCATTCTCAGTGCTCTAACCCTGTTAACATCTTCTTGGTCTTCCAATGCTGCCCTCTGCGGAGAGGCTTTTGACACAAGTCCATGAAGCTAGCAGGAAGATGCCCAAACAAAGGAAACCATGTCTCCCGAAGTTACCCATACAGCCAAGGAACCTGACCATGACTTTTCATTTGCCCTTGGGTGGAGGTCTGTCCAACCAATGCAAACAGGGGTCAAGATTTTGGTTTGGTCTAAGGATGGGGACTGGCAAGGCTTTCTTATCTGCTAGAGAGCTGGAGGCTGAGATGTACCTGGCATGGAGCCTTTTTGGAAGGGAGGTGCAGGCAGATAGGGCACCAGTAGAGCCAAATCATGGTCAGCTCTGCCTTATGATTGTTAGTGCAAATTTCTTGGATCAGAAACATAGACTGAGTACAGAAGAATTTGGCTGCTCGATGAATTCTGGTATGCTCTTTCCTGCGCTAAACAAGTCGTAGGCAACTGTGTAGCCCAGAAGAGACTACAGATAAAGGAAATACTGAATAGAAATACACTGTCTTGACTCCTGCTTCCAACAGTATCATTGGCAAAATGAATCAGGAACCTACAGCATGTTGGCATGTGGTCTCTGCCCACCAGTCAGACCCATGGTCACTTTCACCAGAGGGAAAGCACCAGCTTCCCAGGCAGAGGTAGAACTGGGATCCAAGGGGTTGAGTTGGTGACTAGCCAGTGGGATAACCAACTGCAGGCCCCAAGCAGCCCCTCGGAGCTGCTGGCTCCATTGTACATACAACCTCCGTAATGGAAACTATCCTTTAAAATGCATGGCAGAGAGGTGTGCTGCTCACTAAATGCATATTCCTCCATTCCCTTAGCCCTTGCAGACGGGGACCATTGAAGTAATGCTGGCCAATGGACAATGATGGAAAAGACATTAATCCCAACAGAGCCAAAGTATTTAAGATCCAAGGAGCCGCCCTCCGGCCCTCCTTTCCTCTGCCACAGCAACTGCAGCCTGCACACACTGACATGTTCTTGCTCTCCTTGTCTTGGTAAAATTCAGCCTCCCACCAACCACTGTTGGACTCTACAGAACAAAACATAAACCTTTGTAACGTTAAGTCACAAGATTTGAGGACTCATTGTTTGCAGCGTTCTATCCCGACTAGCACACCTAATTTGTCTCAGCAGAACTTGCCAGTCTCTGCCTAATGAATCCATGTCCTTATCTTGTCTGTTCTTTACTTAGGATCCCATTCCTAGTTTCTAGCTCATCTTTAGGTCTTCCCTTATTTCTTGATCCACTGGTATTCAGAGTATGAACTAGAATGCGGGTGGAGTGTTCTCTGTCCTCACAGGTAGATTTGTGTAGCTGCCACAGCAGTGTAGATAAATGACCGTCCCACCACCACAAGGACCTCCCTCTGGGCACCCTGTTGGAACCACCCCCAACCCCTCGGCCCCCATTCCTAATCTCTGGCAACCACTAATCTAAGATTTTGTCATTTCAAGAATGTTGTTAAGTGGGATCATACAGTACGTAACCATTCGGGATTGGTTTTTTCACTCAGCGTTACACTCTGGAGATACATCCAGGTTGCAGCATGTGTCAATAGCTCATTCCTTTTGATTGCTGCATAGTATTCCTTGATATACTCACTGTCCTGTTGAAGGACATCTGAGTGGTTTCCAGTTTTTGGCTATTCCAAATAAAGCTGCTATGAACATTCAAAAAAAAAAAAAAAAGGAGGGTGGGTAAAAAAAAGAGGACCAGGAGGCATTGGGTACAGAGGCAGAGAACATTTTTAGGGAGTGTGGCTCCTCTTGCATACCTGAACTTGCCCAAGTGAACTCTAATCTCAAATCGGGATCTTCATTATATACCTGAAAAGGCAACACATTGTTTCTGTGTTAAAACTGCAATCACAATGACCGCTTTTCAGAGATAAAACCTCCAAGAGAGCATCATGCATTTCTTATCACCATGTGACCAGCACTAGAATCAACATTATTATAATGTATAGGATCTAGTTGACATTGTTAATGCTACAGTGTTTAGAAACAGAAAGTGGAAATGTTCCCACTTCTACTTAAATGTCATGGACAAATTATACCACACTGAAACCTACGATGAGAAGAAAATAATTATAGATTGAAAAAAAATACCCTGTACTATTCTCTCACCATTTGAAAAGCACATAAAATGTATTTATGAGATACATTAAAGAGCTTACTTTGCTAGTGTCCAACTCTAAATGACCATTTCCAGTCTCCTCTAGGGTATATTTTTATAACAATATCAATTTATTATAAAGGTCAATATTTTCTCTCTTTCAAACTCTTTCAAGTGGGTTTCTAAAGTCCATTTTCTAAAGTATTTAAAATTCTAATAAACCGCTGCAAAATTACCAGGAAAGTCCCACGGGATTTTCTCTTTTTTAAACATACTATTTGATGGAACATCAACCTGGGTAACAGTAAAATATCATTAAGTAAAGGTCAGCTCTGAAAAACAAAGAACAAAGGCAAAAAATAACATCAGGCATCTTGGAGACACTGGAGTCAATGGAGTTGTTCGATGAGGTCTTTCAGGGTTTGGAGCGTGAAGTTCTTAAGGGTTGGTTTTCCAAGGAAATCAGGATACCCATCCTGCAGGAAGGCTCAGTTGGCATTCTCTCTTTCTCCCATTGTTTGGATCAAGTCACTCCTTTGATACCTTACTCAGACACTATGCCCCTCGGAGGTGAAAGGAGCTTTACACACTCAAGACTTTCTCTTAGTAATCTTTGCAACCACAAATGCTATTTTAGCAGGTGGTGCTCAATGCAGAGATTTGCTGGATGAAGAAATTAGTATTTTCTGGGTCCTAGGACATGTCTACAAGTAAAAAATTCAATCGGTTAAGTTACTTGTCTGCAGGGCAACTCTCTTTGGTTTGATACTTTCCCCACTGAGTTTTCTGGACCCACCAGCTACTGTGTCAATCAGCAGGCATGAGCAGAGTTTTCACCTCACACCCCATCCTCAGCATTCTACCAAGAATGGGTCGGGGTGAAGGGAAAGAAGGTTTTCTTGGTCGGCTGTGCCTGAGTGTAGAGCTCTCACTGCAATGAGCCTGGTTGAAAGGTATTCTTCCTTCTTGGCAAGATTTCTTTGATGCCACACTTGCTAGATGGTTCCTTTAGAGGGGCAGCCTGCCCAAACCAGCAGAAGTCTGGATTTTGAGGTCATTGCTTTCTTACTTATTCCTCACTGGCTTGCTTGCTTTCCCACCAAGGGATGAGATTCCTGGGTGCCCTTAGGGGGAAGGGGCCGTGCTCACATATTTGGAGAACGAGATCTATTTCAAGCCTGGATTAAAGTTGCCTCACCTGCAATACAGCCAAGATCACCACTCATAGTGCAGTTTGGGCCCAAAGCCCAGCTAATAACCCAGTAGTCCTTGTCCTTCATGCATATCTTCTTTTCTTCCCTCAGAAGCTTCACAGAAGCAGTGGATATTGCACCTCTGGGGTTCTGTTATCTATATAGAAAAGTCTCTTACCACAACACTCCCCTTGATATAGCTCAGGACTGTTTCACTTCTGACAGTTTAGCAGCATTGCTTCATATTGACACAAACCAATAAAAATGGACTCATAAAGAAGCACAATTAAAAATCACCATTTTGACTGAGGCCATCACATCCTGTTCTATCTCCTTGTTAGAAAGAAAGGGGAAGGGGCACCTGGGTGGCTCAGTCGGTGAAGCGCCTGCCTTTACCTCAAGTCATGATCTCAGGGTCCTGGGATTTAACCCTGTGTTGGGCTCCTTGCTCAGTGGGGAGCCTGCTTCTCCCTCTGCTCCTCCCCTACTTGTGCTCTCTGTCAAATAATTAAGTAAAATCTGAAAGAAAGGAAGAAAGGAAGGAAGGAAGAAGGAAGAAAGAAAGAAAGAAAGAAAGAAAGAAAGAAAGAAAGAAAGAAAGAAAGAAAGAAAGAAAGAAGAAAGAAAAAATAGAAACTTTTAAAAAATGATGACTTTAGTATTCATTCATTGTAAGTCTTACAAATGAATAGATAGTAAGACAACCTTGAAATTGTCATCCGGTTTAAAACTATAAGAAATTCTGTTCTTTGTACTTTTTAAAAATACGTATGCAGGTCAACTCTGTCCATGTTGAAAGGTCAGCTTGTGAGAGGTGCCTGTCACCCTTATCTCTGAAAGAGGACATGGAGGGATTTTTTTTTTTCCTCTGCTTAAGGCACCTTCTAAACAGGCATGGTAGGAATTCAATATACTGTTTCTGAATTGATACCACCTGGACATCTACCAATTAGGAATACATAGAGGGCAATTACTAAGTCACCATGGCCACATAAACCTATGCAGAAAGGTGCTTTTGGGCTTTTTATGCTGCCAACACCCTCTCAGCAACGGGAAACAGATTTGCGTAGAAAGGCCCCTGAGCCCACTTTTGCCTTGTGTGAGATCGTATGAAACACACCCAGGCAGCAGATGCAAAATCCTGTCTTTTCTCTCTATCTGCAAAATCCAACGGTAATTGTGCCTTCCATCTCTAGTCTACCCGGCTAGTCTAAAATCCATCTCTGTAAAAAAAATAAAATAAAAATAAATAAAAAATAAAATCCATCTCTGTGCTGCCACTGTGTAGAAATACTATACATGGAACCATCCCAAACCTTTACAAGGAGAATTGGGATAGTGAAGTTGGTCTAGTACTTGGGGTTTTGATCAGAACACAGCTTCTAATCCAGAGTCTGTCACTAACCATGGACAAATTGCCTAATCCCCTAAACTTCGGTTCTTCTGTACATAAAATGGGTACATTATAAACTTCCTTGACAGGCCTCCATAGCTGCTATAAGGATGAAAGCAGTGATGCTCAACTTTAAGCATGCCTTAGAATCACCTGGAGGGCTTGTTAAACCACAGATGGTTAGGCTCCAGTGTCTGATTTCATAGGACTGGGTAAGGGTGGCTGAAATTAGCATTCCTAGGAAATTTCTAGATGTAGCTGATACTACTGGTCCAAAAACCACAGGCTGGAAACCACTGAATTAAAGGAGAAGGGATAGACCTCCTTCAACACAAGGGAAATCCCAGCATCTCTGGCTCAAACCTCACCTTGCCCTGTCTTCCCAAATTTCTATTACCCTCCCCCCAAAAAATCCTGTTTCTTTTCTGGCTACCCTCCCCCCCATCATGATGAATGTGTGATTCATTTCTGTATCCTCAGAGCCTAGGGTAAGACTGACTCTACCTTAGCCATTCAATTTTTAAAAATCAGTAGAATGAATTAATATATTTAAAAGTGTTTAGAAAGAGTAAAACACTATATATACAGGAGGGATTTACATTGATCATAGAATAGAGTGCTATGTATAAAGATATCCTAAAATAGATTGAGCCATCTAGGGCTAGAGGGCAACTGTGTTCCACGATGCCATTCAGGAATCCACGTGTTGGGACACCTCAGTGGCTCAGTGGTTGAGTGTCTGCCTTTGGCTCAGGTCGTGATCCTGGGGTCCAGGGTTCAAGTCCCACATCGGGCTCCCTGCAGAGAGCCTACTTTTTCCTCTGCCTATGTCTCTGCCCCTCTCTCTGTGTCTCTCATGAATAAATAAATAAAATAAAAAAAAAGCCACCTATCTTCCAATTTGTTGCTCCACATCTTCTGTGGTGTTGTCCTCACCTACACAGTCACCAGCATGGCCATAAAAACCATGTTTGCCGCCATAACCATATTCCAGCCCACTGGAAGGGAAGAAGAAATTCTGGACCAAGGAGAGGGATCCATCCTCCTGGGCATGCATTGGCTGACTCTGATACATCACTGCCACCAATAGCTGCAGGGGGAGCAGGGAAATGTAGTCTCCATGTGGCCATGCCTGTGTCCTGTTAAAACTTAAGGATTCTATCAAAAGATAAGAGAGGAAATGCATGCTAGGGTACAAACAGAAGCATCTGCCGTGGGAGATACTTTTTGGCCACTAGAGTATCTAGGTGAACTCATCTCCCCACACATTTCCTCAACCCTGCTCCCCAGAGTTTAGACTCCAAAGACCTATCCTGTTCATGCCTCCAGCCCAAAGGTCAGGATCTCTGACCTGCACACAAGAAGATGAAAGGGGAATTTGATAGAGAACAGCTCATATTTAATAGCACCTTCAAGTTCTACGTGCTTCTTTCCACATCCTATTGGCCCATATTCAGTCAACCTCGTGGCGGAGAAGGCTGAAAATACAGTTTCCAGCTTGGGGGTCATTCCTTCACCTAACCCCTAGGCTTTTGATTTAGTTCTTCTTATAAAGCGATTTGGAGAATCCCTTTACTTCTCGAAGGGAAACTGAATTGTAATTAATTTCTATTCAGGTATATGACATTCATCTTTTTTTTCTCTGAGATTGCCTCCCTCGTTATAGATGTTCAATGACTGCTGAATTGTTTTCTAAATAGAAAAATTAATAGCAGCACAAACAACTGGATGCTAGGTGTACAAATCAGAAGAGTTTCACCCTTTTAAAATAGCCCACCAATTAGTTTAGTATACCAATATGCCATGTTATTTCTTGAGCATTACAGATTAAAGTAGTCACATTAGATTTATGTACCATGGTCAGATGTTTTTTAAACTTTTTTTAAAAAGAATTTTATTTATTTATTCATGAGAGACACAAAGAGAGGCAGAGACATAGGCAGAGGGAGAAGCAGGCTTCTTGTGGGGAAGCCTGATGAGGAACTCGGTCTCGGGATCCCAGGATCATGACCTGAGCCAAAGGCAGACGCTCAACCACTGAGCCACCCAGGTGCCCCAACATTGTCAGATTTTTAGTGAGCATTATTGCAAACAAAGCCTTTTATGATATACACAAGATGAAAAAAAGTTGTTATAATACCATTAACTATTACAGCCAGGGATGCCTGGGTGACTCAGTGGTTGAGTGTCTGCCTTTGGCTCAGGTTGTGATCCCGGGTCCTGGGTTCGAGTCCCACATCGGTTTCCCCACAGGGATCCTGCTTCTTCCTCTGCCTGTGTCTCTGCCTCTCTCTGTGTGTGTCTCTCATGAATAAATAAATAAATACTCTTTCTTTAAAAAAAAAAACTATTACAGCCACTTTTCATAATTAAAATTCAAAAACAGAAGAACTAGAATGTATTGTCCCTCTGATGATCTGCAACATAAATGCACACCGACACCATCTATCAATGGGCAGAAATAGTTATCACTTATTAAGCATTCATAAAACATACACTAGCTGATTTCAATTGTTATTTTCTATGTCCCCCAACAATTCCGCAAGGAGGGATCTTTGTTCTCACTCTTAAAATAACACATCAAAATTCAGAGAGGTTAGGTAACTTATATTTTGACACTGAAATCCCAGGTGTTTGGCAACATCAAGAATTTCTTTGTTGAGTGTTTAAAGGATGAGTGGATAGTGTGTAGGTACAGCCTGACCTAATCAAATGTTGGCGCAATAAAGACCTGATGTATAAAATATGTTTTTCTCTCTTATTAAAGTGCATGATGCACAGGACTGACAACTCTGATTATTTTTGAGAAAGGGTTCTGTCGTAGTATTATGCTTTCCAGATTGATTCTAGTTGTCTTCCTAACTGAAGGCATTTACATGAAAACAAGACTTTGTTTCCAAAGAGTGTAGCTGTTGCCTGAAGTCACGATGCTCCCTTTGGGTATGACAATTACTTCCATCATAACCAATTGAGAAATAACATATAGAAGCAAAATTGGTTCTAAATTAATGGCTTTTAAAAGTTTCCCAGGGAGCTGTCTTAACATTTTTATGTTCCGTATCAATTTCCAGCATGAGAACATCGCAAAACTATACTAAAAGGAAAGTCAAGGTAACCGTGAGAAATAAGTTTTGCCAACTGGATTAGAGAAAAGCTAAAGCAGGATTCGTGCTGATAAATGTAGTAGTGGTGGTTTGTTGTACCCAAGCAAGAGTCTCTCTCCAACTTGGTGAGCATCTCCACCTGGGACATCCTTGCAAGTAATGTCATTATCCCAAGGACCCAAGTTCCATCACTAAGCTGATCACTAAGCTGGATTAGAGAAAAGCTAAAGCAGGATTCGTGCTGATAAATGTAGTAGTGGTGGTTTGTTGTACCCAAGCAAGAGTCTCTCTCCAACTTGGTGAGCATCTCCACCTGGGACATCCTTGCAAGTAATGTCATTATCCCAAGGACCCAAGTTCCATCACTAAGCTGAAAGATTTAGATACACAGCCCTCTGAGCAAAGGGTACTAACTTGCACTTTCACACAGCATGCACGCCTCTCTCCATCTTCTACCTTGCAATTGTAGAGGACTAACTGTTCTCTGCGTTTTGTAAAATACCTAATGTTCAGAGTGGGCGGCATTTGAGAGTTCTCAATTGATATTATTTAGAGACTGGAATTGCTCTTGAACCATTTGCAATCATTATGGTTGAATGCATATGTATGTACGCATTGTACCCAAGCCCACATTCCAGACATCGCTTTGTCATGACTGGCCCAGCCCCAATGTCTAAGTATGTGTGCACCTTCGAATTTTGTTGGTGTCATTACTGAAAATAATAATCCTATGTACATTTAATTAAGGGAGTTAGTGGATGTGAATGCTATAAAGAGCCAGGTATTAACTAAAGAAAACAGATCAATCCACAGGGTATAAATACCATGTAGGCGTTGAGCAAAAGAAACTAGAAGGGACCTGGGATAGTCAAGATTTGATGCATGACCTTGGGACTGCAGTTAATGCACTTTCCCAGACTCACAGGTCAGAAGGGTCTAGAAGAGCCTCACTATGAAGGCACAGAGCCTCAAGCAGCCAACATGAGAAGGCATAGAGTTAATAATAATTATTAAATCAATGGAGGTATAGGCGGTTAATATTTTATGTTTAATAATTATACTAGCAATTATAATCCTTATGAGTTAATGATTACTACTAATGAGTTAATGAATGATTTACAGTGATAAATGAATCATACAAAAATTGGAACAGAATTCTGAAAGAATGACTGGCATGTATAAAACTAAAAGAAGGAATAAATTACAAGCTCTGAGCCTCAGCCATAAACTATGACTGAGGAAGGATTTTGTGTCCTCAGTGCTTGGCACAGCCTCTGACACATCATAAATACCAAATAATCTTGGCGAAATACATACTAGTAGGATAAATATGTGATCATTTGAATGACTGATGAGAAATCGGGTCACTTAGAGTTAAGACACCAGACTAACATCTCATATTCTTAAAAGTGGAGGCTGACAGACCAGGAGTGAGGATGAGAAAGCAGTGGAAAGGAACCCTAAGGCTTTTAACTCCTCCATTGGCCCAGCTGAAAATTCTTAGTGGGGGATGAGCCCATCGGGCACATTTGGTATTGTCATGACTGGAGTAGAGGGGCGAGGTGCTACTGGCCTCAAATGAGTAGAGGACATCTAGAGCTAAACATTCTACAATGCACAGGACAGGCCCCCACAACAAAAATTATGAAGCCCAAAATGTTGGTAATTCTGGATTTATGAAATCTTGGCCTAATTGAATGGACTCCTCTGCTCTTTCTGGCAAAGTCCTATCCATCCTTCAAAGTCCAACTCAACTGTTGGCCTCTTCTGAAGAGCCTCATTGAACTACCTCCTCCTTACCTCCTAATACAGTAATGCCATGAATTAAGCATTTACTATTTACAAGACTCTCTGCTAAAGGCTTCAGATAATCTCATTTAGTCCATGCCCAAGAAAATAGGAGGCATGTATTATGATCACCATTTTTCAAATGAGGAAAATGAATTGTAAACAGCATTAAGGACTAGATGCAAGTCCTCGTAAGTAGAAAGTAGCAGAGCCAAGACCCAAACTAGATGCCAATCCCACTGTGATATGTGTCTCACAAGTACAGAGGTAAGACATATTTGGTGGGGAATAACCATTGTTGTACTTTTGAATAGGAGAAGATACAAAGATTCCTGGCCAGTCTGTAGATCCACCCATGAAAATGAGCAAGGATAAGGCAAACAAGTTTATGTGTTGAGGCTGACAGTGGATGCCTTGGATGCACTCAAACAGAAGTGTGCAAAGGGTATAGAAATCATTGGCCAAAAGCCAAACAAATCCGAATAGGTGAGTTTAAATGATGTACTCAGTAAATACATAGATGAAATGAAAGGATGAATAAATACAAGCTATGGCCCAGTGTTTTGACATGTCACGAAAACCTCACAACAGGCCACCAGAGGGCTGATGCTCAGTGTAAGTGCAGAGAGATGCGATACATAGGGCTGGGAAGCCTGTCCAGAGTCTATAATTCAGGAACAGGCTCTAGGAGAGGGTCTGACAAGAAAGATGCAGAGCCCTGGACCAAGAGGAGGAAGAGTGTGTCCGCTAACAAGAGCAGACCCAATTATGGGAGCTGAAGACGGGGATAGGAGAGACAGGAAGGCGTGAACCCTGGGAAACAAGGGGAGCCCTGGTCCCAACTTAGAGTGTTATGTCAAGGAGGGAGTCATCAGGAAGAACTTGATAATTGGGTGACTGGATTCAGGTGAGGCCATGCAACAGGGATGGGAGCAGGACTGAGCATAGTTATTCAAGACAAAAGGCTAGTGAAACCTAGAGCCAGGTTGAGCTGATGAGGACCTTGCTCCCAACCCCAACCGAAAATGATTAGATCCATCTACATAGATAGATATAGCTTATATTATAAATAGTAAAAAATAATTATAAGTCCTGAGAGGAAAAAAAATAAATTAAATATGGGCATATGTTAATATTTCTCTAAATGTAATAGAAATATTTTATACTATTTGGGCAACTTTTCTCAAAATCTGAAATTACTTTGAAAACAAAGTCAAAGTCCTCACGTAGCTCTTCCCAAGTGGGGGAAGAGGACCCCTTTATGAATGGGAGTGGTGCTGTTCTTAGTCATTTTCAACCAGCTTGAGCACTTTCTGCGCATGTCATCATGCTGGGTTGACCAGGTTGAAGACAGAGGCCTCAGATTTGGTCCCACCAACAGAGAGACCCCAAATTCTCTCCCTGTCTGTCCACCTACCCAAGACAGTGTGGGAAACAGGCCCCTATTTCCTTTATAACAACACTGTTGGGACCATCGAATTGAGTGATGGATGCTGCATTAACTAGAAGGCTAGTTACCTGGGAAAAAACAAAACCCTCCAGTGGTCTTCACCAAATAATCCCTCCCCTAATCTCTCAGCAGCTATCTCCTTCAAAATCTTTTTAAAAATTTCCTACTGTGAATTAACTCTGTGTGCTTGAAAATATAGAGAGTACACTCAAATTCCATTCCCTGTGACATTTGGGGGCACTTCTCGAGTTAAGAGCCTCTCTCTATCCACGCATTTGTAAGCAGGAGCCAAAAAGCTGGCCTCCTACACAGAGGACTGAATATGCCTATTTTTCATGTGGCCTGGAAACCCCACTTGTATTTTGACATTAGAGGCAGTTATGATGCTCTTAAACAATACATTTTCTAATTCTTCCATCCGATGCATTTCTAGCCAACTCTAAGTGGAAAGGAGGAAAAAGCTGATTACACATGGCCAGTAGCTAGAATCATTTAAGCTAAATTAATAGGGTCTATAAATAACTTTGTCCTTCCTTTAAAAAAAAAAAAAGATTGTGAGGTTAGCCGAACAATCAGAGGAATGGCCTATTTCCCCCTTCAGGTTGTCAGAACCTGAAGCAATCTCAAATTAGCTTCAGGGAAAATGTAATAACCCAGTGTAGTCTGCTGCATGCAGAGTGGGTGCAGTAAAGATCTGTTAACTAAAATTCCGACACAACCTTTACCAACACATTTTGTCCATCTTGCTTTCTGTAGCTACTTGCATGTTATTCTATTTCATTTTAATGTGATTTCTTTACCGGTGGATTACCAGTAGATTTTAGGCTTTGTGTGTTAAAGTAATTATTTTTTTTTTTTTTACTTTTAATAATTTGTAAAAGCTAAAATTAGGAGGATTTCTTGTGGAACTTTTAGAAGAATCTATCAGATGTCTTTGACTTTGGCACCATAGATTGATTTTAAGAGGCCCTATTATTTTATGTACCAAGCAGGAAAAAAAAAAAAACTACCAATTAAACAATGATACAGTGTGTTCCTATTGTATTGAATTCTAGCATATGGAACCTGAGAAAGCTATCTTGGGTGTATTTAACACCGATTTTTATCATATATTACTGTTGTACATATATATAAACAAAGGATATCTAAAAATACATTAGTGAATGTGTATTCCTAAAAGTTCTTTGGGTTCAGAGTCTGACTCTTGGGATGACTTCTGAACTCAGAGTTGTTGATGTTCATGTTTTTCCATGTTACTGAGTTTTTCCATGTTGCTGAGTTTTTCCATGTTTTCCGTGTTGCTGAGGCAGTATATCTGAGAAAAAAATCTACAACAGAACTAAACTGCTTTGGTGCTGAACTTCTAGCAATCAGGAAGAGCTAGAACACCCCTTTCCCTGCAACCATTTGCCTCCTAAGGGTTAAAAGAGTGCTCCATCCACTATTTTCTTTGGAATTCCCTTCCAAGCAGCTGTCACAGTCCTTCTGCGACTTTTTTTTAAAGAAGACTTTATTTATTTAATTGAGAGAGAAAGTACACATGCCTGCCCACACAGGAAGGGGTGGGAAGCAGCCAGAGAGGGACAAGCAGACTCTGACTGAGTGCTAAGCCCCACACAGGGCTCTATCTCACCACCCTGAGCCAAAATCAAGAGTTGGAAGCTTAACCAATGGACACTCAGATGCCCTGCAGCTTATTATTTTATGGATGATTTTTTTTTTTTTTGCTGTGTTCATAGTTCAGGTGATGACAAATATACCAACTGTGGCCTGGCCATCAGCAATTTCCAGCACTACTGATTGCAAAATACGACCTAACATAGAGACATTCAAATTTGCACCTGAGAACCAATCAAATACAATATACGGTTACTGAACTATCTCAGTCGGAGCTGGAGATCTGTTTCCTGAATTGAGAAGACTCTCTCTTTCCAATTGTCACCTCAACTGAGAATTGAAACCCAGAGTTTTGCTACCTTGATTTCTTGGCAGACATCTTGAATTGTTCCTGGGTTCTTCCCAGGAAGCTTTTGCCCCCAAATTTTTCATCCAAAATGTGAAGAAGATACTCATTCACGAGCGAGTCTTAAGCTACCTTGATGGATAACTTGCACCATAATAGAATGTCACGTATTAAAACAGCCACCACAGAGCTTGGTAAGGTGCAGAAGTGGAAAGAAGTTTCACAGTGTGAATGGAATGTGAAACTTCCAGAACAAGTTTGGGTCATGACCGCTTGGCCCTCCCACTTCCAAAAGATGAGGTACCTGAGAGAAGCGCTCTATGGAAATGCAGTGAACCACAATGCCATGAAGGCACAGGGGAAGGAGACATGGGAGAAATGGGACAGAGCACAATACAAAGTTCACTTCACTTATTCCTTCAGCCAGCCAATCAGGCAACACAAATTTATAGAACCTCTAATAAATGCAAAATGCAAGCATTGGTGCTTCTCCCACTTTTGACCCACATCCATGTTCCATCAAAGACACAGATGGCTCGCCCATAATCCCTTAACTATTCTTTCTTCCAAATCTTACTCTTCTGATATTTTAAGGGTAGAAAGACTAATACAATAGCATAGGATCAAATATTTCTCCCCATTTCTTACCTACATTAACAAAACATTTCTTAGGGAAAATCATTCTTCCAGGATGCACAGAGTACTCGTGTTTACTCAGCTCTAGCTTTAAAATTCTTTAAAATCAGGATGTTGAGAATTTTAGTGACATCTCAGGCTTTCCACCAAATTAAATTTGCATGACAATGTGTTTCAGATCCTCCAGTACCAGACAAATGCTGCTTATATTAATGGGAATTAAAGTTATTCATCCAAGCAGCTGAAAACTGCCCTGGTTTAACTCTGAAAGACTTTGATGGGTATCCTTTTATTTATTTCTTCTAGAAATGACCCAGCATTGAAAAAATTAGGCACTTTGTTACTTTTCCTTTGCCAGCCCAGAAACTAGGTTATTGCTTCCCATACTCCATATCAGAAATACCCACTGATATTTTTTTCTTAAAGAAAT
Organism: Nyctereutes procyonoides; assembly: GCF_905146905.1. Taxonomy (NCBI): domain Eukaryota; kingdom Metazoa; phylum Chordata; class Mammalia; order Carnivora; family Canidae; genus Nyctereutes; species Nyctereutes procyonoides. Next base: position 30,056,839 of record NW_026575120.1, read on the forward strand.
GTTTCTTGCTTCCATTCACTGTAGTTGTATAAATCACTGATGCTGTGCTGGATATAGGCCACCTCTATAGCCTGCTGAACAAATGATTAGACACAGAGTAGGGTGTGTTGGGTTTGCTGTGAAGTGAGCCCCCTGCTCACAGTGGCAGCTAAGAGACTGATTTGTCTGTTTGTTTTCCTGAGTTCTGGCCACTTGATATTAACTTGTTAAAGCCCATGTCCCTATCATGCATTGTTTTTGCTCCTGGCCAGACGGTCCTCACTCTGTGGCTGGCTCGCTGCTGGCTGACAAAAAGACCCTCCTTAGCCCCCAGTCACCTCTTTGAAGTTGTCTCCATATAACTTCTCAAGAAAGTTGTATTTTTTTTTTCCCTTGGAAAGTTTTCTCTGTTTTGTTCTCTGATGTTGAAGTCGCCTCAAATAGTTAAATTGGCTCTTGGTCTATTTATTTATCTTTGAAGCAATCTTAAAAAGCTCAATCTGCCCTTTCAATTTGAAACTTTAAAACACCCATGGGCAATCATGGCTTTTATTTATCCAGGTTTCTTATTTCAGCTATGTCAGTAGACACAGAAACTAGAGGATGGGATCTCTGATGAGCTGAGGAGGCTGAGACTGGAACAGGGACCAGATGGTACCACTGAGAGGCAGTCACTGGATACACACTTGGTGACTTACATACCCAGCGCATGTTCCAGCTTAGAGGGGACTCAGCTGCCCACATGTGCACACCACGGGCAAGCTAGGGTGACCTCTCCACAGGTTGGTGGAATCCCAACAAGGCAACTGATGCACACATAGTCAATCATCCCAAACCATTTTTATGGCAAAGATAAAGACAGGCTGTGTTTCCCAAGCTGTTGAAAAACCAGCAAATCAACAAAGATGTGCTAACCTTTGATCAATATCCACATATACGAAGAAGTCTTGAGGTACATTAATTATGATCCCATCAACGTAGGAAATCTGCTGAACAAGATTATGGAGTTCTTGACAAGCATTCTTATCCAGCAGTTTCCTGCAGCAATCATCCTGTTAATTTGCTACCAGAGAGATGGCTGGACAAAGGTACTTGAGACCACATCCTAAGGATTATTTGCCAACTGCTGGGTTCTGTGTGCAAAGGCTTATAGTCAAGGAATTAAATTCCTTGGACAAAAGAGAAGAAATTAAAAAAAAAAACTCCTGGTGTAAATACACTGAGAACTCATATCTAAATCTTGCAAGGCTAGTTAAGTTCTATTTTTATCCTTTTCTTTTACCTCTTCTATTACCAACACTTTTTAAAGGGGGGTGGGCATTTATTATTTTAGTTTATGTGCAAACTGTAATCCCAGTAAGAAGTCAGTGAAGCCATTTAAAAATCAAAGTCAATGTTAACAAGACAATCTATTTCATCCCCCCCCCAATAGAAGCTAATGAATCATTGTGAATTTATTGTGGTAGAAAGACAGTGGCTGCTGGCAATTATACTGATGAGCAGAAATCCTCACAAGTGGGTACTTTAAAGCAATTATTTTCCATTTGGTTCTAAAAAAGCCTCTGAGTACAACTAAGCTTTGATTACCTGGCATCTGAAAATATACGTTCTCAGAGGGGTATTTGCAATGATTATTTCAGGGGAAAGAGTAAACAGCTACTGTTTGTGAAAGCTCAGTTGTGAGTCTCTTTAAAGTTTAAAATATGAATTGTGCAAAAGATGGAGCTCTGACTTAGCTGCCTAGCACAGCATTACGTTATTATGTTGCCACAAGGAAAGAGTCAAGAACTTACCGAGTTTCTGAGGATGGAAAAGGAGTTTAAACCGCATCCTCTCAAAAACAAACTTCTTCAAACTCAAAAGCCAGTGTCATTTCTGCTAACAGACTCTCCAGCCTCCAGCCTCAACTTTATTCCTCCATTTCTTCTCCTTGGCTCCTTCAGGGTCATGAAGAATGCCGTATCTGAGAATGACAGATAGCACAGAGCTCACTCGTACAAGCTGATTCCTTCAAGAAAGGGGAAGCCAAAGGTCATCCAAAGAGGAAATCAAGTGGAGAGAACATTTGATTTATTTTGCAAGTGCAGAAAGGTTGGGCATTCTTATAAGGAGGTATTGTGCTCCTTCCTGTCTGATTCAAGTTTATTGGTACACAGTGAAAGTCAAAAGGCTGTATTTAAGAAGGAGTGAGTGATGTGGATCAACCCAAGGCTAAAGGCTATAAGAAACAAGTGTTGAAATTTATAAACTCAGCTTGCAACTCCTGGTATGAAGATGGTGGGCACAAGTACAGATGGACAGACTCAACTTCTTCACTGGTCTTGGGAATAATTTTTCCCAAAATGGTGGAAATGTTAAGGAAAATGCAAGAGAAGAGGAGGTATACTGGACTGTGCAACGGAAGTTACCACAACCCAAATCATCACTTTCATGACCATTTAGAACTGCCAGGCCTATTACAGTTCAGTGGATGGCCACCAAACTGTGTGGACCGTGACGCCAGACCCACAAATGGAATCATTTGTCCCATTTTCCATAATTAACAGATTGCAGAGCTGGGGATAGCTGCTGAGTGTTTGTCTGTGTTTTGTTCTCAATATGAAGACAATGCATGTTCATTCTGAAGAAGGTCAAAAGTAGAAAAGATACTCTATTTCAAAATCATAACCTCACTTCCCAAAGATTGTTAAATGTTCATTTCTTGACTTTTTTACATATTGCTTTGCCTACTTGGTATCATTTTCTGTTCTGCTTTTAAAATGTCATCATAAACATTTTCCATAGCCTTAAAAACTACATATGAATATCATGCTTAATGTCTGCACATTATTTCAAATGTACTATTTCTTCCTTTACAGTTCGTTATGACTGAGCATTTAGAAAGTCTTAATTTTTTGACTATTATAAATTATCCTACAAAATCATCAGTAATTGAATTTCTGGCCACAAAGATATGAACATCTTTAAAAGTCTTTACTCATATTCCCAAATTACCTTCTTAAAAGTTTGAAACACTTTGCACTTTAGTGGCCGGAGTGCCTACTTCATGACACATCCCAACACTGGCTATTCCCTTTAAAATATCTTTGTGTATTTAATTAGTACAATTTATATCTCATTTTTGTTTGTAAATTTTGATCATGATGTGAGGCAAATAATTTTCTTTTTTTGGCAAATACTTTTCTAACGTTTACTAATTATTTGCATTGTGTCTTCAGTAAAGTAAGCATGCATAGTTTTTGCCAATTCATTTATTGGAGTCTCAAAGTTTTTTTCACTGATTTTTAAGATCATGTCTGTCATGCTTACTGCTGGAACCCGACTACTGTCTGGAACAAAATAAAAATGAACTTAATTACTTCCTTATAAATCTATATTATTAGGCAGTTTCATTTGTTGTAATGATTTTTCTTTGCCATCTTTTATTTAAAGTGCAAAGTCTAAACTCTGCAAAATAAGTTGAATCTTTGCTTTTTCTTTTGCAAATTCTCCCATTGGGTTTAAGTAGGGAAGGTCCTGGCCAATGTAGAACCAAAAGATAAATAAATTCATTTTCCTTCTAGGCATTTGTTGGCTTAATATTTGTTAGATAAGAATGATCTGGAACTTATATTAATACAGGATAGGAGTTGAAGACACATTTTTGTTTAAAAGCAAACAACCTAAACCTACTTATTATATAACCCTTTCCTTCCCCAAGGACTTTTTTAATAGATCATTTTCACATATTTAATTCATATATATACTAAAAGGCCCCTTTTGGTATTATTCTGTTTCTTTGATCTCTCTGAAGATGCTTATGGTTGTATCACATTAAGTAATAGGTTACATCTTCATACTGATTTAATATCCTGCAGCAATGATTTAACTCATTTTTAATATTTTTCATATTAAATAATACATGTTATATATTTTTCCACATAACTTAAAAATATACTTTTAAAAATAAAGGTTAAAAAAATCTTGTTAGAAAAATACAAGTACTGTATTTTTTTTTAAAAAAGGTAAAGATAAGAAATATACACAATCAAGCCCAAATCACCCTCCCTACCCCTATTCTTGGTCCTTGCAAGAACAGTTTGATAATTACCTCTAAGACTCAAAATACTACACTTTGCTAATATATTTTACAATTTGTCTATTCAAACATTATCTACTTCCAGCTAAATGAGATGGCTTTCAATACTGTAAATCTCTCTCTGATTCCTCCATTGTGTTTAATCCACTATTACAATTCATTTCTCTGTTACCTTTGCAACTTTAAATAATATATTTTAATATTTATCTCTTGTTCAAACAAGTAGAGATTTTCTCTGGATTTCCTTCTTTGCACAATAAAGGGTTTAGTGTCCCTATCTATTTCAATGCCTATCTCCCTCCCTCTACTTCCCAACTTCTCTCATCTGAACATTTATGTTCTATCACCTCATTTGTTAAAATTTGTGTTTTTGGTAATTCAAAAGGCCTAAGTCCTAAGGAAGGCCTAAGGTCTAAGGAAGAAACAAGGATCCAACAAAAATAGAGCTACATTTCCCATTCTCCAGACAACGTGAGCTGAGTGATCCCCAGCAATGGAGTCTCTGAAAAACCTATAACAAGCATCCCTAAGAGGAAGAGGGAGCTCTCATCGCCTTCTAAATCTAGAGAACATGGGAGCAACACCACACAACCAGCCAGAAGGTAGCATTCTTTCCTCCCTCCCTTTTTCTGATCTTTGAGGGGTAGAAACCAGTCATTAAGGGAGGAAAAACTGTATTATAACAAGAAAGAAAGGAAGCCTTAAGATTAAAGCAAAAGGGAAGTTTGAATATTATATGAGATTGGACTTTTAAATACCAAGACCATGTCTTGTGATTTCTAGCCATGGAAAACCTTTCCACATTGCATAAAAATGACCACAAACTGCTCAACTTTTCATCCAGGAAGGGGAAAGAACTAAAGACCAATTTCAGTGGAAAGAGAAAGAGGGAGAAAAGTTATTTTATGATTATCTTCTATAAGTTTGTTTATAGCAATGATTGCTTAAGGGTTAGAATTCAGGTAAGAGGTTGGAGTACATAACTTTTGGTTTTGGGGGGAGGGAGGAAGAGAGGGGTAGAGGCAGAGAATCTTAAGCAGGCTCCACCCTCAACACAGAACCCTATGCAGGGCTCACAAGAGTCAGACACTTACCCGACTGAGTTACCCAGGCATCCCAGTACAGCACTTTCCAACCCCATTTCAACCCTACAGTTCTGTTTCTCACTTTTAAATTTACCTTTGATTGATATCTACATTATTTTAAATGTATAGATAGGACTGTATATAAAAAATAAAATGTAATTTTGAAAGGATGTATTTAAAATTTTTTAATTGAATCATAATTTCTTCCTAAGCTCCCATTAAAATTACTTTAGCTTCATGCCTAATATTTTTCAGATGATCAAGGATTCTAAGCTTTTTTGTCCTTTAAAAAAATTCTGATTCATATAAAAACTAATACCAAAAATTTATAGAGGAGCTAATTTTTTTAAGTCCTCACTGCATCTCCATTTTGATAAAAAATTTTAGCCCTGATTATTCCTTTCATGATCTTTATAAAAGAATTCTGTATAAAGACTTTTAAATCCACATGTTGTCCACATGAATTATTTCAAACAATAGAATCTACGGGAAAGTACATTACACGGTATGACCACAACATGCTAAGGATTGCTAGTGAACAGATGATCATTTGGTGGTTGGAGTCACCATGGCTCCATCAAAAATACCATTTTCCTTTCAAGTTCCTATTATTTATAGAATCACTATCATCTGGCCTTCTGAAGAGCCTTTCCTATCCTACCCCTAACACTCTGCTTACATTTTCTGCTCTTCCAAAGGGATTTAAGGCACCTTAAAATAAATTCCATGTACACAACAGAGTTTGGGGGAAAAATAATATATTGAAGATATAAGAAAAAGAGAGAGCAAAAATGCTAAGTGTGAGGTTTGACATAATTGTTGTGATTGCCGATTCAATTTTGCTCTGGGTTTCCTCAGAGGCAAAATCCCAACATGTTGACTACTTCAACTTATTTGTTTAATGAAAGCAAACCAATTTTGAGAGAGAGAAAGGGACAGAGTCAGAGGTCATGCATTTCTTTCCTATCTATAAGTTCAAATGAAACTGTATACAGAGAATGATGGGTAATGTGTCTTTGACCAAAATTATCTTTGACCAAAATACACACAAAACCAAAGATAAAACCTTTAGAATTAATTAATTTAGTGAAGGTGGTTGTTCTGGGGATAAGGTAATAATATGAAACAAGTATATCATCTTCTAGGGCTTTGCCCTGATTCAAGGATAGGGTGTGGATTACGGAGAGAAGTGAGTGGAAATCATGTTTTATAGACTGATAAGGTACGGATCTCATAGAGTTTTAAGTCTACTGATATTGTAGAGTTTTAAGAAGGAGTTGGTTAGCAGATGGTCTGAGATCAAGCATTTTGGCCAGAGTCCAGAGAAGTAGCATTATCTGCTATATGCAAGCCATATGTTCAATATCACATTGCGGGGGTGGCAATGTTAATGTCCCTGGTTCTCAAGCCATACCTTCAGAGACATGGCCGGGGCATGTCCACCATATTCATAAGTGGAAGTTCTACTATCTTCCACATGTCTCTGAAAATATATTGATTTCTTTCTAAGCTTTAAGTCAATAAAGTTGCATTAGTCTGACAAGGACATAAGTTTCCAACACTCTCCTATGAAAAGGCTTATACTTCAAGCCCTTCAAAATGAAAAGCCTTCTTTCCAAAAGCAAGTTTATGACTATTCAAACTTTGGAAGCATAAGTATAAATTATAAAATTTTTTCAGTGTGCTGTTCTTTCTCTAAGTTTTAAAAAAAATAATCTCCTTAGCTCCTTGGTATTTCAGTATTTCGAAGCTTTTAAAGCCAAACTCCCAACGTAACCTGCCTTATTAAAAAAATGTTCATTTGTTTCAAAGTGTTGTGATCATACTAATGTATTTTAAAAATCAATTAAACTTAATCCAAACATCTCAAGAGAGAGGAAGGTTTACTCCTTTTTCATCTAACTCAGACACAAAGCCCTTCAGTGAATGTGTTTTCAAGCTGTGCTGGGAATATGTAATGTCCAGGCAAACTGCTTAAATGTCATCCAGCAAGATGCAAATCCAGCATATAGTCTGGAGGAACAAATGTTTGAAAGTCTAACACACCCAGATTAATGGTGAGCCATAGTTACATACAATGATGTCATTATACCAAGAGAATGCTAGCCAGATGAATTTGCAGAACAACTTGGAAAACTTAATTGGAGTTTTCTTGGCTAAGTATGAAACATATAACCGTTCAGGACTCTCTTTGAAATAATTAACCAAATTGTAGAAAAGTGTTTTATACTAAACTCTGAAAGGAGGTCACAGTCATGTTTTGACAGCTGAATAAGAATCAAATAAAACCAAATTGTTTACTAACTCTAATACACCCTCAGCTGTCTAAATAGTTTTAATAGGGACAGGAAAGTAAAAAATGCAAGCTCACCAGAGCCATTCTAACAGATGAAGACAATTGCACCAATTACATCGGTTAAGCACTTTATTCTCCTAAAGTCATAATCTCTCCACAAGTGAAAAGTCATTTCCCCCAATAAATCTCTTTGCTGACCATCTTTGCTTCTATAGCCTGATTTAAATATCTGAGTGTCTTTTGCAAACCTACCTCCTACTTAATGAATTACCAAGCAGATCCTGACTCCCTATTCAATGCACTGTTATATATACTAAGGAAGAATCCAAATTTGCTACAAAATACATCTGTATAACAAATAGCAGCCAGGGTGGACAACTGCAAACATCAGGAATATCATTATATAAAACAAAGTGCATAAGCATGAAGAAAAAAATAAGCGGGTTGAAAATAAATAGACAAAAAAGGGTTGTTTTAATTCAGGATTATAGATTATCTTTTTCTCCATTTTCCAAAATACCTATAATGAGATTTTATTAATTCTATATAAAAGAGAGTATCTTAAAGATTGCCTTACAATATAACTGGGGAAGAAAAACAAAAGTGCACAGAATGAGTCAAAAACATTCAAAAGTAGCATATCAACACTTGAAATAAATAAGCGTATCAACGTGTGAATAAAATAAATTCAAAACTGTTAAGTGAGAATCAACCAAAAGTTGGTTCCATGTGGCTTCCTGAAGAAAGTGACTTTCTGGGCTCTGGGAAATCAAGTTATTCTGCAGCAGAGCATGATAAATTCATGAGGCTACCAGAAAAGCTGGAGCAGACGTAATAGGAGTTTATAAGAATGCGGAGTCTGCAGGATGGAAGACAATTGCCTACACACTGCAAGGGTATGTAAGGAAAAAGCGATAGTTTTTCAAGAGCAATTGGGTGGCAGGAAAAGCTTTGTGCCAGAAATTAAATGACCTAAATTTTTTGTGTGAGTCCTGTCATTTTCATGACTTTGGATAATCCACATGACTTTTCAGAGTCTCAATTTCCTCATCTGAAAAATGATAACAGTAATTATACATATCTCCCACCTTCCTTCATTATATCATATCAAATGATATGATATTTCCGACTACAAAAATATAAAGTGTTACTTGTATGAAAAGGGTTTTTATGAAGAATGTGTTTATATGCATCCACCAAAATATCCCCACGGCCCAGGTCTTACCTCTAGACTTTCCATACACTCTTCCAAATTAACCATAGTCATACCTAGGGCTTCAACCACTATCTATCCATAAGGCTGATGGCTTTCAAATCAAAATTTCCTTTTTTTTTAAGATTTTATTTATTTATTCATGACAGACACACACACACACACACACACACACAGAGAGAGAGAGAGAGAGAGAGAGAGAGAGGCAGAGACACAAACAGAGGGAGAAGCAGGCTTCATGCAGGGAGCCCGAAACGGGACTCAATCATGGGTCTGCAGGGTCACTCCCTGGGCCGAAGGCGGCGCCAAACAGCTGGGACACTGGGGCTGCCCTGAAATCAAAATTTCTAACTCAGATCTGACTACTTATTAGATATTTCCACATAACGATCCATGTGCCCTTAAAATCAACATGTCCAAAACTACTTACTGTTCCTCCTCTAAAATCTGCCCCATACCTAGTATGATCTGTCTGAGTAAAATGCAAGGTCAGCACAATCCCTGTCTTGGATCAGGTTCTGCAGGAGATGAATGAATGTTCATGTGCAGTCGCACAGTAAGGAAGTGCTCCCAGGAGAAAATACTAAGGGAGGAAAAAGGGAAAGATGACTATGGAAAAAGAGGAAGCCAAACAACCATGTGATTTCAGCAAAAGATCTAGCCTCAGCCTGTTTCCCACATGGACGGTGTGTATGACATCTCTCCATTTGTGCCACCTCAAGGGAAGAGAGCTGAGCTTCCATATTCCTGTACAGTCTTTGGTTACAAAGCCATGTCAGAGTCAGGCTAGGGAAACTTAAGCTCCTAGGCACTTCCAGTTCTGTATACCTGTGAGTAAAGGGGCTCCAGAGGCTGTTGAGTAATCTTTCAATGAGGCAAAACAAACAAACAAACAAACAAAAAACACAGACATTTGAGGAGGGACGTAGAGATCCCTGAGCATGTAAATAGGGTTGGTGTGGTTAACATCCCTTGAAATATCCAACCCAGAAGCCTATGAGTCACCCTGGAGTCTTCACTCTTATTAATCCTGCGCATTGTACCAATCCTCAAGTCCTGTAGAAGTACATTATTTCTCTCAAATCAGTTCTGATCACTCTTTTGCTATACTTTGAGTCCTCATCATTTCTAGCTTGAACTACTAGAGAAGCATCCTACCTGACCACAATGCTTCTTTTTGAAGCCCCCACTGAACTGAACCACTAAATTGTCCTCAAAGGATAGGGAGACCAATATTTCAAACCATGTAAGTGGATTTGATTTGTTAGTCCCCTAGTTAAAATCCTTAAAGATTTTACTTGTTTGTTTGTTTAGAGAGAGTCAGCAAGAACAGAAGGAGGTGCGGAGGGAGATGGGGATAAAGAATCTCAACCAGGGGATCCCTGGGTGGCTCAGTGGTTTAGCGCCTGCCTTTGGCCCAGGACGTGATCCTGGAGTCCCGGGATCCAGTTCCACATCAGGCTCCCGGCATGGGGCCTGCTTCTCCCTCCTCCTGTGTCTCTGCCTCTCTCTCTCTCTCTCTCTCTCTCTCTCTCTCTCATAAATAAATAAATAAATAAATAAATAAATAAATAAATAAATAAATAAATCTTTAAAAAAAAAAAAAAGAATCTCAACCAGACGGGATCCCTGGGTGACTCAGTGGTTTAGCACCTGCCTTTGGCACAGGGCGTGATCCTGAAGTCCCGGGATCAAGTCCCACATCAGGCCCCTGCATGGAGCCTACTTCTCCCTCTACCTGTGTCTCTGCTCTCTCTCTCTCTCTCTCTCTCTCTCATGAATAAAAAAAAAAAAAAGAATCTCAAGCAGACTCAACACTGAGCATGGAGCCCAACACAGAGCTTGATCTCACCACCCTGAAATCATGACCCAAGCCAAAATCAAGAGTCAGACACTTAACCAACTAAGCCACACAGGTGCCTCTCTCTCCATAATTTAAGATGAAATTGAAACCTCTTAGCTTTTCGCACCCAGCCATTCATGCTTTGACCTCTATGTTGTCAGCTCAGCAGTTTTCAAACATTCTGTTCTCAGGACCACTTATACTCTCAAAATCTATTGGAGACTCCAAAGATCTTTGGATTATGTGGGTTACAACTACTAATAATTACCATATTCAAGATTAAAACATGTGCTTATTTAATTTTATATTCCTGTTGAGGTAGAGGCCTCCCTTGGTGCAAAATTCACCAACAACCTGCTCACAACATATAGGGATCCAAGCCACCAAATCCAACACCACTAAAATTGGGCTTCTCTCTCTTTTCTTTTAAGAGTTTATTTGTTTGTTTGTTTGTTTATTTATTTATTTATTTATTTATGCTACACACACACACACACACACACACACACACACACACACACAGAAGCAGGCTCCATGCAGAGAGCCTGATGTGGGGCTCGATCCCAGGATTCCAGGATCACTCCCTCAGTTGAAGGCAGGCGCCAAACAGCTGAGCCACCCAGGGATCCCCTAGAATTGGGCTTCTCAACCCCCATACCTCCTCCCAGAGCGGATTATGTGTCCTTCCTCCCTTCCACTCTCTCTTTCTAGGGCAGAAACATGTGCAGATCTGAGAGCTTTACATACCTCCAAAGGCACAAATTGTACCCAAGCCTCTCACACCAATTATAACTCCATAAGCCTCTCCAATTCATGACTCTTGAATTAGCACATTATACTCTTTGGTGTAATTATGCCTCTGTTCCTGGTCAAATCATTCCACCACCCCTAATCCCCTAGATTTCCAGTCTGATTTACAGCAGAGTCATCCTCTGCACTCTAACCCAGAGAACATTAACACCCCCATGCATGCTTCTTCCAAAGAATGAGAAGAAGGATTCTTACCCTAATAGTCAAGTATCTTGTTTATTCTTCCCTCCACTCTTCAGTTCTTTGAGGCCAGATGCCGTGGCTTAGTTGAATTTTTACCCAATGTGCCAACTCATCCCTATATATGATAAATAGAAGGCAGTTGATAAATACTTGCTAAATGTCAATAAAACATCACATGGTAGTACACTGGACTAGAATCAGCATTGGGTACAAGGGTTAGGTTGTAAAAAATAAGTTGAGAATGGAAGTGGGAGGCACTTCAATAAAGAGTGTTTGCTTGTCTGTTGGAAAAGGGGATAAACCAGAAGAATGGAAACCAATTAAAAGCCTAATGAAATAAGTACACAGGAAATATTAGAGGCCTAAAGAAAGTAAAAATGGAGAAGGGGAGATATAATTGAGATGGATCTAGCAGGTGGATTAAATAGGACAATGTTCTCAAATGTGGTGGTAAAGAGAATGAAGAGAATGAAGACATTTGCAAGTTACTAAAACTGAAGTAGTATCTGGTCATATGCTTTTTTGTTTATTAGAAAGAACATAAGCTTGAGAGCTTGATTTGAACTTTGGTTCTACCATTTCAAAACTATGTAATATAGAAGAAATTTCTTAAATTTTTTTTGTAAAAAAAATGTAGGGGATCCCTGGGGGGCTCAGTGGTTGAGCTCTGTCTTTGGCTCAGGGCATGATCCTGGGGTCCTAGGATTGAGTCCCACATAGGGCTCCCGGCAGGAAGCCTACTTCTCCCTCTGCCTACGTCTCTGCCTCTCTTTCTGTATCTCTCATGAATAGACAAATAAAATATTTTTTAAAAATGTAAAAGTTATAAGTAAACCTCATACATTATGGTGAAACTAGATATTATATAAATGACAGCTATCCCAGTGCCTGACACCTGATAAATTATATTTCTTTGTCCTCTATTTGCTCTTTTGTCCTATTTTGGATTTTGCGATTTCTTTGATGTCTGCACGTTTTTGAGCTGAGGCTAAAGAGACATTAGAGAACATCATTAGACACTGTACCTCTACCACAAATGGCAAATGATGACTATCTTTCAGAAACACTTTATGGTGCACCAAGATAAGCACAAAATAAAATGAGGGGCTTTGCTAAATTTTGGGTGACTATATGACTCTAATTCCTCCTTATATATTCTTGTTTTCTCTTTTCTCCCCCTCATAAGACCTGCTTACAGACTGGACCATGAATTATTCATTGAAGACCCTAGCCACTACAGGCAAACAGCAGAATTGCACATCCAGACACTAATGATGAAGAGAGCATTTACTTTTTTTCACTAGTTTGTTGCTTTTTTCATCTAAGGCTAAGATGAATGCTCAAGTACTGAAAGGAATATCCATGCCCCAACACAGTATCTCTCCATGATGACATTCTCTGGAGGCTCTATCTGGCCTCTGTGAGTCACTTGCCCTTGGTCAACCTTCGCACACCTCATCAACACAAAATAACCCACAGGCATTGTGCCCCATGACCTGTTCTTTTCCAAACCTCATTCTGTCTTCCTCCATCCCATCTTCTCCCATTCATACATTCATTCATTCAGTCTCCACACCTACCAAAGCAGCTCCCCAGCTATGCTCAGGAAATTAAAATTCTGATATATACAAATGTACACAGGTCTTCATGTATTTCTGTATCTAAAAGTAAGATAAGTATCCTAAAAAAGTGATTCAATTTTTCAAATCTTTTTATCAATAATAAACATGGAGATAGATGCCTTTCCTTGATCACATTTTGAACGGCTTTTTTCCTCATTACCAACTCCTTTTTGAAGTTCTGACTTTCTCAAGCACCATTTGTAATTTCAAGATCTAAAGAGAATATGGGCAGCCCGGGTGGCTCAGCAGCTTAGAGCCGCCTTCAGCCCAGGGCGTGATCCTGGAGACCTGGGATCGAATCCCACATCGGGCTCCCCGCATGGAGCCTGCTTCTCCCTCTGCCTGTGTCTGTGCCTGTCTCAATCTGCATCTCTCATAAATAAATATATAAAATCTTAAAAAAAAATCTAAAGAGAATAAACACATCGTTTTTCTTGACATGGAACACACAGATCCCCTTTTGTGTCCCCAGAAGGAGTGCGTAGAGAATGATCTTTTCCTGGATTATTTTTACCAAATATATTTAATGGCATCAACAATCTAGCTTTTGAAGGAAGCCATCTCTTTTCTGGACTGCTGGATGCTTAGCCAGAGGAATTGTGCCACCAACGCTGGTGTGTCCTTAAAAAAGACATGACTTTGAACATCAGAACACTGTATATGTGCCATAGCTATAAGCAATGAAGCTATTACTGAATTCAAGAATAATCTTGTTTGTCAAAGGTAATGATATATGGAGGTAAGTAAGTCCCTAAGCTTTACTTAAAGAATATTCATTTTCTGAAATGTATCATGCTTGAAAGGCTATCACTTACAAAATTCAAGTACCGATATCTAACACTAACTGAAAGAAATAAAGGTTGTAACAGCTAAGGAGACTTTAATTTAGTAAATTATTTTAGTTTCTAATAGAAGTTTAATTATGATTTTAGTAATTTGACCAGTATTCATTTCCTTTTACTTAGTATAAGTTACGTCTCTCTAGCACAGAATTAAATACAAGAGTCAAGCATTCTCTATTAAGTAATGTGAACTTAGAGGAAAGGACAGAAAAAAACATTTTGCATTTATTTTGCAAAAAAAAAAAAAGAATAGAAGAAGCAAGGACATCTTAGAACAGTGTGCTGATGCCATAAGTCTTTCAGGTATATAGATCTTTCTGACACTCAACTGGCCTAGGACTTAAGAATGAAAAGTAGGAAGCCTTCTATGTTCCTGAATTTATCTGACTTGTCAAATCAACTGCATCTCAAATTTCTTCCAGAGCAATTATACAACATCTAATTTGGAAGCATTCCTGGGAATAAAGAGACAAGATTTCACATAAAAAAAATAACCTGATGGCTTAAATTTTAAATGTTCTAAGTTTAATCTACTCATTAAATTGAAAGCGATCTATAGGAAAGTTATCTTTCAGTAGAAGGAAAGCATGTATAAGATTCCATATTTTGGAACCTCCTTACTACTTTCCCAAAAGACTAAAGAAATAAAGAATGAAGACACAGTTATTCCACACTTAGAAAATGAGTTAGAGGGCTTTGGGGGGAACGGGATAGCTAAACAAAAGGAGATACCGTTAGCATGAAAAAGGAGAGGAACAGGTGATAGCAAATATCAGTGCCTCTAAGTACACAATGATTGTTTCAAATACCTAAAGGACCAACTCATGGATGAAAATTAGAATTGTTTAGGAAATTATAAGCCACTAAGCTAAGCCCAATGAAACCTAGGGAAAGTTAAGGATTATTGTCACTTACTATGAAGAAGACAAATGTTTTAAAGTATTTTTATTTAAGAAGAAATGTTGAATTAGTAAAAAAAGACTTTTTAAAAATCACCCATGATCCTACAACTCCAAGATAACCATTCTTAATGCTGACTCATCTCCATTCAGGGATCTCACTGCACATATTGTTTTAGTATCTGAATTTTTGCTTAAAACCACATTGAACATCTTTACTTGTAAATAAATATATTTGTCTGTTACATCTTCCATAATGGCTATAGAGTATTTCTTTGTACAAAACCACCACTGTTCATTCACTAATATTTTTGGGCATTGCAATTTTTTTCAAATTTTATACTATTAAAAATAAGAATGAAATTATAGGGTGTCTGGGTGGCTCAGTTGGTTAAAGTTTGCCTTGGCTCAGGTCATGGTCTGGGCGTCCTGGGGTGGAGTCCTGGGTCAGGCTCCCTGCTCAGTAGGGAGTCTTCTTCTCCCTCTCCCCACCCCACTCCACTCATCAATCTCCCCACTCACTTTTCCACCTCTTACTAATATTAGGTATTAGCATTCTTTTATTCTTTGTCAATTTGACATGAAAAATAGCATCTTGTTAAGAGTGGATCTTTGAGTATCAGCAAGAACATATGTATGTATAATTATCACCCGTACCATTTTCCTTTTAATTTTACATGCAATGCTTTTTACCTAAAGATTGTTTGCTCATCTCTTTTAGCCACAAACCTTTATCCTGCTCCCTCTTTCTCTCTCTTCCTCTCTCTTTTTTAACTTAAGGATTTTGCATATTTAGAAAGATGAGACAATATCATTTACAGAAAACCCTAATGCAGAACTTACCTTAAAAAATGATAAATTGCTCATCAAGGAAATTGCTTAAGATTAGGCTGCATGATTTCCAGCAGGTATTTTGTTGCTGTTGCAGAAGCCTATACAAGACCTCTAAGATTTTATAATTATGGATATAAAGATATTAAAAGTGATTTGGGAATGTCATTAAGAGAAAAAGTAAACAGGAGGATCAAAACCAGAATTGAGACAGAGGAATGCTACCGAATAGGAGCTGGGTAGGAGACTTTCACTGTTCATTATCATCCCTCTGGGGTACCACCTGCACTTGAGTAATTAGGCAGAAATCTGGACAAATTCAAAGACCCTGTTTAGAAACAATTCTAACAAGGGGAGACTGAGTCTGTAACCCTAACCCAGAGTTTCTATAGGTCTAGAGAACTGGAATGCTCTGGACCAGAGAGAACACCTGAAGACCCAGGCAAGAAAAAACTGAAAGCCTGAGTTAAGGCACCAAAAGAGAGGCCAACTCTCTTACCTCCCTCCTTTAACAGTGCGAGGGCTTGCTTGGATACAGACAACCTCTCTCAAGTTTGAATTAGAGCTGAAAAGCCTGGAGAAACTGGAGCAGGTGTTTGACTTCATGCATCACTGAAAGATCTGTAGTCCTCTCACCCATTTGGCAAGGTTATAGAGCAAATAGGACAAACCCTACTTCACCTGCAGATTTCTTTCTTTACAATATATGACCTTGCCGTGGGGGACAATGCATCACTCTACAGACAAAATGCAGTGTGGTAGAAATAAGAGGGAACCAGGTCATCAAGCATTTTCTGTAAATGGTCAGTAATAAGTAGTTTTAGGCCTTTCAGATACATACACTCTCTTTTGCGTATTTTTCTGTTTGCATGCCTATTTACAACTTTTTAAAAATGTAAAAACCATTCTTAGCTAATGGAAAATATAAAAACAGACCCCATGCCACAGCTTACCAACCCTTGGTCTAAGCACATCAGTTAAAAGACAAAGATTGTCAGATAGGACAGTTAAAAAAAAAACACACAAGACCCAATATATCATGACTATAAGAAACCCATTTTACTTTTTCTTTTTTTTTTTTTAAGATTTTATTTATTTATTCTTGAGAGACAGAGAGAGAGAGAGAGAGAGAGAGAGAGAGAGAAAGAGGCAGAGACACAGGCAGAGGGAGAAGCAGGCTCCATGCAGGGAGCCCAATGTGGGACTCCATCCCAGGACTCCAGGATCACACCCTGGGCTGAAGGTGGCGCTAAACCACTGAGCCACCAGGGCTGCCCAAGAAATCCATTTTAAATGTAATGATATAGATAGAACAAATGTAAGTAAGATGATTTTAAAATATATGCTGTGTAAATGTAAAGCAAACGAAAGCTGGAGTCTATATAATAATAGAAAGACTAGATTTAAAAATCATGGGGGCACCTGGGTGGCTCAGTTGGTTGTCTGCCCTCAGCTCAGGTCATGATCCCACAGTCCTTGGATGGAGCCCCAAGTTGGGCTCTCTGCTCAGTGTGGGAGCCTGCTTCTCCCTCTCCCTTTGCCCTTCCACCTGTTCATGCTCTATCTCTCAATCAAATAAAATCTTTTAAAAAATAATGGAAATAAGCAGGGTTAAATGGATATTACAAAATTATCAGAGGATCAATTCACCAAGAATGCATAATAATTTTAAGTGTGAATGAATCTAACAACAGAGCAGTTAAATATATGAAGCAGAAACTGATAGTACTGAGAGGAGAAAATGATCCACGATTACAGCTGGAGACATCAAAACTGCTCTCTCAGTAATCAATAGGGTGAGCAAAGAGAAAATCATCAAGAATCAGGAAGGCACAAACAGCAGCAAAAACAACTTCACCTAATTGACATTTATAGAAAATTCTCCCTCCGCACACACCTGCCATGAAAAGAAAATACACATTTTATTCAAGTGCACATGAAATATTCACCAATATTCACCAAGACAGACCACATCTTAGGTCATAAAACAAACTTGAACAAGGTCACCTGGGTGGCTCAGCTGGTTAAGCGTCTGCCTTTGGCTCAGGTCACAATCCCAGGATCTTGGAATCAAGCCCCATGGTGGACCCCCTGCTCAGCGGGGAGTCTGCTGAGCAGGGAGCCCTCTCCCTCTGCTGCTCCCCCTGCTTGTGCTCTCTTGCTCGCTCTCTCAAGTAAATAAAATCTTTACGCAAAAAACCTGAACAAATTTAAAAGAATTGAAGTTATATAAAGTATATCTCTCACCACAATGGAATTAATCACAGAAAGATATCAAGAAAGTCTTCAAATACTTAGAAATGAAACATTACACTTTTAAATAACCCATGAGCCAAAGAGGAATTCTTGAGAAGTGTATTAATCTGCTCAGGCTGTTCTAACAAAATACCACAGACTGGGTAGCTTAAACAACAGACTTTTGTTTCTCAGAGTTCTAAAGGCTGAGAAGTTCAAGATCAAGGTGGGAGCAGATTTGATTCCTGGCAACATCCCTCTTTCTGGATGGCAGGTGGGTGCCTTCTTGCTGTATCTTCACATGCTGGAGAGAGAGAGTGCACTCTGGTTTCTCTTCTCCCCCTCATAAGGACACTGATCCCATCTTGGAGGTCCCATCCTCATGATCTCATCTAAACCTTCCCAAGGGCTCCATCTCTACACATTAGCATATTGGGGGTTAGGATTTCAACCTGTAAATTGGGGGAACTACAAACATTCAGTTTTTAAGAGGAAGTTATAAAACATAGAACTAAATGAAAAGTGAAATATAATACATCAAAATTTGTGAAAGTAGCCAAAACAACGTCTGGAAGAGTATTTATAAAGTTACATGTATATACTAGTTAAGAAGGAATTTCCGGAATTGATAAAAGAAGTTTCTACACTAAGAAATTAGAAAAATTAGAAAAAGTAAAACCAAAGCAAGCAGAAGAAAAGAAATATAAAGAGCAGAAATAAATGAAGCTGAAATGAAAAAAACAAAAGAGAAACCAACAAAACCCAAAGTAGGTTATTTGAAAAGATCCATCAATCTGATAGACCTCTTCAGACTAATCATTCACATGTGAATTCCTCCAATTTTCTGACTATGGAAGGATCCTTAGGTCCAGACTTTGTGACCTTAGATCTTTGGACTTAATGTCTATAACTCTCTACTTCCATCTAATGTTAGAGTATAGACAATGCAGAAAGCTTCTTTTAAAAAAGAGAAATTTCACCCCTAGGATGCTCAGATTTCAATACAGCTTTATGGATGCTTATAACGAACAAGCAACAAAGCCATGTCTTCAGTAATGTTCCTTTTTAAGGCAAAAGCAAAAAGCCAAATCACAAGTTAATCACATGCACACGAAGGGCAATCTATACATAAGCCCCTTCTTAAATCTAGTTGGTATCTATAGTGAAGGTTTCTCCAGCTTCTGATTCTCTCTGGCTTCCTTCCAGGATTTACAGCTTTCCTTCCCAAAACATGACCTCAACAACTGCACTGCAATCAGGTCGACCCGAAAAAAGAAGTGATTTGGCCAAGACTATTTTATTTTAGAAGAAGCTTTCCAACTTCCCTTGATATGTTTTTAAACTTGTCCTTTTTTACAGCTATTTCAAACCCAAGACATTTCTGTCTGATGTAACATCTTCAGTCTTTCAGTAGTTATGCAGATGTATGTCCTCAAGGAATTTGCAATTAAGTGAGGGACACGCAATAAATATATATAAAAGAGGGACACAAAATAATACATTTAAAGGAGCAGGCAACCTAGAGCCATAGGTGATTCTAAGACTACTGTGGTTTCACCTGGGACTACAGAATATTAGAGAAAGGAGAGATCAATGAGAATCAGAATGTTCTTCATGTGTCAGGTTGGACCTGAGGAAAATACAAGGTGCTAGGAATATGGGAACCACATGGATAGAAGCCCAGAAATAAAAATATCCAAGGAGCAGGAAAGAGACTAGCACAATGAGAGTATGGAAATTGTTTTTGAAACAAAATGTGGTTTGAGAGACATGAAACCAAGCAGAGGAATTCAGACAGGAAGGCATGGGAAACAGGTCCAATGAAATGATAGAGACATAAGGAAAGTGGTCTTTGAGGAAGGCACATGGAGCATAATGCTTGAGAAGGAGAAAATATGATGCCAGGCAGCACACCAGGAGTTATCCCTGATGACCAAAATAGAAAGAGAAAGTAAAAGACAGACCAAATATTTTCAAAGATGGAACTGACTGTACTTGGTGAGTGGGGACAGGAGATAAAGAAACATTTGAGTTTCTGGGAGATTATGACAAGATAAATTAAGAAAGCTGAAAAACAGGCAAAATAGAGAAATGAGTTCTGGAAGAGATAATACGATGAAATCCTTGAAAACTTTAAGAATGAAGCGATGGTGTCACACTTTTTTTTTTTAATGGTGTCACTCATGATTGGAAATGTATACACCCGAGATCAGAGTGCCAACATGGAACCAGACATAAATTTCAGAACTGTCTCAATCAACATGATAAAGTCATACACACACAGCTGATGTCTGCGGGACAAGTGCTGGTGAGAGAAGTGAGCTAAGGAACATGACTGAAATAGCCTTAGTATCTACTTAACCATTTGGTGCAGGAAGCAGAGGAGCAGGTTGGAGAAAACAGAGTGAGGTTAAGAGAACCTTCAAAAACCTGAAGTTGGTCAATGGCATCCACTGCTACAAAGAGGTAGAGGGAATGAGGATGGAATTAAGGTAATTGAGTTTGAGATTTAGATGTTGTAGTGGGCGGCTACCAGGGCCTGCAGGGCGGGGGAGTAGGGAGTTCATTGTTCAATGAGGACCGAGTTTTGGTTTTGTAAGATGAGAAGAGCCAGGACATGGTTGGTGGTGCACAGTGATGTGAATGGGCTTCGTGTCACTGGACTGTACACACACAAATGCTCTTCGCCTCATGTTCTCCCAAAGCACTGTTTTCCTCATGAATAATTCAGCAAATTCATGTAGGACCATCATGTAGGACATGCGTTGGAAAAAATCCCTTTTGGGAAGGAAATTTCTTGTTCCAGAAAGAGGACACAGGCTATGACATTTTAAATTAATTGTTGCATTAGAGTATTATTCATACCAATTAGTTTATCAGTCTGTAAATGACTCTAAGGCACAGTCAGAATGCTGTGCTCAGAAGATACTCATAAATAGAACTAATCACTTAATTAGATATTGTTAATAGAATTATTTACCATGCAAGCTACAGTATTCCTAAACCTGGGAAAAAAATAGAGGACTTACAATCCACCAAATGGTTTTGTCCAAAAATCATTGATAAGACTGGAGAAGAAAAGAGAAATATGAAAGAAGTGAGGGTCACACTAACCATTACTTACCCATTTGTACCTGTTGTTCTCTCACTGACCTATTTCCTAATAATTATAAAACAACCGATTTATTGAGAGTCATTCAGCATTGTAACAGTACTGTTTTCCCCCTTGATGCACAGATTACTACGTCTTTTATAAAGAGAAAATGTACCTGTGTTTTTCTTCGATCTCTTGGATATAACCAACAACACATAAATGCTTGAGAAATGCAGAGTGACATTTCTCTGAACAGAGAACCCCCCCAATGCCCGAATATGGACCAAACATTGTCCTCATAGCCTGATGCTTTGTGTCTATTTACATAGCACCCACATCTGAGGCCACTGTAGCAAATGAATGGCTTCGGTGTGTGTGGAGGGGAGCATGCATCTACAATGGAACTAAGGTCCTTTGAGAAGTCCAACTTCATCTCTCAGCCAAGTCATTGTCTTAACCAAAACAATTATACTTGGCAATCTAGGGAGGAGGAGGGGATTGATGAATTCAGGGTGCAAAAAGGAATCTAAATCATGAGAAAAGTATTTATCAAATTAAGAAAGGGTATAGAGAAGGCTCTACTTGCCCACCAAAGTGGGTGTTTTTTCATCAAGGAGTATAAGAAAAACTGGATTTGTGAACCCGTCAAATATGGCAGGAAACACCAATTACTAGTTTGCAATAAGTAACATAATTACCTTCAGTGTTGATGGCATGGAGATGTATAATTTCTCTGTATGGCACCCTCATTGTTATTGGTGAGATCGCTGTCCACATTTTCTAAATGCTAGTAATTTCCTTGGGAGTTTGTATAATTCTGGTAGCTGGTAATAACATGGCTGGTTTAAGGTATGGTCGTGAAAGATTTCTTCAGGCACCACCAGGTGAGCCTCAGCAAAGAGCACTATTTCCACATGAAATGTGCTTTTTATTTTTTCTAAAAAACTTCCACTGTCAAAATAATAATAATGTCAATTAGCCTATAAATAGGAAGTCAAACTATATTTGATATACATATCAAACTATATTTTAGTAGCCAAAGCATAATAAAAAGACTATCTTCTTGAAGGATAAAAAAACAACTGTTTAAAAAAGAAAGAATCAGGGGCACCTGGGTGGCTCAGTGTTTGAGCATCTGCCTTTGGCTCATGGCATGATCCTGGGGTCCTGGGTTCAAGTCTCGCATCAAGCTTCCCAAAGGGAGCCTACTTTTCCCTCTGCCTATGTCTCTGCCTCTGTCTGTGTGTCTCTCATGAATAAATAAAATCTTTTTTAAGAAAAAAGAATCAAAACTGAAATTTTAGAATATTTTAGAAATTATTTGACAATAAGGCTACAATATACAAACATTTTTGTAAAAGAAACCAGAGGTAAAGGGCAGCCCGAGTGGTTCAGTGGTTTAGCGCCACCTTCAGCCCCAGGTGTGATCCTGGAGACTCAGGATCGAGTCCCATGTCAGGCTCCTTGCATGCATGGAGTCTGCTTTTTCCCTCTGTCTGTGTCTCAGCCTCTCTTTCTCTCTCTGTGAGTCTCTCATTAATAAATTAAAAAAAAATCTTAAAAAAAAAACCCAGAGGCAAATTCATAGTCAGAAATGCCTTTATTTTTGAAGAAGAAAAATAAGACAAGGGTTTAACTAAAAGCTCTAGTAGAGCAAAACAACCCCCCAGATATTAAAATATACCAGTTATATTTGTGGAACAATCAAAGGCATGTCCGTATAATAGATGTTCTAGGCATTGTGTTTAATGAGATCTTTCTAAACGTACTGAAATGGCACATGTCCAAAAGGATGTAAAGGAAGAAACAAGGTTTTAAATAACTAATGTGGTATTGCAACCATTTATGTTTACTTTTTCTTTTTGAGTTAAAAAAATGTCTTTCTCCATCCCCTCTAATTAGAAATAAGAAATGAGACAGGGGAAGTAAGGAATTAAAGTTCAAAGAATGAAGAGTGGAGGGTGACTTACATTTTACACTTTCTACCTTTCAAGTACCTTTCAACATGTTTTGGCCATGAGAATTATTATGTACTCAAATAAATACATTTAAAATAAAAGTGGTCAGGGAAATAACTTTATAGCAGCTCATTCTTTATTCTCTTTGAAGGTAGAAAAGTTTCTTTCTGGTGGTCCACAATGCCTTTCCACCTCTCTTGATCCCACTCCACCTGAAAGATGAGCTCTCTACCCCGTAACTACCCAAAGTAGGAAGGCCCTCCAGGCCATTGACTCGGGCTGACACCATTTTCTTTCATGGTCTCACTTTACCACCCAGAAGTCATGTCCTGGTTAAGTAAGCCTCGATGTTATTTCTATTTTCTTTTTCCTTTGACTTCCATCCCCCACCCTCTACACTTAAAATCAATATTGCTTAACTATACAAGAATGTTCTTTAGTGAAATGGTTATTACAGGGCTTTCAGAGACACCGAATTTTTCTTATTAATATTGACATTTTTTTCCCTTCTAAAGAAGTTCTTATTTTATCTTATCTTTGAGAGAAAGAGCTTGAGCAGGGATGGAAACGGGCAGAGGAAGAGGGAGAGAGTGAATCCCAAGCAGGCTCCATGCTCAGCACAGAGCCCAAGTTGGGGCTCAATCTCCCAACCCTGAGATCATGACCCAAGACAAAAATCAAGAGTCAGATGCTTAACTGACTGAGCTACCCAGGCACCCGTCCCTCCCAAAGCTTTCAAATATTTTCTAAATTAGAGTTTTATAGCCGATTGCTTACATTCACACATTTCCAAGACTCTATGCTAACTTTTTAATGCCTATGAAAGTAATACATTAACAATCTATTTCTATGTGAAATTATTTTTTGAAAATGTTATTTTGAAATTTATCTCTGGTGGGTATGTATAACCCATTAAGATGGCTAAAAATTGAGTCTACTGAAAGAGACAGATTCAGTGATACTGCAACTGGGAAAAAGCAATGTTTCCTAGGGTTTGAGCTTTGAGTCTTCTTGCATACTTCTTCAGTTCACACTTTCTAGTCACACTTCTCATTTCACATTCGAGACATGAAAAACTCAGAAGCTGAGCTTCTGTTAGCCTCAGGAGAGGCCATCTTCCCAAGCACTTGGCTCCCCAAAATTCCACCCAGCTTTAATTCCAATGGGAAATGGTTCTGAAGTCGACACCTCGAAGCCACTGTTAGGTTTCTAAGAGCAGTCACCCTAAGAAATGAGACAGCAGAGCCTAAGTGCCTTCTGCTCCTGTGAAAATGTAGATGCAATCTCCTCTCCTCGCACAGATGTCGAGGGAAAACTGCCTCTCTGTGCACAGTTGAGCTGAGTTCCCACTTGCTGGATAAAGAATCAAATTCTTTTCTGTTCGGAGCTAAAATAATTATGGCTCGCCTTTCCCACAAGGTCTTCAAATGAATCCATTCTAAAGGAGCCTTTCTCTGCCTAGGAATTTCCTTTGCATTTCTGGATACTTCCTGAACCCAAATGGCCTGCCTATGCACTGCATTTTTAGGGAATCCATCACCCTGAGGATCACAGGGGATAAAAACCAGAGCCTGCAAAGTTAGCCACCCCAAGACATGTTGGATCTGCTAAGAAACAGGAAATGAATGGCCCAGGGATAACACTGATGTCAATCTGGCATAACTATTTGCTTCCTGGAATGGCTGAACAGAATTTATACCTGGACTTCCTAGTTTCAGAGTCCCACAGGACAGCTCTTCCACCCCCTTGTCATCAGCTGTCTATCATTCCTCCCAGCCAACCACTCTTGATGCTACCTTCCTTTCACAGACTGTGCCTGGCACCCCTTTCTTTCCAGTCCAGCTTGTATCAGCTGCAACTGTTAATTCAACTATTAATCAAAGATCCCCATCGATTGTTAGCACTAGAGAACAAAGATAAATAGTGTTTGTTCCCAAGGAACACCCAGAGTTGTGAGAATGCAAACAAATAAGTAATGATAATTTGTGCATGAATCACAAAAATGCTAAAATACCTTTCTTTTTTTTTTTTAGGAGTTTATTTATTTATTCATGAGAGACACGCAGAGAGAGGCAGAGATATAAGCATAGGCATGCGGGGAGCCCGATGTGGGACTCGATTCCAAGACCCCAGGATCACGACCTGAGCTGAAGGCAGATGCTCAACTGCTGAGCCAGGCATCCCCTAAAATACCTTTCTGGAATGAAGACCAAACTCAATAATGATTCATGAAAGAATGGATGAAGCGTATTTTTCTTCAGCATTGCTCTTAATATCTTAATACAATGCTTGGTAGAGAATAAGCATCTCTTTAAATATCAGAGGCATTCTGTGATAAATAATTTAATCAACTTATTTATAGTTACTGTATTAGTTTGCTAAGGCTGCCCTAATAAAATACCACAGCCTGGGTGGCTTAAACAGCATATTTATTTTCTTTCAGTCCTGGAGGCTGCTAAGTCCAAGATCAAGGCGTCAGCAGGTTTGGCTTCTTCTGTGGTCTCTCTGCTTGCCTTGCAGATGGTCACCTTCACCCTATATATTCAAATGGTCTTTCCTCTGGGCACACTCATGCCTGTGTCCTAATCTCCCTTTTTTATAAAGGACACCAGTCATATTGGATTAGGGGCTGCCCATATGACCTCATTTTACCTTAATTACCTCATTAAAGGACCTATTTCCATATACAGGTACTGGGAATTTGTTTTTAGGTACTAGAAATTAGGACTCCAACATGTGAATTTGGGAAGACACAATTCAGCCCATAAAATTTACTAAAACCTATTATAGAGTCTCACTATAATTTGATCTCTAGAATCATGTCAGGGGATAACTATATAAAATTTTAAAATAAAGCTCCTGTCACACTTTAGTAACTAAACCTCTTTGGTTTAATTACAAAATAAAAAAAATTGAATTCTACATATAAAGTACAATTATGGCAGTGTTTCAGTGTATAATCCTTTGATAAATTTTATATATGTATATATATATATATATATATAAATTCACAATAATTCTGCTGCTTATACCCATGCTCTCCGTGGTGACCTCTCAAACTGACTCTGATCTCAACCACATGTCTTACTTTGGCCAATTAGACATTAATAAATGTGACATAATCAGATGCTTGAAAATCACTTGTGCACTAGACATGCCCTTTTAATGTTCTTGGAACCCCTTCAACCATGTGAAGAGTCCATAGGAGCCTGTTAGATGAAGAGAAACACATGGCCCATTTTCCCATCGACTCCAGCCAACTGCAAACCAGTCTTCAGAAGCAGAACCAGCTCATGTGATTGCATTTACCTTGGTGAGCCCAGCCAAGATCAACACAAGAACCTCCTAGATGAATTCAGGTCAAACTACCAATCCACTGGATCATGAGCTAAACTAAAGGTTATTGTTTTAAGCAATTAAGTTTTGAGATAGTTTGTAAACTAACACTATGAAAAGCATAGAACCATAGAACGAACTTATTTAATATTTTTTGAAGATATTTATTTATTTATTCATGATAGACATAGAGAGAGAGAGAGGTAGAGACCCAGGCAGAGGGAGAGGCTGGCTCCATGCCGGGAGCCCGACACAGGACTCGATCCCGGGACTCCAGGATCATGCCAAAGGCAGGCGCCGAACCACTGAGCCACCCAGGGATCCCCTGAACAAACTTGTTTAAACACAAATTAGTAAAATTAATATTTGCCTGCTAAAACACCAAAAACAGAGTTGGTAAAAATTTTCAGAGACTGGAGCATCTGGGTGGCTCAGTCGGTTAAGCATCCAACTCTTGGTTTTGGCTCAGGTCATGTTCTTAAGGTCATTAGATCAAGCATGCATCAGGCTTGTGCTCAGCATGGAGTCTGTTTGAGGTTCTCCCTCTCCCTCGGCCCCTCCTCACTCCACATGTGCTCTCTCTCACTCTCTCTCTCAAATAAATAAATAAATCTTCAAAGAAATTTTTTCAGAGAGTAAAAAAGCCTCCCAAAGTAAACTGATACCACATTAAATAGGCTACATGATGGCAAAGATATATTAGGGTATGCCACAAGAAGAGAATATTATTATGAAAATGATGTCAGAATAACCGAAAAGAGAGTATTTAGGCAACCAGGGTCAAATCACAGTTGTAGCAGTGAAACGTCAGCCATGTGGGAGGATCCCCTTGTGAAACAAGGTAAATTAAAACTAATTTGGGGGGTTCCTGAGTGGTCGGATCTGTTAAGCCTTGGACTCTTGATTTCAACTCAGTCATGGTCTCAAGGTTGTGAGATCGAGCTCCATGTTGGGCTCTGTGCTTGGTGTGGAGTCTTCTTGGGATTCTCTCTCTCCCTCTCACTCTGCCCTCCCATTCCCTCTGCTCATGCACTCTTGCCCTCTTAAGAAACAAGAACAACAACAAAATACTAAATTCGGGTGGTGGAAAAAAATAAATAAATAAATTTGGGTGGTGGCTAACATAGTTCAGTGGTAGAAATCTGAATTAATGGACTATTCAAAAGCAGTATACTGCAGCATTTTATGTCCTACAAATCGATAGCTAATAAATTGTGGCTATCAAGAAATTTTGCTAAACCAGATACAATCAATAAGTAATATGATTTGCTGATTCATGAAGGTTACACCAGTGAGGCACAAGCAGGCTAAAGAAGAAAAAAAAAAAGACAAAAAAAAGGAAAGAATCAAAGAAAAAAGAGAAAGAAAGAAATTTCATTTCACTCTCAACTAGCAGGTCTGTTAACAAACAACAAGCAATTAATCTGGCAGAAGAGGAAGAGGAGAAGATGAGAAGTTTTCAAATCTTAAAGGCTCTGGGCTCTTGGCTGATGACTCAGCTTTCTGAGGCAGGCAATTCCCTGTGCCAAGCCCAGCTCAGCAGCTCTAAGGAGGCTAATTGTTAATTGCTAATTCATCTCACCTAGATAAATTAGTCTGTCTGCCCTGGTATGAGGAGGCGGCGGCCTCAAAGCCCACGCTGGAGTCCAATAGCCAGATGTGATAGTTGGGAATGAGAGCTCCCCAGGGAACCACTGAATATAATGCCACCTGAGACCCCTCACCAGGAGGGATGAAAGCTGAGAACAGAGCCTCATGACAAAAGAGCAGGAATAATTGCTCACAGGCTTATCAGTAAGGGCCACCACGTAACATCCAAACTGAGACAATTCTGAGAACCAAAGGGGGGTGCCATTCATAATTATGCTGAGACCACAGTGTGAACCAGAACTGGCCCATTTGGAGTTGAGAGCTCACAGACTCTTTATCATATGGAAGTAGGCATCATAACCAAAGAAAATCCAAAAGGAAAACACTCAGAAAAAGTACAAGAGGATCAAGAGGAAGTTGGTAGAAGATTGTGAGTTCACAAGAAAAGTATCTAGAGTGACCCTCTTGGGAAGAACCAGCCCCTTCCCTCAGGATCCAGGAGTACATAGCCTAGAATGATCCAGAAACCAACCAACCGACACAGGAAGAATGGATGCATTGTGGGAGTTGGTGACTTACTATGGGGAGGTCTGACTGCTTGTGAAACAGCCCTCCTGGTATAGATATTTAGGAGAGAAAAGCTCTCTGAGGTATACCATGCATTCATTTTCAGCAAGTGTCGACTGAGAGGCAACACAGCTAAGCACTGCTCTAGATGATACAGAAGGAAACTAGATGGAAAAGTCCCTACTGTCAGGTGCCTACTTTCTAATGGCAGACATGCAATAAGCCCATAATGCACTCCCTTATACTCATGGTAAGAGTTACGAGGAAAATAAAGACAATGGCGTCCTCACCAGTGTCACTAGGTGGTGACCAAAGTGATGAATGATTGCTTAAAAAAAGACCTGAGAAGCTGACTTTTGAGCTGAGGCACAAAATGGAACTGCTCATGCAAAGATCTTGGGGGGAAGAGCACTTCAGACAGAAGAAACAGCCTTTACAGTAAGTTCTACAACCAGAACAAGGTATGTAGCCAGAACAAAGGGGAGTGGAGAAAGAGGGGGTGAGCGGAGAGTCTGGGAGGGGCCAAACAGCATAAGAACTGTGTGTTTTTGCTGAGTGTGCGGAGATGTCGCAAAATGTTCTCTGCAGACAGAGACATAATCCAATTTACCTTTTAAACATAGCATCCTGGTTGTTCCCGGGAGAACAGGTGGTAACCAGAGGAGTTGAGAATTTGGAGGAGTACAGCAGAGAGATGACTTGGATTGGCAGCTATGGACAGAGGCTGTTTGCTTTGGGCTGTTTTGCTTATGGTTCAGAAGTGGAGCTTGTGAGAAAGACAAGGAATGAGGTGGGTTCCTACTTGGTCAGCTGGAAGGATAATGCCTTAAAACTGAGATTATGGAAGTTGGGGGAAATGGAGGTTTCCTTCTACCTTACAAATATTAAAGTTGAGATAATTATCAAACACCCAAACAGAAACATTAAAAAAGCAATTGTATATATGGCTCCAATTCTGAAGGAAGATGCCAGAGCTGCAGTGAACATTTTGGAGTCATTGAGTATAAATGTTATTTAAACCAAAGTATTTAATGAGATTAGCTATGGAGAAAGAGCAAATAGAGAAAAGCATGTACCCAACATGCACCTCGTGTGGCACTCTGACATTTAGATGATGCGCTAGGAGCCAACACAGACAACCAGGGAAGAGTAGCCAATGAAGCAGAACGATTATACAGAAAATGCTGTGTCATGGAAGCCAAGAGAAGACACCGTAGGAGAGACAAAGCAGTCAGCTGCATATACACTGAATCAGTAGACAACAGAGAAGAGACTAATAATAGTCCTGACAAACAGTTTCAAACAGTTTCAAAAGCCCGACAGGGAGACATGACTTACTGGATTGATGGAGAAGGTGAATTGGAGGCTGTGACTCCAGACAAACCTTTCTAGAAAGTTTGCGGTGACTCCTACCTACTCCCATCGAGTCATGTGAAATAAATAGCAGTACTCACAGAGTCTGGTCCTGGAAGGTCATCCCATGTCCCTTTTGGCAGCTTATCAGAGATCTGACTCCGCAGGTCTGAGTTAGGTGGATTGAACAGGCTGACACACCGGGTGTAGACCAAAGAGCTCTCTCTTTCTATCAAGACCACTCTTGAATAGGAAGTGCTCCCTCTTACATTGCTACCTAGGTAAGGGGTTGGCCAACTGGCCTCATGAGCCAAATGTAGCCCACCGCCTGTGTTCTAAATCAAGTTTCATTGATGTGGGGCCATTCCCAGTAAGGCACACAGTGCTTACGGCTGCCTTCACACTACAATGGCAGAGCTGAATAGCTGTGAACCTGTGGCCCACAGAACTAAAAATATTTACTTTTTAGCCTTTTATGGAGAAACGTTTGCCAATCCTGTTCTAAATAACAATTCCCTGTAAATATACAGTCCCTGTGAGTATACATATATAGCTCCTATCAATATGGAGAGCATCACAGGGGCAAGGTCCTCACCACTGGATTATTGGCCACAGTTGCATCCTGTCCAGCTATGCCCAGCTTGAGTCAACAACTCTCTCGCAAAAGAAGTGCTTGAGGCATTATGCGTGCTCTGCTACTTCTCTGCTTGTGCCTTTTCCCTATTACATCCGATGGTTTATCTTTATCACTCTAACTGTGGTGCCTCTGTCTAGCACCACTTTGCCATATTCCAAGAAATGATGGAATCACTTCTTTCACATTGTGTTGGGGTCTTGTAAGGAATATGAGAAGTACGTTTTAAATTATTGGGGAGGGAGGCCTGGGTGGCTCAGTGGTTGAGCATCTGCCTTTGGCTTGAGTCATGATCCCGGGGTCCCAGGATCAAGTCCCACCTCAGGCTTCCTGCAGGGAGCCTGCTTTTCTTCTCCCTCTGCCTCTGTCTCTGCCTCTCTCTGTGTGTCTCTCATGAATAAATAAATAAAATTAATTAATTAATGGGGACTAGAGAATAATATATGTATGTTTTGATTTTCTAGACCAAAACTCTAAGTTGCAAGACAACAGACAACATTTTGGCTTGGGATGTTGATTAGAGCTGATGAAAAGGGATATTTGACTGGGATCTCAAGTCCTTGAATCCTTGACTGGCTGACACTGTAACAGCTCACACTGTGTGGAGAGGGAACCACGTGCACAGAATATATTCCAGGAAAATGTAAAATGTAAAACTTACCACTTAGTCAAATTTTTAGTATCTAAAGCTCAGTGGAATCTACTTCTCTGGTGAGCTGAGTGAATGTTCAGACTCTGATTTCATATTACCACTTTTCCCTGGACAAGGGTACAAACACAACTAACTAGCTACAGTGGCATCAAAATGTCAGCTTAATTGACAGTAAATCAGAATCAGAGATCATTGCAAAGCCTCCTTTATCACTTCCCAAACCTAGAGTTTGGTTAAGCATGCAACCTGATATACTCATGCAATTACAGTCTTAAAGAAGCTAAAATTAGGAGAGAACTGCAAATCCCTGCCAACCCCAAAAGCATGTAGATGAGAGAGATGTCGCACGTCACTTGAATCACAGTACAGTGGCCATGCCCCCATCAAGGAGACTCAAAGGCTTCCAAGGGCTCCCCAGTCTCACAGTTGAATTAGTCTCACCTTCCTTCTTGAAAAAATAATTTGAATAAAAGGGCACACATCTTGAGAATGGAACAGAAGTCCCCATGTGTAAATATAAGGATAGGTTTATCATATTCTCCCTAATACTGGTCTGGATGAGCTACAGGCATTATTCTACCTTTAGGTTTTGGCTTTTTTAAGATTTTATTTATTTATTCATGGGAGACACACAAAGAGAGAGAGAGAGAGAGAGAGAGAGAGAGAGAGAGGCAGAGACACAGGCAGTGGGAGAAGCAGGCTCCATCCAGGGAGCCCGATGTGGGACTCGATCCCGGGTCTCCAGGATCATGCCCTGGGCCGAAGGCAGGCACTAAACCACTGAGCCATCCAGGGATCCGCTAGGTTTTGGCTTTAACTAGAATGAAGCTGAAGAGTTTTCTTCTTGGCTTTCTAGATCTCACTACTCTCCTTGGGACAGCAGCAAAGACGTCCCACTTTCCAGAGTTCCAGAGTCAAATATACCCAAGCTGTCTTTGCCAAGCTTCCTCTTCTGCCTTCTACTTAGCTCTTCTAGGTCTTCCATGATAAAGGACTACTTCCAAATAGAAGTCTGCTTAGCTCATCTTTTAGAGAAGAAAAGACAGTGGAAAAGAGGCTCCAGTGATGTCATCTAGGCTCAAGAGAGAGATTTTTCCTGTATTAGTGGATACTAATAGCCACTAATTCTATAGTGAAGACTATATATATATATATATATATATATACACACACATACATACATGTCTACTATATATATATATATATATAAATACACATATACACATGCACACACACATACACACTTCTTCCTTGACCTTGGAAAGGGGGAGTAGTACAGCATGTATCCTTGAGTTCTACCTAGAGGTTATGGAATGCTTCTGACGAAAAGTATATCGTGATGACTGGGAAGAAAATAATTTGCTACTCTGATTTAGAAGACTTTAGCTTGAAATTGGAAGCAAAGATGAAACATTCTAGGTTAAAATGGGAAAAATATTAAGACAGTCAACATCACTTCTGACATTAAAAAAAATTAACAGTGGATGAGGTGCCTGGTAATTCAAAGGAGAACCTAGCCAAAAGTACAAGGACCTCCATCTATTTCAGTAGACATACCAGTGCATCCAATAGAGGTTGGGTAAAAAGTCAGGGTGAACTGGAGGCTCAGTGAAGATCAGTTTTACCTCCAAAATATCACTGAGATTGGTGGCATAGAATTCATTATGAAGACAGTGATCAAAGGTGTATCTTGTTCAAATGAAATCAATCAGAAGTGGAAGCAGCTTAAAGAATTTGTCACTGAGTGTAAATCTACAAACGTGAAGATGTCAGTGCCTAGCACCCATGGTGGGTGAAGAGAAAAGAGGGACCTGCAGGCCAACCATCATAGTGGGAGTGTTGTATGAAGGATGCTACCACATGAGAATATATTTAATATCTTTTTGAAATAGATAACAGAACTGCACTTGAGCTACGATAGAGATATAAAGGATATTACAAGGGACTCTACTCCCTGCCTTCATGTATCCATGAAATAACTCTCACTCCAGTAAGGGATGGCATGCCAGTGAAACTGATCTCTATTCTCTCCACCCTTTCTATACTCCACAAGATTGGAAGAGGGGGGGAGCTATCCAACTGGTGTAAATAAATTCTGACATCGGTTGATTTACTTTTGGAATAGGAACAAGATAATGAATGACATGTGGTGTCATACGTTGTCTATCTCGTTGAATCTCTCTCTCAGGGCTTGGTACAGATGAGACAGTGATGCCTCTTCTGGATGGAGAACTGTCTGGATAGGATTTCCACCTAAGTGTTACAGAATACGTCTGAGGACAAGAATATCATGCTGACTGCCATAGAGACTCCTCTCCCCAAGATCCAATGAAGGAGCAGGTTTTAGAAAGCACGATTGTGGTTACAGGTCTAAGCCACCTGCTCCAATCCAGATCTGGTAATAATAGTGATAGAGATAGATCTAGATGCATGGGTCTCATATGTCTGTCTTTCGTGTCTACTTCTTGCTTGGGCCCCTAAAATTCTAAAAATGGGAACTTGAGTTAGATTCTAGAAATACTTAGAAATTTGAAAAAAAAAAAAGAACAGTTTCATTTAAAAAAATGTTTTCAGAGCTCAAGGCACAGAGCTTCCCTTTGGTCTTATGTTTCCTTTTGTCTTTCTGGGGATCTAAATCCTACATCTTTTATGCTCCAGCTGAGATGCCACTGCTGTGCTCAATGACTGTAGCCAACAAAGGTTGAGTTTTCCTAGATTGTAAACTCCTTGGAGCGGAAACCAACAAACCATAAACTTCTTTGTACAACATCATCTTCACTTTCAAACCTGTTCCTGTCTGCCAGCTGACTCAGGAGTCTCAGAGTCAGGCCAGGCTCCTGGCTCCAACTCGTGCCCCTTCATATCTCACATGGCCATGGGCTCCATTTGCCCTGGAATTTTTCAGCTAATGTCCCTTGCCCTGGCATAACTATCAAATATGGTCAGTTATACGGACACCTCAAACCCATATTGCCTTCTTCCTATGTCTTTCACCAAGTCCCCTTTCCTCAGTCATCAAGTCTCATTCCTATAACAGCCCAAGTGTTCTTCCAGAGACGCATTTCAATTCTATCTTCTACAGCTGCCAGAGCAGTCTGTCGAAACGTCAAATATGTTCATGATATGTCCTTATCTAAAACTAGTTCCCTCATAGACAAGCCCAGACTGAGACATCTGACCTCTGATTATATCTAACATTCCACCAATTTCTTTTTGTAAATCAATCTTTAGTCAAACCACAATGCATAGTACCACACCATACCATAATGCAAACCAAATCATACTCAACACCTCGTGCTGTCCTTCCTCTTTACGTCTTTGCTCATGCTGCCTCCTTTACCTGGAAACAATCCCCCCTCTGCCTTTGTTCCCCACATTACATGGCGAACTGTTCATCCCTTACAAGCCAGCACAAACTTCACCTCATGCCAGACACCTTCCCTCACCATCTCCGACCACCCCAGGTTTAGATTATGAGATCATTCTCTACGTTGATGTAATGACTTGTTTTCATTTCTACTTAGTTTATAATACAGTATTTTTATGATTCATATGTTTGTTTCTCTCGCTAGACTGGGACATCCTTGAGAATAAAGAGTGACTTTTTTCTTGAGTTGGGTGACCATGGTTAGAAATACCAGTCTAAGTGGCAGTTCATAAATATTTTTTGCAATATTCATCACAAAACATTTTAAACATAAAGAGAAAATAATACTATTAGCGCACTTGTATTGCTATCACCTGAAATCTATGGTTGTTATTTTACTAAACTGTTTTGTCACATTTCTATTCATCCCTCTATCCGTGCATCACTCCATCTTGTTTTTAATACATTTCAAAGTAAATTGAAAACAGTGATGCATCCCCCCATCTGTCAATACACGTATCATTAACTAAAGTTCATTATTTTGTGTGTATTTCCCTTTTAAGATGTACATACAATGAAATGCATAAATCTTCAGTGTACATTTGTTGAATTTTGACAAATACACATATATTTGGGTAACTGACCCTTTCTCCATTGAATTGTGTTTGTACCTTTGTCAAAAATCAGTTGGCTACATTTGGATGGGTCTATTTCTGAGCTCTCTATTCTACTGCATCGATTTGTGGGTCTCTTCTTTCACCTGTTACCATGCCGTCTTGATTACTTTATGTTTATGGTAACTCTTGAAATTGGTCATTTCCATCTGCTATCCTTTCCTTTCAGATTGAAAAACTCCTGTCAACACTACTTCTAATTCAGGTCTGTTGGTAACAGAGTCTCCTGGTTTGATCTAAAACTGTCTTCATTTCACATTCATTCTTGAAGGATATTTTTTTTTTCTTGATAGATAATTCTGGGTTTAGTTTGCCATTTTAAACTCTAAAGATTTTGTTCCAATGTATTCTTCCCTCCATTTCTTTCTAACAAGAGATCAGTAATAACTCAAATTGTCATTCCATTCATAAAATGTGTTGATTTTCTCTAGCTACATTCAAGATTTTTTCCTAATCTTTTGTTTTCCAGTTTATATTTTGCCAAGGCATGGTTTTCTATGTGTATAACCTGCTTAAGTTTTTCTAAGCTTCTCAAGTTTGTAAATGTCTTTCAACAAAGTAGGGAAGAAAAGGCCATTATTTCTGCCCCATTCCCTCTCTCTCTTTCTCCTGGGACTTGAGTTATACTTATGGTAAGTGTTTTTATATTTTGCCACATGTCTCTGAGGCTCTGTACTTTTTTAAAATATTTTTTCTCTAGTCTTCAAATTCACTAATTTCTGTTGATCATTCTTCAAGTCCACAGACTCTCCTGCCATTTCCTCCTTTTACTTAAGGTGATCCGGTGAATTTTTAAAATTTCACATATTGTATTTCTCAATTGTAGAATTTCCATTCATTCTTTGCTATTCTTTTTGCTTGTCTAAGATTTACTTTAAAAATTCATGATGAGCATATTTCCTCCATGACCTTGGGCACCATTCTAATAGCTACTTTAAAATCCTTGCTTGCTGATCCCAACATCTGGCTCATCTCAGGGTTGGCCTCTATTTATTTTTTTCCTCTTAATAATGAATCACATTTTCCTAATTCTTTGTATGGTAAATAATTTTAGATTGTGGATTTCCAGATTCTGTTTTATTCTCCTAAAGATATTTTTGTTGTTAAGTTTGTATATGGTAGCAGGCCATGGACATGAGAGGCCTCAAACTTCAAACTCTTTCTTGGATGACAGTTTCAATCTAATCCTTAACTAGGCTGCCTGGAATCTGCTCCAAACATTCATGTTTCAGAAGTCAGTCCTTTAGGATGTATTTATAAACAAACCGTTAGTTTCCTTCTCTCTGGTTCTATCACTTCCCAGAGGCTGTATGGTCCAGAACTTTGTCCTCTGATGCCATAGACCAAAAAGACTTCGGGTTTTCTATCACAGTTTTGGCATCCTACATCTACAGGGCAATCTGAGCCTTCACTCAGTTCATGAGCCATGAAAATGGGAACTTAGCCAGTGTCTTCCCCTTTATCAAAGTGTTGGTTCCTCTGCATAAACAACTTCCATTTGGTTGTTCTCAAACATCTTCTGGCCATTGGTTCTGCTTTTTTGGTTTGTTTTGTTTTTGTCTAGACTTTATACTTGTTATCTGAAGAAGGGTCAGTAAGATAGAAGCTTACTCAGATATTATTAGAACCAAACCTCAAAAATTCATATTTATTAAATTAAATCTGAGTCTGGCAAGTCAAGGACAGAGGTTTTTACTTATTAACTGGTATATCACAAGTGCCAAGAATCATGAATGATATATTTTAAGGACTCAATAAACACTTGTTGAATAAATGGATAGGTGACTATACAATTAACATTGACATTTTCCTTGTACCTTAACTGACTTTCTCAGAAATTGAACACTTAAACAAATGGAGCATAAACTATAATCTCTTTTCAAAACTAACAGTATTTTGTCATATTTGCTTTTTGCATTTTCTTAAGAGGTTGTGAAATAAGATATAAAGTGGAAGACTTTGTAACCTATTAATTTCTTTTACTCTAACTTTGGATTCCAGAATGTATATCTTTTGATATAAATTATAGAAAATTCATTAATCTTTCCAATTTCCCAAAAGGAGGAAAGGAATATAAAACTCAGGGCATAAGAAGTGGTTCTTCCAAAAGAGTTCAGTAGACAAATGGATTGGAAAAATTCTATATTCAACAAAATACAACTTTACGGAAAATCTTCTCAGAGCTAAATACATGCTGTAAACCATTAAGGATAGTGTGTGGTACATAGCACTTCCCAACCATCTCTGACCTTATAACACTGTCTGTCCTAGATCACCTCATGGGGGACTACCATTCCCGGCAACTCACTTTAGGGAAGGCTAATATGGAATTGTCCCATATTTCTGATGCAAAAACTTAAGCATGGAAAGTCATCCTTTGATAGAGTTGATCAACATCCTATCTCTCTCATTCCCCAATTGGCATATTCTCTCTTTCCCCCATTGAGCCTGGATTTCATTTCTACCTTTCCATTACATTTGCCTTAAGTAAAGTCAGTCATCATCCTTGGCTATTTACATGTTGATCCACACATAAAAGAGAATAAAATAGCAGAGCAGACTGGAAGAATGATTAAGAACCTGGAGATATAAAAGGCAATTGCTTTCAAGAGGATTCACCCAGCACACAGAGCTTTCTTTCATGATTAAGTTCTTTTTGAAATCCTAAATCAAAGGCTCGGCCTATCAGAGAGCTAGGAAATCTATAATGGAAAAAAATGTCATTGATGAGAGCCGTTTTGTTATTATACTGAGTGCTTTTGACAGCATTCGCTGCCTAAGCACATGAAGGAAACTGCAAACCATGCTGAATGTTTTCTGAATGTTTTCTTTCTATACAGAATGCTACAATGAAGTGCCCAGTGAGTGAGAAAAAGAGAAATAAAACACAGTTGGCAAAGTCAAAGCAAGCAGAATTAATGCCTCCGCACCACAGCCCCGGCATCTCTAGCTCCCCAAGGGGATTGGTGGGAAACTATAGCTTCTGTTCAGTCCTTTCAGAACTCTATTAATTTTTTTCTGCTCGGCTGACTCAGGACTATATAAGGGACAGGCAAGTGGCAGGACAAATCCATTTTTGAAACTCTTCAATCAAATCCTGAATAAGCACTAGTAATATTCAAGAAGTAACAACCAGGAATAATAGGTGTCCTTGGGGACCCAGAAATGTTTCCTAAGCAAGGACCACAGAGTCTCAAACTGGGCCCAGCACATTTAAACTGAGTTCATCAGTTATGTAGGTTACACTGACAAATGTGGCTTCCGTTGTGTGGTGTTTCCACTTCTCGCCTTCATTTGGGAGAAATCGATGTCAATAACTTTGAGGGGATGCTCTGGTGGCTCAGTCAATTGAGCATATGACTCTGGATTTCAGCTCAGGTCATGAATCTGAGGGCTGTGAGATAGAGCCCTGCATTGGACTCCATGCTCAGCAGAGATTCTGCTTGAGATTCTCTATTTCCCTCTGCCCCTTCCCCCTGCTCACATTCTTTATAAATAAGTAAGTTGGGCAGCCCAGGTGGTGCAGCGGTTTAGCGCCGCCTGCAGCCCGGGGTGTGATCCTGGAGACCTGGGATCGAGTCCCACATTGGGCTCCCTGCATGGAGCCTGCTTCTCTCTCTGCCTCTCTTTCGCTCTCTCTGAATAAATAAATAAATAAATCTTTAATAATAATAATAATTATTATTATTATTAATTGAATGAGACTCTCTGGGGTGAGACTCAGGCATTGGGATTGTAAAAAGTTTCCAGGTGAGCCTGATATACAGACATGCTACTGTCATGAAACATTTTTCTTTTTTTTTTTTTGTACATATGCTCAGACTGGAGGCCAGTTGTTTTTCGTATCCACAACTATTTGGCGCAGCAGAGAAAAAATGATGATAAATTACACAATAATAATTAATATTATTATTAATAATAATAATCTTTTTTTTCCTTTTTAAAAACTGGAAATAATCATTTTCTGGTTCCCACGGAAAAGTTTTCCCTTTATTTAACCAGACCAAAGAGAGAGGTATAATGAAGAAAGGAAAAACATCCCAGGTTCAATTTTGCAGATATTAGCACTGTTAACACTTTGGTTCATGATCGTTGAGATTTCCATGATATCTAAATCACAGACCTTTAATATGTTATAAAAATGCATTCATCCTTTGCCTGCTGTTTTATAACTTTATTCCACTTAACTGTAAATCAGATCATCTTTCTGTATCAATATCTACATTGTCATTTTGAATAAATGTAAAGTATGTCCTTAGTTGGATATATCACAATTCATTTACCTAAGGTCATTTGCTACATATTTAATTTCCCACTGTTATAAATAATGCATTATAAATATACTGTCTTATATATATCTTTGCATGATTCTTTATTTACTTGGTAAAAAAAAAAAAAACAAGATACGCAACTGTTGGGTCAAAGAGCAAATTTCAAATTTGTATACATTCACCAGACTGAATTATGTTGGGGGGGCGGGGAGACAGTACATTGGTTTACTCTCATCAACAGTATATGAGAGTCAGCACTTAGCTTCAATACTTGGGATCTGAGAGTCTGCCCATCCAAACTGGGGCTGTGCCCATTTTACAGAGTCTAAACTCATTGAGGATGGTCTGAGCCAGATTCATCTTTGTATCCTCCAAAGCCCTGAAAATGGCATTGGTTCTACAGTGGATGCCCAATAAAGGTTCTGATAAATAAGAGTTCTTTTGATGACCTCTGGGACCCATTGCCTCTGTTCACTGCCATCACCTCTCTGGTTCCCTCCCCCAAGACTCTTCCACTTTGCCTGCTCCAACCCCACTGATAACCTCACTGTCCTCCTTCCATTACATCAATTTTCTCCAATGTCTTTATTACCACGTGACATTATATGTGAAACTTGTTTATGGTGTTTACTTCGTACTTCCACCAACTAGTGCAGGACTTTTAGTAGATGTTATTCTCTTCCATATTCCTAGCACCTAAAAGAGGTACTCAGCAATACATATTAAAGGAAGAGATTAGTTTATTAAAATAGAGGATGAATGAAGACATTTGCAAGCAGAAAGTTAATTGCTTGGACCACAATTGAGGGCACAATGAGAGAAAGCATACATCCAGATGAACAGAAAAGGCTAAAATATAGGCCTGTGTTACAGCCATTCAATCTCTATTTGAAGTTAGAAGTGAGAGCATATAGGTCATCGTGAAAAGTTTGCCAGCTGGGAATACAAAACTCACATATTTGTGTATTCTCCCATCGCTAGTGATTCATAGGATGTTTATCTGATCAAAATTGACTTTCATTTAATAAAGAACTGAATCTATGACAAACTACAAAGCCTTCCTACATTGTGTTATTTATCATCATTTTTTCTCTGCTGCGCCAAATAGTTGTGGATACGAAAAACAACTGGCCTCCAGTCTGAGCATATGGACAAAAAAAAAAAAATGTTTCATGACAGTAGCATTTCTGTATATCAGGCTCACCTGGAAATTTTTTACAATCCCAATGCCTGAGTCTCACCCCAGAGAGTCTCATTCAATCGGTCGGGGGTACCTGGGATGCAGTGATTATAAGCTATCTATTAAAGTTCTAAGAAATCCAATTATAAACATCAAGTTTGACAGTGTATCATTTAGAACTTCCTCCATTTATTTCACTGTGGGACCAACAAGTTTTGGCAGAGCTCTTACCAACATCTAACAAAACACTAATTGTCAGCAAAATATAATTTGAGAAGCACTAGTCTTTCTTTTTAAGGAAATAAATGCCTGGGACTAATGGTGTGCATGTATGGCTTTATATTTACCATCACTCATAGCATCGATCAATGAAAGACTCCTGGGCTTTCATTAATCCTCCTCATTTAGGTATAATTATTTTAAGACAAATGATAAACAAATAAGTAAGCATGAAGATTTCCTTCTTCTGCTGGAAACTACCTCCCAACAGGATAAGAAGCCCACTATCCCATGACTATCTTTTGCTCAGCTGAACTTCAGTAAACTCTGCTCTAGGATAGCAATAGTATTACCTCAAAGCAAATGTCTTAATAATTTACAACTCCCCACCATTTTTCTTATGACCTGTGGGCACAGGTTGGTGATCCACAAAATATCTAGTCCATGTGAGTAACTTAATAAATATGAAATAAAGCCTCTGGAAGCAGGCAGCACAAAGCAGTGAAAAGAGCACACCCGCTTGAAACAGCCAGACCCGTTTAAATCACATCTCCACTACTTATTAGCTTTGTGTCCTGGGGCAATTACCTCTGTAATCCCAAGTTTGACTAATAAAGTGAAGATGACTGACATATCTAATTTCCAGGACTCAGAGGTTAAAAATTACATATATGACCTGCCTGACTTAAGCATGATGCCCAACAAATATTTGTGGATTCCTCAAGTGATTCCTCAAGTAATGATATAGCTATTTTTTCATCAGAAATTGCTTTAAAATTTCTTCAGGGTACAATGTGAGGCAAGGTTTAAAATAAAGGTATTTCCTCTGTTCACAGGTCATTTTGGAAAGAGTGTGCATTCTGCTGGAAATCGAAACATCTCTAGCCCTCTGCTATAGTTGAGGTCACAGCCGCACTCATAAATCCTTGATTTTCTGTTCCTGAGCAGATATTAACAATGAGTTCCTTTATATTTCTGTCCGCACAAGCATATTAATGTCAAAGGACAAGTGTATGCAAAGAGATTTGGGCAGCCAAATTTGAAGTTTTTGATAAAACCAAATATTTTATGGCTGCTTTGGGAACACATTTTCAACAAGGATATTGAAAAACCAAAGAAACCAGGGGATGGTGGGGGACCTACAAATATCTGTTCCAATGCAGAACTAATACTCAAAACTGTCCAATCCCAGATGTTCACTTCCTTGGGTTTAGATGGCAATGTTGTTTTAGTCGTGTTCTTAGAGACCAAATGTAAAGTTACCTGAGGTGTAAATCTAAAGGAGTTCTATCTCACATGGTAATTTACTATTTATTAAATATTTAATACTAATTATTTACTCCTTATTGAAGATTTCTTCAACTGTGACCACCCACATCTCTCAAAATGGAATTGACAAGAAATGATTGTCTACTGCTCTTATTCAACCTCCCAAACATTGGAGAATCCTTTAATTGCTTCCCTTTGGGTTAGAGGTTAAAGTTGAAAAGAATATTTTTCATAATTCTTTTTTGTAACCTCTTCTTTGAGACATAATCGATACATAAGAAGCTGTAGATATTTAATTATACAGCTTAATGACTCTGGAGATGAGTACACACCCATGAAACTATCATGATTATTAATGCCATAAACTTATACATCATCTCCAAAAGTTTCCACCTGCCCTCCTTTGTATCTTGGGGCTCAGGGTCTTTTTCTTTTACAGTAAAAAGCACATAACATAAGATCTACCCTCCTAGGAAATATGTAAGTCTACAGTACAGACCTGTTAAACATCATCCAGTGCTAAACAGATCTCCAGAAATAATTTATTTCACAAAACAGAAACTTCATATGCTTTGACCAACATTTCCTCACTTCCCCCCTTCCCCAGCCCCTGGCAGCCATTATCCTACTCCCTGCTTCTATGTGTTTGACTATTTTAGATTTCACCTATAAGTGAAATCATGCTATATTTGTCTTTCTGTGTCTGACCTATTTCACTTAGCATAACATCCTCCAGGTCTATCCATGTTGTTGCAGAGAGCAGGATTTCCCTTTTTAAGGCTGAATAACAGTCCACTCCGTGTATATATTACATTTTCTTTATCCATTCATCTGGACACTTAGGTTGCTTCCCAGTCTTGGCTATTGTCAAGAATGCTACAATAAATATGGGAGTGAAGGTATCTCTTTGATATGCAGATTCTAGTTCCTTCGGATATATACCAAGAAGTGGGATTGCTGAAAAATCTTCATACACTCTAGAGGGCCACCTCGTCTGTCTTAGGGACTTCAACTCTTCTGCTCTCCCTCCAATGCCCCTGAGTCTCTGTACTCCAGTCATATGACACAGCAATGTGATGGTTTCTCAAATTCTCCTGTTCGCCTTAGGCTCTGGCAAAGACCCGGAATATTCCACCTACCACTCCCTACTCCCACTCAGCACTTATTCAGCCTCCCTTGATGTTCTCTTTCCCACACCCAGCTGGGTTTTATTCCCCTGATAGCAATCCCCATGATACCCTGTAGGACACTCACCATAACTTACTCCTAATCTACTTTCCTTTGCTTTTTTAAAGATTTTTTTTATTTATTTGAGAGAAAGAGAAGGCATGAGAGAGGGAGTGAGCATGAGCAGGGGGAAGGGCAGAGGGAGAGGGAAGTGGTCTCCCTGCAGGGCTCCATCCCAGGATCCCAGAATCATGACCTGAGACGAAAGCAGATACTTAAAGGGCTGAGCCACCCAGGTGCCCCTCTTCTTTCCTTTATAAACTGTATATTTCCTAAAGGGCTGAGACTTTTCTTGTCTTGTTCAATATGATATATTTTTAACAAATGTGATTTATTTTTAATAATGATATATTATATATTTTAAGAAATATGATA
This sequence comes from Nyctereutes procyonoides, assembly GCF_905146905.1. Classification (NCBI taxonomy): domain Eukaryota; kingdom Metazoa; phylum Chordata; class Mammalia; order Carnivora; family Canidae; genus Nyctereutes; species Nyctereutes procyonoides. The sequence continues at coordinate 30,100,521 of NW_026575120.1, forward strand.
TATTTTAATACGTAAATGGACATGGTGAGTAAAGAATAAGTTAAGGGAAAAGTTGAGCTTTTAACCTGCTTTCAGTTTTTTTATGATCTTGCTATTTACCTCACAGAAGAGAAAGTAAAAGAAAGAATGAGCTATTGGTCACATTTTTTAAAGATTTCATTTATTTATTTGAGAGAATAAATGTGCGAGCCAGCAGAGGAGCATAGTGAAAGGGAGAGAGAGAATCTCAAGCAAGCTCTGCGCTGAGCACAGAGCTCAACTCAGGGCTTGATATCACAACCCTGAGATCATGACCTGAGCCGAAATCAAGAGCCAGACACTTAACCAGCTGAGCCACTGAGGCAACCCATTTGTCGCAGTTTCTTCTGAGTTGTATCTTAATGTATGAGTAATTTCACAGATGTCAGTGAAAGTATATTACTCCAAGTGGCTACTTCAAAAAAGGCTTTAATTTTCAATATTTTATCTTCAATTAGCAGTAGAAAGTATGTGATACATACTTATTAACCATAGAGACTGGAAATATAAACAAAGTAACTCACTGTGCATAGTTTTTCATTAAAGAATCTAATTTTATAAACCAGCTATCAATTAATGCTTTTGCTAATTTTCTTCTGCAAATCTGATTTATCTACTTTTCATTTTATTCTCTTGATTTTTCTGCTTTTTAAATTAAATGAATCCAGTGTATTAAATAAAATAAACTTCATTATATTTCTGCTCATCCTTTACCTCTGTGTAATGGTAAGAACCTGGTGGTGAGGATGGATCCAAGCCAGCAGTCATCCTTAGTTACAATCATAAAAACCCACAATTCAAAATTATTATAGAAGAATAACCTAGTTTCCTATGAAAAGATAGTCAACTTGGACCATTCACCTTAATTTTTATGGGCATCTCTGTTTTGTTTTGTTTTGTTTTCTTAGTAGACATATGAAAAGGAAAGAAGTCAGATTTGACTACTACTAAATCAAAGCTATAAAGTCTAACCTTGGTGGCACCAACTAACACTTAGCTAGTTCATACGGGAAGAAAGCTATGTGCATGTTATGGAGACAAATTCTATCCCATTAAACTAAACGCAAACCACTTACTATCATGGGTACAGAATTGAACTATAAGACTGCACACCTTCTAGACAGAAGTTAATCATTTGTTACAACCCCCTTGAAGCACTGATCCTAGCATTCTTAAAAGGGCCTTATCACTTCTGACTCTCCATGTCAGTCATGTAGTTCACTCTTTTACTCTTTCCTTTTTTTCTTTCCTTTCCTTCTCCTCATCCCCTTCTTCCTCTTTTTTTTCTCCTCCTCCTCTTCCTCCTCCTTCTTCTTCTACTTCCTCTTCTTCTTCTTCTTCTTCCTCTTTTTTGTTTGAAAACTTAATTACCTATGCTCTCTCATGCCTGTTTGTTTCAATGAAGAGATATTTTTTAAAAGATTTTTTATTCATGAAAGACACAGAGAGAGAGGCAGAGACACAGGCAGAGGGAGAAGCAGGCTCCATGCAGAGAGCCTGATGTGGGACTCCATCCTGGGACTCCAGGATCATGCCCTGGGCTGAAGGTGGCATTAGACCGCTGAGCCACCCCGGCTGCCCTCAATGAAGAGAATTTTAATCATGTTAGACCCCAGGTTGACAATAAAGGGTAGAACAAAGTTTCACAGACTCCACCATGCAGAAATAATTTTAAATCTGCTAATGATATATATGTGCAGTGTGGTATGATGGAGAATACCCAACTCATGGTCACAAGAAAACTGTGACATAAATGTCAGGTTTATTATTAAGGACTCTGTTCTGTGACTTTAAATGATTAATTTTAACCTGCAGGTCTATTTCTCCTTCTCAGAGCATTCTTGTGAGGATTACAGGAGATAATGCTTATCACATGATTATTGTTATACCAGCAAATGGTAAACACTCTGTGTTTTAGTTATAACTTCTTATCTATAAAGTAATAAAATTATCTGCTAGGATATTTAAGACTCTTTGTTTTCATATATATAAAATCTATAAGTACTGTTTATAAATGTATAGTTAAAGCTATTGATATACTCAAAACATACTTAAAGTGATGACCATAGACATTAACAGTGAAAAAAATATGTATTTTCCATTTTTATGTTAAACATTTGACAGATAATGTGTGATGTTTTGTTATCTAATAAATAATTATAATGGCTTTTATCATAAAGTTGATAACTTAATCCTTGATGTTTTAAGGACCATCATAATCCTGTTTCAACTTAATAATCTGAGTGAATTCCTAGAAGGAATGTAGTCTGATAGTTCAATTCTATATCCATTATTTGGGGCTCAGAATTTTAAAAATTCATCTAACAAACAGTAATTGAACTATAAGCACTGTGATAGTTGGAAGTAAACAATGTTAATAGTGTTTATTATATTTTTGACAATTATGTTTTCGGGGGTGACCACAAAACCCTATGTAGTAGAAATGGAAATTTGCAATAAAATGTAGTACTTTCATAATGCTAGTAATGAAGCAAAGATGAAAGATGCGATTGATACAAGATTGTTTTTCTCCTAAATGTCGCTCGATGAAAAGCAAGTTTAATACAAAGGGTAAGTAATACCAGACAGAAAGCACCTAGAACATATGACCTTTGGGATTGATGATACTTTTTCCCATCTTATTTCATCTCAAAACTTAAGATTTGCTTTCTCTTTGATGTGCGTATGCAATCCAGACATTCTTACCTCAATCAAATATAAGTGTCATTTATTAGCTCTTCAATGGAATAAGGATAAGGTGATAACAGAGTAAAAAGATTAAAGAAATCTCTGAAACAAACTATGAAGAAAGGCATAATGTAAATGTGTGTGTGTGTGTGTGTGTGTGTGTGTGTGTGTGTGTGTGTAAGGAATTATCCAATTTGGAAACAACTGAGCTGTGAGTGACAACCAAGAGGATAAACAAGACCACATGTGTACAACCCCACTGAAGAATAAAGAAGACTTCAAGGATCCAATATTTCATCAAAGAGCTCTCAACTCCATCCACTAAGTAGACTTATTGACTCAGGACTGGCTGGTTGCTTTTTGGGGTAAAACAAACAAACAGTTGTCACAGAGGTAAGTGAGAGACCAACTTATATGCCTTTTTTTTCCTCTTCATTTCAGTCCAGGCAGAATTTAGGATTGGCTCATTCATTATGTGTTCAGGAAAAGAAACGTCCTCCAAATTAAGAACAAATCTTCCTTGGTCCATCTCTTTCTTAGGACTTGAATCAATGCAAAACACTGGCAAATTATCTCTTTTGCCACGGCCAGCCCTTTAGCTGAGGTTTTTGTCAGAATTTGCATTTCTTAATTACAGCTTATTCTTAAACTGAATCTTACATAAACACCAACTGCTCCATGAACCATGGAAAAATCTCCTACCCTATGACACAAGGTATCATTTATCTTAGGCAATGGGATGTAACACTCTTGTTATGGACACTGATTAGTTCTCCTTCTGAACTTTTAAGCCAGTTGGGCTGGAGAGCTGTTCATTACTCCAGCGAAAGAAAGAAAGGAAGGGACAGAGGGAAGGAGGGAGGGAGGAACAGCTGAACTCCAGGCAATACTATTGAAAGTGGAGTCTTCCTGTATGTACACAGACAAGACATCTATTACCAGGATGTACCATTTTTTTTCTATCCCCAAGGTTATGGAATGATCATGCTTTATTCCAAATCTTCAACATGACCACAGGAAAACTAGAGTCAATCTGAAGAGACTCTGTGTCAGGTGTGTAGCTAGAAGTCAGGAACTTCAAAGAATGGGGCTCTTTCTGCATTTTCTCAGTCTGTTGCTTGAATAAAGAAACTTAAAGGTGCTTACAAATGGCTAACGAGTTCCATAATCAAGACTTCTCAAGGAAATATGAAGCATAGTATTGGTAGAACAGGGAAGTTCATTCTAACAGGAAATCTGACTACTTGGTGAGCTACAAGCTGATGAATCCTTAGGGAAAATTTAGAGAGCAGCCACTTGGTGTCATGCATCCACGTTTAAGAATAAGTGTGTATAAAGTTTCACACAGCAACTAAATGTGTCTCAAGGGAAAAATCCTTGAAGTTGGAGCTCTTGGTATATCTCTCTGTTAATTATGCTGGTATGTTAAGCAGAGGTTGGGACAAGAAAAGAAAATCACTATTACTTCAGGTGTGAAGACCACTGAATATCAAGTACAAAGTTGTAGAATTGAGTTCTAAGTGGGTGTGAATCCCATTACATGAGAGTCCACAAACCAAGGCTCTTAGAAAAACTAGTAAATCATTTCAAACACTAGAAAAAGATAATGGATTTATTTCCTTTGATCTAAAGCTGTATTAATTTATATACAAGATGGAGTACATACTTAATGTAGTCTTCTAAACACACGACTCAAGACGCCAGAATACATATGAGGTGAGACAAAGCTTCTCCAAAAGAAAAGAAAATATTGGAAAAGGCCACTTCATCATGTTAGGGAATCTTACTGGCATTTAGAATCATCCCTATAATGACCACTTGTTGGGTTTACTCAGAATCCCTTTTTCCTCTCTTGCTAAGAATACTCTATTTTTCCTTATTGCATGACCCTGTTCTACTCCACATGCTGTCTATGGGACAGGCAATCTTGGTCTTCCACCTGCTAAAGGAGTGAGGTGTCACTCAGGTTCACCAATCAGAGGGCATTATTTTCTTAACTAGAGTAAAGTGTTTCAGGATGGGCGTATGACCCCAACATGGCCAAGTAAAGTATCTTGAGCCTGAAGGCAGAGAGAGACAATATCTCTTTTTGTTATGGGCGGGGAGCGGAGAGTCACAAGCAATGAGTACATACTTTGTGCCACCACTGTCCATTTTTCCTAATATGTTTCCGTTTTTATGAAATAAAAAACCACACATAAAAAAAGAACCATGAAATAGAGATTCAGATAGAATGGTGATGACAATATTCAAGCCCCTACGTCCATTATCCAAGAATAATAACACACTGAGAATAACATATGCAAGGATAACCCAACATCACATTGTGTCTTGAGACCTTCTTTAAGATTTAGTATTATGGCATTGCTAACACAGGTTAGCCAACAGCGCATCCCATAACCTAATAACCATGATGACATCTTCTGGAGATAGTTTTATTTTGCTTTCCCATAGCTGCAGATGGCATCTCCAACCCTAAGTAGGCTTCTCCCTCAAAAGAAGCTTAATGTCCTTTGTCACTGGGAGTAGAGAAATAACACAGGTAAATGGAGCTATTTATTGGAAAACAAGGATTTCAAAGCATGAGTTCACTTAGGTTAGGTCAACAGACAGGACAACAACAACACCTTCCTATGTGAAGAACACGTCCCACATAAGAATGATGGGAATTATAATGCCTGCTTTTTTTTCTCTTCAATTATCACGGGAGACAAATATCTCAGCCACTTTAGTTACTGACTTCCTCCGTGCAATGAAGAGGCTATGAAAGAAGCCCAGACATGACCTAAAGGGTTGTGAAGACATTTCCAAAATGGCACACATCTCAATGAGGCCATGTTCTATCCTAAAGTCCGCTTCACACTTTTCATACATAGCCTTCGTGTGTCTTGACTTTCAGTTGCAGTCTATATTTGGGGGTTCTATCTATTGTTTCTTGACAACCTGTGACTCTACACATGATCTTGAACCCAACAAAATGGGTATCAGTACTTTGCTCCCCTGACTTAAAGTAATTTCATGAAGTAATTGTGCAAATTCCATGATAACCAACCCAGCCTTCTTAAACAAAGTTTACCTTTTCCTATCCAGTTCTGAAGGATTTAAACTGAATCTTGCTCTGTGTCCTACCTAGTAAAGACTTAACTCAGGACCCATTAGAGCTTTCTATCCAGTTGTACAAAGCCAAGAATGCTAGAAAAGCAGAGGCAACAACTGAACTGTAGCTTCCGGGCTGTAAGAAAGTTGGGGAGCACTGTGACAACCAATCCATTGCAATGTATTTCATCTGTTTTCCCCTCTCTTCTTAAGCTACGCTTCCAGTGACATACACATCGCAGAAAATGGAGAAGACAAGTATTCCAAAGTGGCTAAAACAGTCCCCTGTCCTACAGAAGCTTCAAGGAGAAATTGCCACTGAAATTTTATTATAGCCTTTTTTATGGCAATTTATACCAAGGCTATAAAAATGTATCATTCTCTTCAACCCAAAAATTCCACTCCTGGGAATGTTTCCTAAGGAAATAACTCAACAGAAGGAAAAACCAAGTGCACAGTAATGTTATTTGCAGCTCTATCTAAAATTGCAAAGTACCAAAATCAATCTAAATGTATAACAGTAAGGAATTTTTAAGTAAATTACTGTGTATAATTCAATGGAAATGGAATATTACACAGCCATAAAATTATAATTATACTGTCTTGATATAATATTCAGGGGAAATGTATAAAATGTTACATTCATTATTATTATTACAACTATGAAAACTAAAAAGGTACATATATATGGACATCAGGATGGAATATAAAAAATAAAAGTAATCATAGAAGTGTGAGGTCATTGGTGATATTTCTTTCGTCAAAATTAATTTATGTTGTGTTATGAATCAATAGCAGCAATGAAAAGACTCTTCCTTCTCCTTCAGGGGAGAAAAATCAAACTTAGTTAGCCATTCATTTCTTAAAAGGGCTTTCATTGAGCAGTTACTAAGAGCCACAGTTCATTCAGAATTAGAGGTATATTCACCTAAAGTCAAATATGCTGCAGCCAAGATTTCTTCAGCTTCATTCCATGGGATTAGAAAGCGTTTACAGCGCTTTATCACCTCCTAATTCTGTATCTGCCACATTTCATTAAAAACTCAATGTCCATTTCCCCTCATATGCTCACTATCTCTGACATTGAGCTGTGTTTTCTCATTGATGGCATCTTAAAATCACCGTCACCAGTCATGATGAAGTCGCAAATACCTGCACATATGCAAACTTGGTCACAGATCTTCATGTAGTTGTCATTTTAGTTGAGCTATTTGCACTGCTGGTGACACAAATGAGAAGTTTCACTGAGTCATTTAAAACTTGTACGATCATTCAGCATTCAGTAAAAAGTGTACATGCAGAAAGGCGTAGATACTGAGCAACGGTGTAAATCTAATAGCAGTGGAGCAAATCTCTTTGTTAGAGAAATGACTGCATTTCCACATCTCCCTGCAATAGCAACCAGATTATTTCGTCTTTTCTCTATTATACATGCACAAAGATGGTAAATGACAGAAGAAAAATCTAAGTCTAAATAAGCCTAAAATCATCTCTTGAGAATGTAAAGTAAAAATTTCAAGATGTAAGAAACTTGGTATCATAGTTTGATTGAGAAGCATTGTTTTGAGGGTTCCATAAAATGATGATACCACTTAGAGATCAATTGCTATCAAAGATGCAATCGATATCGTCATTGACAACACAATCCCCTGATGACCTGCCTTCCTTTTATCTTTAACCATCTCTCTTCTCTCTAGCTGATATAAGGATTTCCATAATTTGCCAAACTTGTGACCCAGGCTGGCGAACTCATGTGCTAAAGCAAAAATACACCCAACAAACTTAATATTCTGCAGCCTGGACATCAATCCCTTAGATGGGAAATTCTCTAAGCAATTCTATGGCAAACCACAATCCGTAGGAAAAAATTTCTAGAAGCAGCATGTTTCTCTCATCGTTCGTCTAATAAAATCAGGTAATAATGCTACAATCCCCTAATAGAGAGTATCCTGGAGAAATGAGTCCCATCTAGCACTGCAACAACAATCTAGAAGATCTGATTGTGTTTGCTAAAATGACAATCTATCCTGTTTCAAGCAGATAAGTAGTTTCCCCATACTGACTGTAACTTCAGGAGAGCAAGGCTTGAATACAGACCATTGTGTTGCCAAAGGTGGTCTCCTAATGCTATTCCTTGGACCTGGAATTCCATTCATTTCCTCTACCTCGTTCTTAATTCTAGCTAGAAACCCCTGTTGAAATCTTCACCAGAGTACAGGCATTTTTTAGTACCTTTTTTCCTTCTTTCTTCACCTTTCAGTGGGCAGAAGCAGAGATTCAGAAGCCTTATGTCAAGCACCGGCCAGACCAAACAAGGAGAGACTCTTACTGGAAAGAAATGACACTAAGAAAGGAGAGAAAAAGTGAGTTACAATTATGGCTGACGGTAGACAAGCAAGCATATACTGTACCTCACGCTGTGGCTTGTTTGCAGATGATGAGGCTTAGATCACACAAAAAGGACACTGGTTTAATTCCTCAATAACCGTTGGCCTTAAATCTTGACTTGCAGAGCAATCCCAATGAGAAGCTTAGCAGTTACTAGGACACATTATATGCTGCGTGCATGTTATGTGCTGCAATACTAGGGCACTGCTTTCCTCTACCTCCACCCGTCACCTGGCCCACACTATACATCCTCATCACCAGAGCCTTGGTCAACTTTTACCTCCCCTCCTTTTTCTCTTCCCACTATTCACACATTCTGGCTTTTCTCCAAAGAGCTTGTGTGGATAGATGTTCATAGCATAATTGTACTTGCATTCAGGGGAGATATTTCTGGCAGCAGTAGGAGAATATACTGGAATGAGATGCTTAAGGCAGAGGTTGCAAGTTGCAAGAGAAGAGGGAGTTTTAATGCAAAGCAGGGCTGCAATGGATCAATGGCAGTGGAAGCAGGTGGACTCTGTGCCCTGGGAAGAAGTAGCAGTGCAGGGGAACACATGCACACTGCCTCCAGTTACGTGACTGGTCGGCAGCACGACTCTCATGGCGTTCATTACTAACCTCGACACGGTCAGGAGTGGATGTCCTCTCATTCATCACGCTTCTGTCTACCACCCCCTTCCATTCTCAGACATGTGTGTTGACTCTCACCCCCCTTAACTCAGCTCCCATCTCCCTGTTCAATCACCTTCACGCCCCTCTTGGGCATCCGGAGCACAGAAGGGACAAACATCCAAGATTTCTGGAAGGGTTCATAATCCACAACTGAGATGAATCAGAAAGATGATGATTTTGAGTATTGAGTTGCTTCAATTTATTCAAACCTTGCTCTGAATTATATTTACCTACATAAATGTTAGTGATCACAGATTCATGAATAATTATGATTTTATTAGGAATAGGTTTTTATTGAAAAGTGTATAGCCGTGGAACAATATAGGTTTATTTTATATGCATGCTCAGCTGGTTCAAGAAGGAATGTCAGTCTCAACTCCTCACCTGGTGGTGGCTGATGGAAAATGGAAATATAGCAATAGGTTTTTCTGCTCGTTCCACAGGAGACCCTGTGGATTTAGGGGGGGGGGGAAGGATTCTTGATCACATACATTTAGGAAATGCTGCATCCTCTCATTCATTCTTGAAGCACTTTTGATGTTCACATTAACATAACATCTCAAAAGCTCTGGGAAGTCCTATATTAAATAAAACTACTTAACAGAGCATTTCCCAAACACTGCAGCCATTAAAGCCCCATCTAAACTTGGAAAATCTATTTAGCCTGACTGTGCTTCACTGCTTCTCCATGGTGGAAGTATTGGACCTTACTTCCTACAGAAAATGCTAGAAAGAGCTGACAAGCACAATTAAAAGTCACTTCGCAAATGGGAACTTGCTGGCCCTTAAAATCCTGGAAGCGCCAAGTCTATGCCACATATAGACTGTTGTTCCATTGTCTTATGGCCTTCCTTTCCCAAAATAAGCCTGGGTCATGTCTCACATTGAAAGGAGGAAATCACCCCCCGGCCATTGCAAAGTGAACTTAAGAGGGAAAAAAGAAAGAGACAGAGAAAGATCTGCCCCAGAATGAAGTTTACTGGGAGACTAATGGGGCTTACACCATACAGGCCTCTTTGGGAAGACCTAACCACATATGATATTATCATGTTTTTTCATCAAATTTGCAAATAAGAAATCCTTAAACTGCAATAGTTTAGATTACTACTTCTTTCCACTCTGATTTGCCATCTGTTACATTTTCCCCCATGTCGGGTAATGTTGGTGTAATCATGAATCATTTCGGTTTTTGGCTAAGAAGTTGAGTCAAAGACACACTGAGTTTGGGTTTAATAGGACATGTTTACACAGCTTCCAGTCCTTCCTGTTAAGTTGTGATCACCCATCCCAGTGAAAAATGACTTCCAAAAATACTTCTACAGCCCATGGTGCCACCCCCTGATCATGATCTAAAGCATGGTGAGAAGCAAGCATGTCCTATCACTGACCCAACACCACAACTATGTGATTTGTGAAAACAAAACAAGGTTTGAAATGTAGGAAGTCAAATGCTAATTTATGCGAGAGTTTACACAGAAGATTCCACTCTCATTAGTATGAGATCAGAACTGAAGTTTTCTTTGGTGAAATTTCTGCTCATGTTTGCCCATCTCATGATTGGATTTTTTGTTTCTTGGGTGTTGAGTTTAATAAGTTCTTTATAGATCTTGGATCCTAGGCCTTTATCTGTCATTTGCAAATGTCTTCTCCCATTCTGTAGGTTGTCTTCTAGTTTTATTAACTGTTTCTTTTGCTGTGCAGAAGGTTTTTAACCTGATTAAGTCCCAATAATTCTTTTTTGCTTTTGTTTCCTTTGCCTTCATAGATGTATCTTGCAAGAAATTACTGTGGCCAAGTTCAAAAAGGGTGTTGCCTGTGTTCTTCTCTAGGATTTCGATGGATTCTTGTCTCACAATTAGATCGTTCATCCATTTTGAGTTTATCTTTGTGTATGGTGTAAGAGAATGAAACTAGACCAGTTTCATTCTTCAGCATGTGGCTGCCCAATTTTCCCAACACCATTTATTGAAAGGACTGTCCCTTTTCCTGTGGATAGTCTTTCCTGTTTTGTCGAATATTAGTTGATCATAGAGTTAAGGGCCCATTTCTGGGTTCTCTGTTCGGTTCCATTGGTCTATGTGTCTGTTTTTGTGCCAGAACTTTATGATCACAGCTTTGTAATACAGCTTGAAATTCGGCATTGTGATGCCCCTGGCTCTGGTTTTCTTTTTCAATATTCCCCTAGCTCTTCAGGGTCTTTTCTGATTCCATACAAATCTTAAGATTATTTGTTCCAGCTTTCTGAAGAGAGTCTTCAAAGAGTTAAAAATAGGACTACCCTACAACCCAGCAATTGCACTACTGGGGATTTACCCCAAAGATACAAATGTAGTGAAATGCGGGGACACCTGCACCCCGATGTTTATAGCAGCAATGTCCACAATAGCCAAACTGTGGAAGGAGCCTTGGTGTCCACTGAAAGATGAATGAATAAAGAATATGTGGTCTCTGTATACAATGGAATATTACTCAGCCATTAGAAACGACAAATACCCACCATTTGTTTCAACGTGGATGGAACTGGAGGGTTTATGCTGAGTGAAGTAAGTCAATCAGAGAAGGACAATCATCATGGTTTCCCTCATACAGGGAATATAAGAAATAGTGAAAGGGATTAAAGGGAAAGGAGGGAAAATGAGTGGGAAAAATTAGAGAGGGAAACAAACCATGAGAGAATCCTAACTGGGAAATGAACAAAGGGTTGTGGAAGGGGTGGGAGGTGGGGGGATGGTGTAACTGGGTGATGGGCACTGAGGAGGGCATTTGATGGAATGAGCACTGGGTGTTATACTATATGTTGGCAAATTGAACTTCAATAAAAAAAAATAAATGTAAAAATTACCAAAAACTACTAAAAAAAAAAAAAAACTGAAGTTTTCTCCTGTCAAAGATGTACTTGAAAATGCCATACCCACAAATAAACACGCACCTTATATTTTCCCTTTTTTGATAAGAATCCTTTTTTAAATGAAATTTACCAGGATTTCTGTTTGTAAGGCACAAACCTACGTCTGTTACATGTTTTACACATCCCAAGATATTAGATTATATCTTAGAATATCCCTCATATACTATCTGGATAAAATCTGGTCCAGGTGAAATAGTGCATAATATTGCCACTGACCTAGTGACACAAGATGAAGAAAACCATGAAAATACTCACTGCATGTGACATAAGATTCATTATCTCAATACAATATAGCAGCAATTGGGACGTCTAGGTGGCTCAACAGTGAAGCACCTGCCTTCAGCCCAGGGCATGATCCTGGAGTCCCAGGATTGAGTCCCACATCAGGCTCACTGCATGGGGCCTGCTTCTCTCTCTCTCTCCTTTCTGTCTCTCTGTGTGTGTGTGTGTGTGTGTGTGCGTGTGTGTCTCCCATGAATAAATAAATAAAACCTTAAAAAAATACAATATAGCAGCAATTTATTTATTTTTGTTTTTTTTTTAATTTTTTTTATTTTTTTATTTTTTTATTCATGATAGGCGCACAGTGAGAGAGAGAGAAAGAGGCAGAGACACAGGCAGAGGGAGAAGCAGGCTCCATGCACCAGGAGCCCGATGTGGGATTCGATCCCGGGTCTCCAGGATCGCGCCCTGGGCCGAAGGCAGGCACCAAACCGCTGCGCCACCCAGGGATCCCTATAGCAGCAATTTAAAAGGAATTGGAACAACTCTCATTTATTCTCTAATTTCAGATTTATTTTACATTATTTCAGAATTACAGATAATACCAAAATTCAAATATGATTAAAAGGAGCCAAAAGGTAAACTAAAAGAGAATACTAAGCAGAAGTTTCAGTATTACCAAAAGTCTCATTATATCATGGTGGAAACTAAAACTTGCAGATCTGTATCATGACCATGAGGACAAGAATTATAATCAGATAGTCCCAAACCAGAAGCAGAAAAGCAAGAGGCAAATGAATGTTGCAGGAAACACAATTTGCAGTGTTTAACACACATTGTCAGATTAAATAATATCCTGATTAGATATCTAATCTAATGTCTAAACTTCAAATGTCTAAAACTATAAAGTTTATATACAAAGCAAAGTTTAAAGAGATTTTTCCTAACTTCACAAAAATCCCAAGCATTTGCATACTATTACCAATAAAGGATTGCTAAACTGAAATAAATGTTTCTAAACTGTCAGTAACACAAATCAGTTTTGAGTCAATCATGCTAAGAGGGAAAACTATTATCTACCCATTTTCTCTACAGAAAATGATATTTAAAAATTTATTGTCATTTGAAGAGACAAAGAAAATGCAACCAAAAACTATGGCAATTATAAAAGTGCATTGGGAAGTTAATTAATAAAATTGTATTATTTTTCAGGATTTTGTGATGATTTGGACACGTGTATGCTTTTTAAAGTGTGTAACTTATGATTTCTCATCCTGAATAAATATTTATTTTCATACCTAATTTAAAGTTACATTTGTACCTTTGTATTCTTTTTCTTATAGAAAGCTCCCCAGATCATAAAAGCCTCAGACCCAAACAATCTGGACCCATTTCTGATCCATCCTTTCCTAGACTTTGGCAAGGGAATTCATTCAAACAGATTGACTATTTGGTTATTTGGTAACAATTACATACTGATTCAACTACCAGTGAATTTAATGAAAAATGTGTCCCATACCTACTTAGACCTCCTATCATAAGCTTCTAAGCTTTGCTGAGTTCAAATCATATGCTGATATTGAAACAATTCTCTAAAATTAAGAAAGCTGGTAGCAGTAAATATTGCTCTTTATTCCACAAGTTTCAAGTTCTGTCCATTGGAAATGATTCCATGGCATGATTTAGACATAAGATTTTTGAAGACGAATTACAAAGTTATGTGCAATGGGCTATATAACCCATTGGTTACAGAAGCCAATTTGATGAAGAAGAGCTTCTATCATTTACTCATGATCATGTTCATAAGCAAGATGATGTAAAATTAATATTTGCCTCGTGGCCTGCTGCTTGGATGCCACCAACAGATTAATAGAGGGGGTTGAAGATACTGCAAATAATCATTTGTCTTTTTCTGCTTAGAACAACTCTGCAGAGAGACCCTCCCTCCTGCCCACCACTACACACAGAGATCAATAACCTACTCTCCGTGCAGCATTAAATACATAAATAAAGCATGTTGGAGTTGGGAGTTATGGAAAATCTTTTCTAGGAACTTCACTAAATTCCAAACAGCCTGGGCTGTGACTCTTGGAAAATTTCAGCTGCTTGCTTCCTTTGCTATTTATCCCCAGTCTGTTCCCCACCACAACAGAAAGACTAAAGAAAAAGAAAGGAAATGGGGGGCAGGGGGCAGGGGGTGGGGGGCGGAAGTAAACTAAATTTCCAACAGTTCAATAGGGACAAGAGAGTAAATGGAATAAAATACATTAAACTGAGATTAAGATTCTTATGTTTTCAACCTGGCATCCTCTTTACAAAGCGTTTACAAAGCATCAAAAATAGGTACACTGTGCATCCCATTTACAGTGCTTAGTCTTTGTAATTAGCTGGTAGTACACGCTACTTTCACAGAAAGCTATTAAATAAGATGACGAAGACTTGGCAATGGTGCAGCAACTCTTCCATTTTTCATTGTTATGTTGATGAGCAATTGAAATGGCCATAATTAAAACAATTCTGTGATTCTATTTTTAGCGATCTGTTGACTGTCAAAATTAAAAATATATATAGCAAGAAAAAGTAACCTGGCATGGCCAATCCCATAAAAAGGATCAAATGATGTTCTCATGATGGCATTCTACAGTCACACAGGGAAAGAGCCACTGAAAATTATATAATGTGGTCCATTTTTCAGCAGTGGTTTGCATTTCTTACTCCATATAATATAAATTATGTTTGAACTGTTCTGAATTCCCCTGATGACAAGTGCATCATTAGCCTTGCAAGTGCTTGTCTTTGACTTTGCAGCAACATCAGGTTAGCCATGTGCTAGCAGGCCGACTTGAACCTCTGTGACAGTGTAAGCTGTGAGCCCTATGACTCAAAGGGATGGTAGCGGGAACAGTGAAGACTGGTGCCATTTTGAGGATACTGAGCAAGAAATCCACTCTCTCCAATTAGATAAAAGATACTGACAGCCCAGCAGTGCCACAGCTGTTGTCCAAAATATGCAGAAATAATGACCCTAGGCATGGCACAGCTTATCAGTCATTCCAGGCAGAGATCCTAGGCTTTGGGCCCAAGAATCATCATTTATTCCAGACTCCCTTGCTCCCACCAGGCAAATCACTAGGCCATCCACTACCCATGGCTGTCTTTCTTGCCTCTGTCTACAGGGGAGCCGGGGACAGCTGGAGACAGCTGAAACAGAGTCACATAACAAGACAGGCATCAAGAAGAAGAAAAGATTCCCCCAGCAGAAGGTAATGTTCCTCTTGCAGGAAAGATTATACAAGAACACATCCTGATCATAGCAATGATCACTATTATACTGTGCCAACTCATGTCACAACACGTATCTATCAATGTCAGCTTGGGCTTCCTATTCTGCTTCCAATGGAGCAAGAAACAATCACAGCTCTGACAGCCATCTATCATGTCTGTTATTTTCCTGTTTCAGCGAGACAGAGAGAAATGATGACCTTCAAGGCTTGGTGAAGTAGAATCTTTCCCTCCTTCATTTTCCCTCTGAAGAAAGGATACTCCACATTACTTATCACTTCTTAAATCTATTTTTCTCAAGTCCAAAGATTTATATAAATGTATGATATTATTATAATCATGATCATTAATGTTACCATGTACATTTTCAGTTTTTCTTTAGATGGGTTCATATTATTCTAAGAGAAAACATGGTAAGATTCTTGAGGTATGTATCCTAACCTATTTCCATTGACTTAATCTTAAGACATCCCAGTTTTTACTCTTTTTATATGTACTCAGTTGTATGGAAAGCAAACACACAAGACCATATAGTTTGTCTAGATTCTGTCTTTAAAGAACTTGAAAGCCAGGAAATTTATGATAGCTATGAACATATGCCCAGGATGCCATGGCAGTCAAGAAAAGGGAGTTTCTTCCTTACTCAGGGTCTGCATATGTATTGTTCCCTTGGTCTGGGGGCACATTTTTCCTACTCTTTGCCTGGAGAATTCCTGGATATCCTTTACATCTTCACTTAGATGGCACTTCTCCAGAGAAGTTTTCTCACTTCCATCATTTCAGGCAAATGCTTCCTTTCACAGTACTTACAACACGAAAATAAAATAATTTATGATTACTTGTTTGATGTATGTATCCCCCCACTAGACTGTAATTATCTGCCTCACTATTATATGCTTTGCATATAGAAAAAGGGACATCATATATCTGGGATGTCTTAAAGGAAAAGTAGACTTCAGCAAACGAGCCTGGAACCTAAAGAAGGAATGGTTTTCCAGAAGAGTAAAAAAAGGGGATAGATGATAAAATTGGAAAAATAGGCGAGAACTAGCTAACGAAGAGGTGACATGTCAAGAAATTCAAACATAATCCTATACGTATTGATCAGCCACTGAAGATTTAAGCAAAAAGGCAATGTGATACAAATTTTACAAATATGGCTTTGGCAGTAGTGAGGGCAAGAAGAGATTTTAGGCAAGGAACTCTGAGAACTTTACTGAGAAATGTTGAGGGTCTAAATCATGGTAGGACCTAAAAATGTAGAGGAAAGGATGGATTTGAAGGACATGAGGAAAGGAACATTAGTGATTATTTGCAATTACTCAGATGCAACTGAGAAGGGAATGGAGGGGTTACGGAGGACACATGGGATCTGGGTTGGACGACTTGTGATATGAGTATAGTGTGCTAACCACTAATTAATATTGCAAATAGTTTAGGTTTGGGTTGAAGACAATAGTCGCAATTTTTGCACCTACTAAGTCTGAGGGGCCTGTGGGTCTTCCAGGAAGGAAGTCAATAATCCAGTTGAATAAATGGATTGAAGGCTCAGGAGAGAGGAGTGGGCCGGAGCTGGATGGTTGGGGTCTCAACCAATGAGTGCGGATTGATGCCATGATAGCAGAAAAATGCTACAGGGAACAAGGGTAGAATGAAAAGAAAAAGGGGCTGGGTGCGGAGCCCTAAGGAGCACTAGCTCTTAAATTCTCTTGCCCCTTCTATCTAGCACACCATTTGCCATCATCCTCTGGCTGGCTTGTCACTCTACCCCAGCAAGACCTCTCATCCCCACCCCCTGGCCCAGGCCTTTACTATCCTTACCAACAACCCAGAAATCATACCTTCTACAGAGAAATAAAATTTCAACTCTGTATGCCTCCAGGAAAGTGAGAAAAAGCAAAGTTGTAACTCTCAAGATGGTGACATGATCACAAAAAAACATGGCTGTGCTGCTAACTGCTGTGTCGGTTTGCTGGGGTTGCTGTAACAAAACACCAACTGAGTGCCTTACTCAACAGAACTCTATGGTCTCACAGTTCTGGAGGCTAGATGTCCAAGATCAAGGTGTTGGCAGGGTTGATTCCTTCTGAGGGCTGTGAGAAAGAATCCATTCCTTGCTTCTCCCCTCATCTGGTGGTTTCTGGCAATCTTCAGTGTTCCTTGGCTTGTGACACATCACCCTGATCTCTGCTTTCATGCTCCCATGGTGTTCTCCCTGCATACATGTGCTTGTATCCAAATATCCCCCTTTTTATTTTTATAATTCATTCAATCACATTGAATTAGGTCCTACCCTGATGACACCATCTTAAACTAACTAGTGACCTCTGCAACAACTTTATTTCTAAGTAAGGTCACACTCTAAGGTACTAGAAGTTAAGACTTCAAAATAGGAATTTTAAGGGAACACAGTTTAAGCCATAACAACTGCTGGACATGATGCATTTATTTTTTTTGGATGGCAGAGAAGCTATTTCTTTCATAAAGTGATATATGAGAAAGTGCTCTGTGAACTGGAAAATGTTAAAGGTACTATAGTTATTACTTTTGATAAAACATTAGTAATTTACATAAATACCATCGCAAAATTGTTAAGGGTGAAGCTAAGGGCTCTCACTAATCCAAATGCTGAGTGTGTGGACACAATGATATGGTATGATTACCACGCCAAGTTTTTAGTCCTTTCTGTGCAACAAAAACATGGGATCAGATTTTTGGTAGCTGGTCTATCACTATTTTTAAGCTTTATGACTGTCTACATTGTCACCACACTGGGTTTTGGAATGGCTTTGTGTAAAATGAGCTTATTTATCTCTGAGAATTTAAAACATAACTGTTAGGACGTGGCCATCAGTCCCAGACTCATCACTGAGGCATCAGATTGGGCCAGTGCTCCCAGAATCATGAAGTCATTGCCTGCCACCCCCAGCAACTGACTTTCAGTGGCAGTCACTTCAGACCTCATGGTGTGACGGATGTAGGAGCATCCAGGGGGCGTGCACAATCCTATGCTCCATCACCAGCCCAACTGTTCCAGGTTTCTGAATTGCTGTTTTTAATGAAATCCTGCCTTATGCTTTTTATTGGCTTCAAAGCTTTTTCCTAGCATCTTAGGACTGAACCTGTAGATACTGACATGCCTCTAAATCCCATTCCCCATCTGAAAAAAGGGATCAAAAGCTTAGACTTCCTTTTGATCCATGTGGCACAATGCTATACGCAGAACCCTCAAACTGGTATTTTGCTCCAGTTTCTTTGAGGATATTTTCATTCCGAAGAAGTTTTGCAAACAAAATCACAGAAAGCCTTTTACTCATCTGCACCTTTGCACTTGCTCCTGCTCCAAAACCCATACCCACACATCTAATGTCTCCCTCACAATATATTTATAAACAGCTGCATAGCACTTTGCGTAACCCGATGTGAGATTATAATCGCTCTCAATCCCGTGAGGTAGCTACAGCCCCGTGAGCCTCCACCCAGCTGATAGAGAGCCACAGAGAAGGCTTTTGATATCAGCATGTTTTTATTTATTGTTTATTATATTGTTTGACAGACTCAAATCGGTTAATTTGTCAGCCTCAAACTGAGTGGGTGGGAACCAGAAGTCTTTCTTGCCTTAATTTAAATTCATTCCCCTTCTTCCTTCTCAAGCTAATTCTGAAGTTCATTCAGACACTCCCAATAGTCTGTCTAAAATGACCCTGTATCTGAATTCCCACCTTGCTAGTCACAAAATAGGGACAGTAAGTACTTTGGCATAATACCTACTCCTCAACTTGGAGCCAATGACGCTATATGAAATTTTAAGTGCAGAATTCTTAAAATTAAGTTGCTGCCAAACCAGAGAGGACATATATTGTGAATCACTGAAGAGAAAAATTACAAAGGGTTTGGGTTGGCTGCGTTCAGCTGGGTTGATAGCTATGGGGCAGAGGGAGAAAAGCAAGGAAGTCGTGTTATAGAAAATGAAAATCCACTTTTAGAGAAAATTAGGTGGTCAGGGACATGGGTAAGGAATTGCAGAAAACCCCACAGTGTCCAGGACGATCTATTGGAGTGAGTCAAGTCTTAGGGGCATAAAGAGAGAAGATAGGGAGAGGAATAAAAGCATTCCTAGGAGCGCAGTGGCTGATTTGTGAGGACCATCTGTGAGGTCACCAGTCCCTCCAACCAAAGCCAACCGAAATAACTAAATTCAAAAGGCTGACCGGAGGCAACAAGGCCAATGCCACAAAAAAGGGCTCAGAGAAAGACAGCAATAATGAGAGGGAGATATTGAGAGGGACTCCAGGGTTTCAAAACTAGCCAAGATCTGTAGAAATTGGGAGAATTGTCTCTCTCCCCTGGGAGGCACCTAACTCCCACGGCCTCTACCTCTTCCTAGGAACATGGCCACTGGGCCCCAGCCTCCAGCACCCGGAGGGATATCCAGGGTCACTCTTGTTAAGGAGCACCTTTCTGCCTGGGTCTGTTGCCAGCTTTTGTATCATCTTAATAGAAAATCAGCTTTTTCTACGGATGAGGCAAGATGTCAATAATAGGCTTTTATTCCCCAAGACTCTTGCAATGGGCTATTTACCAGCTCCATTCCCACTCCTGCAATGTTTTCATCTTTTCATCTCTTCTTCATTCAGGCTTGAACCATGTGAAATCCCTCTTCAACCACCATGTGAGAGGAATCAGCAGTGTTAGGTGCTCTCCACTTGAGCCTTCTCAGAAGGTGCATCACACCAGCAGATGAAGAGAAACACTTCATAATGTAAACATTTGCTTATTACTCACCTTGACTCTGTACAGCACTTACCCTCCATCAGGCAGTGAGAGCCTGAACTTCAGACTCTAAAGCAATGTCTAGGTTTGCACATGGGCTCCTTTCAATGTGCTCATCTGTAGAGGAGGGGGTCAGGTGGGGCTGTTTCCAAAAGCAATGAGAATCCAGAGGTAAGATCTGTGACACTGGAAATCCCTCCCACAGCCTCCATTTACTCCTTTTGTATTTGCGGGTTAATGGCAGCAAAGCATCAATCCAGGATCTGCTAAAACTGGGACAAGAGTGTTGCATTTTATTTGGTCTTGGCTAGATTAAATAAAGTGAAAATGAATCAAAAAAGTAGCAGACAGTAAAAGCATCCCCACAGAGTTTTCCTTTTTTCTAAATAAAAAACTGTGGAAGGATTGAAAGCTTCAACTCTGGGATGCAATATAGATGTTCTTGACCAATAAATCAAAAAGGTAAAGGATGTCCAGAAAATGCAACATAAGCAATTTGACCATCCAGATGAAATGCTGCCAAAAAAGTGCCGTCAGGCACCACCTGGCTCCCTGCTCAGGCTGCTTGTTCTCCTCTCTTCTCTGTCCCTGGGCTCAGTATTGCCTCCATACTGGCCACATCCTGGGCCACACTGCAGAGAACATACGAGTGAGTCCTTATCAAGCTCACAATATGTGTTAGCAAAGTCTTTTTTTTTTTTTGTAATTCCCTCTTTTTGCTCTGTATGTTCTAATTCCATCTGCTGCCTGGCACTGATTTCTTCTATCTGACCCTCTGAGTCAGTATTCTGGCCTTTACCATTCAACTTGTCTATGTTATATTTCCCAGGTTCCAACATTCCGTGACTGCTCCTCCAGACTCCAACAGCTGAACTCCTTTGGCCTTTATTTCTTTTGTGCTCCTCCATGTCCTTGCTAAGGTCTTAAGCCTGGTGTGTTGCCCCAGGACATGGACTTCTTGACTTCTCTAGACTTCAGTACCTGTCACATAATTTTCAGTCCCTACACTGATGCTACCCTGATCTGTGCACTGATACACATAAGGGATTTAGGGATCACAAGAGAACTGTGTATTACAATGGGTTTATGGATATTTGCTAAGAGCTAGAAATAGATGTAAGTGCAAATCCATATGGATATTATCTGCTATATTAAGGGCGAAGATGGCTTCCATTAGGAAAGTCTGAATAACCACCAGAGTGAGTTAAGATATGAAATAGGAAATGGGTAGTAAGCTGTCTAAGGACAATAATTAATGAGTATTAAACAGGACCCAGGGTCATTTTTTTGTAAAGTTTTCTCCACACAATGAAATATTTCACAACATAGACAGAGATTTTAGTGCTGCTTTATAAAATAGTAATAATACTACTAATAATTGAGTAAATAAATAAATTCAAGATATAAACCTTTAGGGCAATGACTCTAGAGTAAAATCTAAAGGATACACAAAAACTCCCCTGTGACAGTATGGCCAGGGTCATTGTAAGTCTGTTGTTTCTTTTCCAAAGTGTCACCCAATGCCACCGCCATAAGGCAAGGGATGGTTCGGAGGTTCCATTGTCTTGCACCTCATCACTGACCTTATGCCCCTCTCTTCCCACTCATTGGCCTCTGCTGAGTCTTCCTGGGAACTCAGGGCATAGAGGAAAAGGCCGCATCACCCAATGCTGAATAAACTTCTGACCTACCAGCTCAGAAGTTTTTTTCCAGACTGATGGAAATTCTGTTTCTGTCACAGACTGATAAATTAGCGTAGGAGAGAGATTATGTAGCTATGCTCAAGGAGCTATCAGGGGACCTGAAAGCTGCATCAGAATATGCTTCCTGTCATCAGTAAAACTCTTCCAGGCAGGAAACTATAAACATTATCAAAAGTCCTAATGAAAACCATGATCATCTAGAGGTGAGTACTCACTAAAAGCTATATTCTTAAACTTAACCCCAGGAAAACATTGATATCCAAGGAGTTATGAAATACTTTGCAAACCAACTAATACAACAGATTTTTTAAAAAGGTGAAAAATGCAAATGCAAACATACTTGCCAGAAAGAGATACCCCAAATACAAGTGACTTATGCCTGTAAATTCAGACCTGAAAAGAGTCTCTGATGTCAACTGTCCATGTTTAAAAAAAAAAAAAAAAAGTCACTGGTATTTTTGTCAACAAAAAAGCAGAAAAAGGAAGACAACATACAGAAGGAAACACTGAGGATTGATCAAATAATTCATTAATGGTAATTGCAAGGGGAGGTGTCAGCTCCAGGCATCAGGCTCACTCGCAGAGCTCTGTTCACTCTTACCCAGAAAATATTTTACACAGTGATAGGTTTTTATGCCTGGGGTCCACTACTAGCTCATCTAAAATTTCAATTAAGAGAAAAACAAATATTTTCTGATCAGTGACCCCTTTGAACATCTAATAAATTTCTGGATTTCTCCCTGAAGGAAAAAAAAAATGCAGCTCAAGTACAATTCTACAAATTCTAGAGGATACTATGCCATACTCATGAATCCACACATCATATATTAAAAACCCCTGCATTCAACTAGTTGAAAGAAGAGAGGTTCCATTGGATGTAGTTGGTTGTATGGATGTAGAGGAAATCATCTGAGAATGAACATTGCCAAAGACATAAAGAAGAGAGAGGACCGTCTGGATGGCTCAGTGGTTGAGCATCTGCCTTCGGCTCAGGTCATGATCCCGGGGTCCTGGGATCGAGTCTCATATCTGGCTCTCCACGGGGAGCCCGCTTCTCCCTCTGCCTATGTCTCTGCCTCCCTCTGTGTCTCTCATGAATAAGTTAAAAAGAAGAAGGACAACAACAACAACAACAGAGAATGATATACTGAAAGCCATAGTGCAAATTTGTAGAAGGCCAGCAGACCCGGGTGCTGTCATCATGGATCAGATATAATCTTTGAGATGATCTTAGGGAATTATCTCATTACAACAAAACTTACTAAGTGAAACACTCCAGGTTCCCACACATTCCTACTATTCTCGAAACCTCTCCATCTCATGTATTCCTCTCTCCGCTCTGTTACTGCCCTAGAGCTACAGGCGCTGTAATACGCAAAGCTCCTGGCAAGGTAAGCTTCTGAAAAGTTTCCTCAGCGTCACAAACAAAGCTTGTTGAACTTCAAATTGCAAAACAGGGTCACTCACAAAAAATATGGGAGGGAGACTTAACTATTCAATGTGAAAGCAAGTCATTCATTCAACTGTCAACCACAGGGCCTTCTGTCACAGTTTCAGGAGATTGGCCACGTACTGAGAATGGATGACCACTCTCTGATGATCTGGAAAAGGGCAATTGTAAAGAGAAGTGACCAGAAGGCCAAACAGTGGAGAGAGTAATCAGAGATAGGACAGCTTTCTGGAATAAATACATCATTTAGATTATGTTTAAAGCCCCAGCAGATTGAAAATAGCAGTAGCCAAGATCTGAAGGACAGTGTTTTGATGTACACAATACGGAACAGACGTTTGTCACACATCGGTCTTCCCAGCCGTATCCAGTCCTCCGAGCTGGTGACAGAGCCAACAGGGTCATCTTCTATCACAAAGGACTAATACAAATTTTAAAAAGCACTATCAGATTTTTCAAGTACTTTTGAAAGGGCAATAAAAAGTTTTAGCCATTTGCTTATGCTTATGCACAATAAAACCAAAAAGAATGCATCTGAATTGGTTTTGTTGGGTATTTGGTGAAGCATGTAAAGGACAAAAATGGGAAAAATTAAATAAGCAGGCTAGACTCAGAGTATGTCACTCTCCTGAGTGATTTGGGATTCAAAATAAAGAAACATTTTCCTTACTCAGCGGGGAGTCTGCTTCTCCCTCTCCCTCTGCCCCTTCCTTTGCTTGTTCTCTCTCTCTCTCTCAAATAAAGAAAATCTTTAAAAAAAAAATAAGAAATGTCTCAAGCACTTACTAAATGCAAGGCAGTGTTCCATGCTATAGTCCAGTAATTTTCAAATCTGTCCATAAAAACTATCTGGATGAGCTTTTTAAAAACCAGATTCTTGGGACTCTCCTTAAAGCTTCTAAATCAGAATCTCTGATCTGGGGCCTGAGACTCTACATTTTTAAAGGGCACTTCAGATAGTCCTGATGCAGCTATAGGACACAAAATTATTAAGACATATGGTTTCACTTATACGTGGAATATAAGAAATAGTGAAAGGGATTATAAGGGAAAGGAGTGAAACTGAGTGGGAAAAATTAGAGAGGGAGACAAACCACGAAAGACTCCTAACTCTGGGAAACAAAGGGTTGCGGAAGCGGAGATGGGAGGGGGGATAGGGTAACTGGGTGCAGAGTACTAAGGAGGGCACTTGATGAGATGAGCACTGGGTGTTATACTATTTGTTGGCAAACTGAATTTTAATTAAATTTAAAAAAAAGACATAGTCCCTGCCCTCATGTATTTGACAGCATGATTTTTGAGAAAATGCATAAGCATAGATAAAATACAAGTGTACCGGGTTATATAACAGTATAGCAGCACAAGGGATATCATGATGCAATAAATAATAATATCACTGTTTCTCTCCTTTGACCAAGTACTGAGAAGTGAAGGTAATGACACACAGATTGAGCAGGATAAAAAAAATCTCCCTATTTTACTAAATTATTTCAAATTGAATTTTATGTGAATGTAAAAGATAAAAAGGAACAAATAAATCATGTGTGAGGAAAGAAAATGCAAGTAAATAAAGACATTTAGTTGTAGCCAAAATGATTTCTCCCATGGTTTTAAACATGTAAATCATTCCTCAAACTAACAATTAGCACAGAGCTAATAATTAAGCAACATTTGTAATAATAATTAAAGTGCATTAGAAGAACGTGTTAACATCCTTCAAATTTTAACAGCCCCTAAAAAATAATTTTCGTTTTAATTTGCCTAACTAATTAAATTGACTACATTTGTCTGGCAGTAATCTAAAAATCTGGCTGCAAATTATAAACACATCATTGTACGAAAATAAGAGGAAAGAAGAAATACAAGAGCATACAGTTTACAACAAATTAACCAAGTTCTAGGTGAATTATATAGGTTTCATGTTCAAATCCCTAGTTCACACATCAGTCCCTAGAAGGTCATTGGCTTTCTGTCTTTGTCCTGAACCTGCTCAAGCAGCCTCCCTACCCAAGTGCTGTGCTGCCCTGGTTATCAGCCCACAGAGTTCCCAGAAGTCATCTACCAGAAGGACTTGACTTTTGAGTCATCTAGCTGCCCTAGAATTCCCCAGAGCCCTGTTCTAACACCTCACCTCTTTATCTTGAATCTCCAAGAGTAACTCTCTGGACTTTGATATGCTGATTCTGTACCCTTCTTATGCCCCACAGCCAATGTTCATCTTTAATTAACATGAATTTCATAACATAGACAACATTTCTAACAAGAATTTCATCTGCACTTGGAACGTTGTATCTAAAAGCATCTTAACAGGATGCCTGGGTGACTCAGTCAGTTAAACATCTGACTCTTGATTTCAGCTCAGGTCATGATGGTATTGAACCCAGAGTTGGGCTCCATGCTGAGTGTGGAGCCTGCCTGGGATCCTCTCCTTCACCGTCTGCCCCTCACTGCCCTGCTCAAGCTCACTCTCACTCTGTCTCTCTAAAAATAAACAAATAAATAAAAAATAAAAGCAACTTACCATACCAAGCAGATTATTTTGATATATTAATAAAATAATCATTAATTATTTTGCCTTCTTAATATTAGTTCATAATTGAGCCACCTACCTCCAGAAATATAAAAAAATTTAAAGATATGTTATCTGTTCTTTTTAAATTTAAAAAGTAAGAAAATACCATATCTATGCATAAGAAACCATGAGAAGCAATGCAAAAAATGTGGAACAAATGTAAAAGTTACATATGCTGGGGTGTCTGGGTGGCTCAGTCAGTTAAGCATCTGCCTTTGGCTTAGGTCATGGTCCTAGGGTCCTGGGATTGAGCCCAACATTGGGCTTCCTGCTCAGCTAGGCGTATGCTTCTCCCTCTCCACCTCCCCACTGCTCATACTCTCTCCTGCTCTCTATCTCTCGCAAATAAAAATTTTTTAAAAGTTACATGTGCCTTCCAAATACTAGAGAGTTTAAGAATGTTTTAAAAGGAAGCCAGATCTAAACTTCCTACCCGTAAGCTAGTAGAAAGAACACTACACTAAGGTTTTAAAGAATGGAGTTCCAGCCCTGATGCTTTTGCCCAGCTACATAGGAGACTTTACCCCAACAGCCCAAAGTCTCAGAGCCCCTGTTTGCTAAAAGAGAGATTGAATTAAACCCGTGCTCATGACAGGAGAAAGGAAGAAATTTCCAAATTCACACCATCCATTTCATTGCCTAGAAGATTCACACATTACCTGCCTTTATCCTTTCCCATGAAAACAGCAGAATATGGGATGTGGCAATTGTAGCTCAAAAAAGCATTCCACGTAACTGTTATACTTCCTCGTCTTCCATTTGAAAGCCACTCACTGATGGTCTCGAGGACTTTCTATTTCTCACATTCTCTGTTCTCAGAAAAATCAGCACCACATTAGGAAAATCTTGATCCATAGTCTTGAAATATAAAAAGACATTGAATAGGCAAGGCAGTGACACTCAAGTCTTTATGTGCATAAAAATTCCATTTAGTGAGAATTAAGCACCTGCCTCACACCAAGGCAGTCTCGGGGAATCAGTGGTAAGCAAATAAATACAAACACAAAGGAAAAGTCCCTGACCCCATGAAGTTTGCCTTCTGTATTCTGTCCCAAAAGCTTCTGATACAGTAGAGCTTGGGTATAGACCAGAAAGCTGCATTTGAAGATGTAGACTGATGCAGATGATCCAAAGACCACAGTGAGAAATACACAATTAAGAAATCAGGTTCGGGGATCCCTGGGTGGCGCAGCGGTTTGGCGCCTGCCTTTGGCCCAGGGCGCGATCCTGGAGGCCCAGGGCGCGATCCTGGAGACCCGGGATCGAATCCCACGTCGGGCTCCCGGTGCATGGAGCCTGCTTCTCCCTCTGCCTGTCTCTGCCTCTCTCTCTAGCTCTCTCTGTGTGTGACTATCGTAAATAAATAAAAATTAAAAAAAAAAAAAAGGAAATCAGGTTGTCAGGTCACTGGTACTGGAAGCTTGTAGAAATCTAGTGAGCCCTCTATAGGAATGAATATTATGAGTCCACAGACGATGACTTAGCTGTACACAACAGTGACTATGAAGTACATGAATATATCCCATTAAACTCGTTAAATGTATCCTCCTTTCAACTCCCCCTAAGCTGAGTCCCCAAAATGCCCACTTGAGCACTGCTCACCACCAAAGAAAGCATAACAGAGGGAAGTCATAATGGAAAGAGACAATGGTCCTAACTGCAGTTAAAATGTCTTACTTTTACCAATTTTAAACAAACACATGTGACCATGTTACCCACTGCTGGGCTCTTCCCAGAGACTTGGAAGGACCCAGTCAAGTGAGAGGCCTTGAGACCACTGGCCTCACTGTAAATCTTCCTGTGGTTGGGATCAGGGTGGTAGTCAACAGACTAAAGATGGAGGCAAACATGAACCCATGCATGAAGCAGATAGTGTGAAATCTGAGCTTGAGTCCAGGTCTATATTAAAAGTCTAATAGATACTTTTGATAGATTATCATTAAAGTTTATTCGATATTACCCACTAACGGTGACTCTTTAGAAAAGAGGAGGCAATGATTATTTTAAATTGTTTTTTGGAAGTGGAAAAAATATATGTAGTAGTCTCAAAACTTATATTCAATATTTCTGTTTACTTTTCATTCTTTTTTCTTTTCTTTCTTTTCTCTTCTTTCCTTTTCTCTTCTCTTCTCCTTTTAAGTAGGTTCCATGCCTAGAAGGGAGCCCAACTTGGGGCTTGAACTCATGACCCTGAGATTAAGATCTGACCTGAGATCAAGAATAAGATGCTTAACCAACTGAGCCACCCAGTTGCCTCTATACTGTTGTTGTTGTTGTTTTAATATAAACTACAGAAGATTATATTTGATCAATTCCTGACTTAGGATATACAGATTCTAGAGTGAGAAAGCATTATAGGAGTTGTGAAAGGAAGTAAATTCCTTTAAGATGCAAGGGATCCCTAGGTGGCTCAGTGGTTGAGCGTCTGCCTTTGGCCCAGGGCGGATCTTGGAGTCCTGGAATCGAGTCCCATATCGGACTCCCTGCATGGAGCCTGCTTCTCCCTCTGCCTGTATCTCTGCTTCCCTCATGAATAAATAAGTAAAATCTTTATTAAAAAAGATGCAAGAAGGTGAGATCTGCTGTCAACATTTGGGTGTCTGAGTGGAGAGACAGGTAGAATGGAGAGGGAGAAGAGGTAATTCATCTCACTTCTGGTTTGGGTTTCCTGCCTTTGTCTTTCCCAGCTCCCTACAAGCAGATCAGCTACCAATCCAGTGGATAGACTGGAACTTTTGCAAGAGCCAGCTGTTCTGTGGAGACAGAGATGATGGAAGTCAGACTCTAAGGGGGTTTGAAACTATGCTTAGGTTAGATTTTATTCTAGAGCCCATGAGGGCTGATAATGATCAACCTGGGGTTGGCAAGATGGCTCTGGTCATCACGGGGGATCAGACTAGCACAGGGCAGCTCGTGGAGAGTCTATGAAACAGTCAGGAGTCTGTGACAATGACAGTGACTTATGAAGATCACAGGCTCTGGAGCTACAAGGAAGGAAGATGGGTACCAGTGCCTTACCTCCCAGCTCCCTGCTCTAGCCTCCCAGGAAAGCACTCAGTCATTATTCTCTTATCACCATCCTGAGAGAATCACTTATTATAGGTCCCCAAGAACCACGGTTCTAGTCCAGCTTTATTCCCATACCTGCCCAACAAGTCTGGTTCATCTCGGAGAGAACACTGGGGTCAAAGAAACTCAAAGACTATAAGAGCATAGGGCCAAACTGGGGATCTTCTAGTATCCAGCTACTTTGTTATCTTCAGTATGATCAATATCTCATAGCAAATGGAGTGCATCTTCTGGGATTGAATTTTTTTTCTATGTTCTAACAATGTAAAACAATCTAAGCAACTCCAAACTTCAATGCCTGCTTTACCCCGGCCTGTCTGGGTTTCTTCCTCCACCTCAGACTTCCTCCAAGCAATTTCCTGTCAAAGTAGACAAGCTTCAGGACTCCTCTTAATGTACCTACCTGTTAGAGATTCAGAACTGTCGCCTCTGCTTGATTAATTTCCCAGAGACTAAACTATTGGTTGCAGAATCATCCCACTCCAGACCAAGAGTTAAAAGACCCATCTAGATCACAAAGGATCATGGAGCCAGATTGCCATCCTCTGATGTGTACAGATTAGTGTAAAAAAAAAAAAAAGTGAAACAGGTCTGGCTATACCTACCTTCCAAAAAGTTTTCCACAACTCTTAGGAGGATGAGGAAAAAAGGATATTTTCTGATAAAACAGAAATATTTCCTAACATTTTCCCAAAAAAAAACAAAGCAAGTCCCTGTATTCTTTGTTCTAGAAAAAGTAGATTGATCCATTAATTGATTGATTGATTAATCAATTGATAGATAGATGATAGATACATAGATAGATAACAGATGATAGATAGATGCACAGATAATAGAAAGATAGATAATAGAGAGAAAAAGAAAAAAGAAAGAAAGAAAGAAAGAAAGAAAGAAAGAAAGAAAGAAAGAAGAAAGAGAAAGGAAGGAAGGAAGGAAGGAAGGAAGGAAGGAAGGAAGGAAGGAAGGAAGGAAGGAAGGAAGGAAGGAAGGAAGGAATCTCATGTCTGGTCGCTTTGAAGAAAATACTAAGGTCCAGAGAGGTTTAGTGACTTATGGCCAAACCAGTTTTCGTGCAACCACACCAAGCTTCTCCCTTCCACAATGCAGAGAGGTACAATAGGGAACAGTTAAGAATCAGACTCACTGGGCTTCTTTCCCAACTCTGATGCTATGTGAGACCCCAGACAACTTAATTAACCTCTCCGTCCTTCATGTCTTCATCTGAGTAACAGGAATAATCCTAGTTACCTACTTTATGGGACTGTTGTGAAAATTAAATAGGATAATATATGTTAAGACTGGCCTAGGTAGGCATGCTAGCAATATAATAGAACCGATACTATCATTAGTACTGTCCAATTGAAGCAGTCGTGCATATGTGAAGCTTGAATGGCCTATTTCCACTGAATTTGTAGGTTAAAACAGAAATGAACAATTAAAAAAACCCTAAATGAGTTTGTAGGGTGGTACAATGTGCAAACAATTTTCTAACTTCAAGGTGGGTGCCTGAATGCATGTACTTCCGCTGCCATTTTGATACGCTTTTCTGGTTTCTCCTTAAATATTTACTTTAAGAACGCAGCCTCTCCAAGCTTTTCCGGAGAAGACAGATACAAACTTATATAAGGACCACTACCTGAAATGTGCTTCACCAAATACTCCATGCTCGACTCTTCACATTAATTCCTGGATTTTATTATATTAGATGCTATGATACCCCTGTATTTGAACCTGGTCAAAAACCACCACTGATCTCCACCACGAAACAATACTCTTCCTTCCCTTTTCCCAGCAGCTCTCTCAGAATACGGTAACCAAACCATAAGAGGATCCTTCTTCCCAACTCCTATATTTGAATTACTGAATTCTCGTTTTAGGACGGTGGTTTTCAAACATGGATGCATATTGGAATCACATGGAGAACTTTACAAGTTACTGATGCCTCAGTGACATCACTGGAGAGTGTGAGTCACTTGATCTAGGCTGCAGCCAGGGCACTGGGGTTTTTCAAAGCTTCCCAAGTGACTCTAAAGTACAGCCTGGGTTGAGATCCAGAGACTTTAGAAAGCTGGGGCTGGAGGGACTCTGCTCACAACCATCCCTCTGGGAGGCCTCCCAGAACTCCCCACTGTTGTGTTGACCACATCTCCCTTCCTCAATTCCTTCTTTTGGAAGGAATTGGATCACTTTCCTCAGCACTTCCTTTATAGCATCTCTTCTGCTGATTTGCACTGGTTTGTTTCCATGTTCAGCTCTCTGTTCTTCATTATGAGCTCCTGAAAGCTGGGACCATTCCTCTCTCATCCCCAGCACCTCCAACAGAAAGCTGGAGAGGATGCCCCATGGATGTTTGTCGCATCAAACTGAAAGTGTCGATTCTCACTCCCTAACCTAAGTAACCAGGCTAGAGCAACCCCTTCCAGAAAGCCAGGACTACGATGCTACAACAGAGCCCTTGAAGGGCACCCCCAAAAGCATCCAGTGAATGAACTTGCCCCTCATCGATAAGTCAGAATCAGGTGTGGCAGCTCCGGCACCGACAGTTTATAATTCGCGAAGTCTGGAGGCTCCTCGGGTGTGAATATAATTAAAGCCTCTGCATATTACCTCTTCCATTGTGCCTGGTGCTGGTCCCCGTTGGTTGTTCAGATAAGACAAGACTGATGAATGTGAATATGTCTGAAGTTAAAGCAGGCAGGAGATAATGAAAAAGGCTGATTGGAAAGTCCTTATCAACTAAAGAGAATTCTGAGATATACAGAGCACAAGGACTACACGCACACCTGTCTTCCAAAGTCAAGAAGCGCAACTGCAGTTGCTGCCAACCCTACAACCTTCTCCCCACTGACACTAGGGAGGCAGTAGGGCCACTTATGCATAACTCCACGGGAATAATATTCTGTGGGAATGGTGCCCTTTGAAGTTGTGTGACTCAGTTGCCGCTAAATCACCTGTAGTGGAAAGATTCATAGCACATGTAACACAAGGATGCTTCCGAGATGAATAAGCTTCAAAGCAATCAAAATCACTTATGGTAGTAATCATGATTTTTTACAGCAGAGTTTTTCGGCTCTTGCCCTGGGACCTCGCTTCTCCATGCAGATCCCATTATCAATTTCTGAGACCCTCTGGTTCTCAGTCCTGCTCCAAGCTTCTCAATCCTCTCACCCCCAAGCTCTACCCACCAGCCTTGCATCATGGATAGTATTAAAACCATTGAAAAAATTTGGTGGTCTTTATTCTTTGTCACTGTTTTTACCTTGCTGTGATGAGATGAGGTTTGAGCCTCAACTCTCATCCCATTGCTGCCATGACAGAGGCTGGCTCACTCTTTTCTTAAACCAAACCATCATTACCTCCATTGTCCAAAGGGTCCTCTCAAGGTAGTATGGTGTAGTGGTGAAGGGGATTGATTTTGGCTGGATTGTCTGGGTTCAAATCTTAGATTCATTGCTCATAAGCCTTGACACCTTCAGCAAGTAGCCATACTTCCATATTTTTACCTTTAATATGTGGGCAATAGGAATAGTATCTACCTCATGAGATCGTTACAGGGATTGAAAATGTTATCTTGTAGGCCAGTGCTGTACGCATACATATCAGTACTCTTCCCGGGCCTGAGGTTTGGTGAGATTGACTAAACCAGAATAACACTCATAGAACAAGCAAGCACCTCATCATCCCTTTAGTTCCCAAGATGGGTAAATTCCTTTCTTGTCTTTCTTCTTCATCTATTCTAGAACTTAACATTTCAGAGAATGCCTTGTTGTTTCCCCTACCCTCCTATTGATTAAATTTACTTAAAACTGAGATTATTTCTTACTGTTATCTTTCTGTTGTTAAAAAATGTCCGTGGTATCCCTCTGTGGATCTCAAGTGGTAGACATTTTCTCCACTGTCAGATTTCCAGTTCACCCTGTCAGCTTCCATTATATGCTCATTGACTTCTTTCTTAAGTTACAACCTGCCCATCTCTATCCCAGCCATAGGTTTTCAACTCCTACCATAGCCAGGAAATGATTATTTCCCTTTATGATGTTTTATTCATGATTTTTGAAATCTGAACTGACTTTTGAAGAGCCATCATGACCAGAGCTTTAAAAAATTATTGAGACTATCCATTTATATTTTAACAGAAGTCTCCAGGTAGTTCCCACACTTAAAATCACTTCTTAGGACATGCAATGTTTTCCCAAACTGGAAATAAGAATACAAAACTTAGGTGAATTCAAATACTAAAACAAATAAATTGAACAGGATACTGCTAGATAAGGACAGGAAGGAGGGATTATAATTTAGATTCCCTCTAAGACGTGACAACAGAACAGTGACAGAATGATGATAAGTTCAATATGCTGATGAATGTTACCTCCAAGGCCCACTCTGACTCCAACTCTGCTTCTGCCACCAGCACATGCTTGGAAGTTATTTTCTACTTAGTTGTAACTTGAAGCTACTTGCTCCTTTGGGTGGAGAAGATGCAATTTTGAGAGAACACATTACTTCTAAGAGCTTTTCAGAGCAACAAGCTACTCTGTTTCATCCACAAATGACTCATCTGAAGAGCTTTTTAGATCCCAGAATGGCTGGGTGTGTGGTCTAAAAATGTCCCAAAGAATTGTTTTTCTCCTTCAGCTTCCTGTATTGCAACTTTTACCCACTTGTCTCCTAGTGGTGTTTCACAGGGTTTCATACCTCCTCATGAGTATATCCCTATCTCCATGGTTTGGTATACCACAACATGGTGGGCAGGGACAGGGGAATGATGGAGATTTCTGGGAGAAAAACCATCTGGACATACACCAAAACAGATGACCATGTCCTTTAATTCAGTTCAGAACTGTGTCTATCCTCAACCAATACTTGCCCTTACCATGACCTGTTCCACTATCTGTTAAGAAACTTCTTCAATTTGCAGTAGACTAGGAGTAACTTTGGATCCTGAGTAAATCAATCACCCAGTTCTGACAACAAATGCTTCCAACGTACCTCTGTATGTTTCAGTGAATGCAATCTTTTTAAGAAGAATGGCATTTGGGTGGGTAGTAAGAAAGGTTAGTGGATTTGAGCAGAAAGGGAGACAGACAAAAGCCAAGGTATAGGATAATTGGAGACTAGGGTCTTATGTAAAAACTTGGAAAAAATATGAAAACAAATATAAATGTGGAATGTTGAATATTGTGAATATTGTTTTGTGCTGAAACAGCACTAAATAGAAATTAGGCAAAGATTCCTTAATTCAAATGAATCTGGAGAGCTGGATAAAAAGACTGAATGCCCTGATTGGCTGTCCAAAGCTATGGAGAAGTAGGGAAGCCCTCTGTAATCATGGGAATGGAGAGTGAACAACGTGTAAAACAAGAGTGAGTAATAGAAGATAGACTTTAACAGCCTCCTATCACTGCTGCAACAAATTACCACAACATGGATAACCTAAAATAACACACACTTATTGTCTTTCATTTCCTGGAGGTCAGAAGGCCAAATGGGATCTCACTGGCTAAAATCAAGGTGTTGGAGGTCTACATTCTTTCTGGAGGGTCTGGCATAGAACTCATTTCCTTGTCCTTTCCAGCTTCTAGAAGCCCCTGGCATTGCTTAGCTCATGGTCCCTTCCTCTATCTTTAAGTCCAGCAACAGCCAGTTGAGGCTCCATCATATTCTATTGCTCTGACAGACTTTGGCCTCCTCTTCTACATTTCAGAACCCTTATAATTACACAGGGCCACCCAGGTGATTCAGGACAGGATCAGGATCAGTCCTCAGCAGTCCTACTTCCATCTGCTACTGTTAAGTCCCCTTTTCCAAGCAAGTAACCTATTCATAGCACCGGGGAATTAGAATGTGGACATCCTTGGGAGGGCATTATACCACCTACCACAATAACTCTTTTAAAAAAGCATTAAGAGAATGATGGTTCAGTGAGAGAAGAAAACCCATAGGTGGAGAGGAGGTACAGCTCCAGAGTTAGTTTAAATTAGGAATTAGAAATTGAAACAACCTTAGGACTAGTTCTCTAAAGGAACCGCAGCAGAGCAGACATTCTCTTCTAACTCAGGATTATTTGTAATGTCGAATGGGAAGGAGAGGAGTTTTGTAACCTTTTTTCTGTGTCTCCATGTTAATTGGAATAACATTCTTGAACAAAGATTACTAATCCACTCATCACTCAAGGAATAATTCAAGCACTGCCTTCCTGTGAAGCTCTCCCTACTCCACAGGCAGAATTAATTTCTCTTCCTTGGATCACTGTCCTGATGCTTTCCTTTCCAACAGTACTTATCATTCTGTAATGTAATTTCCTGTTTTCATGCCTGTCTCCCTACTGGATGATGAGGTCCTTTTGAGGACAGAGACCATGACTTATACATCTTTGTATTCTAAGCACCTAGCAAGGTGGCTAGCATAAGAAAGGCATTCAACATGTTTATTGAATGAAAACCTGCAGGAGAATTAAGAAGATTCTGAACCACCTCCAGCCTTAGGGGAAGGTGAGAGGGTGGTATTTGGGATTGAACACTAGATGATAACTTTAAAAATGAGAATAATACACTCAAAATCTCTAAGTCTTGAGGATACCTCCAAGAGGGAGACAGGAAACTGAGAGGAATTAAGAAATGAAGAAAATTTCCTCTGAAACTCTGCAGATTGAAAAAGCAAGGTCAAAATGCAGACAGGAAAATTTACCTGCTATGACTTTATACATTGTGGACCACATTTAGCATACAAATGAGTGTTGAAAAAAGACAAAACAAAACAAAACACCAAAACTACAGTTCTGAGAAGAGGAGTAGGATGTTATGTAATTTTTAAGCAGCCAAAACATTCAGTCAATAGATGATATATGTTAGAAAAAATGTTCTTCACGCACAATTTTTTCCACATTACTTTCTGAATAGCATTAACATGAGCTACCTAGGAAGAAGAACAATTTCTAAACTGCTTCCATCCTCCCTGGATATACAAGATCAATTTGAAGTTTCATTGATTCTCACTTAATTTAGGGAAAAAAGGAAATGATAACTCTGACCCAGCTCTCTGCAAAAAGAAATGGAAGAGAGGAGTTGAGGATAAAGAGAAGATAGACTATCACAGAATTCATATTCAAAGTTTCTTTCCCTCATGCTACCCTTCACCGAGATCCTTCTTCTCCCTCCATACCCATCAAGCATGCGGTTATTCTATTTTATATGTATTAGTCATTAAAAAGAGAAAAAGTTAGGTAACAGTTAAATTAACCTAAAGCTCAACACTAATAAAGACTGGTATGATAATTGAGCAATACCATTCTTTCTCAGTAATACTGGAATTTTCTTGGATGCCTATACTTGATCTGCCTTCTCCTGCCTGTTCTGCACACTATTCTCAGACACACATGGTCTCACCATTTGTAGGCTCATGGAACCCCAACTTGTTTTTCCTGGTTCCCCTATTCACTTACTCTTCCTAATTATCTGTTGCTTATTAGGTATGAGGAGAAAAATGGAGACATACAAATTCTTTGCCCAAAAAAGGAGTCTATTAAAGTACTTGATAAGGATAAAATGAAGAGGTTGGAGTAAAATTATGAGAAAAATGTCCAGAAAACCAAAGGAAAGTGTTTCAATCAGCCAGTTGACAATAGCAAGTACTGCCAAATAAAAAATATATATATATGGTAAACGGGATAAATGAGATAAGGCTAAGTATTTCCATTGTGCATAGCATGAAGAACTATCTTCTAGAAATACTAGCTCTTCCTCCATAAAGTTTATTTTTGTAGCATATAGTCCTCTTTAATACTCCATGCTCATCCCAAATACATAAATTCAACTGTGCACGCACACACACACACACACACCACACACACACACATACCACATTCTTGTTGATGCCTCAGGAAAAAGGAATTGGAGTCAATTCTGACAAACATTCCAATAGGTAAGAGGAAAAGACAAAATACAGCTCTCTTCATGGCTGTTTTCTTTTTCATAAAGGTCAGCAGACCAGTTGGCTCCACTGATTTGGAAAGAAAACCATTCAACCACAAAGCTAAAGGTTAAGGCATGATTAACTTACGCAACCTTGCCATTTTTAGGGCAAGACAACAACTAGCTAATTTACTAGCTAATCAAAGGTGAATTGTCTTCATCAGGTAAATCTCATTAATTTCAGATTATCTCAGAATATGACTTTTACTAAGTTTAAAGACCCAAGGCTATGGATTAGAAGCATTGTGCCAAAGGAAAAAAGAAAATGACGGGATATCAGCAATTAATCATTTGTAAAACATTTTATATTCATCATGAGGTAGGAAAGGTAGCTATTATTATTCTAGTATCCAAATAAAGAAATAATCTCAGAAGTTATATTACTGGAACCTTCTACACAGAAGGGTAAAGCTGAACGTAGATAACATCATGATGACAATAGCAACAAAACCGAGAACCTCGGAGGAAGAGCCCTAAATCACTGTCAGCTTTCCACACATATAAACAAATCTGAGTTGTTGAGAAAATTGGAAAAACATACCACTTTGGAAAAAAAGACTGGGTGCCATGTGAAAGCTGGCTCACAGCGGCCAGCCAGAGCCTAATAATGCACAGGTTTCTTTCCAACTCTATATGCAGTACATCATGCTGGTATGTTTAAATCAGTCTTAATGGTAGTATTTTTCTGCTTTATGGAAGTATGACTGACAACTAAAAATTGTATATATTTAAGGTGTACATCGTGATGTTTTGATATATGTATACATTACAAAATGGTTAAAAAAAACATTACAAAATGGTCATAAAAATCAAGCTAATTAAAATATCCATCTCCTCACAGAGTTACAGCTTTCTGTGTGTGTGTGTGTGTGTGTGTGTGTGTGTGTGTGTGTTTGGTAACATTGGACATTTGCCCTCTTTACACATTTCAAGTATAGAATACAGTATTATTAACTCTCGTCATTATGCTGTACATTAGATCTCTAGACATATTTAACTTATAACTGAAAGTTTCTACCCTTTGATCAATATTTCCCCTTTGCTCCCACCTCCCACCTCTGGTAACCACTACTCCACTCTCTGTTACTATGAGTTCAACTTTTTTTTTTAAGATTCCATATCAATGTGAGATCCTTGCAACATCTGTCTTTCTGTCTGACTCACTGCACTTGCCATAATATGCTCCAGGTTCATCTATGTTGTCAGGAATGGTAGGATTTCCTTTTTTACGCTGAGTCATATTCCATTCATTGTGCGTGCGTGTGTGTGTGTGTATATCTCATATTTTCTTTTTTTTAAATTTCATTTATTTATTCATGAGAGACACAGAGAGAGAGAGATTGAGAGAGAGAGAGAGAGAGAGAGAGAGAAGCAGAGACACACAGGCAGAGGGAGAAGCAGGCTCCACGCAGGGAGCCTGACATGGGACTCAATCCAGGGTCTCCAGGTCCATGACATGGGCTGAAGGCAGTGCTAAACCGCTGAGCCACCCGGGCTGCTCAATATTTTCTTTATCTCTTTGTTGATGGATACTTAGTTATTTCCATGTCCTGTCTATCGTGAATAATCTTCAATGAAAATGGGAGTACAGATATTTCTGTACTTTGAGAGAATTAATTTCCTATGAATATATACCCAAAAGTGGGATTGCTAGATCATAGAGTAGTTACAGTTTTAATTTTCTGAAGCACCTCCATACTGTTTTCAGTAACGGCTATGACAATTTACATTCTCACCAACAGTGTACAAGGGTTCCATTTCTCTACATCCTTGCCAACAGTTGTTAATTTTTGACTTTTTGATAGCCATCCTAACATTCTAAGTGAGATAATATTTCATTGTGGTTTGATTTGCATTTCCCTGAATATTTAGTGGTGTGGAGCATTTTTTCATATACCTGTTGGTCATCTGTCTGTCTTTCTTGGAAAACAGCCTAATCAGTTCCTTTGCCCAATTTTAAACCAGGTTAATTGTTTGTTTGTTTTTTTTTCCTATTGAGATGTAGGAGTTCCATACATATTTTGGATATAATCTCCTTCTCAGATAGATGGCTTGCAACTATTTTCTGCTGCTCTATAGACTGCCACCTCATTTTATTGGTTGTTTCCTTTGCTGTGCAGAAACTCTGTAGTTTGATGTAGTCCTACTTGTTTCTTTTTGTTGCTTGTGCTTTTGGTGTTTCCCTATATTTTGTGCTCCAGGCACCTTAATTTGCTTCAATCTGGTCCCAGTCCTGCTTTTTTAACAAAATAATCAGCCAAATCTAATTTACTTTCCATGAAAAGATGACTTCCATTTTTTTATTTAACAAGTCATACATATTGTCTTGAGAACCATGTCACCCCTGCATACTAAACTATATTTAAAAAATCAACTGATGGATCATTAGGCCAATAGATGGATAGAAGACAGGGAGTAGGGGCACTTGGGTAGCTCAGTGGTTGAGCATCTGCCTTTGGCTTAGGTCGTGACCCCAGGGTCCTGGGATCAAGTCCTGCGTCAGCCTCCCCACAGGGAGCCTGCTTCTCCCTCTGCCTATGTCTCTGCCTCTCTCTCTTTCTCTCATGAATAAATAAATAAAATCTTTAGAAAAAGAAGAAGAAGAAGAAGAAGAAGAAGAAGAAGAAGAAGAAGAAGAAGAAGAAGAATAGCAGAATGAACTTGGCCGTAAGTGTGTTAACTAGAATAAATAGGGTGCTCTGACTCCACTATTCTCTATGTGCACTCCCTCTCCTTTGTTTACAAAGAATTTTCCCAATAATCAGTGTCCCTTTAAATAATCAACAAGTTTGTTGCTTCTCCAGGCTGGCAAGTAGAGGCTGGCAGTCTGTGAAGAGAGTCTACACATACAAGCACTTGGCTTTATGCAGGTGGACCTGCCTCCTGCTTCTGTCCCTGCACGGATATTCCACCTTCATCCTTCACAAGGCCCTACATCTAATGGGAAACCTCAAGGGGACAAGGTAATGAATGCGTTCAGTTTACCCTGACCAGCATGACTTTGACTTTTCTCTAGGTGTCTGCTATCGAGGGATTCTCCTTTTCTCTCAGTTATGTGGGGTTTTTTTTTCTCCCAAGTAATTTGGTGTATTTTTTTTTCCCAGCATTTCCATACGTGAAAATTAGGAACTCGGCCTATGCATGTCATTCCTATCTTCCATTAGGCCAGATGTGTCATTGATTTCACAATAATTAAATGTTGGTGGGGAAATAGAGTATTAGTTATATATTGCTGCACAGCAAATTATACCGAAACTTCTGTCTTAAAGCAGCAGTAAATATTTATTGTTTCTCATGATTCCTGTAGGTTGGAAATTCAGGAGCAACTTGGTAAGTGGTTCTGGCTCAGGATACCCCTGAGGCTGGCCGCCTTCAATTCTTTAGAGGGTCTTTTGTTTCAGAACAAAATGGTTCTTTAACTTCCTCACAAAGAATTTAGTAGTTACACTCTCAGCTTTATCTTTACACTGGGTTTTTCTCAGAGAACCTTGGATTTTATCTTTGCACAAAGCCTATTTTTCATTGTAGCATATTTGCCATCTGAAGAGGCTTGGAATTTTCTTTTCTTTCTTTCTTTTTTTTTTTTTTTTTTTCCTTTGGCTTGTCTCTCTCCTTTTGCCTTTCACTGGAAGCCACAGAAGGAAACCAAGGGGAACCTTCATCATTCCTCTTAGAGATCTCCTTAACTAGACAACCCAATTCATTATGGTACATTGTCCAT
Organism: Nyctereutes procyonoides; assembly: GCF_905146905.1. Lineage (NCBI taxonomy): Eukaryota > Metazoa > Chordata > Mammalia > Carnivora > Canidae > Nyctereutes > Nyctereutes procyonoides. The sequence continues at coordinate 30,141,053 of NW_026575120.1, forward strand.
ATTACCACAGGTGATGATGTTGCGGAACCCCCTGCCATAACTAGAGGAGAATTTCCTTTCTTTTAGTTTCCAAAAACAGTTTCCCTCTCATTCCTGAAAGCCCTCACCAAAAGCTTCCGCAAGGGCATTCACATTTCTGGAACAGTCTCTTCAAGGAGGCCTTTTCACTTCCCTCACACACTCCTCAAAAATTCTTCCCAGTATCTACCTCCCACCCAATCCCAATGCCAATCCCACAAACTTAGCTTTTTCTTACAGCTTTTTCTTACCCATTACCAAAAATCTATATTAGTTAGCTACTGCTGCATAAACTATGACATCTAAAACCTTGTGGCTTAAAACAACAATAATCACGTCTTACCTTTCACAATTTCTGCAGGCCAGAAATTCAGGAACAGCTCGATCAGGTGGTTCTAGCTTAACATCTATGCTAAGGTTGCAGTCAGATGCCAGCTAGGATTGTAATCATCTGAGGGTTTGACCAAGGCTTGAGGGTTTCCAGTGTGGCTCACTTTCATACCATGTCAATGCTGGCTTTTGGCACGTCTCAGCTTTTCTCCATGCAGGTCCTTCTGTTGAGTTTTCTCACAGCATGGTAACTGACTTACCCCAGAGTCATAATACAAGAACCACAGCAGTGGAGCAGGAGCTGTATCCTTTGTGTGACCTAGCTTTGGGAGTCACATAGCATCGTGTTTGCCATATTCTATTTGTTAGAAGTGAGTCCCTAAGTCTGGCCCATAATGGCGGGGAGATGAATTAAACTCCACTTTTTGAAGCAAGGGATATCCAGGAGTTTGTGAACACACTCCAAGACCACCACTCTTAGAGCTATAACAAACTCACACTAATAAAGCTGCACTTCTTATACATTTTTATTTGAAGAAAAAATAAACTATTGATAAGGAATATCAATATATCTTGAAGAATATCTTGAAGGATCAAGAATCTAGAAGACAGGATAAGAGTAAGGGGAGAAGAATTAGGTTGATTATTCACACCTGGATTTTCTCATCTAACAGAAGGATAGGTGCTGGGATGAAGAGGTCCATGGGCACAGAAGGCCAACCTGTCAATCATACTTGCACAAAATAGAAAGCTGGCTGAGTGCCAAGCTCTGCTAATGATTAGCAAAGAACGCCAAAAAAGATCTACTGCACAGGCTACATAGATATTTGGGAGGTTCTAAATTCCCATTTCTGCACTGGGATGCAATGGACTAGCACGACGTTTAAATTAACAGAGAAATCACCTGGTTTTGAGGTCTCCCTAGTTAGTCTTACAGCTGTCTCCCTTTAAGTGCAGCTGCAACTCATCAATCCACAAAATGCAGGTTTACTTATCAAAATGCTATCCAGATATCCCCAAAATATTCCTTAATTTAGTAACCAATATATGATAAACTCCTCTAAGATCCTCTTTTATCTTCAAACTTACAAATCCCACCAGTCAATGCTCACACACTGCCAGCGTCTTGGAAGAAAAAGACTGTCTGCTAACCCTTTCTTTCTCCACAGGAACCAAGGAAATCCACCGGGGGTGATTTGTTGGACACTCATCTTCTCACTTGTTTATCCTTCCCATTTAACCGTCCTAATTCCATAATCTAAATGAACACTCATCTCAAATTCCTTCTGCTTTCTTTACCTATTCCTTTGAGAATTTAACAGGTAAACTTTATCACAATGGTATTATGGGAACAGATTGTGGCCACAGGACCACTTCCCTGAGAAACTTGGACCTCTGGGGTACTGAATCATACACATACTATGAATGTGAGGGATGGTTCCTTGTTCACAAGGCAGTTTATATGAAGGGCTCTCAGAGAGAGAGATTTCAACATAATTTTAACTCACTGAAACTATTTGTTCACTACTAATTGACTCTTTGGCTACAGAAATTCAGCAGCTGCATAGAGTGCCCAAGAAAAGTTCTACCACTAACTTGCAAAATTTGCTGGACTTATACCTCAAATTATTTACCTTTGATCATTGTTTTGCATTCTTCACCTTCACGTGTTCCCCAGGTCTTCCCTGTTGCTCATTCCCTCCATTCTCTTTTACATTTTCTTTGCTGCCATGCCTCCACCACCTTGCAATTCACTCTCTGTGCCCCCAGTCACCCCTGCCTTAAATACCATTAAGATCAGTTTTAAAGCATTAAAATATCCATGAAAATAGAAGTATAATCTCTTTAATACCAAATAAGTCCTCTGACAATGGCCAGGCTTGGGGAAAACATAATTAAGAAGTCAGCTACAGGAGTTTCTAAGGAAATTAGTTTTAAATGAATGGAAGTAATTAATCAGTAAGGACAAATACCTGATGGAAAGAGAAAGGTTGACCTAGTGATCGGAAAAGAGCAATTAAGTCAGGATTCAGGATAGTGTCCAGTGTGCATACTGTGGTGGTAATCATTCCTTTCTGGCCTTTGAGAGGCTAAATAGAGCATAAAGCAATCTTTCCATGATTCAGATAAATACGGATTAAGCAAGCTGAATAGAGGGTAGCGGCACTGGACAGCCTGTAGAGATTTTTAGTTAAAGGAAAATAGTAGGAGCTTTAGCATTGAGAAGGGGTTGCCAGGGGTCTTAGAGCCATGAATAAGCCTCAAACAGGCAAGGAAATATTGAGAGCACATTGTTAAATTCAAATACAGGTACAGAGCTAGGGTTGGATCAGGTAAATTTTGAAAACAGTAAAAAAAAAAAGTTAACTACCAATATATGGCAGGTGTATATGTTTATTTTAAAACTGTTTTAAGTGGGGCACCTGGGTGGCTCAGCAGTTGACTATCTGCCTTTGGTTCAAGTCATGATCCTGGGGTCCTGGGATCGAGTCCCACATTGGGCTCCCTGCATGGAGCCTGCTTCTCCCTCTGCCTGTGTCTCTGCCTCTCTCTCTCTCTCTCTCTCTCTCTCTGTTTCTCTCATGAATAAATAAATAAAATATTTTTTTAAAAACTGTTTTGAGCTGTAGCAGAGTTATGTAAATAAATATATTAATATTGAGCAAGGGGTGCAAATCTAGTTACCCATGCCTCTGAGAAACCTCATTGTTCAATATGCCACTCAAATAAGAGGCAATCAGCTTTGCCTGGGAGCAGTTCCTCTGAACTGCAGCTACACCCACTCTCTGTTATTGTTTTGCCCATATTGCTTCCTATCGTATAATAGGACTTATTACATATCCTTGACCTTCTACCACTCCTTCTTCAAGTGTTTACTTCTTGAGGGTAGGATTTTACTGACTTTGTTCACTGTTATATTCCCAGCACTTGAAAAGGTGCCTGCATGTAAAAGCTATTCAATAAATATTAGTTGAATGAATAATCTGTCAGTGTAGTACTTAGGATATTAACAACATTCTTAGGTGTCCCATCTGTTGCAATACCCCAAAACACATAAAGCAAGGCACCATTCAACCTCAACTTCTCGCCTCTCCTTTACTGCTGTGCTTCATTCTGTTCTCCATTTCCATCTTGAGTTTACTTACATCCTTTCTCAGATTTTCACTCCAATGTCAAGTACTTTTTTTCCCTACAATTTCTCAAATGATTAAAAAAAATCATTGTATTAATCTGGAAAGTGATTGGTTAAGGAATACATAGGTAAAGTTTCTCTGTAATCACAATAAGGAGCACCCTTCTATTTCCTGTCTATTAAGAAGTTTGTATGAGGGGCACCTGGATGGCTCAGCGGTTGAGCATCTGCCTTCGGTGCATGGCATGATCCCGGGATCCAGAGATTGAGTCCCCCATTGGGCTCTCTGTGGGGAGCCTGCTTCTTCCTCTGCAAATGTTTCTGACTCTCTTTCTATGAATAAATAAAAATTGTTTAAAAAAGAAGTTTGTATGAAACATCAATTAAGTGTATTACATAAGGCACCAGGAATACAAAAGGAAATTAGAAACCTTGTGTTCACCTGAGAAAATAAAGTGCTATATGCTCATATTCCAACTACAAATTATAATTCTAAGAGTTATCTTGAATTCTGACCTTGAAAATTCCCTGCTTTATGCTTTTGAATTTTTTTGCTTTCTTTCTCATATATTTTTATTTAATGGCTGTGTTATATGGGGCGCCTAGGTGGTTCAGTCAGTTAAGCATCTGCCCTCAGCTCAGGTCATGATCCAAGGGTCCTGGGTAGAGCCCTGCATCACACCATCATCATATCATCATCATCATCATCATCATCATCGTGCTCTCTCCTCAGCAGGAGGCCTGCTTTTTCCTCTCCCTCTGTTGCTCCCCCTGCTTATGCTCACACCCTCTCTCTGTCAAATAAATAAATAAAATCTTTTAAAAAACCGAAAGCTTTGTTGCACAATGCTAACTTGCCTATGCATACCATCACATATGGCTACCAACTCCAAACATTCTTAACATGGAAGCAAAATAGTAGGCTCTGACTCATCCTCACCAAACTTCCAATTTACAAACCTTTAATGATACAGACTGAATATTTGTTTCTCCCTCCCCAAATATCTGTATGTTAAAATGCAATGACATTAGGAGGTGGGGCCTTTGTGAGGTAATTAGGTCATGAGGAGAGAGCCCTCATGAATGGGATTATAAAAGAGACTCCAGAGAGCTCCCTTCTTTCTTCTGCCTTCTGAGGACACAATGAGAAAACAGCCATCTCTGAACTGGGAAGCAAGCTCTTACCAAACTGCCAGCACCTTGATCTTGGACTGCCCTGCTTCAAGAACATGAGAAGTAAATTTCTGTTGTTTACAAGCCACATGAACTATGGTGTTTTGTTTTGTTTTGTTTTGTTTTTATAGCAGTCTGCACAGACTAAGATATACGAAGATGCAGAGAATGACAAAATCTAGCATGAATCACACAGACAATATCTGAAATGTCACAGTTATGTCTGCTAATGACAAGTTTCAAATGTAAGTTAAAAGATAGTTCCTGAGGAACTTTTAGGACTCATAAATTGCCTTGAAAGCACACAAAGCTATAACTGCTCTGAACTTCTGGGATCCATGTTCTGAGGCAGAAAGTGTCATATTAACTTTTCTCTCTTTGGGCCTTTGGACTTTATATTGCAGATTATAAAATGCTGATACAGAAGATGAGTGTTGCTGAACTGTAGCCTCAAGTGGAATGACACAACAAGACAAGAATAGAAAAAATAATGAGAAACTGAATAGCCCCTTTGAGGAGCATGTTCAGGAAAGGGAAGGAGGAAGATTGTTACAAAACACGTGAAGAAAAGTGGCATGCTTTGTCTGACTGCTGCCCAGAGAACTTAAGAGGTGCTACAAAAACCCTGGGCGAATTTGGTAGACTTGTACCAGATAAATGCTTACTGGGCCATAAAAACTGGGATACATTTCAAGGCAATATTTAGGAAAGAACACATACAAGGACCAGTATGGACAATGAGAGGGGCTAAGATATTCCAGAAACACTATTTTGTGTCAAGATTTCTTCTCCTTTAAAAATTAGTAAAATAGAAGGGGTATCACATTTGGAAAAATACTTAGTGTAGGCAAAGTCCTTATTTAACAACAACAAAAAAAAAGTTTAAATTATCAACTCTGATAAGAGAAAAAGTAAGACAAGAACAAGTTGTGCAAAAGATAAATGAACTGAAGAGGGAGCTAGCTCAAATGAGGAAAGATTCCAAGGTCACCTAAAATACAGCCATAGAATTGGAATCTATAAAGATATCAAAGACAGAACAAATGCTACTGAAAAGAAAATCAGTAATATGGAGGACAAACGAGTAGGATTTCTAGAATACAAATCAATAATTTTAAGGTACAAATGAGAAGATTTATGAAGAATATAAAATTGACTATGCTACATGAGTATGAAAAGGTAAGTAATCTCAGAAGGAAAAGAAGACTCAAAAAATTAAAATTATAATTTACATTAGAAGAAAATATCCTTCACTTAAAGAAATGAGCAAAGTCTGCAAACTGAAATAGCTGATCCATACTAAGTAAAAACAAGGAAACACTAAAAAAACAAATTTTTTAAAAGTTGAAGAAAATAATCATGTCAGTATCCAAGCAAGAAAGATACAGTCATCTTCAAAAGAAAAGTGTCGTTCAGGCTGAACTCATCACTACGCAACCCCAAACCAGAGAAAATACAATAATGTGTTGGTTTCAGATGACAATAATTGTGAAGCATGGCAAGCTATTTTCATTTGCTTAGGAAAATGAAGGTATTCATGATACACAAGCATTCAGAAAAATCTTTTAAAAGAATGAAACTGGTATAAAATAGTTGGTAGTGAGCATGTGGGTTTAAATATCTATTTTAATCATGGTACAATAATGGCTATACATGCAAAATGACTGTTAAAAGATATATAATATTAAAATAATGAGTGAAATCTACCTATAATCTCACTTAAACTAGCTATTATTGGAAACCAGGAAGAAGTAAAAAAAAGGACAAATTTTTTAATTTACACGCATAAGAAGAAGTCAAAACTAATTCTTTTACATTTTGCAAAAAGAAATATTTTTCAGGTTTAAAAAAAGCAAAAGCATTTCTAGTAGCATTTAAAATAGCATTTAAAATAGGACATATAAGAAAGATCCTATAGATTAATATAAATAAGTTAAAAATAAGTTCCAAAAATAAATGTTAATTATTTTTGTATATTACTGAGGAGAACTCTTCTTAACTGAACTTAAAAATAAATCTCAACTGCCTTCAATAAAACATGTAAAATAAAATCACATAGAATCAACAAATTAAAAGGATTATCATAGAATTATATTCAAGCACAAATGAAATCAGGAATGGCAATATTAGTATGGCAACAGAAATGTAGGCTAAAGGTCAAATTATAAAATAATTTGTTTAATTAATAAATAGGTATTATTTAAGACTTGATATTTATCTTTGAGAGCTTATTAAAAGCATCAAAATATATGAAATAAAGTCATAAATACACAGAAAAGTTATCAAAAATACAATTGCACCAATAGACCACACAATTTTTAATCTAAGATGTATAGAAAATGTTCAAAAATAAAGACAAAGTTGGAAACAGAATAAAACTGAATTCTTACATTAGAACATCATTTATAAGAGAACCAAAATAATGAGTGCATCCAAACAATTAAGTTGTTCTGGAATTATTTTTAAGTTCTTTGGAACCACTAATGGCATACAGAGATCTCCCCAGACATGAGTGACTGGGTTATTTCTCTGGGGCTCAGTCCAGGCAAAAGCAAATGCCAGTTGGGGCACCTGGATGGTTCAGTCAGTTAGGCGTGTGACTCCTGGTTTCTGCTCTGGTCATGTTCTCAGAGTCATGAGACTGAGCCCTACATGCAGTTCCATGCTGAGCATGGAACCTGCTTAGGATCCTCTCTACCTCTACCTCTACCTCTGCTCCCATCCCCCTCACCCACCCCTTCCTTCCCACCCCCACTCACATGTATGCTCTCTCTCTCTCTAAAAAAGAAAGAGAAAGAAGAAAGAAAGAAAGAAAGAAAGAAAGAAAGAAAGAAAGAAAGAAAGGAAAGGAAGAAAGGAAAATGCCAGAAATGTGTATCTGAAACACCAGTCTGACACCACAGCAAGGTGACATATTACAAACACGCAGTAGTGTTTTTTCATTATACTAAGTGAGGGAAACCAGGGACAAAAGAGTGTCCGGTGTATGATTCCATTTATATAAAGCTCTAGAAAATGTAAATTAATCTATAGTGACAAAAATGGGTCAGCAGCTGCCTGGGGCTAGGAGTAAAAGAAGAAATGGGCTGCAAACAGGCACAAAGAACCTATTAAGAATGATGGAAATATGATATTGCGGCTATACTTTTGCAGACATATACCTCTGTCAAGACTTATCACACTGATATTTTATTTAAAGGAATGTAGTTTATTGTACTTAAATTATCTGCAGTTGATACAGAATAAAATTTCAATATAGGCAAAGTAACACTACACATCACAAACATAATTATCAACTCATATCTCTAAATGTTGACAAAGGAAAATGGCATGATCAAGTCAACAGACCCTAAGGGCATTTGCAAAAACTCTGTACCAGTTCTTGATTTTAAAATATATATATAAGAAATACCTGATAAGGAGCATCGAAAACTAACATTCAGCTATAGTCTCAATAGTGACACACTACACGCATTCCTCTCAAACCAGGAACGAGACTGGCCATCGTCCCTTAAGTTGATAATTGAGTCTGTCTACTGAAAATGAAGAGTTAGTGAGATAAACAAAGGAAAGTGACAAAAGGAAATTCAACAACAACAAAACTTTACAGCTTTCAAAATAATTGGATGCAAGAAAAAAGTGTAAAAGCCAAGTTTAATATGTTAGTAACAACCAGTTAAAAAAGAAAATGGAAGATAAATCCCATTCATCATTGATAATTGTAGCCCAAAGCATAAAAATCCCAGGCTTTAATAATAAACTGTGGTACCCTTATAAAGAAAATTACTAAACATAACTGAGAGACATAAAAGTTAATCTCTAAAAACCCTACAGATATTATAAGATCCTAGATAAGAAGTAAATCCTCCACAAGTTAATTAATAATTTTATTTCAATACCAATTAAAAGCTCCTCTGATGCCATGAAACTGCCCTTAAATAAATCTAGAAGACAAGTGGATTATACCAGCAAAGAAGAAAATTCTGAAAATAAAGCGTAATGAAGTGTTTTTCATACCAGGCAGGAAAATCATACAATTACAATAATCAAAACCACAGAATACAATAACTGAACAGATCAGCCAAAAACAAACCCTAGTCTATATCAGAACTTAATATATAATAATTGTGGTGTCAAAATAAATGAGAAGACCAAACAGAACTAGAATAGCAGTTAGCTATTTTTAAATGCCTTAAAGTTATATAAAAATCATGATACACACTAAAAAAAAATTAAAAATGGGTTAAGGAGTAAAGGTTTTAAGAACAAAATCTAGAGCATAAAAAATGTAAGAAAATATAGGTGAATATCTAATTTCGAAAAGGAGAGTACTAAGTATTAAAACAAGAGAAATAAGTTAACTAAGACATGATACATAGTTTTAGATTATTTCTTTCTTCTTTTTTTAAGTTGCAAAAGTGACACGTGCTCATGACACATTTTTAAAAGTAGCACAATTACTTTTGTAGTGCATCCTTTCCTCTACCCCATGTCAATTTATCACACCTCCCAGAACTAAAAACCATGTATATCTTCCTAGATTTTTTCAATATTACACAAATGTTTTTAATGTGCGTAAGCAATTAACTTTAAACTATTTTTACTCTAAAATAATTATCAGGTGCCTGGGTGTCTCAGCAGTTGAGCATCTGCCTTCTGCTCAGTTTGTGGCACCCTGGGATCAAGTCCTGCATCGGGCTCCTGTCAGGGATCCTGTTCTCCCTTTGCCTGTATTCCTGTCTCTCTCTGTGTGCTTCTCATGAATAAAGAAATAAAATCTTTTAAAAAGTAAAATAAAATAAAATGATCGTAGATTCCCAGGTGCTACAACTAAGTGTACAAGGAGGTCCTGCACACCCTTAATACAGCCTCCCCCAACACAGATAACCTCTCACATAAACTATAGTACTCTGTCAAAACCAGCAAATTGAAATTGGTACAAAGCACAGAAATTATTCATACTTCACCAGTGTTATATGCGCACTTGTCTGTGTAGTTCTAAACAATTTTGTAATATGTGTAGATTTGCTTAACCACCATCAAAATCAAGAAATTTAAGTATTCCATTACCACAAGCTCCTTCTGTGGTAGAGCCACATCTACATCCTCCTCCCCTCATCCTAAACCCCTGGTCACCACTAGTCTGGGTAACTAATCTGTTACCCATCTTATAATTATGATATTTCAGCAATGTTCTATAAATGGAACCATGCAACACATATTCTTTTGAGATTGACTTTTTTTTCACTCAGCATAATTTCCTTAGAGTTCATCTAAGTTATTGCATATGTCAGTAATTACTTATTATCGCTAAGCAGTATTCCATGGTATGAATGGACCAAAGTTTGTTGGACTGTTCAATCATTAAAAGAAATTTGGGTAGTTTAGAGTTGTCAAATATTAAGAACAAAAATTTCCGTGAACTTCTATGCTCAAGTTTCTGTGTGAAAATGGGTTTTTATTTTTCTGGGATAAATTCCCAAGCGTGCAGTAGTGCAATTGGCAGGTCATATGGTAGTAAGCAAAAAAAAAAAAAAACACTTATATACAAATATGTTAATGCAATATGACTCCAAATACCTGTATATAATATACATGTATATTATTTTTTTTTAGAAAGGGAAGGGGGAGAGGGAGAGAGAAAATCTCATGCAAGCTCCACACCCAGCATGGAGCTTGACCTTGGGTTCCATCTCACAACCCCAAGATCATCACCTGAGCCAAAATCAAGAGTCAGATGTTCAATTGACTCAGGTTGACATTCAGCCACTCAGGTGTTCCCCAAAAAAATCTTTTTAAAGTACATTTTTGTACAGAAAAATAAACTGTTGAAAAATGTCTTAAAATTTTGAACAATGTCTTAATAAAATATCTTAAAATTTGAATCGTTTTTCCTTTTTATACTCCTCTGTAGTGTCTGCCTTTTGTACAATAAACATGTACCCATTCTATAATCAGAAAAGTATTCATTAATAAAATATCAAGCAATTTTGGTCATAGACCTAATTTTCCTAACTCAGATTATGGACTGATGTAGCAGCAGCCTACTTATGAAGTCCTTCTGGGGATTGGTTGTGTGGGAGTAAGGAGTCTCATTCCCTCAAAAGTAGAAATATTTTTCCTCGTGGACAATTTCACGAATGAGTTGTCCAATTAAAATTGAAAAGAAAGACTATAATGAATAATAATTTTTAAAAATAGCACCAATATTAAGATTTTCCCAATAGAAAGTAATGTTCCTTTTTAGAATATTTGGTGCCTATATTCTCTTGATCTGTTTCCAGAATATGTCCCTGTGTATGTACCACTGATGGAGAGAGCTAGGAAAAAAGTAAGGCACACACAAAGCCACACTCATCCGTTTATTGGAAATTGAGTCACTCAAAGATTGGTAGCCTGCTCTAAAAATGCCCTGTGACTGCCAGAAAGGTACAATGGGCTCACAGTTTTAAAATAATAATAATAATAATAATAATAATAATAATAATAATTCATATGCAAGTTATACCATGATGAAAACTTTAAGCACATTTCAAAGTATTAAAAGTTCAAGCCTCATTAACATCGTAACTGCACTCCATAATTACTTAGCAACTAAAACAATCTTCAGATGCAGATGCAGAGAAATGCCAGGACACCTACTCAGCCGTTAGAAATGACAAATACCCACCATTTGCTTCAACGTGGATGGAACTGGAGGGTATTATGCTGAGTGAAGTAAGTCAATCAGAGAAGGACAGACATTATATGGTCTCATTCATTTGGGGAATATAATAAATAGTGAAAGGGAATAAAGGGGAAAGGAGAAAAAATGAGTGGGAAATATCAGAAAGGGAGACAGAACATGGAGACTCCTAACTCTGGGAAACGAACTAGGGGTGGTAGAAAGTGAGGAGGGCGAGGCTGGGGGGGTGACTGGGTGACGGGCACTGAGGAGGGCACTTGATGGGATGAGCACTGGGTGGTATTCTATATGTTGGCAAATTGAACAATAAAAAATAAATTTAAAAAAATGAGAGTGGAAGAAAAAAATAAATGAAATAAAACAAACTTCAGGCCATATCAAATGTTGTCTTTGAATATTTATCAGATTGATCATCAGGACACTTTTTTGCATGTGCAAATGGGTGCCATTAACAGTTAAGCTGGGTCAATAAATATAAACTAGAACAGGCCGAGCAAATTGGGCTGCATGATTGACTGCCCTGTGGTATCATGAAACTTGCATGCAGCCTCATTCCACAAAGGGTTCAACATCATCTTGGGTTTACATTAAAGTAATAAATAATTATCTCCCAGTCTAATCTATGGAACTGACAGAGAAATCCTTAACAATAATCTGATACTCCATTACCATATAAATATTACTGCCTGAGTAGTATTTTTACTCTGATTGGTATTTTTTTTTTAAAGATTTTATTTATTTATTCATGATAGTCACACAGAGAGAGACAGAGAGGCAGAGACACAGGCAGAGGGAGAAGCAGGCTCCATGCACCGGGAGCCCGACGTGGGACTCGATCCCGGGTCTCCAGGATCACGCCCGGGACCAAAGGCAGGCGCCAAACCGCTGCGCCACCCAGGGATCCCTCTGATTGGTATTCATAGGTGTTCAAAATGCCATGATTTTGAACTGGTAACTGTGGGTCTAGGGCAAACACATGAAGTTGAGCAAGCACATCCATGTTAAGTTTAAGGCAGTTTAAAAGTTATTTATCACTTTGGCAATGCATATGCTAAAGAACTGGACTGATACAGAGAAGATTAGGGTGGCCCCTGCACAAGGATGACAGGCAAAAATGTATCTATTTGGAAAGGGTTCCTGGATGGTTCCATGTGGATGATTTATCCTCCATGGACCTTCACCACATTTTCCCCCAACATTCAATTCTATCGCCAGGCCCTAAAGTTACTCTCACTCCAAAGTACTGCATTTCATTGCTTTCTGATGGACACACCTATACTCCAGGCTCCTTACTCCATCGGAACCTATCCTCCTGCTTTCAATATTTCGAGCACATCTCTCCTTCAAGTCATTAGTTCTCTTGATTTTCCATCTGTCCCTGAGGCCTATGGTATATGTGCTAGGTGGGGTAATTATCACAAGCTACTATATTGGATAATTCCAACATCTCACTGACTGGATACAACAAAAGGCCCTTCTTACTCACTCAACACCAACTGTAGTTTGGCCAGTTCTCTTTGGCAGAAACTCTAGGATCGGAGGCCTTGTGTGTTAAATACATGGCCTCAGATATTTTTCAGAAGGAGAAAGTGGAAGGCCCAAGCTTTGCTGGGGACTTTTTTTTTTTTTTTTGAAGATTCTATTTATTTATTTGACAAAGAGAGAGAACACAAGTAGGCAGAGCGGCAGGCAGAGGGAGGGGGAGAAGCAGATCCCCACCAAGCAGGGAGCCCAATGCAGGGCTCAATCCCAGGATCCCAGGATCATAACCCAAGCTGAAGGCAGTCCCTTAACCGACTGACCCACCCAGGTGCTTCTGCTTGGGACATTTTAAGGGCCGGGCCAAATGTGGATTTCTATCACTTGCACTCAAGCTTCACTGGCCAGAACTGAGACAGACCCTTACCTAATTCCAAGTAAGGCCAAGAAATGCAGGCTTCCTGTGTGTTCAGAAAGAGGAAATCAGATTGATGAGCATCTAACAAATGTCTGTCACTATATACCTTGAGCTTTCCATAAAGTGAACTCTCCCACCATTTGTCTTTCTCCTACAACTATTCAGAACCTATTTGAGGGGAGGGGGAGCAACATGATTCAACCCCCAGAGAGAGAGCAAGTGTGCCAGCAGCTGTGTCTCACCAACCCACAAACAGACTCGCAATGCTGGACACACAAGTAGACAACTGACAAGCACAGGCAACTTCACTAGTATTCAAAGAAATAAGTTTAGAAAAAAAGATACAATTTTCACCTACAAAATTAACAGGGACTAAAAGATAATACTAAATACAAAAGAGGAAGCAGGGAAATTCGGTGCCTGGGGGTGGCAGGGGTAGCATTGGAGGGAAATATCCAGAATATACAATCTGGATTGTATGCAATACAATCTTGCTGAAAGACAGTTCAGAAATAAGCATCAAAATCTTCATTCAGATCATTCAAAAATTTTCATTGAATATTCACTAAGCACTGAGTGCTGGTCTAAATCCTCTAATCAGGTAATTCAGTTTTAGAAATGTATCCAAAGAAGATGAGTGGAAATGCAGTCAAATATTCATGTCCAGGGAATACACTAGAGTATAAAAATAGCCCAAATAGCTACTGATAGGGAAGTGATTAAATAATTTATGTTACATCTATATTTCAACTGCTATGGAATTATAACAAAACTATGAAGACGAGTGATGGTCTAGGAAAATTCTACTAGTATAATTTTATGGAAGAAAAGACATAATTAAAATTTGCATTTACAGCATAATCCTAATTTCTGTATTTATATCTCTGTATATGTGGTTATATAGAGATATATGTGTAGATATATATCTACATACAGCTAATATATACTTATTTACTATCAAATACGTGCTAGGACTTATAAAGAGAAAATCTGTAAGATCTCTGGGTTAAACTAAATATTAGCTTGTATTTTTCCCATGATTGTTTCTCTATTTCACAGAAATTGCTGATGAACAGGCCAGCATGTAGTATAGTACTTGGTGATTCGGTCATGAATAAAAATTTGTCCTAGGATATAATGGAAGAATAGAAGTCAGGAAAAAGTGTAATTTCAGTTTCAAGTACGTTCTGTTTAACAAGAAGTGGAAATTTGAATTTGAATTTGAATTCACCTTTGAATTCACCTATGAGGACAGACAGGCCCTTTGGAGAAAAAAAAAAAGGCTATAGTGAGTCTTTTAAATTATGCAGGGGTAAAGAGAAGAGAGGCCTGCTCAAGAGAAGTTTGGAAAATGTGAGGCTGAAAATCTGAAAAGAATAAATGGAAAAGACAGGAGAGGGCGGTGTTCTGGGGAGACTCGTTGAACCTCAAGGAAAGAAGACATATGAGGAGGGCGTTGGTCAGTTTGTTGGGTTGTGTCGCGCCCCGAGTTAAGGGATTCTGGGCAGAAGCACAGGGTGGCCAAGGGTGGTGGAGGCCCTCACTAAGACCAGAAGCCATCTGAGCCAGGCTGAGCTTCCTGGAGGCCAGGATGGCCACACACACATGCCTCAGAGTCGGAACAAGGCACACCTCGGGATGGAGCTGGGAAGTTTCTGGAGTGTGTCCTCAGCACAGAGAGTAGTGTTCTCCTAAGTGGTGGCAGTGAAGAGCTTCCAAGTACAGTGTGGCCAACAGACATGGACAGTTGAGACCTGAAGCAAAGATGGTAAAACAGAGATGAGAGCATCAGTGCCAAAATAACAGATACAGGCACTTTGAGGTGGGCCCAAGGCTTTGTTACCACACAGGGAGAGGCTTGAAGCTTTGTGATCAAAACATGAATATTTTTATTTTAGAGTCAAAGGCTACTAACACCAAGGAACAAGAGTGTAGAGTCAATTTTCAATTTTATCCATGCTTTTCCATAATGAATGTGTATTTCTTTTACAATCAGGAAAAAAAATAAACACTCTCTCTACCCTGTCTCATTTTCCCCATTGAGAGCAAGGACTTTTTTAAATAAGATTTTATTTATTTATTCATGAGAGACACAGAGAAAGACGCAGAGACACGGGCAGAGGGAGAAGCAGGCTCAATGCAGGGAGCCCCATGTGGGACTCGATCCCAGGACCCCAAGATCATGACCTGAGCCAAAGGCAGACACTCAACCACTGAGCCACCCAGGTGCCCTGTGAGCAAAGACTAGTTGAAGAACTTCATCTCGATCTCCTCCTCTGAATCCTTCACCACAGTGATGGTCTTCGGAAGAAAGTTCGCCACTTTCTGATGCTCAAAACCGAAGACACTTGCTAGCCATATTTTTGTTGGTCTTCTTAGTCACTCCGGATACTATTGACCACCCCATCCTTCTGGAAACTTTTCCTCTAATGCCCTGACTCTTCTCTCTCTTACTTCCCCTCCCACTGCTTTCGTTGCTCCTTGCCCATCTTTTGGGGGCCTCCTCTTCTAAAGTCTGTCTCTTAGAAGCTGGTGTTTTCCAGAGTTCAGAACTGGGTAGTCTTCCCTTCTCCTACACATTCTTCTGGGTCACTTCATCTGCATCAACCTTGATGTTCTCACGACTCATTTACTGTGAAGTCTATAGAGCCAAGAACCATTCCTCAGACACTGGAAGTGTGTAATAGTGGTGCAGTAGTTGCCTAGTATATTTGGCATTAGGGGCACATTGTTTCTAGTAGCCACTCCCCTATATGAAAAAATTGCTTTGGGGTTTTTTTTTAAAGATGTATTTTTTTATTTGTGTGTTTGTGTATGTGTGTGTATGAGAGAGAGAGAGAGAGAGAGAGCATGCACACAAGCAGGGAAAGGGGGGCAGAGGGGAAAATCCCCAAGCAGACTCCCCACTGAGCATAGTGCCCAGAGCAAGGCTTCATCTCTTGACCCTGAGATCATGACCCGAGCTGAAACCAAGAGTCAGATGCTCAACCAACTGAGCTATGCAGGCGCCCCACAAAATAGTTTTCAGTAATCATCACAAAATGTTAGTTGGACAGTTAGATAGTCAAGGCCAGGGTCCCTGACAAGAACATATGGAGTCAGGACAGCTAAAATAAAACAGCACTGACATTCTGTTTTGCAGCTTAGGACAGGACCACACTGACATTCTGCTCTGCAGTCTTTGAAGAAATGAGTTCTGCAAAACATCCCTAAAATAAGACAATTACCCACTAAAGCATTTGTCAATGTCACAGGCAAGGGGCAGTTAAGACCTAAGACCCTAGATGTCAGAAAAAAAAAAAAGATCATCAGTACGTGGACATTAACCTCAGAGGTAGACAGATACATGACCAAAGCCCTAATTGGCATGACTCAGCATACCCTGATTACTTATTTAGTTCCTCAAAAGAGCTCATAAACTGCCCCCAAACCTAGAAACACCAAGGGCAACCCACTCGGGCCCCCTCCTTCTCCAGAAGCTTCTTTACACTCTTGCTCAATAAACTTGGTCTCGCTGCCCACCCCTCTTCATCTGGTCTACCCCTTTGTTCTTCAAAGCAGTGGGACCAAGAACCGTGGTCACTAGCGGACACAAATCCCATAACAACAATACTTAGTAGCAATCATGATTTTCTTGAGTGGCTTTTAATCTTAAAACTATGTCCAATAAAGATTAAAGTTCCATTTTAAAATGTTCAAATGGAGTAAAATATTTCGTATGTAAACCAAACCTTCAGACTTAACAGTTTTACACTGTTTTAAATAGAAGCACAAATTGAAAAGCTTCAAGTGTCAAACAGTATGCCAGAATTGGCATAGCCCAAGTACAGTCTCTTCGTCTCCACAATTCACTGTGCTGGCACTGCTTATTTCCCAACTACTCTATCAATGCAAAGATACGTGGTATCACAGAGGACAGAGAAAAGAACTGTCAGAGTCCAAACAATTCCATGTGATCATAATCTTACTACAGAAACAAAAGCATGTGGTTGAGCTCCTGTGCACCAGGGGCTGACTATTTAGCAGAGAGGTCTCCAAATCAACTTCCCCACCTAGAAGGCAAAGTTGGTAAAAGGAGCAGAATAAAAATGTGCTCAACTGACTATTGCAGATGCATTGTCAAAAGTCAATAGTCACCATGGCAATTGTTTAGGACTTAAACTAACAAAAGATTTTTTCAGGAGGGAGTATTTTTTTACTGGCATTGTGGCACATAAGGGTAACATATTTAGTTTTATTCTACGCAGACAATGCATTGTCTTACTGTCTGTACCCTGGGCTGGCTGCTCAACCCACCCCACCATTGGTATAGAATTGACAATACATACTTGTTGAATGGATGGGTGAAGATAACTATTGCATGATGCTAATATTGATTCTTCAGCAAGACTTCTCTCCTAACTTCTAGGCCTGCATTTCTGTCATCTGACTTGACCTGACTGTCCCCTGGGGAAACCTCAGATTTGAGGTCCACAGAGCCTGCTCCTTTTTCTGCCCTACATTGGTAAATGGCACCAAGTTCCACTGAGTGACTCAAGCCAGAACCTTGAGATTCCAGTTTTCCTATTTCTCCCAACTAGACACAAAATCCATCTATCGTATCTCCTATGCATTTCTAGAATCTGTGCTTCATTCCCACTAACCTGGGCTAATTGAGTATTGGATCATTCTGTCCAAAATCATTACAATGCCCACCTGTCCAGTCTATCTACTCTAGTCTGTCTGCAATCCAATGTCCCTGAACTTCGCCAAGTCCCTCTTCTTAAAAAAGGCTAAAGAATTCCTCTACTGCAAATGATTACAGGGTTAAATGTGTGGACTGCCAAGTGTAGGGTCTTATCCATAGAAGATAGTCAAGGATCACATTGGTTTTCTTTCCTAAAACATTTCTTGATACTCTACTGCCTCCCAAATCTTAATTTTTTTGAGAGAAAGCAGTTATATTTTGAGGCAAAATTGAAGAAGCATAGTGAATTCATATTGTTATACATTTGTCAAAACCTATAGATCCGTATAACACAAAAAGTAAATCCTAAACTAAACTGTGGACTTTAGTTAATAAAAAAATAAAATAAAATAAAATAAAATAAATAAAAAGAGAAAAAAAATGATGAAGCATCATTTATTTGCATAAAAAGCCAAATTATGCAGATAATTGCAGTTATATAAATATGACCTAATTCAAAGTACTCCCCCAAACTCATTTTTATTATAACAACAAATACTTTCTGATCATCACAAAGAAACAAATTTGGGTCTGAATATATTAAAAGATAGATGATAGATAGATAGATAGATAGATAGATAGATAATAGATAGATACAAAAAAAAAAATCTGTGCTCTCAAGGACTTTGTATTCCATACACATGTAACTCATAGTGAGGCAGGGTAATACATAAGTGTAAATGAATACCACAACCATCCACAAAAGAGGGAGAGAAATTGAGAAAAGATAACCTAATACATTGAGGCATCAGAATAACATTTGGAGAGAGAATCTGAGGTATATTTTAAAGGAACGTTATACAGCTACATGTACATAGGAAAAGGAGAGGTAAGTATATTTCTGATGCAAAAAAAAAAAAAGAAATCACAAAGTTGTGAGATAGGAATGCTAATAGGACATACAACCCAGCTTGAGGAGGACATAGAATTCATGAAAAGATGTAACAAAAGTGAAATCTGGAAAGACAGCAGCGAATGGATGGGATTAAGTGCCAACGTGAGGGTTTACTTTGAAAGTAATGAACTATTGTTATAGAAACTGTGAGAGCCCCCTATCTAGTTGCCCTGTGGTTGGTCATTTCCCATTGTGATCTTTCCAGAACTCAAATCTAACTATGCCATGTCACTGTTTAATAGACCTGTCATGGTTCTCCAAAGATGATGGAGAGAATCATCATCTCCATGATGATGAACATGTTCCACATCTTTCATCACTAGGGAAATACAAATCAAAACTACAATTACATGCTACCTTACACCTATTTGGATGGCTACAATCAATAAAATAGGAAACAAGTGTTGGGGAGGATGTGGAGAAATTGGAACCCTTGTCCACAGGTGATGGGAATGCAAAATGGTGCGGTCATTATGGAAAACAATTTGATGGCATTTTCTCTAAACATTAAGAACATAATTACCATATGACCTAGAAATTCCACTTCTGGGTATACAACCAAAGGAACTGAAAGCAGAATCTCAAAGAGCTTATTCACATACTCGTGTTCATAGCAGCGCTATTCACAATAGCTGAATAGTGGAAGCAATTCAAGTATCCAACAACAGATGAATAAACAAAATGTGGTATATGCCCACAATGGAATATTGTTTATCCCTAAAAAAGAAAGAAAATTCGAACACATGCTACAACATGGATGAACCTAGAGGACATTAAGCTAAGTGAAATAAGCCAGTCACAAAAACACACACACTGTATGAAGCCACTTATATGAGATATGTAGAGTAGTCAAGGTCATAGAAACAGAAGGAATGGTGGTTGCCAGGGGCTGGGAGAAGGGAGCATAGGGAGTTCTTGTTTTACAGATAAAGCTTCACATTTGCAAGATGAAGAGTTCTGGAGATTGCCTGCATCATGACCCAAGTACCTAACAATACTGAATTACACACTTGTCAAATAGTTAAGACAGGGCACCTGGATAGCTCAGTCGGTCAAGTGCCTGGCTCTTGATTTCAGCCCAGGTCATGATCTCAGGGTCATGAGATGGAGCCCTACATTGGGCCTGTGCTGAGAGTGGAGTCTGATTGAGATTCTCTCTCTCTCCTTCTCCTCTACCTTGCTGCTCTCTCTCTCTCTCTCTCTCTCTCTCTAAATAGATAGATAGATAGATAAAAATAAAGTGGTTAAGATGGTAAATTTTATGCTGTGTATGTTTTATCACAATTAAAACTAAATTTTAAAAAAAATCTCTTTCGTCAGCTTCCACCAACAGGATCATTTTGAAACCCTGAAGAGCAACACACCAAGCTCTCCATGGCTGACCCCTTTATTCTGTGGAAGAAGAAGTAAGCATAACCAAAAGCATGAGATTATGTTTAAATTTCAGGAAAAAACAAATAGTCAAGTATTATTTTATTTTTTTATTTTCAAATGTATCCTGCAGTGGGCACATAAAGAATAGAATGACTCGTACAACAAAAAAAATCAAACACTGAGGTATTTACAATCTTTAATATAGTGCCCCTTTAAGAAACACTCAGTAAAATTCATGTTTACATCAACTGATGCAATTTTGAACCACTGTTAATTTTCACAATAACTATTGTTTTACAACTTATAATTTATTCAATGTTTTACAAGCATTTGGAAGAAGGGGAATCTTATAAAAGCAAATTAATGTGTGTAACAAGAAAGTAAATTAAAAAGTTTATTAGCACCAGGAGAATTCTTATCTTCTCTCTGCATGTCAAAAACTTGACAGAAGTCTTCAATCTAGCTAGTAAGCACTTTACTGATTAAAAGCTAATTTCCATTTTTAAAGGGTGAAGTCACACTTCCGATCCTCCATTTCTTTCTAAAAGGAGAATGGATGCTGTCTTAGCTCAGGCTCCCATAACACAATACCACTCCCTGGGGAGTTTAAACAACAAAAATTTATTTTCTCGCTTTTCTGGAAGCTAGAAGCCTAAGACCAAGGTGCCAGCCAATTTAGTGTCTGGTGAGGGCTCTCTCCCTGGCTTGCAGATGGCCACTTCTTGCTGCATCTTCATGAGATGCAGCATGCAATGCTCTCATGGAGAGCACCCATGCAATCTCCTGTCTCCCCCTAATCCTATAAGGACAATAATACTATCAGATCAGGACCCCATCCTTATGACTTCTTTGACCCTACTTACTCACACTGGGTGGGGGGGCAGGACTTCAACATACAAATTGGGAGGACACAATTCCAATCCATATCAAATGCCTCTCCTACAGTTTCTCTCCAGCATAATTTCATCTCTAGCAATGCAATCCAATCCCCCAACCTTTGTATTCCAGAATACCAGTTGAACGGTCACTCTTCTATGTTCTCAAAGGGTTTTGTGAAGGCTCCGAAAATACCCGATTCTTAAGTATTTGCTAGTTTTTGCATTTTCTTCAACAGGATGTAAACCACTAAGAAGATAAGAACCATTGCTTCTTGCTGTCTCCCCAGAACTAGCACAGAACTCAGCACTTGGGAGATATTCAATAGGCTTTATTAAGCAAAATCGAACTGTTAAACCTAGCGAGGAATGGGTGTTAACAAAAGTATGCTTTACGAACATTAACCTAGCCCAAATGTGTAGGATGAATCAGAGGTGCTATATTCGTTTTCTATTGCCATCCTAACAAATTACCGCACCTGGCTTTAACAACACAGACTTATACTCTTACATTCCTAGAGACCAGAAGTTTGAAATCAGTTACAATGGGCTGAAACCAAGGTGCCAGCAAGGTCATAAGTGTCCAGAGGAAAACTGTTACCTTCTCTTTTCTGGATTCTAAAGCTATATTCCTAGAATTCCTTGGTTCAGGGCCCCTTCCCCATCTTCAAAGCCTAAAGGGTAGCATCTTCAAATATCTCTCTCTCTGCTGAGATCAGCCCCTTGTCTTCTCTCTTCTGTGCATGGTGAAAATCTCCCTCTCCTTCCCTCTTAGAAGGACTTTATGATTACATTAGCTAACCCAGATAGCCCAAGATAATCTCCCTCTTTCATGATCCTTAACTAATTATATATGTCAAGTCCCTCTGACCACAGAAGGTCACATTCACAGCTTTCAGGGATTAGGAGCTGGCTATGTTGAGGACCATTATTCAGCTCACTACAGGTGGGGAGAGTAGCAATGGATCAGTTAAGAAACTACAACATAACATCTGCCAGACGCTTCCCACTTGGCTGGTCTTCTGGTCCTAGATTTCATAGATAGGTTTATATATATCGCATGACTCCCATATTCCAGTATACCACAAGTCCTTTGACAATACTTGGCCTAACCATCTCTGCTAAGTGAATTGAGGCACTGATCACTGACCCAGTGAATTTATTCCACCAAGCTAATCTGTATCAATTAGACCAAACATGACGAAAAAATTAAATTACTATTCTTAAACACAAATTTTCAGTTGAATCATTTGGCTATTTACTTCAACTCATTTTTCAGCTTTAGAATAGAGTCTAAGAGTTCATCATTTTAACCCAGATGGGAACCAAGCCAGTTTCCATTTTGTTCGAGCCTCACACATCACGGACACCCTCTGAACCGTAAGTAATAATAAGGGTAAGGCTAGATATTAAAGCAGGAAGAAAACCCATAACCAAGTGGCTTTAGACATTTATCAGGAGATGATGACATATGGTTCCTGTCACTGGGATACCTCCAGGGCAGAAGTGTTTATCTGCAGAGTTGACAAACAGATCTTACAGGACTCATATAAAACCGAATTTCTTAATTACAAACTAGTAAAATGTCTGCTAGCACAGCAGGGCAAGTTTAACTGCTAACAAGAGGATGCCATTTGAAGGACAACGGCCTCAAACAGACCATGACAGAAGAGAGAAGAGGGACTTTGAAGAGTCCATCCCAATAAATGGCAAACACCACAAGGCTCACAAATCTGCCTGCCAAGAACTGTTCCCAGTGTGAGTTGGGACCCCGCATAGCGTGCTGAGATACACTCCCTCTTTCAAGTTCTCTGCCTTTCAAACAAAAAGCAGAATTAAACCTTCTGAGGTCGCCACATGTTATCTATGATTAGCCTCACTCGGTGCTGAATAGCTTATTTATCTATAGCTTTTAATCAGCTACACAAATGACCAAAAGATGAACACAAGACACACACACACACACACACACACACACACACACATACACATACACATACATACACACTTGCCTCTTATCTGAATGGACAGATGCAGAAACACACAGCCCAGAATAAATTAGAGCAAAATGAGCTCAAGATGAAACGAGCCTGGGGAAAAAAATTCTAAGCACACCACAGAATGTGCTGTCATCAAAAATGCCAGGACTCTGCCCTGATCCCCCTGGAGAGGGAGAGACTTCAGCCCCTTGAGGCAGGCAAGGCCTGGGGCAGACGGTACCTGAGAGTCTCCCCAGGCAAAGAGCAGTCAGGGTCCCCTGGGAAAAGGAGCTCTGCTCTACTTGCATATTCTCTTTGGATCTTGGCCTCCAGGAGACCGCTAAGACCATGAAGGGAAGGAGCAGCCTAAGGAAAAGAAACTTCTGGAAAAAAGTTCATTAAAGAATGCATGGCTCTCATTGTTTGAAAGGAAACCATTAAAGGTTGTTGGTTTTCTTCTTTTGTTGTTCTTAAATAATTTTTATCAGTCTCATTTGCTGGCAAAACACAATTCCTTATCACCAATCTCTACCTGTTAATATCCAGAACAGTATCGGACACACATAAACAGACAGGGAAAGAGGAAACAAGCAGAGCAGTGCAGGAGCTCAGGCTCCAGGGTAAGAGGTTCTTGTCTAGAAATCTGCTCCCCAACCAGAGAAGAAGAGGGAGGTCCATCAGACAACATCTATGTGCTACATTACTTGGGTCACAGATAACCATGGTTTCTGATCTGGTGTGGATACTATCTCATAATTCAGCCTCACAATAGATTGTAAGAGTTCATCATTTTAATTCAGATGGGAACCAAGCCAATTTCCAATTTAGAAACGGAGAAACAGTTCCCCTACTCAAATAAATAATATGGACTGTGCTCCATGATTATGGTTCTCCTCCTAATCCTACCTGCAGATGCCCTGAAACACAATGCCAAAGACAGGTACAAAGGTCAGCTCCTCCTGCCATCTCTAGAAACAATATATTTTCATAAGAAGTTTCATTTTACTGTGTCTTATTATCTGCTAACGAGTAGAGTATTGCTATCGACAATGACTTTAACTTTTGTTAAAGATAAAAACTATGCACTATGTGGAAGCAAAATGACTACAGACAAGATACTTTTCTCATCCTTTCTTTTTAAGAATTCTCTGCTTCATGTCTTATCACTAAAATGGCATAAGCCCTGTGAGGAGAAACATTTTTGTGCCTTTTTTTTTTTTTGGTATAGCTAAGTCTTGCACAAAGCAGACATGCAATTAAAAAGAAACATTGTTATAGGGCATCTGGCTGGCTCAGTTGGTAGAGCATGGGACTTTTGATCTCAGAGTCATGGGTTGAAGCCCCACCTTGGGCCTAGAGTTTATTAAATATATATATATATATATATATATATATATATATATATATATATGTATATATACATATATGTATATATATATATATAAACATTGTTAGTGAAATTAAATAAAGGGTCTACTATCTAAGAAATGTAATACCGATACATATGAATAACACAAAATTATATAATCCTAGGGCAAAAGCAGTCCTATGTGTTGCCTGCCTCAAACGACTCATTTTATAAGTGAGAAAAATGAGGACCTAAGATTTGAAGTGCAAAGTTTTCTAAGGTGACTCAGTTTGCCAATGACAGACTATCTTTTCTGGGCTTGTGTTGCTCATATCACTTACAGAACATTGTACACTGTTTTAGATGCCATACTGAAAAGAGAAATTGGTATTCTAAACTGTGTGCAGAGGGATGAAGAGTCTTGAGACATCTCTTGGCAATAGTAGTTCAAGGAACCGGACTGTAAAATTATGCTGGGGAAGCAATCAGAACCAGTAATTGATCTATTAATGAGACCTGAGCTACAACGGAAGAGGTGTCCTCACAAACTGATGACCTCTATGTGCCTAAATATTCTCAAGTACAAGCTAGACATCAAATGTCAAACCAAATGGCTAACAGCTGAAGCCAGGCACTGTGTAAGAGGCTCCATATACACCATATCCAACCCTTAAACCAACCCATTAAGGTGGATGTTATCCTCACTTTACAGCTAAGAAACTGAGATTCAGAGGTTAAGTAGCTTAGCCAAGGTCACACACAATTTGCATAAGAACCATAAGGAAAGTCCACCCACAAGAACCATAAAGGAAGTCTGCAGAACTTCAGAGATGTTTAAGTAGTTGACAAGTATGAGAGCCACAGCTCTTGGCTCTTCTGGACCAGCCTCACCAGGACTGGTATTTGGAATTAAACGAAAGCAGGAGATAAATTCCATCCAATGTTAAATTTTGACCTCGGACCAGTACTTCACTAGTCCACAAAGGAACACTGAGAAAATAAGCGGCAAGACCAGCATTCAAACCTGGCTCTCTGAGACTCCAAACTCCAGTCTTGCCACTCTCTCCAGTGGCTGCAAGGATGTCTCATCCCTAACACTGCCTTTGGTGAAAAGTAGAGAACAGCTGTAACAACAACAAAAAATCCACAATACTTAAATATCCATAGCCAAAATTGTAAGGATTACTGTGACTCCAGGTGTCTATGAACAGATAACTTGGTCTCCAGTATGAGTCAGATGCAGCAAGAGTTTATTTATGCTATGGCATTACTCCCATCAGTCCAGCATTCTTGCCTATTTAGCAGGCTTTCGAGTTAAACAGTAAAAAAAATTAGTAAGGAAATACTCTTGCCTGTGTTCACTAATTTATACTTAATCCCCCTTTTAATAACATGTTTTAATGAACCATATTGCCGAATTTTGCTTCCCTGAACTGAGAGAGGACAGTAAATAAACTTTGGTTGCAAAAGACCTCAGCTACTATCTGTTATTGACTCATACTCAAGATAGCTCATGGGACACAGGGCTTCAATAGCAATTACCTTTTTTTTTTTTTTCACAGATTCTGCTTTTTCTGGATAAAAGGATTTATTCTAATACCAAAAGAAGTCATTTGCAGATTAACATTTGATTTTATCTGAATAACGTGAGCCACTTCACTTTTCCTAAGGACTTTCCTAATGCAAAGAAAATGGCTCGGTCTGTTTCTAATTATACCCAAATCTTTCCATACAGTTTTCAAGTAATCCTTGTAGAGGAAATAGGATGGCACCACCTATGCCTCCTCCTCAAACACCAGAGAAGCCTGGAAATTAAAATTTTTGAGCCATGGCCCTCTGTGAAAGTTCAAGAAAGCTATGGGTCTCGGTCCCACAAAAATTCACATAACGCAGATACACAAAATCTTGGAACCGTTTCCTTACAGTGCAGCAGAAATTTTTCTTCACGTAGAATGAAGGGGGAAAAAAATCTCGAGCTCGGTTTCCATTTTCTGACAAGCATGGGCTGCATCTCCCCCTTCTCCCCCAAAAACCTAAGGCGGAGAAACTATAAAAATAGAACATATAGATCCAACACAAAATCTCAGATGGTAGGGAGGGCTGTCGGTTCCCAACCTGCCCCCTTGCGAGGTGGGGAGGGTGGGGAGAGATGCAGGAAGAGGCGCAGCGGGGTGCGCAGACTGCAGGGTGGCAGGTGCACCCATACCCATCCTGAGGAACCCGGACTTAGAGGCTTGTCTCTGGCACCTGTAAGAGGAGTAGCTCTCCGCATCCTTCCGCCAGGATCTCGAAAGTTGAGAGACCTTAAGAGGACTCACTCACATTCAGTCCAGGCCTCAAGGTCACCTTGCTCACTGAGAAACGCAGGAGGAGCCTCTGATTGCCCAGGTCCAGCTCGGGGTCACCGAGAGGTCACGTCCTCTCCATGACCTCCTCCGGTAACCCTTTGTTACCTGTAGCATCTTTATAAGCGAATGATAAATAGCGTGGATTTTCTTCCCGTGGTGAAGATGATCAATTGCACATGTTTAAATTGTTCGTTTCCGGGGTCAACTGCTCCATCAATGCTATGGGATGGCAGTGGGGTTTTAAATATATATTTAAACACGATGCATTTTCACAGACTTCACGTTCTGCAAAAAGAAAAACCTTGCCCTTCTATGAGCAATTCTCTTAAAATGGCAATAATCATGGTATCCACATAGTAGTCCTACTGTGATTTCTAAATAGGACAACATACCTAGTTGTGGGTTCCTGGGTACCACTCAAGCTAGTACCTGTTTCCTTATAAGTAGTGTCAAGGAAGGAGCTTACTCAATTTGTTTGGCTTTGTTCTGCTTCAAAACATCATAAGGGTCTCATTTGGCGTCTATTCTCTCCAGTGCTCTGATTTGTCTCATGAGATTTACAACAATTTAGTAGCTGCCATTTCAACTATGCCAAGAAAATCTTTAAAATTCCTGCGAGCAAGACTCTTGACCATTGGCCACATAGCAAAATTGTCTGTATCTAGAAGGGTGGGCTTAAAAATTGTCAAGTGCCACCCAAGTCCACCATGCCCCAAGGCTGGCCACTTCATTACAAAGATAACATAATATCTACAAATTACAACAGGGAAAGGCAATTTAAAACAGAGCTCTGTGATCATAAATATCGCTGTTATCCTGATTGATGACTCGCTGTTTTGTAGTGTTCTATTAGGAGATAAATCTTGCCTTACAGGGGCACCTGGGCAGCTCAGTTGGTTAAGCATCTGCCATCGGCTCAGGTTGTGATCCAGCCCCACACTGGGCTCCATGCTCAGCGGGGACCCTGCTTCTCCCTCTCCTTCTACCCACCTAGCCCCCTCAAGTAAATAAATAATATCTTTTTAAAAAATTAAATAAACCTTGCCTTTCAGGAGAAAGAAAAATTGTGATTAGTCATTGTAAGGCACAATCATCTTTATCTTTTATAGGAGCAAAGGATGAACCCAGCCATAAGCAGGCAGTGGTCAAGCTAACAACAAACATCTGGACCATGAGAAACCTCTTTTGACCTTTTTAAACCAAGACAGAAGGATTTACCACTGCTCACAGTTTGAAAGCAAAGGAAGAAATCTCAACAGCAGGGGGCTAAGAAACCGGTGGGGTATCTGATTGTTGCTTGATGGAAGTATAAAATAAAAGGGACTTCATTGGAAAACATTTTTGCCTGGAACTTCATATCTTATAAGGCTCATTGCATTAAAAAAAAAAAAATGTGGGTGTGTGGTGGGGGGAGATCTAAGTGGTGTGCCCTGGCAAAAAGAAAGAAGTCTACTCAATCTCTAGCCTAAATATCTTAAAATTTTATCCTAGACTTGTAGAAGTTAAACCATCAGTAAAAAATGTATAATCTTAATATCAAATGTGTAAACAAACCATCAAGGAAAAGTATAATTTGTAATAACAGTTCTAAAGATTGTAACTTCAACATGAATCTTTAAAAATTAAAAGTATTGAAAGCAGCCTTATTAGGTGAAACTTTTTTGTCTGTAATAGACATTAAAAGAAATACACAATGCAAGGACACCTCATTCTTAAGGAATCTAATTTCTGTATTTTTTAAAAGCATTTAATACATTTCGACAATAATTCAATTTAAATATATCAGTACATTGTGTATGTCCATTTTCCCACCTCAAAAACAGTTCATTTCATAGGCTAAATTTCTAAAACAAAACCAAACCAAAAAAAAAAAAAAACCCACAACAATAAACAACGTTAAAATATTTTTAGAGAAGCTGTGAATCAGTTGACATATCCTTACTGCAGATACTTATCAGGTGCTTCACCTGTGAAGCAGATGATAAAAATTATATAATTACGAAGCAAAATAGCAGAAATGGAAAGGCAGGGATGTTTTTAAAAAGACAAAGTACAAGTAGTAGTGAATATTTTAGAAACACTCTAGAGCAGCTTTTGTGTTGTGATATGCCAATAGCGTCACAGGTCTGGGTCTGAGGCCAGTTCTTGAAGTTCATTATACTTTCTTAGCGATTGTGACTATAGTTTGGATAAGCTGTTTCCAGAGCACTAGGTCTCAGTGGAGAGCCTTATTGTCCAAATTGTTAAAACCCCTCCTGACACAGTTACCTGTGCATTAATCTACCTCTCCACTCACTGTGCTTTTAGAATATAATACAACACGAGGCACCTGGGTGGCTCAGTCGGTTGAGTGTCTGATCTTGATTTTGGCTCAGGTCATGATCTCAGGGTCCTGGGATCGAGCCCCACATCAGGCTCTGCACTCAGCTGGGAGTCTACTTGAGGTTTCTCCCTCTCCCTCCCTCTCTCCCCCCACTCATGCTCAACTCTCTCTCAAATAAATAAATGAATCTTTAAAAAAAAAAAGAAATATAACACTATGTTTTAAAATAAGCACACCTAAAAATAATAAAATGTTACTAATTAACATTTCTATTCCTTATTTAACCAAAGGCGTACAATTTGAGTGACTTTTAAAGAATTTCTAATACCTAACGATACTCTGTTCTCCCAAATTTCTGAGAGATTGGAAGGGTTGAATTTTTGTCTCTCTATATTCAAAAAAATAAAATGAAGCATATGTTTTCATAACTAACTAGATTCCTTAAGAAAACTCCCTGAAAATTGTAACTATCAGACCCAGTTTTCTAAGAGGGTATGGAAGGGACCATCCAGGTGAGGGAGGTAAAGCTGCCCCGGGCTCTCTTCTTCCCCCTCATTCATCCCACATTTACACTTTATGCACTAGGATCCCATTAACATTTTACCTGAAAATGGAGTCCTGTTTTAGAACAAACCCAGTTTTTTTTTTCTTAAAGATTTATTTATTTATTTATCTGAGAGTGAGTGAGCACGAGCAGAGGAGAGAAGCAGAGGGAGAGAGAGAAGCAGACTCCCCGCTGAGCAAGAAGCCCAACGTGGGCCTCGATCCCAGGACACTCGGGACCATGACCTGAGGTGAAGGCAGACACTTGACCAACTAAGCCTAGGTGACCCTAAAGATTTTTTTAATTGAAGTACAGTTGACACTTAATGTTACATTAGTTTCATAATGATTGGACAAGTCTATATGTCATGCTGCGCTCACCACAAGTGTAGCTGCCAGTCGTCACCATACAGTGCTAGCATAATACCATGGAACGATACTCCCTCTGCTGCACCTTTCACCCCCATGACTTACTCGTTCCAACCTGGAAGCCTGTATCTCCCACTCCCCTTCACTCATTTTGTGCATTCCCCCACCCTTTTCCCCTCTGGCAACTATGTTTGTTTGTTCATTTGTTTTATTTTTCAGATTCCACATATAAATCAAATCATATGTTATTTGTCTGTCTATGTCTGACTTATTTCACTTAGCATAATACTCTCTAGGCCCACCCAGGTTGTTACAACCTGGCAAGATCTTATTCTTTTTTATGGCTGAGTAATAGTCCAGTGTGTGTGTGTGTGTGTGTGTGTGTGTGCGCGCGCGCGCGCGCCACTTTCTTTATCCATTCCTCAATGAATGGGCACTAGAGCTGCCTCCATAGCAGAACAACGGCAGTTTTTTAAAAAATCACTAAAGTCCTTTTGCCGAGCTGAAGATCAGAGCTGTCTCCCGGCCAGAGTCACCTTCCTCTTCTTGCAATCGTCTTTTTTTTTTTTTTGCACTTAATAAACTTTATTTTTAAAAATAATAAAAATAAATAAAAAGTTAAAAAAATTAAAACATAAAATGCATTAAAGTCAGCTGACAATTTTGTAAGATGAGGAGAATTAAATAAAATGATAAATAAATACATAATTGAAAAGATTCAGCAAAAAACATGTAAACCTGAAAAAGGGATATAGTACTGGGGCAAGATACTATAGCCAATCTCTTTCAGACTTTCTCTAGTTTAAATAGTCAAAAAACATACTAGTTACATCATGTGATCCCCTGTTTCCATCACTCTCAATCTGGAAAACACATATAGTCATGTGCCAGTACAGGATAAAACTCAGCTTTTGTTTTTATTATTTTCCTGGAGCACCAATCTCATTTAAACCTAACATATTAAATCAAATTTGGATATTAAAATTCAAGTAAATTTTAAGATAAAACACCAGTATTCTTCTTGGAGATTTTATACTCTCAGAGATTCACTGTGATCTATACTCCTAGGCCCCCAGGGGTGAGCATTTGTTCTTCACTAACTACCATTTGAAATACTTTTCATTGAAAAGCACTAAATTACAGTAAAATCCTATCATAACACGCCCCATGCTAACTAGATGCTAACTAGAATACAAAGTGATAAGCTAATGTTTCCCAGCCCCTGGTCTCAAAAGAGCCAAGCTAGTGTCCTTACCTTCTGCAGCAGGGAGGGGACAGAGCAAGAAATGGATGTTCAGTAGACATTCACTTGTAGTTGTCAGCCTATCTCTATATAGCTAACAGATTTTTAAATGTTTTTTTTTTCAGCTTTTTTTCTTATAGCAACAAGCAGGCTGACCAAAAAGAACTGTTTTTATTTTTCTTGCAATAATGAACTTCTTCTGCATGTTATGCAATTGAAATTTTGGGGACCTTATTTATAGCATTAGACAGGGTTTATTGTGCCTATCTCCTTGGAGATCTTATTGGCCAAGACAGAAATCTATCTAGATTGTAGTTATCTTATCTATAAAATTAAAACTTGAAAATACTAAGGATAACGTAATGAGACACAGATACTTCCCTCTCCCTCATGACCGTGGCAAACATGAGCCTGGATATAGTCTCAAAATCCTTCTCTCTGTTTTCCAAGAAACCACATCCAATCAGTTTAGGGACAGATCATAAGTTATAAGCATTTGCTCTATCTGGACAAGATGATCTCCAAGTACTCCACAAACACTAAATTTTATGAATGATATATTTGAGAGAAGTCACAAACATAGAACCTTTCTAAAAAGCGCCAGTGTAAACTGTGTTTTTATTGAATATATCTGACATATAATATGGTGTAAATTTAAGCTGTACAACCTGTTGATTTGATACATTTATATATGGTAACATGACTGCCATTGAGGCAATATATAGTACGTCTTATATTTTTTATATAGACCTCCTTTGGTCATGCCATTTGCAAGGGGTGATGCCATGCAGCACCCTGGCCACAAGTGGTTATCAGGGTAAAGATCCTAATTCAAAAGTAGTGCCATACAGGCTGGGCACGGGAAGACAAGCACCTCTGAGAGCTTCTCTTAGGAAGCAGATCTCTCCTGGGACATATGAACAAGAGATACGTGCAGCAAAAGATTATCATCAACTTAAGATCAGGCCAGATGCCATACAATATAAAACTAAGCTATCATTCCACTTCTCCATAGGGTTTTGTATATCTTAATTAAAAAAGGAGCCAAGTCCCAAAGTAATGGGGACATTCAGGGGAGAAATGTTAAGTACCTTCCCCAACTTACACAGCAGAGGAGTTAAGTTCAACAATGGCTTCTAGTTGTTTCCCACTTCATGACATGTTCAAAAAGGGCACATTTTTAGATTTGAGGACTGGAGTTTGAAGATCTTCTAGCATTAGGTTATGGAAGCTAGTTCCCATTTCTGCATCTATACTTTATTTAGTGGAAGATGGATAATGGCTCTTCTAAATGTTGCCCGTGAGGATTAGCATTTAGTTCTGAAAAGCAGCATTTGGCATAGTACCTGATACTTACCCAACATTTTCAGTGTTGTAGCCATTTGTAGTAGGTCAGTCCAGTGCGAATGTGGGTGTGGTAAGAGGGAGGGATGAGTGAAAGAGCTGACCTTGAGATTTGTCAGATGGAGGACTGTGGGAACTGGAACACTTCCAACCAAAATAAGAAACCATAATCTCCATTCCATTGCAACATATCTCAAGGGAAATAACATTAAAGGAACTATCAGAGAATAGAAATATGTAAGCTTCAAGGTTCTTCCAGAAGCCATCCACCCTCTCTGCCTGTCTGCAGGCAAACTGCTCACAACAAATGGTTGTCTCTTATGTCATTTAAGGTCACTGGGGAAAGAAAATAAGTAGCCTTCCTGAACATTCCATTTCAGGAGCCAATCCCATTATAGTCCTGAAGATCCTCATCAGATCCAACTGGAATCTCTCCTGCCTTACTGTAAGCCCTTTTCATCTTATTCTGTCCTTAGCGGACAGAACACCGGTTCATTTTTTTGTGACTAAAACTCTTCCTGGATAGTAGATACCTTAGCCTTCTCTTCCAAAAGCAAATCAATCCATTATTTCCATAGTATCATCCTCCATCTCATTATTCATCACTCTCATTCGTTACTGAATCATATTCCCTTTTGCTACAACTATTATTTTACAAAGGATGATAATGATGAAAACTATTATATTACCTTGAAAAATCAACTTCCTTATCATTTCATGGATTGAATTTTTCCCCTTCTCGATCCAGACAGAGCACAACAATGATCTAACCCTGAGGTTTCACTTGCTGAGAAACTTGAGTTTTGAGTAATTAGCTGTTACATTACCTTAGTGCAGAAGGATGGGGAATATCTGGGAATACCTTTTAAAAATTTTTCCTCTTATTGTCAGAACATGCTAACAATAAGACTTGGAGGTGCTGAAACAATGCTGCAGACATTACAGGTGCATAGAGATTAAGAGCTAAAATACGATTCTTGTTTTAAACCTAAGGTCTTGGCAATAACCCCACATTCTTACTGTTCCTTGCAAAGTAAACACTGAGTTGAATACAAAATAAGAGAACTTAAGCTAAAAATATCGAACTGCTGGCTGACAGCTCCTACATTTGGAAATGAGAGAGGGCTGCGGGTCGTGCTGGTGTGGATGGAAGTACTTGGCAGGGTCACCACAACAGGAGATCAGGACCCTGGGGCAAGGTTGAGGAGGCTTCAGGTAAAGAGAGGCTCTGCAGAGATAGATAAACTCTCTTTCAGCTACGGTTAGACAACAAAAAGGAATATACAGTGCTCAATAACCATGCTCCCAAAGGGCCTCTGAAAGAAAATGGAGTAAAGAAACTCAGATGTTTGTCAGAACAAGCTTAATTAAAGTTTTTCTCAAAGGCTGGGCTGATTTTTGGTGGTAC